>NC_134989.1:17978286-18586615 GCF_050947335.1 Megachile rotundata | reverse complement strand
ACCTAACCTAACCTAACCTAACCTAACCTAACCTAACCTAACCTAACCTAACCTAACCTAACCTAACCTAACCTAACCTAACCTAACCTAACCTAACCTAACCTAACCTAACCTAACCTAACCTAACCTAACCTAACCTAACCTAACCTAACCTAACCTAACCTAACCTAACCTAACCTAACCTAACCTAACCTAACCTAACCTAACCTAACCTAACCTAACCTAACCTAACCTAACCTAACCTAACCTAACCTAACCTAACCTAACCTAACCTAACCTAACCTAACCTAACCTAACCTAACCTAACCTAACCTAACCTAACCTAACCTAACCTAACCTAACCTAACCTAACCTAACCTAACCTAACCTAACCTAACCTAACCTAACCTAACCTAACCTAACCTAACCTAACCTAACCTAACCTAACCTAACCTAACCTAACCTAACCTAACCTAACCTAACCTAACCTAACCTAACCTAACCTAACCTAACCTAACCTAACCTAACCTAACCTAACCTAACCTAACCTAACCTAACCTAACCTAACCTAACCTAACCTAACCTAACCTAACCTAACCTAACCTAACCTAACCTAACCTAACCTAACCTAACCTAACCTAACCTAACCTAACCTAACCTAACCTAACCTAACCTAACCTAACCTAACCTAACCTAACCTAACCTAACCTAACCTAACCTAACCTAACCTAACCTAACCTAACCTAACCTAACCTAACCTAACCTAACCTAACCTAACCTAACCTAACCTAACCTAACCTAACCTAACCTAACCTAACCTAACCTAACCTAACCTAACCTAACCTAACCTAACCTAACCTAACCTAACCTAACCTAACCTAACCTAACCTAACCTAACCTAACCTAACCTAACCTAACCTAACCTAACCTAACCTAACCTAACCTAACCTAACCTAACCTAACCTAACCTAACCTAACCTAACCTAACCTAACCTAACCTAACCTAACCTAACCTAACCTAACCTAACCTAACCTAACCTAACCTAACCTAACCTAACCTAACCTAACCTAACCTAACCTAACCTAACCTAACCTAACCTAACCTAACCTAACCTAACCTAACCTAACCTAACCTAACCTAACCTAACCTAACCTAACCTAACCTAACCTAACCTAACCTAACCTAACCTAACCTAACCTAACCTAACCTAACCTAACCTAACCTAACCTAACCTAACCTAACCTAACCTAACCTAACCTAACCTAACCTAACCTAACCTAACCTAACCTAACCTAACCTAACCTAACCTAACCTAACCTAACCTAACCTAACCTAACCTAACCTAACCTAACCTAACCTAACCTAACCTAACCTAACCTAACCTAACCTAACCTAACCTAACCTAACCTAACCTAACCTAACCTAACCTAACCTAACCTAACCTAACCTAACCTAACCTAACCTAACCTAACCTAACCTAACCTAACCTAACCTAACCTAACCTAACCTAACCTAACCTAACCTAACCTAACCTAACCTAACCTAACCTAACCTAACCTAACCTAACCTAACCTAACCTAACCTAACCTAACCTAACCTAACCTAACCTAACCTAACCTAACCTAACCTAACCTAACCTAACCTAACCTAACCTAACCTAACCTAACCTAACCTAACCTAACCTAACCTAACCTAACCTAACCTAACCTAACCTAACCTAACCTAACCTAACCTAACCTAACCTAACCTAACCTAACCTAACCTAACCTAACCTAACCTAACCTAACCTAACCTAACCTAACCTAACCTAACCTAACCTAACCTAACCTAACCTAACCTAACCTAACCTAACCTAACCTAACCTAACCTAACCTAACCTAACCTAACCTAACCTAACCTAACCTAACCTAACCTAACCTAACCTAACCTAACCTAACCTAACCTAACCTAACCTAACCTAACCTAACCTAACCTAACCTAACCTAACCTAACCTAACCTAACCTAACCTAACCTAACCTAACCTAACCTAACCTAACCTAACCTAACCTAACCTAACCTAACCTAACCTAACCTAACCTAACCTAACCTAACCTAACCTAACCTAACCTAACCTAACCTAACCTAACCTAACCTAACCTAACCTAACCTAACCTAACCTAACCTAACCTAACCTAACCTAACCTAACCTAACCTAACCTAACCTAACCTAACCTAACCTAACCTAACCTAACCTAACCTAACCTAACCTAACCTAACCTAACCTAACCTAACCTAACCTAACCTAACCTAACCTAACCTAACCTAACCTAACCTAACCTAACCTAACCTAACCTAACCTAACCTAACCTAACCTAACCTAACCTAACCTAACCTAACCTAACCTAACCTAACCTAACCTAACCTAACCTAACCTAACCTAACCTAACCTAACCTAACCTAACCTAACCTAACCTAACCTAACCTAACCTAACCTAACCTAACCTAACCTAACCTAACCTAACCTAACCTAACCTAACCTAACCTAACCTAACCTAACCTAACCTAACCTAACCTAACCTAACCTAACCTAACCTAACCTAACCTAACCTAACCTAACCTAACCTAACCTAACCTAACCTAACCTAACCTAACCTAACCTAACCTAACCTAACCTAACCTAACCTAACCTAACCTAACCTAACCTAACCTAACCTAACCTAACCTAACCTAACCTAACCTAACCTAACCTAACCTAACCTAACCTAACCTAACCTAACCTAACCTAACCTAACCTAACCTAACCTAACCTAACCTAACCTAACCTAACCTAACCTAACCTAACCTAACCTAACCTAACCTAACCTAACCTAACCTAACCTAACCTAACCTAACCTAACCTAACCTAACCTAACCTAACCTAACCTAACCTAACCTAACCTAACCTAACCTAACCTAACCTAACCTAAC
Organism: Megachile rotundata; assembly: GCF_050947335.1. Classification (NCBI taxonomy): domain Eukaryota; kingdom Metazoa; phylum Arthropoda; class Insecta; order Hymenoptera; family Megachilidae; genus Megachile; species Megachile rotundata. The sequence goes on along the minus strand of NC_134989.1, from coordinate 18,583,688 downwards.
CTAACCTAACCTAACCTAACCTAACCTAACCTAACCTAACCTAACCTAACCTAACCTAACCTAACCTAACCTAACCTAACCTAACCTAACCTAACCTAACCTAACCTAACCTAACCTAACCTAACCTAACCTAACCTAACCTAACCTAACCTAACCTAACCTAACCTAACCTAACCTAACCTAACCTAACCTAACCTAACCTAACCTAACCTAACCTAACCTAACCTAACCTAACCTAACCTAACCTAACCTAACCTAACCTAACCTAACCTAACCTAACCTAACCTAACCTAACCTAACCTAACCTAACCTAACCTAACCTAACCTAACCTAACCTAACCTAACCTAACCTAACCTAACCTAACCTAACCTAACCTAACCTAACCTAACCTAACCTAACCTAACCTAACCTAACCTAACCTAACCTAACCTAACCTAACCTAACCTAACCTAACCTAACCTAACCTAACCTAACCTAACCTAACCTAACCTAACCTAACCTAACCTAACCTAACCTAACCTAACCTAACCTAACCTAACCTAACCTAACCTAACCTAACCTAACCTAACCTAACCTAACCTAACCTAACCTAACCTAACCTAACCTAACCTAACCTAACCTAACCTAACCTAACCTAACCTAACCTAACCTAACCTAACCTAACCTAACCTAACCTAACCTAACCTAACCTAACCTAACCTAACCTAACCTAACCTAACCTAACCTAACCTAACCTAACCTAACCTAACCTAACCTAACCTAACCTAACCTAACCTAACCTAACCTAACCTAACCTAACCTAACCTAACCTAACCTAACCTAACCTAACCTAACCTAACCTAACCTAACCTAACCTAACCTAACCTAACCTAACCTAACCTAACCTAACCTAACCTAACCTAACCTAACCTAACCTAACCTAACCTAACCTAACCTAACCTAACCTAACCTAACCTAACCTAACCTAACCTAACCTAACCTAACCTAACCTAACCTAACCTAACCTAACCTAACCTAACCTAACCTAACCTAACCTAACCTAACCTAACCTAACCTAACCTAACCTAACCTAACCTAACCTAACCTAACCTAACCTAACCTAACCTAACCTAACCTAACCTAACCTAACCTAACCTAACCTAACCTAACCTAACCTAACCTAACCTAACCTAACCTAACCTAACCTAACCTAACCTAACCTAACCTAACCTAACCTAACCTAACCTAACCTAACCTAACCTAACCTAACCTAACCTAACCTAACCTAACCTAACCTAACCTAACCTAACCTAACCTAACCTAACCTAACCTAACCTAACCTAACCTAACCTAACCTAACCTAACCTAACCTAACCTAACCTAACCTAACCTAACCTAACCTAACCTAACCTAACCTAACCTAACCTAACCTAACCTAACCTAACCTAACCTAACCTAACCTAACCTAACCTAACCTAACCTAACCTAACCTAACCTAACCTAACCTAACCTAACCTAACCTAACCTAACCTAACCTAACCTAACCTAACCTAACCTAACCTAACCTAACCTAACCTAACCTAACCTAACCTAACCTAACCTAACCTAACCTAACCTAACCTAACCTAACCTAACCTAACCTAACCTAACCTAACCTAACCTAACCTAACCTAACCTAACCTAACCTAACCTAACCTAACCTAACCTAACCTAACCTAACCTAACCTAACCTAACCTAACCTAACCTAACCTAACCTAACCTAACCTAACCTAACCTAACCTAACCTAACCTAACCTAACCTAACCTAACCTAACCTAACCTAACCTAACCTAACCTAACACAAACAAACTTCGGGAGTTGGTTAGGTGTATATTAAATAAGCTTAAGGTGATCTAACCTTCCGAGACAAAGCTTAATGTGACCTAACCTTTGGAGTAATACCTTAATGTACTCACCATATACCGCTATTCCACAAGGTTAGGTGTATCCATAGGTTGCACTCACTATTCCACTATACACTATTCCACTAGGTTAGGTATCCAATAGGTTGTATTAACTATTCCACTCTCACTACTCCACTAGGTTAGGTAATACACCAGGTTACTTCACAAACTGACACTGACCACCTAACCTGTCTTAATAACATAACTCGTATCCATTCTCACTACTCCACTAGGTTAGGTATCCAATAGGTTGCACTCACTATTCCACTATACACTATTCCACTAGGTTAGGTATCCAATAGGTTGTATTAACTATTCCACTCTCACTACTCCACTAGGTTAGGTATCCAGTAAGTTGTATTAACTGTTCCACTCTCACTGTATCACTTGTTTAATAAAGGTCACTTTACAAATTGACACTGTCTTCTTAACCTGTCTTAATAACCTAACTCGTATCCACTCACACCTATTCCACTAGGTTTGTTTATTAAAACAGGTTACCCTCTACTAACCCCACCCCCCGAACCCCCCTCCCCTCGGGGGGTGGATTTCGCGACGGGGGGTTCGGGGCGATTGCCGGCCGCTGCAGCAGCTTTTCCGGGTCGATGCGCCGCTTTTCCGCCGCTTTTCCTGCACCCACGCACTGCACCTGCATTGCACCCCGCACGTGCCACCCACGCACCGGCCGCCACTCGCAATGCACTTCTGGCGATTCAGCAGCATTGCACGCCGCTCCACAGCACGATTTTTCCGCTGGTTCCACTGCTGCACCCACGCACTGCACCTGCACCCACGCACTACCCCCCACCCCCGCACCTGCACCAGCAACCCCTGCATTTTCACGGCACCCGCAGCATTCCCGGGACTCGCAGCACTTCGGCGCACGGTTTTCCACCGCTTTTCAGGATTTTCCGGCGGTTCCGCTGCACCCACGCACTGCACCACGTACCCACGCAGTACCCCACCCCACCCGCCCTGCACCACATTCCACTACACGCACGCCGGCCACTGCACTCACAGGCACTCCATGGCACTTTCACGGCACGATTTCACTGCGTTTCGACCGATTTCACCGCTTTTCCACCGGTTCCACTGCACCCGCCACGTGGCACGCACTGCACCCACGCATGAAACCCACTTTTCACTGCAGCCACTGCACGCACGGCACTCACAGACACTCCACGGCACTCCCACAGCACTTTCGCGGCACTGCACGGCACAATTTCACCGAATTTTCCACGTTTTTCACGATTTTTGCAGCACCGACGGCACGTGCGTCGTAGCGTCGGTCCGCCATCTTGGAAAAGGCCGATTCACGCTACCGCATCCCGGATTTCGGTTGGCACCACTTACCTGCTGCGCACTTCCGCTTCGGGGATTAAGTTGGTAGTCCCTCAGCGATCGTTGTTCGTTAAGTTGGTGGTTCTGCGGGTACTGCCACACGGCCATCTTGGTTACCATTGCTCAATGACTGATTATTCTTCGCAGGATTACATTCATTTACACTTTTCGCCTCGCTTTTCTACAGCGACAGCCGTCACGCTTCGGGTTGCTGCGTCACTCATAACTGTTGCGAATATTCCACTGCTTCGGTCAAGCGCCTTTTAGGTTGGCAGTTCTGAATTGTTGTCGAGGATCGATTTTTCAGGTTGGTAGTCCTTCTCTACCGCTGTAGCCGTCATGTTGGCAATGCTGCGGTTACTGACGCACGACCATCTACATCACATTTCCTCCGTGACTCTACAGCGTTGGCACCATTGCATCAGTGCTAAGCGACGTTCAGGTTGGCAGTGCTGAAGTAGCATTCACATCTGGTCCACTAATAATGTTGGCTATCCTTCACTGCCTCGATGCCCATCGTGTTGACAATTTTCCCGACCGTCTCGCTTCCCGCTGTTCAGTGACTGACTCGTTGAAGTTTTCGTTGCTGCCCAATGTCGCGCCACACTTATTTTGGCAATCTTGCTCTAGCGCCATTTCCATCAGGTTGGCGTTCTTGAATTCCTGCTTGCTGGCGCACAGCCGTCTAGATCACCGATATTCTGTGACTCAATGTGGTTGTCAGTACTTAGTTGGCGTTTACTTTCGGTACGGCTATTACGTTGTCAGTCCCTCACTGTCGCGATTTGCTTAGAGTTGGCATTACTGCAGTAATACCTGTTGACCATCTGGGTACCAGGTTCTCTCGATCTCTCTGAGGTTGGCTATTCTGAATCCCAGCAGCGAATCGTTCAGGTTGGCAGTGTTCAATTTGGCCTTTACTTTTGATGTTGGCACCTCCGAAACACCCGTTCACGCCGATGCGTCCGAAGCGCTGACCATGGAGAGCCGCCGAGGATTCCTTCACATTGGTGCCTTTACCCGTTCACATTAGTGCCTCTACCTATTCACATTGAGTCCTCTGTCCCGTTCACATTCATGTTTATACCGATTCTTATTTCCTTCGTTTCGTTGTAATACCGCTAAATCGATTTCCTTTCTTCGTTTTTGTCGTTTTCTCTTCGTTTTCTTTCGTCTTTGGAAGCTTTTTGAAGTTTTCTTGGCTTTTGGTAGGTCTTTTCGAATTTTCTCCGCGTTCTTTCTTTTCTTTTTCGAGGTTGGCTATTCCAAATGGCGGGGATGTATTTCGCAGGTTGGCATTGTTGAATTCTTGTACGTTTGGAAGTTGGCAGCTTCCGGGCACTACTCTCGACAATGCGTGCGGGGAGCGGACCAATGTCATACGCCGAGGCTTCGTTCACAATGGTGCCTTTACCCAGTCACATTGATGCCTATACCTGTTCACAATGGTGCTTATACCTGTTCACATTGATGCTTCTACCACTTCACAGTAATGCGCGTGCCCGTTCACATCGATGCCTATTCCTTTCTTTGTTTTCTTTGCATTTTAGAGGATTTTTTATTTCTCTTTGCTTTTTACAGGCGTTTAGAGATTTTCTTTGCATTTTAGCGGCAGCTACAGATTTTCTTTGCATTTTAGCGGCGGTTAAGGATTTTCTTTGCTTTTTACAGGTTGTTTCGAGTTTTCTACGCAGTTTTTATTAAACAACGAAAAGCACGGAAAAAAAAAAAAAAAAAAAAAGAGAAATCCAAGAAAACGAAGATAGGAATTGGTTATGCGCTATTATAACGGAACGAACAGGTAAATTATAACGGAACGAACAGGTAGGAGGATGGTGATGAACCTCTTCGAGGTTGGCACTGCTGCGTTAATGCTACATGACCATCTTGAAGCTAGCTGCTCTACGACAATTTACTGTTGGGACTTTTGCATTCATTTACTTTTTCAAGTTGGTATTCTTACACCGCGACCCATCTACCTTTAATGTAATCTGTGACTCATTACTGTTGGCTATTCTGTATCGTGACTTTCGGGTTGGTAGTCCTAAACTAACGCTTATTGCGGCGCCACCCATCTTCGTCCTCGCTTATCTATGACTGACTACGGTTGGCAGTATCGCCTACTTTCATGTTGATCTCACGTTGTTGTTATCATTTGTTCATTGTAGATGCGAGAGCTTATTTCTTTCAAGATTCTTAGGTTAGAAGTAATGTAATACTTCAGATACTCGAGGGAATATTGTCTAAAATAATATTCTTCACATGGCATTGTGCGAATTAAGTGAGCACTTTTACACGTATGCTGTTATAATGTGGACTGGTACGTACGTTTAAAATATATTTCTATTAAGAAATGCTTTAAAATTCTCGCTACAATTCTTTCCGGTCTCCACGAAGACTAGATTGTTATTCGTCATGTCTGACAAAGAGGAAAGCGAGTGCGTTAATGCCAATGAGATCGTTAGTAAATCCGAGGAAACAGGAGAAAACTTGACGAACGAAGAAGCGCCTACTAGTTTGGAGGCTATTTCTTCTGAAACTCCTTTGGTTCGCAACGGAGTTCAAAGTACTTCCAAAGATAAGTCAAAAAGTAAAGAGGCATTATTGTGCGACTTCCGACAACATGAATATGGTTTATTAATATTTCATTCATTTTTCAGTCGATATTTTATTAAAAGCTACTGGCAATGCACCGATAATGAAACAAAAGAAATGGACTGTTAGCCAAGATTATTGTATCGGTCGAATTTCTGATTTTATTAGGAGATATTTGAAGTTAGATTCCAACGAGAAGCTGGTAAGCGAAACACCGAATGCGCGATGGCTGCTTCGTGTATTTTGTAATGTCTAACGTATAAAAATGTTATTCTACTTTCCTTCTTTAATAGTTTCTTTACGTAAATCAAACATTTGCACCTGCACCGGACCAAATAGTGAAAAATTTATACGACTGTTACGGAGCCGATGGTAAACTGATACTTCACTATTGTAAAAGTCAAGCGTGGGGTTGATAATTGGAAAATGATATGTTACCGAAATATTTTACATTTTAATTACTATCGTCGATGTTTAACGTGTACGTACTAATCTTACGCGTTTCGTTCGATGTTGAATATCAAATGTTTCGTACAGCTATGCTACACCGATAATTGCAACGATTTAAATGCGAGCGATTACCGTGAAAATGAAAAGTATGGGAAACGATGTAACTCCTATTTATTTGTATAAAACTTTTTTTTATGCTGTTATTGATTTCACGATGCAAAAGAAAAGCATGAATTAAAAAAAATAAATATGTGCGACAGCTTACATTATTTCTGCATCTCAACGTTATCCTATCTCAAAAATTTACAATAATCTGTAAACTGACTGTATCGCCTTCTCTTTCTCTCTACGTTGCGTATTGGAAACAGGTACGATAAATGCAAGTCGGAAAAAAAAAACCATTCGTGTTAAGCAGTAATTATTAAAATGGATTGCTATCGATTACGATTTCGGTATTCACAGGTTTATTGTACGTCTGTTAAGTATCGTGAGAAAAAAAATACCTATTCTAACCTATCTTATTTTTCTCAACATTTTCTACGACGCGCGCAGTAGTTCGTCTTTCTACGCCTATTAGGATGCGCTCGCCTGTCATCGCACGAGAAAGAGGTTAGTTTCGATTTTAAACTTTCGGACAAAAACAATGTACGACTCGGTGTAATTTATGATTCGTGTGTTTCGTGTCCTACAAAAAATAACGAGTAACAAACTTTATTCTTTTAAAGCAAAACCGTTTGGAGCAGAATATGGCGTCCGGCAAAAGTACGAGGGAAATTTTGTTGTCGCTCGTCGACGATATCGAATTGATAGCGAAGTTGGTACTCGTTGAACACGCGATAAAGGTATTTGTGATTTTCTTGAGGAAAAAAAATTATTAATCTTAATATAATCTTTTTAGAGAAATGATCGAGAATACGATAGCTCAAAAGCCTATGAAATTATCGAGCGAGGAACACGCTCGATTAACCGAATTATTAATTGCTAAAGATAACGAACTTAAAGCGACGTTGAAACGAGCAGCTGAGCAGGCAAAAATTAATTTAAAAATGGAAGCTTTAAGAGCCGAAGTCGAGAGACAAGATCAGGACATCCAACAGTTGCAACGACAATTGAAGGAAGCTGAACAAATTCTAGCTACTGCCATTTACCAAGCGAAACAAAAGTTACAATCTATTGCTCGTGCTAATAAGAAACCGGTTCCGTCCGAAGAATTAATTAAATACGCGCATAGGATCAGTGCATCCAACGCTATTTGTGCTCCCCTCACGTGGCAGCAAGGAGATCCTCGAAGGCCCTATCCTACAGGTACGTTGTTCGTTCTTGTTTTTGGCTTTGATAATTGGACACGGACCACGTCTCTTGTACAGACATCGAAATGAGACTAGGATATCTTGGAAGACTAAGCGATCTTCCTCTGAACGGGCAAATGTTGGGCACCCATCCTGGCATATCGTCGGATTTACATAGAGCCGGACATCCTGTGGGCGGTATGGTTAAAAACGCTGCGTATCCGCGATGCTGTTAATTTCGTTCTTCTCATTACGTCGTTTTTTTTGTAGAACCTCCGGTGTCGCAAGCTAATCAATTCGCGTGGCACCCCTCCGGTGAAATTCACATGTCGGTGAGCGGGCAAGGAAGCGTCGCGATGAATACGCATAAACAAGAAACGGAAGACGTCGAAGTTATGTCGACGGATTCGTCTAGTAGCTCGTCTAGCGATTCGCAGTGAACATTTTGTATTTCTTAACGTTGGAGGAAATTTCCAGATACGGTAGGTGAAATAAATTCTTTTTACACGAGTGTAATACAAAGCGTGCGAACGTAACTTTATTTATATCGATTAAACATTTTTCATCTCTTTTTCTTTTTCTTATGGTCATCATAGGAAATAAACAAATTGCTGAAAAACGTGCCGATAGAATTTCTTATATTCTCTTCTTGTATATCGTTGTGTTTCCCGTATCGTTAAACAGGTCCAAGTAAAATATGCGGTAGAAAATTATGTACAGTCTGAGGCGTGTAGTACGCTTCGAAATTGGCCTAAAACGATCGTTTATTATATTTATGAAATAATTCGTCGAGAACAAAATATTTTTTTTCTCGTAGCGCGATAATCTTTACCAGTTGTACGTCGTGTTTGAAATTCGTTTTATGAAATGAAATGTTTTCATCGATGCAAACGAGACCGAACAGTTTGCAATCTTCTTGAACCTTACTTATACTTTTGTACGATAAAAGCTCTAGCAATTTATACGCTGGGAATGTAGACAATTTACAACTGTATCCCGTGCTCATGATTTCTATTGCTTTTCTGAAATATATATATATTTATGCATATATACATATATACGAGCAATGTAAAGAGACTTACCTTCTTAATTTTGGTGCGTTCGTCATAGCTGCACAGACCAGTATCGGATCTCGAAGTCGTTCGACCAAAGCGAACACGCGCACGTAATTATTCGAGTAACAGGCTAACGATATATTCGTTGATAATTCTACGTCCGAAGATTTTCTACGATAAGGATGATACGTATAGTTGTAATATAATATCGTCAACGAGTATCGTACGAGTACCTTAAGTAAAGTGGAAGGTTCAATGCCCTGTTTAACGATTCGCTATTACCCATATTTAGAAGAATGTATAACGCTTCCATTCGTTCGCGATCGTTGTTCAACGTTAAATTTTTTAAACGTTTGTCGATCGCCAAACAATCCTTGTTGATTGGATTGGTGTCGTACAGCTTAAGTAAGTGCGTAACGCATTCGGCGAGGTATAATTGGTTCGTGTGCCTATCGTATTTGCACGAATTCTCTTCGCATAGTCTGTAATCGTTTCTCATCGTATTGCGCGTCTATTATCTTTGGACAATTTTCATCGTACCTCTGTGCGGAGTAAACTAAAAATCGAACCATCGACTCGTACAGTTTGATACCTGTAGAAGATTCGTCGATTCTTTGTATCGTAACGTCTTGTCTAACGCTTCGCAAGCGATCGAAGATAAAATCGTAAGCAACGACCCAATCGACGTCTCTCCTCGTAGCTATCCTAAAATACGTAATTTAACTGGTTACTACAGCGAATGAATTTGTAAATCGATATTCGAAAAAAAAAATAATTATATTCGTGCGAAGTATACTTGGTAAACAAATATTTGACCGTCGATAGTAATACCGATGCGGGTCGCAGAACATTCGGATCGGTCATAATTAATCCTGCTGCTGACCGGGTATAACATTTGATAGTTTTTTTTGGATCCGCTTTTGGTTTTCTTCCTCCTTTCGCATTTTCGTCGATCTCGAATTTATGCAATAAACCTTTTTCTTCTCTACTACAAATATTATGTTGCTACATTCGCTTTCGAAACTGTTACTACGTTAGAACAGTTTATTTTAAGTTTCTTTTATGCGAGCATGTACGTGTAATAAAATATAAGCAACATTCGATAAAAATTAATGAATTTCATTCACTGTTCATCTAGTAAAATTTAAGTAAATTATTGTCTTAAAAATTAATACGAGTTTGATGAGATTTTAATTCTTTGATATCCGAGAAAAAAGCGTCAAAGAATAAAACAGTCGCTTTAACAGTCTTTTTATAATACTTATAAATAGCCGAACGTATTAATTTCGTTAAATGTTGTACTATTTCATTGTCGGAAGATGAATTCTGTTTCCCCTTATTTTATTATCGGAGGATGGTCTTCCTAATAAGGGAAATAATAGTATTTTTTTCATTGACGCTAGTACGCCGTGTATATGAACATTGTACCTGGTATGAAAATTTATGTACATTGAGGTCTTGTTCATTTTTTTCATTAATTTTTAGACTCCAATGAAACTGTTACATTTTGTAAAGTGTCAAGGACAATAATTTACTTCAATTTTCTTGTCCAGACAACGGGTACAGATCTACGTTTTTTTTACGAAATCTAAAATTTACGTTCATATCTATAGATCTTTAGTTTTCATTGAAATATGTTGCACTGCACGACATTAGACAGAAATAACGAATGTCATATTTGCTGACACGATCGATGTCGGACAGATTTCATTGATGAAAAGATTCTTCGAATATCAGCATTCGACGAGGTTCTGTACCGTTGCTCGTTAGCAATTTCGAGCAATCTATTTTCTTTGTTTAATACGAATTCGTGAGTTTTGCGATACGTTCAACTTACATTCGTCGTTCTTTTCCTGGACACATTAATAAACATGTTCCTTGTATCAATTCGGCCATTCTACAGAATTTATGAGAAACGTAATAATTCTGGCACAATGGTTATTTCTTATTTATATTTGTCCGTGAAAACATAAATACAACGTTCGAGTTGTATTCCGCATCGATAAGGTTATAGAATCGATCATTTCCCAACTACGTATATAGGTGTTGCGTTAATGCGCATGCGTGTTACGTGTATAGTGTCACGATAAATTCGCACGTGGTCGTATGGTAAAACTGTCTTTCGCATCGACAGTTTTTAACAGTTGAAGCTGCATGAAATAATCCGAATACTCGAACAATTTGATGTACATGGTGTGTTCCATAAGTAATGCGAAGTATTTTTTTTAAAGGAATTTATTGTATCAATTCTTACAAATACTTAAAATTCTTCAAAGTACTGCCCTTGGATATCTACACATTTTTGCCAGCGACGCTGCCATAAACGGTACGCTTCCTGGAATGCGTTTTCCGGAACCGCTTTTAGGGCCTCGGTCACGGCCGCTTGAATGTCTTGTACGGACGAGAAACGCGTTCCTTTCAGGGGTGTCTTGATCCGGGGGAACAAGAAAAAGTCTGCCGGTGCCAGGTCAGGACTATAGGGGGGTTGGGGAAGCGTTAACACTTGGTTTTGGGTCAAAAACTCTCGTACTCGCAGCGCGTTGTGGCAAAGCGCGTTGTCGTGATGCAGTATTCAGGTACCGGAGATGTGTTTTCTCGTCCTGACAACCCTTTTTCGCAGTCTTTCCAGCATATTCACTTAGTAGGCGGTGTTAACTGTCTATCCTTCAGGAAGAAATTCTTTATGGATTGTTTGACGGACTGTTTTGCTGGTTTGTGGCCGCCCGGAGCGTTGATCGTTGCGAACCTCTTCCCGCCCTTCCTTAAAGGTCTTTAACCACCTCGAAACTTGTGAATACCACAGAACAGAGTCCCCATAAGCCTCATGAATCATTTTATTTGTCTCCTCAAGAGATTTGTTTAGTTTAGCACGAAAGCTTTATCGCGTATCGTTGTTCCGATCGTCGACTCCATTTTCTCAGTAACACGGTCACCAAACAGGGGGTCACAAAAATTAACGTCCTGTCCCTTTCACAGCTCGGAGAGCCCTGGGACCGAGTTCGTTGGAAAGCTAAGGGTCTCCCGCATCTAACGCACGTGGTCCGATCCCCCTCCGACCAACAGGAGCGGTTCAGGAATTTCCTTCGCATTACTTATGGAACACACCATGTATTTATTATTTAATTGCTTCCTCTAAATGCTAGATTTATTCTATTGATGGAGCGCAGAATTTGTATACGTTATACGTTCGTAGGTGGATATTGTTTATAGGACGTTAGAGGATAACCGTTGAGACAATTTCATCGTGTAATAGTTAATACGTACAAGTATGTGACGTATGAGTAAATACATGTATGGCGGGCAAAAGCAAATTGATTTGGTTTTTTCGATGGTGGTATGTAACGCGAAAAAAGAGGCGCGCATTTTAATTCGCGTTACGAAAGAGAAAATCGACGTTGGCATTGCCTCGTTCTCGTTGATCGTTCATGACTTACGCGATATCTGCCGCGTAGTTATCTCCACCGACGTCACCGTTATTACACGAAGGTTATTGCTCTTGCGTAAATTTTCTCGTTTCTTTCTCTTCATTTTCACGCATTCCTTTCGTTTCGAATGAGTAGTAATCTGTTCTTTTCGTTATTTTATTGCTCGATCGAGCCGAGGAACGCCAAAGAATACGGTGCGCGCGGGTCTTTCGTTTCGAGTAAAACTACAATTTTTTATGTAAAAGGCTTTTTGCGAAGTTGCTTACTTCCTCGATACGTAGTCGTGTCCTTGTATGTTTTTAAAGGTGCAATTTGGACATAAATAGAATATGACGTCGAAAAATTTAAAAGTAAAGTAATTTCGCGCGTTCGCGCGCGTTACTTTTGTCGCGGCGTTACCGATTACGGTAAATAGCTGTTTCGATCGGTCCTGATTTGCGAAAGATTCACGATCAAATCAGATTCACCATTCTTTCCACGTTCGCGTTACGTGGCCTTCTTTCTTGACTATTCCAAGTAACGAATAATTGCGTAAGGCCAAGGTATACGTTAATACGTTTTCCATTGCGGTTACGGTTGTTGAATGTCTTGTACCGTAATTTAAGTTTCTATTCATAATCGCGTCTCGAAGCAATTCTTTGCGTTTCGATGAAATAGCAAGTTATTCTCGTATACGAGTATGTGCACGTGTAGTAGATATTACTTCCCACCGAAGAACTATTTCCGTAACGAATTACAACAAATTTGCTCGCGACAACTAATTATATGTATCGTGCATTATAGGGATTAGAGAAGGAAATAACGATCGTACCAAGCGCGGATTTATTGCGAAAACCCGTGACGCGTATGCGATTCTACGAAAACGTTACCGTAAATTTCCGTTTCTTCTCTTTTTTTTCTTTATCGTCCTTTGCTTACCTTCGAAACGGACGATAATTCGGCGAAGGTTCGACGATCAACGTGTTTCGTCGAGTTCTACGGCCACGTTGTAAAAAGCAAAATGATATTTTTCTTGTTTGATTTTCGAAAGTATTACGCGATCAGTCGGTTTAGTATGATTTACGAGGTTCAGAAACAACGAGCGTACTATAATATATATATATATATATATATATATATACATGTATACGTACATGTACGAGTGCCGACTGTAAAACGAAATCTGATGTATCGCGTTTTATTAGAGTATTAAGCGCAATTGTAGGAGAGATTAAGCAAAGCGCGCTCGGTCTTTTGCGTGATGCGACAAAATTTCTTCTTACGGTGTACGCGTCGTTTGGATCGTCGATGTTGAAACGTCGCTCGAAAACCTGTTTTGTGGCGTGCATTCTTGTTTATTCATCGAAACGCGGTACTCCGTATTGGTAACCATTAAACTTTCGATTTGCTGCCCGGAGGATCGTACGATCTTGAACGGTCCTGTTTCCGTTCGCGATCGCATCGCGAACATATTATGTACTTATCCTTCGAGAGAGAAGATTACGCGGTGGCGAACGCGACAAGGTACGCGGCACGCGCAAGCGTTATCTCCTGCCGAAAGTTTTCGACACGTTCGCGTTCGTCCGAACGAAAGTACCGGAAAAATTCCTTCCTTCGGATATCGAGGAAAACGTTATCGCTCGAATAATATAAAAGCAGAAGTTCGCGTGCGAATATTTAATTGCATCGTATAATAACGGGTGATCACCGTTGGTGCATTATTCGTGCAACGAGGGAAAAATCGCTGGAAATTCCCGTGACACCTTTATAGGGGAAGAACGAACGATCGTGGAAAAGTATATACGTAATACGGAACCAATGACGTCGCTGTTTGTTTTTATCCTATACTCGCGTTGGCTACGTAAGAAAAGTAAAAAGTAAAAGGACCGCTGGCGATTCGTGGGGTACGGATGACCTCCACGGAATTCCTCTATAGAGAAGCGAACGGAGCTGCATTGGTCCAGTATTTCCCGAAGCGTTGCCGATTTTGCACGGTAGTAACGCGTTAAACGCGTCGACCCGTGAGAACGCGAAATCGCGAAAACGGGAAATCGAGAGAACGAACGAAAGAAAACGCGACGAAACTGCTGCAACGGGGACCGGTGTGATATCGTGCGTGTTCATCGTTTCAACGCGAAGGATCAACGTTTTTCGGCGCTGATCGTTTTTTAACCGAAAATAACGGTGGACGTTCGATCACGATTTATCGTGTCGGATAGAGTCGTGGAAATTGCATAGAATTCGATACGCCGGACGAGTGGTGCGACTTTTCATAACTGTTTTCTCTAAATTAAGAAATTCAGATTGCAGGAGCGATCGTTCGCTGTAAAGTTCGTTTGTTGAATCGAAAAGGATCGTCATTGTCCCGCTGATTTTTCGTTTTAATTTATCTTTTTCCTGATTTCGGCATCGCGACGCGCGCTTGTCGCGTACGTATTCTAATCTATTCTGATCTAATGGAATTCTTCTTGTCCGCTGGTATACTTTCTTTTAATGCTTAGATTAGATAACGCAAAACATCGTATCCTCGTTGTTCGCGGTGTTTGTCACTTTTACAGCTCGATGCGTTTGCGTATACGCGATGTTTCTACGATTTTCTTTCTCTTCGGTTCTGTGAAAAATCTTCGGTACACTGTGTAAAAACATATCGATCGAGTCAACGACGAATCGACGTAATTTCCTTTTTCTATGTACGTTATAGATACGTATGCAAATCTATATATCCATATATATATATATATGTATATATATTTTACATGTATTTTAACAAGAAACATTTTTATAGACGAAAAATGGGTCACTGGAGAAATACTTTATTGGTTCTGATCAAAGTTCCTCTGTTGCTTCGCGGTTGTCTGTCGGGTAAGTATCAAGAAGAAATTTCAAAGTGAGATGCCTATGATCGCAAAAATTGCGGAGAAAGAAATTCGAACTGTTAATGTCGAGTAACGGTAAACGGATTTTTATCGTTTAATACGATTCTCGATCTATTTTAGAAACTATCGTAACGGCATACGATCATTTCGACGTCGAAAGCGTCGATCCGGAGATAGTTGACGAATTAACTTGGACGGATCATCCGTGTCGGCGAACTTGTACGGACGAAGCACCTCCGATGGAATGTCGATACACTTTCGAATTAGAGTCTTATCGTACAATGAGCAAAGCATGCTACGACTGTCCGTTCAATTTTACGGATTGTTTTCGAAAACATTGCATACCAGCCGATGGCGTCGGAAGATCGATTTTAGTGGTTAATCGACAAATGCCTGGACCACCTATCGAGGTACTGTATCGTATATGTACTTGAATGCGAGCACGTACGTGCACTTTTTTACTTGTAGATGCGATAGAGCAATAAATTAACGGGACGTTTGTCGAAAACGAAAATTTCGATAAATACGTGAATTTCGTTTCGTTATCGTTCGTTGTATTCGTGATATATTCTGTTTCCATAAATACTTGATGGTATCGGACAGTATCGACGTATTTTTATCGAGTCTTCGAACCGACGTATTCGTTTCGCCGTAATATGCATATGTATAATAATCATAATAGTGATAGAGGCAATAGTACTAGTAGTAGTAATGCGTAATAATCTTTCGCATTTCCATAGGTGTGCCAAGGTGATAGAGTAATCGTTGACGTGATAAATTCGTTGCATTCGGAAAGTACCACGATGCATTGGCATGGCCAACATCATGTTAAAACACCGTATATGGATGGTGTTCCTTATGTGTCTCAGTGTCCAATTCCGCCAGGTTCCAGTTTTCGATACGATTACATCGCGACGGAAGCTGGTACGCATTTCTGGCATTCGCATTCAGGTGAGATTTCGAACGATCCTTTGTCGCGATCGATCGCGCATTACGGACAAACGAGGTAGTTATTCGGAATTAAATCTTATGACGATCGTTTCAAGGTTTTCAACGAGGGGATGGAGTGTTTGGTGCGTTGATCGTGCGCGTACCTCCCAAAATCAACTGGCACTATCGTTTATACGACATCGACCAACATACCATGATTCTGTCGGATTGGACCCACGAATTGGGAATCGATAAATTCTTGGATCATCACCACGCGACCGGTGACAACAAGCCACCCAATCTTCTGATCAACGGTTTCGGTCGTTTCGCGCCGCTTCGAAATGAAAACGACATAGCTTCTGCATCGATGCCAGTCGCGACATTTACCGTTAAGCGGGTAACGTTAAAGTAAAATCTGAATCTATCGAAACGAGATTTACCGTCATGAATAAATATTTAACGCTTTCTTTTTTCTTGCAGAATACCAGATACAGGTTTAGATTGATCAACGCTGAATTTCTTAATTGTCCGATCGAACTATCGATCGATAATCATACTATGCGCGTGCTTAGTTCGGATGGACGCGACGTTCAACCTATCCAAGGTACGTCGAACACAATACACATACCACATATATGTATTTCTACATATTTCTCTACTTGTTCTACTTCCGATTCTTTGTTTATTAGCGGAATCTCTGGTTAGTTACGCTGGCGAAAGATTCGATTTTGTCGTTGAAACGAACCAAAACGTAGACAATTACTGGATTAGATTTCGAGGACTAATGGACTGCGATGAAAGATTTACCAAGGCATACCAGGTTGCCATATTGCGGTACGAAGGTGCTGACGAACAAGATCCAGCAGGTGTAGTCGCGTATGAATACAGTACCAACGATTCTTCGGATCTGCCGGTGCGTTCGTTCATTCTTTGCGCTTTACATTTCGACTGTACACGCGACAACATATTGTACGCGAGTCATCTTGTTTAGGTCTAAATTGTATATAACGCATGAAAGAATCGAGTCATAATATCGAAACTATCGTCACGGCTCGAGAGTATGCGGACGACAATCGCGTGTATAGCCCACGTCTTGTTCTTTGTTCTTTTATTCCTTTACGCGCAACCATGCGGCGATTAACACAGGCGCGATGTCGTGATCACGATTGTGTACTTTTTTTAGCGAGTAAACGCTTTGAACGAAGGTACCGAAAAAAACGAAAGCCTGAGCATACCCCTGTTGAGAGCCATGGACGAAAATGATCAGTCTAACGTACGACCACCGGACTATCAATTTTACGTTTCTTACGATTTTTACAAGAAAGATAATCCACATTTTCATCGTGAAAAATTGTACGGATTCCATCAAGGTATTAGAAGAGATTCTTTTCCCTCGTGTTACGCTTTCTATTACGTACTCGTGCTACTAATAATTATCTGTTCGCGATTAATGCTTTTATGTCGTTTATATCTATTTTTTGTTTATTTTCAGCGAAATCTAACGCACGAGTACTCACCCCTCAACTAAATCATATCTCGATGAAGCTACCATCCGTACCGCTCTTGCCTCAGCGAGACTCCCTTGATCAGAACCAATTTTGTAACGCAAGCACTGTCCACGATTGCGAACAACATTATTGCGCTTGCACTCACGTGCTTCGCGTCAAACTTGACAGCGTGGTGGAATTGATTTTAGTTGACGAAGGTTTATCAATTTTTCGAATTATTATTGCTGTTACTATCAATGTTACTGTTGTTATTACGCTTCTTCTATCTACGTATGATTGTTGTTTTCACCATTGCGTACGTTTTTTCGTCTAGGTTTTGCTTACGATGCCAACCATCCCTTTCATCTTCATGGATATCAGTTTCGCGTAATTGCTATGGAAAGAGTAGGAAAAAGCGTCACTGTTGAACAAGTACGAGCATTAGATAGAAAAGGAGCGATACGCAGAAATCTTGACCACGCTCCTCTAAAAGATACCGTAACGGTGCCGGATGGCGGTTACACCGTGTTACGATTTCATGCGAATAATCCAGGTGTGAACATTTTTTTCTAATAACTTTTTTCTCCTGATTTTTCTTTATTCTTTTCTTTTTTTTACGCAAATATTTCTAACGTTAGTTTATTATTTTCCTGTATCCACCTGTTAGGCTATTGGTTGTTCCACTGTCACATTGAATTTCATGCGGAAGTCGGAATGTCGTTGATCTTCAAAGTTGGCGAACACGAAGATATGCTGCCTGTTCCGCTCAATTTTCCCATTTGTGGTAATTGGCAACCGGACAACGAGCAAACTATTGGCACCGTCTTACCGGATATTACCAAATATTCGGCAAATAACACGTCGAATATATCAATGGAAGAAATCGTTGAAAACGATGTGCGACAGCTTTTGAAATTATTACCACAGGTTTTACAGTCGCTACGAATCTCAGCTTCGCCTCCGGTGTCGATCGTTTCGTACTTTTTAATTTATTTTTCCACATTATTTGTAACCGTTACCTTCTAATACTTACCCGCTGAACTTTTCATCGAAATCAAATCAAACATGTCCACAAATACGCTTTATACGTATACGTTTTTACGTTTTCAAACGTACACGATTCATCATGCGCCCTACTTTGCTGTTACTAGGCTGAAATCGATGCATTTTTTTCTATTATAACCGATAGATTATTTTCTATTATTTTACTTTTCTACGATCTTACCTCTTCGACGGTTCTTTAACTGTTGATTTAGATAATATATTTCAGCGTTAGTGTTAAATAGATAGGATAGAATAAAATAGAATAAGATAGAATAGAACGTGTACGTGTTATCGAATATTGTTAAATATCGGTTGACTAATTTCAATGTGTCCCCAAACGAATTTTCGTTCGTTTTCTTGGACTAAGCGAAACGGAACAGAGCGGAACGTGCGCGATTCAAATGTAGCTTATTTATAAATGATTACTATGCTGTGATATAATTACCGTAACTGTACGCGTTAAGATTCTAATGTTATTTAATACAAAGATAAAGCATACTTTTTTGTAGGAGTATTATGACATTTTCACTAGGAATCGCACGGGTCATTTAACAACGCGGAAACGCACGATAATCGACAGATGGTCGATGCAAGAGGTTCGAACAGAAGAAAAGCACCTGTTCCGATGACTCTAGTCCTTGCATATTAAATGTGTTAGGTGAGAAGGGGAATGTCTGTGATTCTTGATTCTCAATGATTAATTAGCTCTAGATGAGACGTTCTAGGATTTTCGACTTAGATAGGAAAAGCGAAAAAAAGGCTAACTAACTTGTTTTGAACCCGTTGGTTCTGAGTTATCATGTTGGATATCCAACAATATTATTTTTTTATTGCTTATTCCTACATATAAATGTGAAATCAGTTTTGTATCAGATTTTCCATAAATTCTTATACTATAGATTAACGCATCTATATTATTTACCCATTAAATTTTACCGCAACTTTCTTCCAGTTATCATGAAAATGCATAGCATAGACTTGACAATTATTTTTTTACGAGAATGGTACAATTATGGATTGTTACGTTTAAACTAAATGTTGTAGTATGGTTTAAAGAATATCAGTCGTTAAACATTGATGTACGCTTCTTGAGAAGCAGAGAATGGATAAATCGCGTAACAAACGTCCTTTTGTTGTGGCCTCTGGAGAGGATGCGCCAACAACTTTGCCATATTATCGTGTAATTTGGCTGCGTTTCTTCCTACTTCTAATATATAAGAAACATTCTTTGTATCCAATCTTGCTATTTCGCTATAAATTTCTTCGCATAAATTTTTGGAACATGGTGGTTCGTGTACGTATAATACATCGACAAAAAAATATGGATTCTTTGTAAGGTTATCTAAGGAAACTTTACTGCTATCAAATTTTGGAATACTGGTAGAACGCGAGTATAATAAAATTACTCTGGTTACATATTTTGGGACAATTGTATCGCCCTTTCGTGCAGATAGAAGTAATTTTTGTTCGATTTTATCGAATAATTGTCCAAGATCATAAGATTTTTCATCTTCTTTTTCCTCCTCTTCTTTCTTTTCTTTTTCTTCTCTTTCGCCTCTTTCTCTTTTACCCCTTCCATTTCTTATCTCATTTGCTTTGACTGTTTCTTCGTCTTTTCGTTGTTGTTGTTGTTGTTGTTCTTCTTCTTCTTCTTCTTCTCCTTCTTCGTGTTCTTCCACCTCTTCTTCTTCTTCTTCGTCTTCTGCTGTTTCTACTTCCGCTTCTATGATCTCTTCGTTGATAACATCCAAACTATCGATAATACTGTTAATGTTATCAGTAAAATCACAAATCCATTCGGCGCTTTGTGAATTTAAAATCATGAGTGCATATTCATGATTACGTTGAATAGTAGACTTAATACAAATAAAATGTTCTACGACCCGTTTTATCATAAACAAAGGCATATAGTTTGTTCCTTTGGTAAGTTTAAACGGTGTACAGTCTCTTTCTCTTACAGTATCTATTACAAGTAAAATTTGTTCAGGCAAATTTATTCCTGGTAGATTACGAATCAATGTCTTATCCTCTTCGGACTGTGATGTTATGCGATCCGAAAGGAAACGCGGTGTACTATTATCCACGATACCACTCATTTTTCATGTTTTTATTTATATTGCTTTAGTAAATTTAATGAATTTTCATTTGTTACGTGTAATTGGTTCAAATATATTTGTAACGACGATCATCGGTTCTCCACTTTATTTACATATCCCTTTTCACGGCGTATATGATTAACGGTTTGAAAACATGTTATAGAGAGACAACTCTAGTTGGGAGCGAGACTACTGAAGATAGCCAAATTGCATGAAAATGATATGATCTCTCGTTGAACGGAGAATATGTATTATAAAGATACGTGATAGCTAATAACGAACAATTACTTCCGATATGTACTAACCCTTATTGAAGTAAAACATGATTTAAAAAATTTATCACGATAATGTAAAATGTAGAGTAATAGTTTATTGACTGTGTTCAGACAGTAGTACGAACAAAGCGATAGCAGCGCTATGTACTCGGTGGGAGATTTTACAATTCTTCGTCGCGGTAGTTTCCAGACCTGTATACTGGATACAATATACAACTGTGGTAATATACAACATTTTGAAATGAATATACATTGTCAATAGTTATATTTAAATATCTGGTCGATAAAATATGCTTGCTTTAAGAGATTACGGTAGCAGCGATGATAACAGCGAGCCAGAAAATGACAATGAAAATGCAACGAATCAGGTTAACCACGATATCGTTGCAAGTAGTACTCCTGTCGTTGAATCTTCTCTTTCTGTAGAGAAATTGAATGCGTCTATAAATGTACAAATTTGTTCAGCTCCGGAAGTAATACCAACGGTGAATATATTAAATAATATGTCCTTTAACTCTTAAGATAGAAACTCGCGTAACTACTATATTATGTTTATAGTCTTTACAACGTTTATTATGCGATTACATAAATACGACTATAAAATAATAATTAATTGCGTTTTCTCATTTTTCTATAATTAACGCTACATCTCGAGACGCTCGCAAAGTGATACTTTCTGAAAGTCGAAAATAGTCTTACGAACTGTTTGCGATAGTTATGTATTAAATAACTTTTTTTGATTAAAAGCTATAGAAATATTGATTTGACCACTGTGCTCCAGGGATCTGAATTATGCGTGAGACACGTAGATTCGACTTTACAAGAGGTTACGCACAATCCCAAATATGAGGAACTGTTTGCTCCGGACATTGGCCCTGAAAATCCTTTTAAAACGCAGCAACAACGTGCTGTAAAAAATATGCTTTCTGGATATGTAGAGAAAGCTCATATAAGTGAATTTCAATTTGAAAATCAGAGAAGAACTTTTGCGAGTTATGGTATACTTTGTACAATGTATCGTATACGCGTAATAAAATCTTTTGGTATTACGATAACTGTACGTTTGTTTATAGGATATGCTTTGGATCCGACTGTAGATGGTAGCGCGGAGGAAGGTAGAACGATAATTGGAGCGAAAGAAGCGGCGGAAGAATGTGGTGGCAAAACTGTATTTGAAAATACGACATTGCGACCCTCTGATAAAAGAAAAAGGCATAGGAATGATGATCCTGCAGATATCGAAGGGTTTTTAGGACCATGGGGTGGATACGTAGACGAAAAGCGAATTATCAAACCTACGGAAGAAGAAGCTGCTGAATTAGAAGAGATATTAGCCAAAAGAAACAGAAGAGGAAAACCGACGGAGGAAAAACCTCTCGAAGAAAAGACAGTGTTACATAGTGCGGTCACGATATTTAAATTAATGATATTTAAGCTTTCGAACCTAACAGAATTTATTCTACGAAAATATTTATGTTTTAGTCAAAGACAGTGTGGACTACCAAGGAAGGTCATTTTTGCATGCGCCTCAAGATGTTGGAGTTAATTTGAGATCAGAATCGCCACCCGATAGATGCTTCTTACCAAAGGCACAAATACATACGTGGGAAGGTCATACGAAAGGTATTTCGCAGATCAGATGGTTTCCGCGTACAGCCCATTTATTGCTTTCTTGTAGTATGGATTGCAGAGTAAAGGTGCGTAGTATTTGCGAATGTTAAAAAAATAAATATTACGAGAAGAAAGATATGTTTTAATTTAATGTTGATTACTATTTCAAGTATAGTTGTGGGAAGTGTATAAGGATAGGAGATGTATCAGAACTTATTATGGTCATCGTCAAGCTGTAAGGGATATAAGCTTTGATAACGATGGCCAAAGATTCTTGTCGGCCGGTTATGATCGTTACGTAAAGCTGTGGGATACAGAGACTGGTGCTTGTATTAGTCGATTTACGAGTAGAAAGATTCCATACTGCGTCAAATTTAATCCTGATTTAGATAAGCAACATCTGTTTGTAGCCGGAACTAGTGACAAGAAAATTATTTGCGTAAGTTGCTGCAAGATTCATTCGATACTCGTTAAATTTTAAGAATTTTTGGTTTCGTTGACTGCAACGTTCTTTTTTCTTTTTTTTTTTTTTTTTTTACAGTGGGACGTTCGTTCTGGCGAAATAACTCAAGAATATGATAGGCATTTAGGAGCTGTTAATACGATAACGTTCGTAGATGAAAATCGAAGATTCGTAACAACTTCGGACGACAAAAGTCTGCGAGTATGGGAGTGGTACGAATTTCTTTGATCGTCGTGGAAAGCATTTAAACCAGAGGAAAGTCTTTGAGTAGCGACGGTAGATACGGAGAAATAAGCTGAAGTGGACGATTATCTTGCCTACTTAACGAAATTCTTTCGCTTTCGTTCATTATTCTTTTAATGCTTTGTTATATTTAGATTAGCGACGATGATAGTCGAAGTATCTTGTACTACCATGAGAGATAAAATCGTTGCTAAAATGATTGGCTCTGGTTTGAGCTTTCAACGTAGCGTGTATTTCAATTCGGATAGAAATTAATTTTCTTTTTTTTTTCTTGTTACGTGTAGGGATATACCGGTCGATATGAAATATATTGCGGATCCTTCTATGCATTCTATGCCCGCGGTTACTCCTTCTCCGAATCAAAAATGGCTTGCGTGTCAAAGCATGGACAATAAGATTGTTATATTCTCAGCATTGAATAGATTTAAAATGAATCGCAAAAAAACATTTACGGGTCACATGGTTGCTGGTTACGCTTGCGGCTTGGACTTCTCTCCTGATATGAGGTGAAAAATTGCATTTACTTTGAAACTTCAAACGTATATATATATTTCATATTTATCGTATTGTCTTTTCTTTTCCCTTATCAATAGTTACCTCGTATCGGGTGACGCGGATGGAAAGTGTTATATTTGGGATTGGAAAACAACCAAATTGTATAAAAAATGGAAAGCTCATGACGGTGTATGTATCGATGTATTGTGGCATCCACACGAACCTTCGAGGCTAGCTACAGCTGGTTGGGATGGAAAAATAAAATATTGGGACTAAGTGTCAATTATATTTTTACAAAAAAGAAAAAAAGAAAGAAAAATAATATTTATATTTTATACGATGTGTACAGAAAGATTTATTTCGCGCAAAACTTTTCGATGACGATATTAGATGTACTTACAATTAGATGGACGGATGTAACGTAGTAAAGTTATTGAAAAATGTCAATGATTTATAATTATCATTCGCAATTTTAAAAGTATTGTGTCCAGAGAACAAATTGAATGTTATCGTTTTGCATTTTTAATTATTGTATTTTTTTCGGTAACAATTGATAACCATTGTTTTTACATTTAAATAACGATAACGAATGAAGTTCTTTTTTCTCATCGAGCAAGTATAAATTGAGCGAAAAATAAATCAGATTGCTTTTTACTTAAGAGAAAAAGAATGTTAACGACCGTTCTACGTATTATTTTGTTCATACTAGGATCACAAGTTACTAACTCTAGTTTCACGTGGCGGTGGCAAAAATCAATAACAGTACGCGTCATGATGTCTACCGTTTTCGTTTCGTGCGTCGTTGCAGATTTAATGTTTTCCGTGGTCATTGGTGTTTTTTCGACGAATATCTTGAATTTAAACGTTCGATCGATGAATGCTTAACAATATATTTACTTTTTAAGTTGTTTTAATTTACTATGAAAATCTAATTAATGCAAATGCTTTGAAACTGTGCGAAGATTCATTGAGACTTAGTGATAGATGGGAAGGTAAGGATATTTTATCTTCTGTACGTAAATGTGTACATATGTATATTTTTCGAAGTTTCATAGTTTACAATTGTATAAATGATTTGATACGAAAAATTATTCTGATGTAAATGTACGCTTAATGTTTATGATAAGCACGTGGTTCGAGTACGTTGTACATTGAATAATGATTGTTTCAATTTAGTTCGAGAAAAAGAAAATGTAGAGACATTTTATGTACATGTATATTTTCTTTTTGTATTGTTGAATTTAGCATAACCATGGTTTTATCATAAAAAATGACAAAAGGATTGTGTATGAATTGTTTTATGTGTTTATCGCGGGAGCATAAACTGTTTCTCTGTCTTTATTTTTAATAAAATAATGAGAAAGATAACTTACGTCGATCCATAATGTAACAGATTCAACGTAAAAATGGATGGTCCTGGATTAGGATATTCGTATCATCTTCCTTCTGCAGGGTGGAATCTTAGAGTAAGAAATGTTTTATCCCAGTTTAGCGATCTCTTCAGTGAATTTAATAAATACATTGCACCTGCTTATCATCACGATCGATGCGAAAGGTATTTAGCATATCTAACAACGATGTGTATAATAATTTATAAATTAATAACGAAAGTATTACTTTGTTTTTGCAGATCAGTGCAGATGCGATTATATTCTATGCATAAGAGAGAATTCGTCATGGTGTTTGTTGCTTTTTTTGCATGTTTTGGATTAGCGGTATTCATTGGGCTCGCGGGTAAGCACTGTACTCGAATATACTAGTTCTATTTTATCAATGAATACTTGAACGATTAATGGTTGATTTTTTTTCCCCCCTTTTGATATAGGTCCTCCCATCACTTTGACCATTGACCAAGAAGCTCACGTAAATGGCAGTGAGATCGCTACTGGTCCTTTTATTATGAAAACACCTTTGTTATCCACGTATAGTCAACAATTATGGGTCATCGCAAAATTACTCACATCTAATAACGATGGTATCGCAAACATAAAGAGTGGAAAGAATTTTGCTGACCGTTCATGGAATAGAAACTATAATTATTGTGTCTTGGTTATTTACAGATGAAAGATACGACAAAAGTTTTCAAATAAGTATCTCTATAGATGGTATTACTAGCGATCATAAACTTGTACCTATTTTGTCATCCGAAACTGGGCACAATAGGTACGAGGTTGAACATTGCATATTTTGTGTAATATTTATCTCGTTAATTTTTTATTTCCGCTTGATTCTAATTCAACCTGTCAAATTATTATTAGTATGCGTATGTATGTACATGGACGTGCATTTTTTCATTGTAGAACTAGACATTTAAGGTGCGAAAGACAAACTTGCGAAGAACTCGTAGTTGCTCATCTCGGATATCTCGATTACAGTTATTATATTATTACTGTTCGTTTTCACGGACTCGAAAGCTTCCATC
Source organism: Megachile rotundata (assembly GCF_050947335.1). Taxonomy (NCBI): domain Eukaryota; kingdom Metazoa; phylum Arthropoda; class Insecta; order Hymenoptera; family Megachilidae; genus Megachile; species Megachile rotundata. The sequence goes on along the minus strand of NC_134989.1, from coordinate 18,557,688 downwards.
AACGCTACGTCATACACAAACTCACATTCTACGTCAGTAAGCACTACCTGAAATAAAATGCAACGTTAAATAATTCAGCGGAATCAAAACAATCGTACTTGGTAATATTTTTACTAATTCACAGTACAGAAATTACAACCCGGCGTTCACGGAATTTGAAATTTGGTTTCGATTTATCTTCTTATTGACTGCATTCGGAGTTATGGTAAGGTTTAACCGTATTCTTTCGTATTAGTCGAAACAAAACGTTGTATCATATGAATTGTGTTAACTTTTTAGTGCTGGTTTGGACATTCTCTCCGAAAATATCCGTTGCACGACTGGTCGATAGAACAGAAATGGATCTCGATACTTCTTCCGTTATTAATTCTATACAATAGTAAGATTTTATAGTTTATTAAAGATCTAATTTTTTTAATTTTTTCATCAAATGTTAATTTGTTTCTCTGTTTCTCTCTCTATCTGTCTCTCCTTCTTTTTGTCTCTCTCTCTCTCTCTCTTGCTCTCTCTATTTCACGCGCTTTCTCTGTTTCTCTCTCTCTCTATTCTTTTAGATCCGTTGTTCCCAATGACATTTTTGGTCAACTCTTGGGTGCCTGGTATGGTAGATGCAATTTTACAAACAACGTTCCTTTGTGCAGTTCTCATGTTTTGGTTATGCGTTTACCATGGTCTAAGACAAGTATGATTTTTTGTTAATTTAAATGTGATTTAACGTCGATACAATCATGTTCAACTACTTGTAAAACTGATGTGCCGTATACTCCGACAGAATGAAAGACGACTGATAACGTTTTATCTACCGAAAGTTTTGGTAGTAGGATTGCTATGGTGTTCAGCGCTTATTCTGGCGACTTGGCTTCGCTGCACAGAATTAGAAGATCCCACATATAATTACGTTCTCGATACGTCGAATTATTTCGTAAGTAACAGAGAACCATAAAACGGTCAGTTACGTTTAATATGCAAGATATTCAATTAAGGACAAAAACTTTGACGATTACAGGGTTTCAAAGCATTTTTCTTCACGGTAGGAGGATTTTATATCGCATATTTGCTTCTTCTGATATTGAGAGCGTACAGTGAATTGAGATCTATGCCGTATTTTGGTATGATAAACAAACTTGTTTACAGATGTTTCCAATGTACATATATTGTTTTTTTTTTCCTTTGTTTCAATCTTTTACAGTACATCATTTTTTATAGATCTTCGTTTGCGTTTCTTAACATTACTGGCTAGTGTTGTTTCCTTGGTTTGTGGCTGTGTGACTGCTCGTCAATTCGGAGCTGGTATTTTCGAGGATAGTTTTGCTTCTCGTCTAAGTACTTATTACCATTCATCTGCTCAATTTATGACCTTGTATGGTCTTCTGAATTTTTACTTGTATACTATGGCTTACGTGTATGCACCTGCACATCAACAAGTCTACGGTCAACGTAAGTACTATATATGAATTTACGTATTTTTACGTATTTCATTAACAACGAATCTTCTCACGATCGATACCAGATTCCTCCATAACAAAAGACAACCCTGCATTTTCTATGATCAACGATTCCGATGAGGACGTAATATATGGATCGGACGAAGAAGTGGTTTACGGTTCGGACGAAGATAGCAGACGGCCTTTAACTCGCGCGTCTCGAATTACGAGTGATAGTAATTAGTTAAACTAACTATTGTTAATAAGAAAAGAAAAATCATTTGCAAAACGAATAATATAATAATTATGATAATAATAATTATGTAAGATAAGAGAATTGCAAGTAATGATATATTGTAAAATAAAAGATGCCAAGGCGATCAAGTGATTGCAAGCGAAACCGAAGAAAATTTAATTCCTTATTTATATTTACTAGCGGCAAACGGTGAGGATCTGATGTTTACGAGCAATATGTAAATCGAACTTTTTTTGATCGTTACTTCGCGCATTCTCACGCTTTTACCTCTTTCAAATTATTTGATTTTTTTTATTTCGTTATTCATTAAAAATGTCATGTTAAGAAAAAATTTCGCTAATAACTCAAAAAACGAAGTCTTGTCCAATATTTCCGCGAAGGACAAATTTGTTTAAAATCATCTTAGCTACCATTCCTTTCTGGTTCTTACGCTAATTCTACAGACTGGTAGGAAAATCAAAGCATTATTCGACGTTTGAGACAACCGTGACTCGAAAATCGAAGATCGAAACTCGAAACTCAAAAGTTCGATAGCTCGAAGGTCAGTACGTATGAACGTGTTGATGCGTCTACAGTCTACAGTACAACTAGAGAAGAGGAAAGATCGTTCGACGTTATTTTCGAATTAAGGTATTAGTTTCTTACCATATGACACAATGTCGTGTAATTTTTTGGTTTAATAGCGTATAATATTGTTAGAAAACACAGCATCATTCGTTTAAAGTTTAAAGCATTGCGTCGATTTTAAATCGTGATTGTTAAAAGGTTAGAACGAATGTTTAGAAATATTGTTAACTTTCATTATTATCGAACATACATGTCGCTTGATATATAATGTTAAATTTAAATACAAATAGTTCACTTGTACGTGTGTTAAATAATATCCATTCTTTTTAGACAACAGTGATATCAACGAGATTCTTTTCAGACGAGCAGATTTATAAAAAGATGCCGAAATCGAAGGAATACGTGTTATCTTCCGATGACGATAGCAGCGAAAACGAGGTATCTGATTTTTCGCAGAACATATCGTAGCGTATATGATGCAAAGTATCGACATTGACGCGGGTGCAGACACATCGATACGAACATGTAACGAACAGGTTATTTTGTTTTACAAGGAAGTGAAATCGAAGAGGAAGCAAAAGAGGGAAATCGACGATACCGGCGAGAAGACATCGAAAAAGTCCAAACGAGAATCGAGCGAAAACCAGGATTATACTTGGGATTTAGGGAACAATCGCCAAGTCACTGTGAGGGACTTTAAGGGGAAAATATACGTTGACATCAGAGAAATGTATTTCGATAAAGATGGAAACTTAAAACCAGGAAAGAAAGGTATTGATACTCTTTTTTTCGTTAAACGAAAGATGGTTAAATAAGAAATAAGTGAAAAAAATGTTTTTACTACACAGGTATTTGCTTGAGCGTGGCGCAATGGCGGAAATTATCGGCCGTTATCGAAGACGTGGACAAAGCGGTACATTCGAAATCTTGAAATACTCATTTATTACTTAAAAATACTTATTTTCTAATGTATGTTTTCTTTCGTATCGTTTCTAAATACGCCAATGCTCCGTTTATCCGAACCGATCGAGGTGGTGAGAAAAGACGGTTTAAATACAATAAAAATACTATATAAGCGAATCTCTCGGATCTGTACTGTTGCTTATATCGTATAGGTTATGTTCGCTTATATCAAATTGTTACTGTAATAGAATAATTCGAATAATTAGAAAGACAGCCTGTAAGGCCTGACGAATCGTCTAGCCTACTGTGGACATACTTTGTACTAAGGCTTCGTTGACAATTGTCCAATCAATATACATACAGTCGATTAGAGCCTCGACTACAGGCGTAAAAATTCGAATATTCGTATTTTCTTCAGAGCTCTAATCTCGACCGTAATTCGGATAACGACAGCTCGATATACGTATATATAAGTTTCATCTGTAAAACGTTACGTGTCAATTCGTTTTGCCCGTATTGCGAGGTATTTATAATAAAATTACTTTTCATCCAAACAAGCGTGTTTACGAGTTTACGTTATAAGTGAAAAGAAAAACAGCCTGAAAGATACAAAGGCAACAAAATTATCAAGTATCGAGCTTAATGGCGCATGATAATACATTTGAAAATATTTGAAACGATAAACGTAATAACAATCTTGTATGTTTATTTCTAAACAAGTACGACAAGTATGTCAGAACATCCGCGTAAATCATTATACGCGCGCAAATAAGATCAGTTAATTAGAATGACGTTTAAGCTGGTCCATGTACAGACGTTAAGAATTTATCTAAATCCAAGTTATTCAATAATGTCTGAGGATCGGTTAGATGTTGCCGTTTCTCGATCTAAAAGAAACCATAAAAACACGTTGTATTTTCGTTGAACGTCCGTTTAAAAATAATCGAACAAATCTAATTGGTTACCAACCTGCTTACTTTCTTTAGAATCCGTAAACATAGACTTTTGATGTTTTACAATCGGGACATCTAAAATCATAATACATAATGTATTAAAATGTATAAAGAACATATCGATGGATAGCGGTTTCGGTAATAAATATGTAATTACCTTTGATAATTTCTGGAGTTTTTTCTATTTTCGCACGCTTGTCGTTCTCACGTTGAATAATCTTGTCTCTTTCGGTGATCGTACAAGTTCCAGCAGTAATATCAGTATCGGTGATGATAGTGGTGGTGGCAATAGCGGTGGCGGTGGTGGTGGTGGTGGTGGTGACGGTACCGGTAATGGTGGTAATTGCAGTAGCGGTAGCAGTGATTATGGAGGTAACAGTGGCAGCAAGATTGTTCGTTTTCGAGAATAACGGCTTGTCGATAGGAGACGAAGTGGCGAGTGGTTTAGCGCGTATACTAGTTACGGTTGAAGCATCGACGGACGTTCGATCGAATATTTCACGATGATTTTCGTTCCTAAAGGGCGACTTTCTACTCGGTAATTTCTTTTTCGATTTCGGCGGTATATTAAATATTTCTTCGTAATCTGTGGCTGTCCATACTTTAACGCATTCGTCGTTATTTTGATCATTTAAAACTATATTAATTTGAAATTCGTGGGCGCTGTATCTTCGTCTTCTTTTTTTCAACGAAGCACCATCGTCGTAGAGAAAATGATACTCTACCGAGTTCGGTAGGGCCACGTTGAAATCCGTTTTACGATTACCCTCGTGCTCCTTTGGTTCGAGTTTGTCCGGGTGATCGGTTTTGCATGCAGGAACAAGTTGCAAACATTGAAGAACATGCGATAAATCTTTAGTATTCGATAGATCGGACTCGTTCCTAGACTCGTTCTGGTTAAGCGAGAACTTCGTTTCGCGATCGTTCTCTTCGTCGCTAAATAAATCTCGTTTTACCTGATCGACTTTCGACTTAGATACGGCATTCGTTTTACCACTACGATTCGGATATTCCATTGCTTGATATGCATTTGCTTCGTTACGAGTTTTCTCGTTTTTTATCGCAACAACGCCGTTATTTCTCGAAATCGTTTCATCGTTCGTCTTACTCGACAAGATTTTACGATCAAGATTACGTTCTTTCAGGATTCGCGTATAATTCTCTTCGGTATTGATGCCGACAAAATTATCAAATTTTTCCGTCGCTTCCAATTTCCTAGCATCTTTATTATCCGTTAATGAACTGTTCGATCGTTCATTATGAATGGCAACTTTTTTCTTTTCCTCAATGTCGTTGTTATCATTCTCTGCAGTTGTATGGATAGCTTTTTTCGCGTCATCTCGTTGAGTCGCGATCCGATCGTCGTCTTCTTTTCGATCAGCGCTCCCTTTAAATTCTACTACGTTCGAATGTCTTACGCTCGTACCACCGGCATCGCGAGTATCGTCGTCGCTGCAGCTCCTAACGTTGTTGTTGTTGTTTTGGTTGTGAACAGCGGCATCGATATCGTTATGGTTATTGTTCTCGGTATCGAACCCCTCGATCTTCTTCTTTTTCCTTTTCTTCTTTCGTTTACTATCATTAAACGGATCATCGGTTTTTCGGATACACGCGTTTCGATCGTTTTTTCGTTTTACGTTAATGTTATTTTGACCCCTACGAATAATCCGTTTCCGTCGAGTCGTTGTTCTACCGGTAAGACTAGAATTTGGAAGTTCTCGAAACTTTGCGATCATACGTTGACGCTTCGCTTCTAATTGAACAATTAATTTCTCGTCTATGCCCAGACACTTTTGTCGTTGCTGTTTTTGTTGTTTTTGTAACGAAGAAAATTGTTTGACCGATTTTGCGGATTTAACGATTCGCTGCGCGTTTACTACTTTTGTCTTTCGCTTGTAGTTTATCGTCGTAGAATTTCCTATGTAGGAATCTTTCTTCTGACTCTCCGAATCAATGAACGCGGATATTTTCGAGGACAAATTAGTCAAGTTTTCTACGCCAGCCTTAGAACTGCTAGGAGTCTCGGAAATATCCGCTTCGTTGATTAAAATCTCATTTTTGGCTGGAGTTTCTTTCGCGTCGTTTCGCGATTCCCCCAGCTCTTCCGTTCCTTCGTTTTCGCTTGCCATTACTGGAAACACTTTTAACGGCGAAGATTCGCATTTTCTCGAAACGATGGTTGCTTCCTCGGTAGGATTAACGTGCGACACGTTCGTTGATCTGATCGTTAATTTCGTTGAAGTATTTCCTGAAGTTACCGAATATTCCGTATTCGTAGTTTCTTTCACGCGCATACCGATGATTTTGCGCGTCGAACTGTCGTGACTCGTTTTGGTGGAAATTTCTTTCGAAATGTTTTTATATTTTTTGTTCGACGATGATTTCTCCGAGGTGTTCGTTACCCTGGAATTCGGGAAACCGGACGAGGGTGATAACGACGACGGTGATGACGACGCTGACGAAGACGACGACGACGACGACGAGGAAGACGACGATGACGACGAAGATGACGAGGATGAGGAAGAAGAGGACGAGGACGAAGCATCGCTGTCGTTCGATTCTTCGCCATTGAGCAAATATTTTTCGTTGCCGGTTATTTTCGTGGAACGCTCGTCCGCTTGGATACGTTCTGTTTTATCTGTACACTCCGAAACTTCGTTTTTTAAGCGATGATCGGCTTTCTTACATTTTGTCCGATGAATTGACGCTGTCGTTGAAATCGAATCTCGAGAATTGGCTGATATTTTAAGCTCTCTGATCGCTTGTTCTTTAGGTAAATTTTCTTTGATCACTTCGAACTGCGTTATTTCTAATTTCGGGGGAAACTGCGTTCCGAGCGCGACAACGAGATCACGAGGTTTCACGCACTGCGGAGACTTTTGCGAACCTTTCGTCAATTTTGGTTTCGATAATTTTTCTGAATGTTCGTTTTCTTCGAAAGTGGGTTTGTAATAGGGTGAACAGCGATCGAAAGTTTCTTTCTTCGGGTCATCGGTCATCGTTTCTTCCAAGTGTTTCGGAGTTAAAGCTATACAAGGTGTTGTTGGAAATTCCGGAGTGTTTATAATATTACGTATTTTGTTCGAGTCTTCGTTCATTTTAACGAACGGAGTTGTACTGCTGCTAGGGCTAAGTAATCTAGGCGTTGGTGGAACATCATAATTCTCTAATTTCCTTGGAGTTTCCAGTTCGATCAAATTAGGTATTTCTAATAATTGTCGGGAAACGTCTGTGCATGTTTTTGTCAATTCCAAGAATCGTGCATCATCCATCGACGTTACGTTATTTTCCGCGTTACATCTATTCAGATTCGTTTTTAACGTTGTCAACTGAACATACTTTTTTGCTTCTCTCTTTTCAATTTTCGAATCATCGACTGCTCTTGTCGTTGTCGTTATTGTCGTCGAAGTCGTCATAGTCGTCGTCGTCGTTGTTGTTCTTGTTCTTGTTGTTGCTGTTATCGTTTCTATTGCAGCCGTACTGTTGGCCGTTGTTCTTATCGCCGTTGAATCGGATTTACCCTTTTGCAAGTTAAATAACTTATCCCGTGCGGAAAGATCGTTCGTTTTCGTATCATCGGTGTCAACATCAACGTCAATCGTATCGGTCCGATCAACGGGCGTAATCGACAAATTTTCATCCGTTAACAACGCAACGTTATTTCGTATTTCTTCCATCGATAGTTTTGTTATTTTTCGCTCTTCTTCTTCGACCGTTTGTTTTTTCTTCGAATCGATGACTGCCTCTTTTCTTGAGGTGTTTCTACCAATTTTCCCTTTCGATGATACTCGCGATTTCCATTTTTCCTTCTTTGAAGCCAGGCTCTTATCTCGTTTCGCGTATTCTGCCGTTTGTCCAACCTTGGACGATACGCTTGTTCCCCGACGATCGTTCTCCGCGCTCGTTGCTCGTAAACATTTTCGCAAGTCCGCGTCCCATGTATTCTTCGTGGCTTTCGTTGATTTTAATTCGGGTTCGGAGGAAATGCTCGCATCGGTCTCGCGTGTACGAACATCGTCGGTTAAAGCTCCGCTTTCCTCAGATTTTTCCCAAACGTTTGTAACCTTCGACAGAGAATGTTTCGTCGTAGCTTCGCTTACTTTATACGAAGGCTGACTTGCTTTTAACGGACATATTGCGGTATCGTGCATCGCCATCGCGCAATCGGAAAACGGCGGAGATTTGAACAGACAAGTCCTACGCACGGCTTTAAGCTGTTTCGAGGCATTTTCGTTGTCGCTAATTGTACCATCGATGGCACCGGTAGCTGTGATCGTAGCTGTTGCCGCCGATGCAGACGCTACCTTTGTCGGTGTATTAAAATCAAGAACTCTTATATGATTATTTCTCCGTCTAGGCGTAGATAAACTAAGTCTATAATTTTTTGTTCTGCTTTTCAACAAGGACCTCGGAGTGCGTTTGTTAATGATGCCGCGTTCGCCAACACTGTTGCGCGCTGAAGGTTGTTGCCCGATAATGATATCGTTTTTTACCGAAGCTACGACTTTTTCGCTAGTTTGTACAACGGGTGTCAAGTCGATGTCTGATAAACTTTGGTTTTCGTTGTTCTTGCTACAATTAAATTTTATGTATGGCGATAGTCCAGAGCCTGACAAACTAACGTTATCCTCTATGTTTATCGTAGGCATATTCGAACTATCCAGTAACGTTTTCGCGCTATTTTCGTTGCTGTAGAGGGTGATCGATTCTCCGATTACTATTTTATTAGCGTCATCGTTGCCCAAAACGGCCGAACTCGTGACCGAACTACCCACCACGTTGCTAACGGTCCGAGTCGGCGTACCTTTTGTTTCGTTGGTTGCTGTTTTATCTTGTTTATCGACTACTTGTTGCGTTCCACGTTGCGTCAACGATGTTAACGATGTCAGTGGTGTGAACGGTGCGAACGATGTGAATGGAGCGAAAGGTGTGAACGGTGTTATCGGAGCCAATGTTGTCAACGATGTCGACAACGTTGATGCAGGTACTTTTCGAGCAACGTTTACGGTTTTTAAATACAGCGTTTCCACAACATCTTCTTTGCCGATTTTATTTGTTGGACCTTTTGGAACGATTGGTACGAATCGCGAATTTCTGCCGGACGTTATGGAACGCGCAGCTGGATACGCCATACTTGTACACATTATATTGCTTATTTCTTCTTTTGAACACATTATTAACGTCGGCACCGTTGTTATATCTAGATGCTCGGATTTATTGCTGTTCGCGCTGTTCATCGTTTCCTCCTTAGATTTTACTGGCTTGCCTTTCTTTACCGATAATTTTTTCGCCTTTGACTCGGCCGTATCGTTATTTCCGATTGTCGCTACAGTCTTGTAATCTTGAGCACCACGCCGGCTCTCGACTTTCGTCGATTTTTCTTTTTCTCCTTCTCTACTTTCCTCGGGACAAACTTCAAACCTCGACGATTTTTCGGACAAACTTCCGATCTCGACGGTCTTCTTTTCGTCCGTATCCACGGATGCGCTACGAACTTCTTTCCTGTTATCTGTGCTTTTCTCGTCATACATCGTTGTACATTTATTTGTAATATTTGCGTTTATTATACTCAATACCGCGGCAGCATTCTGATCTTCCAACGCGTTATCTTCTTTCCCTTGATCCCGTTGATCTTCTTCGATCCGAGCATTATGTTGCCTGGACGAACTACGTAGTCTGTGCTTTAACGGTACTTCCGTCGTACGTGCATCTGTCTCGTCGGATAATTTTATATCCGACGTTACAGATTCTACTGACCCGTTATTCGTCCAACAAATTTCAACATGTTTCTCTTCCAATTCATTCGTGGTTAATTTCGGTTTCTGTCTATTGGATTCCATCTCTTCGTCAGGACTCGTGTCCGTTTCTATTTGCGATCCGATCATTTCGTCGAGAAATTTTTCGAATACGGGATCGGACTCCGTTGCCTCCACTATTGACTTAATTGCGTTATTTAGCTCCGATACGATAGAAGTGTTCGCTTCGCTGTTCATTGGCGCATCGTTTAAATGCTCTTCTTTCGATGATGCGTCCGTTGGAAGTATCGCTTTGTTGATGTTCTCAGCAATTCGTTCTTGTAACTCGGTACGATTCAATAGCTCTTTCGTCAGTAACTTATTACGACAATAACAGTTTATTAGTTAATTTGTGAACTAATAAGAAAAAAAAATTAAATGAATATTAGCACTTACACTAAGATTTTCAATTGGTTCGTCGTTAGTTTCTGATTCGGATTCCGGTGTATCGTATGGAGTAGTTTGAACTTCTACACACGAATAACTCAGTAACTCTTCCGTACTTGTAGCCGCAGTACATTTTTCAAACACGAACGAATCTTTTGCATCGTTTAATTTGCATCTGTTATCTGTTACGGCGTCTTCGAAGTTTTGCGTTTCTTGATTAATGCCTAATACAAATATTTTCCCTTAATTCTGTACTCTATATTCGTAATTTTATAATTTATATGTATACATATACATCAATGAATATGTATTATTATTATTATTATTATTATATATGTACCATGATTATTGTTACTATGCCTGTCGCTATTGCTATTATTTTGGTGGTTATTGCAGCCTTCATTTCCATTGTCTCCTACAGAGTTATGACGATTTTTCTCTTCAACGTTAATGGTACATTTAAATTGATCACTCGTGCCTATGTGACCAGGTAAACTTTCTAACGGTGTTGCCTCGATGCTGTTATAATTGTTTGCTATGAAAGAAAAAAAACGGATTACGATCAAAAATTTTTAAATAAACATAAATACTTTAAATACTGTAAACTTATAATATTCTTAACGATCATCTACCGTGACTAGTGATAGAATCAGTCTGCTGAGATGTATTTGCCATTACTTTCGTGCGCTTGCATCGTTCGCGATCACTGTTACTGTGGCGTCTTTTACGAATACTGCTAGATAGTATAGGGGAGCCATTTGATACTTGAGAGTTAGCCTGTACATGTATAAATACCATATAAATATATTATAATGTACCATACCCAACACTGCACTGATACTAATGATAATGTTTTAATGATTGTTTATTCTGTATACCTGTGAAGGAACATTTATATTAACGACGAAACGTTGCCCACGAGTTTCTTCTATAAGAAACTTCAATTGTTCCAGTAAATCTCCACAATGTTTTGATTGTTCGCAATCTGTAATTTTGCTTAGCCGTTCTTGGACTGTAAAAATATCATATATTTCTTTAGATAAAGTTTCGAGATAGCTAAGTATCATAGAAAAATAGATAGAATCTTATTGTACTAATGTATATAGCTATGAATCGAGCTGTAAAATCCTACTTGTCGCGTTAATAGCAAAAAACTTTTCGATAACGTCGATCAGTGTCATTCCACTGACTCTTGTGCTAAATCGTCTCCCATTAGATATTACGGTACGACATTCTTGTAAATGTGGACAGGTCTCCAAAAATACTTTCGCAGCTTCCAGACAACTTTGGCCTTCTAGATATCCTGAAACCAATTTTATTTCTATTACTGCAAAATCTACTACAAAAAGATTGAACAAAGAACGATTATCATTGTATGCTCTCTTTAATATAATGCTCGGAATTAATTTATTTATTCACCAATTTTTTTATTCATTAATTTATGTCACTTTAAACTTTTAGTTTATTCAAGTCGATTCGTTCGAGTAATATACAACAGTGTTGCGAATATCAAACTGCGTACCAACAAGTGCTTTTATCGTTTTCCGTGCTATGATCGGAATAAAATATTCACATTCCCGCCATACAACAGGTTATTATTATTAGAAATATAATACTTCAAATATACGTATCGTGTCACTCTTACCAAGAACTAATCTAGCTATTTCCGATGGTAATAGTGTTTCCATAATGTTTATTGATCTTTAAATTTTAATCGTATCATTGAACATTCATTACGAACTCTGGAAACAACTGAAGCAAATATACACTTTCAAACTCAGTTCAATAAAACGAATTTTTGATAATCTCAAAAGAGTAACATACCTTCTATCGTACAATTTTACCAACTTAAAAAATTATAGTATTCTCTATACAGTTTTTTACCCTGCTTAGTGACTTTGATACGATATTAGCAGACATATGTGTACATATAATAGCTACAAACTTCTTCGACTACATTTACCGAAATATTTATTTATTTCTATTTATATGTAAAAGGTCCATCGAAATTCGTCGTCCATATTTCCGCATGTGTGTCTCGTATAGCCAGTAAAACATTCGTCAAAATTGTTAAATAGTGCTAGATATTGTTTAATGATTATCTAATCATATATTAGTGTTTGTTTTTCTCATTGTCGAAAATATTCTAAAGCAAACGACTTTATAATTAGTTTCTATTATTCTTTAATATTGTTTATTATAATTATTTATGATTTCATATCATAATGAACAACTATATTAATTAGACATTTAAGACAGTCATGTAGATTTTAAAAGAAGTTTTTGGTATTATATTTGTGTAATAGTATTTTATTTTCAGATTTGTAAACAATGGGAAGTTGGCAATTAGAAGTCGGACGAATGATGATGTATATATTATTTCCAATCGGAATTTATTATTACTTCAATCAAACAGAAAATATTGAACAGTGGATAATTAACGAGAAGAAAAAATACAGAACTACGAGTAAAAAGCATTATGAAGAATTTTTAGAATTTATTGATAATTGTAATAGTAAGAAACAAAAGAAACAAATCGAAGAAATGGAAGCTAAATATAAGATGAATTCATAATAAATTTAGAAGTATTTAGCGTACAATCAATTTTTCAATTTTTTATTTGATCATAACGAACAGTCAAATTAACCCATTTAAAAGATTTATTGCTATTCTGTACGCAATCATTTTTAGCAGCTTTTAATTATGGAATATTTTCAAAAACATATGTCACCAATAAACAATTTTATCAGATAAAGGTAACAAAGACTACAATGTGTATAACGTTATTTTTGTATAGTTTAATAAATCATATGCAGTAATTTAAATAAATTGTTTCAAGAAAATAAAATATTTTATGTCTTATTATTAGTTATGAATGTATGCGATATATACATTTTTGTATCATTTGTCGCGCAAAAGAATATTGTATAACATCTCGTAAGTGCTTGACAGCTTCTTAGATTATTTAGAATTTGAAACCCGTATATATGCAACTTGCTTTTTCTTTCATGGATCCCGCTGTTACAGCATCCTTGTATTAACACGTATTGTGCCAAATTCGCAAGAATCAATAAATAACAATATTTTTTCAAATAAGTACTTAAACTTTAAAAGAAAGCTGATTCGTTCTGTAATAAAATAATGAACAGCAATTTTCCATTTCTATCAGATAGGAAGCGTGGGTATCGGGAGAACAGCGCCTCTCGTGTTCTTGTGAAAAAGAAGACTACAACATATTGTAAAAGATGTAAAATACATTACAATCATTCTAGAATCTAGTGTAAATTGTTCTATCATGCTGGATACGTTTATCGCAAGAGTGAAGCTTGCAATTAATTACATATCCCTATAGTAATGTAGCGGATGTTCATTGATTTATGAAGAAAGACACACTGGATAATTTCTTTTTACTTCTTTTTACAACTCACGAGATCGTTCTATGTGAACCGTATTTCTATGAACTTAATGCGTGACAGTATGTCACTTTACGTGTGATATCAACCTTATTAACTAAACCTAGTTCCCAACCGAATCAGACTGAAGTAGTGTCGATTTATGTTCGTTCTAACGTTGAACGAAGTATATACATGGCTATTTGTTTCTAAAAAACAAAAAAAAAAAACATATTACAATCGTTATCCTGTTTAAAAACAATACAAGAATTGCGAGAATAATTATTGAAACAAAAAAATGAAAAGAAAAAATTGTTGTTGATTATAAGTGATCAAACAAATTGAAATAATTCATAATATTTATCAATTATATTGAAGTGTATGAAATTTTAAGATAATACTTATATTACATATATTAACTTGTGCACAAAATAACGATAACAAACATATAAAAAACTTATATTTTTATTTGTTTATAAATTTCAGGCAGTGTCCTATACGGTAGAATAAATTCTTTGTTACTATATGAATATAAAATGCATGAAAGCATAGATGACATATGTAAAGCAATTGATGAAAATTTGCTGCGTAACCTAGAACTGATGGAAGAAAAGATCAAGACTAATGTTCAAATGGAAAATATATTACGTGATGGTTACATTGAATTAGCTAAAGCTAAGTATATACGTGGCAAAGAAAGTATAAGTATATTACAAGTTCCTGCCGATGATGAAAAAGTAGCTACATTATTTGAATTAGAAACAAAATTAACTGAAGAAACTGGCAAAATAATTCCAAATTTCGATATAAGTTTAAAGAGAACAGACAAAAATATAGATGATATTCAGGATCCCATAAAATGGTTTGGAGTGCTAGTCCCTCAAAGTTTACGAATTGCTCAAAAACGTTTCCAAGAATCTCTGTATCTTGCTGTAAGAGCAGCAAATTTACAAGCAGAAATTACTTCTGTATTAGACAAATTACAATCTTTATACTTCTTAAAACATGATTCGTGTCCAGAATATGTCAATAAAAATTAAAAATTTTTATATTTGATTCATTCAATCTGTATAACCTTGTTGCATAAAATTTATATTTTTTGTTGTCTTAAAATACTTCGGTTGTAAATTATTCGAAAGCATATTATATAACTTTAATTTATATAAACAAATTTCATGGAAAATAAAAGAAATTATACATGAACTTATAGAATAACCAATACGATTTCAACTTTCCCTTCATTCCTATGTAGATTCTCTGATATTGGTCAGTTATAGTTACTTACTAGACTCAAATAAATTGTTGGCCTGACTGAAAATAGTTCCGATTTAAGAGAAATTCCCGCCACTTCTTATTTTCAGTTTACGAAATACAGAGTAGTAGCAACAAGTTTTATTTGAAGTTTGTAATTTATATTTTTGTTTTATTGCCTTTACACTTTTGTACCTTAGCAAAATGGTAAGATAATAAATACGTTAAGATGTAAAATGTCCAATTTTTAAAAAATATTATATATATGTTTCGTAATAAAAGTCTTAGTTTAATGTTTTATAATATGTTAGTAAGATTACATCTTAAATCTCATAATTTACACTATTTTATAATATTACTTAGGATTCTAGCAGTTCTCCAGCACGTTCTGAAAGACATGCAGAAGCAATGACATCTCCTGCCCCAGAAATAGATGAACCATTTGAAAATGAAGCTGATTTGCTTGGTACTGACAATGATCTTCGTGAAGAGGAAGAAGAAGGAGAAGAATTGTTTGGAGATAACATGGAAGAGTAAAATTTGCTGTATATTTAATTGTAGTTATAAAGAAACAGAACATATTTCATAATTATTTGTTAAAATTCTAGTGATTATCGTCCAATGCCAGCATTAGATAGATATGATCCAGATGTTGTGGATGACGAGGAATACTCAGAATTATCGCAGGGAGAGCGTGCTGCTGCTGAATCTGCTATGCGTAAAAGAGATAGGGCAGCTGGCATTATTAGAGATGACAGATATTTACTTTATGGTATTTCATTTTTTAAATATGTGATTAGTATATTTTATACAAACATAATAAAATACAATAGGTATATTTATATATTTAAGATGAGAGTGACGAAGAAGAAATACAGGCACGTAAACGACGTATGGCTGAAAAAGCAGCAACTGGCGAAATCGAGGATGTGGAAGCAAGTATTTTTTTCAGTCTTTGTTACATGCTGTATTTTGTTTTATTATAATAAATAATAACATTTGCTATTGTATTTTAGATGATTGAATCTATTGAAAATTTAGAAGATACCAAAGGTCATTCAGTTAAAGAGTGGGTGTCTATGTTGGGACCACGAACTGAAATTTCTAATCGTTTTAAAAGTTTTCTGCGTACCCATACCAATTCCAAGGGACAATATATGTATAAAGAACGAATTCGTCACATGTGTGAGAGCAATCAAGTACTGGTTTCTTGCTATTAATTACAATTAGTTATGAAATAATATTAGGTTGCAAAATATATGTTTTATTTGTTAACAGTCTAGTTTTGTTGTGGAGTTTCCTATTCTTGCGAGCAAAGAACATGTTTTAGCTTATTTTTTGCCGGAAGCACCATTTCAAATGTTGGAAATATTTGATGAGGTAGCAAAGGAATTAGTATTAACTATTTTCCCCAGTTACGAAAGAGTTACAAGTGAAATTCATGTTAGAATATCAGAACTGCCGTTGATAGAAGAAATTCGTACATTTAGGTAAATAAACAGTTAATATTTTTATAAAGCTGCAGCAAAGAAAATATTAACATAATTTACTGTGAACATAGGAAACTCCATTTGAATCAATTAGTACGTACTTTAGGAGTTGTTACTGCAACTACAGGGGTATTACCACAATTATCTGTTGTGAAGTATGATTGTACAAAGTGTGGATACATACTTGGCCCTTTTGTACAAAATCAAAATAGCGAAGTTAAGCCAGGATCGTGTCCTGAATGTCAAAGTGTTGGACCTTTTATGGTAAGTTTAGATATTGTAATCCTTTAATTCGCCAATGAAATGAGCATATTACAAATATGTTAAGATTAATTTTAGATTAATATGGAACAAACAATATATAGAAATTATCAAAAAATTACAATCCAAGAATCACCAGGTAAAATTCCTGCAGGAAGAATACCTCGAAGCAAAGACTGTATTCTTTTATCAGATTTGTGTGACCGTTGTAAACCAGGAGATGAAGTTGATGTTACAGCCATTTATACAAATAGTTACGATGGTTCATTAAATACAGAACAGGTAATAAAATAACATTAATAAACTATACGTTAAAATATATTTAACTAATTAGTGGGTACTTTGTTTCTATATATATATTAGGGTTTTCCAGTATTTGCAACAGTCCTGCTAGCTAATCATCTACAAGTGAAAGATTCGAAAGAAATCGTGGAGTCTTTAACCGAGGAGGACATTTCGAGTATTATTGCTTTAAGTAAAGATCATCGAATTGCCGATCGCATTGTTGCAAGTATTGCGCCTTCAATTTATGGGCATGAATACACAAAAAGAGCTTTAGCCTTGGCAATATTTGGTGGAGAATCAAAAAATCCAGGTATTTTCTTCGTTTAATATTATTTTTATTGAATGTTTTGTTTTATAAACATAATAACATAATAAGTGTATTGGAATTAAACGTGTAGGAGATAAACATAAAGTAAGAGGCGATATCAACGTGTTACTATGCGGAGATCCAGGAACCGCTAAATCACAATTTTTAAAATATGTTGAAAAAATTGCACCAAGAGCAGTGTTTACCACAGGCCAAGGAGCTTCAGCTGTCGGGCTAACTGCGTTTGTGAGGAAATCACCCGCAACCCGAGAATGGACTTTGGAAGCTGGTGCATTGGTACTTGCAGACCATGGAGTTTGTCTAATTGATGAGTTTGATAAGGTATAATTATCTTTTTATATAAAAGACTTATACTATTAAAACAAAATATGTATGTATAATATATTAAGACGTGTATTTCTAAAGTCCTAGATTCCTGGATTCCCAGATTTCTGTATTTCTATACTTCTATATTCGTACGTAATCGATTTGATATAAAATGTAAATATTACCGTACTTTCAGATGAATGATCAAGATAGAACATCTATTCACGAAGCTATGGAACAACAAAGTATATCTATTTCAAAAGTAGGAATTGTTACGTCGCTTCATGCTAGATGCTCGGTTATAGCTGCGTCTAATCCTATTGGAGGAAGATATGATGCTAGTATGACGTTCTCAGAAAATGTAAGAGAAATCTTTCTAAGTAAAAACTTAGTTTGAATTTAAATATGATAAATAGAATATTATGTTTGATAACATTCATTTATTTCTTTGTTTAGGTAGATTTATCAGAACCTATTTTGTCTCGGTTTGATATCTTGTGCGTTGTAAAAGATGAAATAGATCCTATGCAAGATCGACATTTAGCTAAATTTGTGGTAAACTCCCACATTAAACATCATCCAACAAATGCAGGAAAAGTAATACCTACAGAAGAAAATGCAAATGATATTTCTATTCCGCAAGATCTTTTGAAAAAATATATAGTTTACGCGAGACAAAATGTTCATCCTAAATTGACGAATATTGATCAAGATAAAGTAGCTAAATTGTATAGCCAGTTAAGGCAAGAAAGTTTGGTAAGTTGAAAATACACAAACTATTGATATTTTCATTGTATATCATACAATTCTTATTTTAATAATTCATAGGCTACTGGAAGTTTGCCAATAACTGTACGACACATAGAAAGTATTATACGTATGGCAGAAGCGAGTGCTAAAATGCATCTAAGAGATCATGTTCAAGAAAGTGACGTGAATCTTGCCATTAGAATGATGCTCGATAGTTTTGTTGAAACTCAAAAGTATTCAGTAATGAGAAGCATGCGACAGGTATACATATCTATGTACAGTTTAATTGGAACAGTAAATATGCGTATAATAATTGAAATAACGGTTATAAATTTTATATTTTTCTTTTTAAGACATTCCAAAAGTATTTATCGTATCAGAAAGATCACAGCGAACTCTTATATTACATACTCAGACAGATTACATTAGATACTTTAGCATTTCAAAAAGCTTTACATGGAGGTCGTATTACAACAGTTGAAATTTCAGAAAAAGATCTATTGGACCGAGTATGTATAATTAACTTTAATCCATTATAAATTTTGCAAATTTCGTTTCATTATAAATTATCCTTTCATTTTAGGCTAAACAAATTGATATATACAATCTTCATCCATTTTATGAAAGTGATATTTTCAAAACAAATAATTTTGTTTATGATTCAAGGAGAAAAGTAATAATACAAACATTTCCGGAAAATATTGACGACTAATATAACAACATATCATCATAGATAAATAGACAAATGGTTATAATTTTATTTACATCATGATATGCAAACGTAATTTTTACATCAGATTATGCGTTGACGTAATAGTGTAATAAAAAATGTAATATTTATATTTGATATTAACAGTTTTATAAATAAATACTTGTGTTACGAAAGAATTCTATGGTAAAAAAGTGATATTTTATAAGTATCTAAATATATTAATAGGATATCGGTTTTGTAAGTAACAAAATTATATTATAAGCGCATTGTATAAATTATTATTTAAAATGTATTTTACACATAAGTACTTCGGTCACTTCGATTTTATACAAAAAAAAAAAGTATCATACATGTATTTATAGTATACTAGTGAATTAGCTGATAAATCTTTAAAAAATTGATATACCTATGTTTCAAGATTTCTGTTTTTTATTTAAGATTGTTCAAAGAGAATATCTTTGTGGCAGTAGAAAATCGTTATTTTACAAAGTAAACAAAAAATATATTTTAATTAAAACACTGTTTTACTTATATATAATATTAATATTATTAATATTAATAATATTATTAATATTATTTATTTTTAGAACGGTTACTACTATTACTACTACTAGTGCTACTACTGCTACCACTACTACTGCTGGAAACACTATCGCTAGAGTCAGATTCACTATCCGATGATGAACTACTACTGTTGCTATCATTACTGCTACTAGAACTGCTGCTATTGGCACTAGAATTTGTATCACTTGAACTGCTAGATTCTATTTTCATTTTTTTCTGTAGACGACTCTTCTTAACTTCTTTTTTTCGTTCTTCGCTGTAAAAGTTTTTGATTACATAAATTGTAAGTTTTAAAGTCTTCAGACATTATTGATTATTAGAATGTGGATATTTATGAATTTATGATAGAAAACGTATTAAGATTCGCAATCCGTAGATTACTTGATTTATATTATACTCTGTATATGTATATCATGAATACATAAACATTCACATTATATTCATTGATTGTTCTTTATCAATTCACCTGTTAGATTCTTCTTGCTTTTTCAGAGCCTTCTTCAATTGTGAAGTACGCGAAGATCTATGCAAGTATTTTCTTTTGCCCTTACATTCATAACTCCAATGACCCATTTCTAAACATTTTTGACATCGCATCCCCTGTGGATATGGATTGCTATAAAAAATACATGAAGAATAATTTAATGACTACACACGGATGTTGTTATACTGTGTTTATTATCTTTTATTTGCACATAGTTTCATGAAAAACAATAAATGACTTCTTATGCATATGCAAAAAATATTCAAACTTTATACTAACCTTTTCTTTAAAACTTTCAAACCGTTTGAACTCATCTTACATTAATATTCATACCTTTGAATTCTAATCCAATAAATTACTTGCATTTAAAAGTAAAAAGTCTTAACAACATTTGTTTATATGTAACAAAAGGTTAGTTTACTTGAAAAGATTTACATACATACACCAAATACAAAACGCAATTTCATTTGAAGCAACTGAATATATAATACGGTAGGTCATTTGAAACCACCAATCAAGTTTCGTATATAATGTTACTACAAAAACAAGAAAAAGTTTTCATCGAAGTATAAATTCATTATTGCTAATGATTTTAGTAATTAAATTATAGTAAATGAACATATTATATTTGACGATAATTGTGTTTTCAATTAATAATTTTACATGTACATATTTAAATATATATTATACCTACTACTAAGTAAGATAGATTTCCTTAGGCGACAAGGGAAAGAAAATTTCATTATTCGTACATTTTTTAATGCTAAATTTTTAACACATTAAAACACCGTGGTACATCGGTTATTAATTATGATAAAAAATAATAATTATAAGAAATGTTATATTACATTTTGATGTAGTTCCTAGAATCATTTTTCTGAAATATAGAATGCTTAAATAAAATAGCTTGCTTTTAAACATAATGCATGATAGGGCGCGAATGTTACGTAGTAGGGACTTGTTCCTTTTGATTAAAATTTTCTCCAAGAAAGCCATATTCGCATTCGAATGTGATATATATTATAATTTAAAAGAAGAAATAGTTTAGTGATTACTAATACAAATATCTACGTAATACATATATATATATATATATATATATATATTATTAGAAAATTATGATATCTTTAGATTCTAGAAAACATTATTTAAGTATAACGAAGTATAAGAATAAGAATCTAGAATTAAAAATTAATAAAAATATTTTGATTGAAAGAAGTAGTATACTTCAACAAAAGAAAAGGCTGTTACGAGACAAATATGAACAATTGGTAAAATTTTACAAAGGGCTATAAATTAAAATATGTATTCCATTTCATTCAATTTGTAAAGGTTTCTTCCATTTTATAGAACGATGTAAATTACCGAGTTTGGAATACAGAAGATAAGTTTTGTAATGAAATATGGAATTTCTCTTTAAAACACAATTTTGTATTTTTTAATCAATATCCTAATATTATAGAAAGCATTAAACCTCATAAATGTAAATATAGCAGTATTTTTCAGAAAGATGTACAAAAAATTAACGTAGATAAAGAAGCTACACTTAGCAATTTAAAACAAGAAATTAATGCTATAAATAGTGAATTAAAATTTGTTTCTAATAAAAGTATTCAACAAAATATAGAAGATTATAAATGTGCTTTAAATAATGTAAAATTATTTGCTGAAGAAGTAATGGAAGTAATAAGGTATAACCGTTACGTAAATATATTAATAGAGGATTAATATTTATATATTATTTTTTATCAAGATAATTCTTCGTTACATGCATTGGTTTATTTTAGATTATTAAACTCTTCAGAAAATTTTATGAATATACCCAATACACCTTTGCGCCAACTATCAAATAGATGTATAAATAAAGCATTTGTAAGCGCAAAGAAACTGTTTAAAAACCCTATTTTTGATATTGGTATATCTATTGGAAACAAGGTTACAGCTATTTCAAGTACAATAATCCAGAATCCTAAATTGGTATATAATATACTTTGTAAAAATGTTTGTTTTCTTTCTTAAGTTATTTTAATGGTACAAAAAGTATATTCTGTATTCCATTTTGAATTGCAGGATTTAAAAGATAACAATATCATAACATTTGGTAAATTTATTATGAAAAAACAAAGTGTTATTTCTTTAAAATATCAACAATCTTTGAAAAATTAAGAATAAAATTATATTTGTTAACTTTATTAACTTTATATTTATTAATACACATATATATATATATATATGTTTGCAAATTAAGTTTCATCCTGAATATAATTAGAAATGGAATAACAAATTTAAATATAGTTGTAGTATATTCATATATTTAGAAATATACAGCATTCTATGTAGTCATATACACTGAATTACATTAATATTACAATTTTTAAATCATATATGTAATATCGCTCGATAGACTATTCAACAAGATTATAATTTGAGAACAGTAATCAATTTTTAATTTCCATATAAATTTAATTATCTTTCGATCATATCATGTTACTTATATATTTTAAAACTGTTGAACAGTTTATCACAACAATAATTGTAATTGTAGCACTTCTTTTGGCAACTTTTGTATATATTCTCAAACTTAATACTTTAAAATGTATGAAATACACATACATATATTAGAGAAATAAAATGATAACTTAACTGCAATATTTTGTACATATTTTTAACAAAGACAATTAATGTTATATGATTTTTACATCATACACATGACCACTATTACACGTTGTTTTAAACGAAAGGTGAAAAATACAAGCACAATTATTTTGGCATCATATCTATGAATTGACACTGATTATTACAATTTAAAATGACCTGAGAGTTATCATTGAACTTTATAAAATTTTCATCATTAATTTTATGTAAAACATTTGTAACATAACAAAGAAAAAAGATATTAACATGAAGTTAAGAGAAGATCTTAATTTTGTGCAACATTATTATCGGATTTTATTATTTAATAGACAACTTGTAAATGTTTGAAAGACGAGTTTAATATAGTTACATAATATTCTTATATCTGAAACACAATTAGCATAGAAAACTTGTAGACACATGACAAATTATACATTTACATAGTATATCAGTGAATAGTTACAAAATATATCATTTCTTAATTATAATTGAAAATTTGCTAAGTTCCATTCTACATTGTAAATATTTTAACAATTTATAAAATTAATGATTTTGTATTTTTGTATAATAAATGTTGCTCAGAATTAGTTTATTAATGCTTACAGCTTTTGACAGTTGTAAAATTGGATAAATTCATTACGAAAAACAAACATAAAAATATACAAGAAATGGTACTTCCAGTATAAATAAATAACATTACTTAAAGAACAAGGTATATTAATATATTTTATAATTTATAATACATCGATATATTGGTTTTGGGTTATAATTATCGTAAGTAAAGTTGTGCTAATTATTTTACATATATTGCACAGCCATTGTATAACAAAGAATAGATAAATGAAATCATAAGTATTGTAATATGTTCGAAATAAGAAACATGGTATATCAATATTTCAGTAGGTTGTACACGTACAAGAATGTATAACATGTTTAAAAAATCAATATACCCTTGGCTATAAATAAAATCTAATCAACTAGTACAATCATGAAACCAATAAAAAACATGTATACAAATATATATTTATAAATATGTACATAATTAAAAATTATAATATGATTAACATACAAACATTCAAAACTAGTATATTGTCACTAAACTAATGCTCTTTGTATGTGTACGATGAATAAACATTTTACAAATGAATAGAAAATGTTCATTTAATATACCAGAAGCTACCATTTATGGAACTTAGCAAAAATTAACCTTATAATTATACGATACTAAAACTAATATTATACTTATATGTTTGGCAGCTCTTTTATCTGATGAGAGCATAATAGTGATTTAATTAAAATTATTAATTATTCTATTTGTTGTAATTTATTGATCCGTAAAAGAATAAATACCATTAAATGTTTGAATGCTCTGTAAAAGTATATCATTTAAATACACTTTGTAATTGTTACAGAATATTGCAACTAATTTAACAGACATGGAAGCAAAAATTATAATTAAAACATAGAATTATTTTTGTATGTTTTTTCAGATAGTACATAATTTTATAAGTAAATTTCTTCAGTTGGTCTTAGAAGTAAAAAAAATTATACACATTTTAATATAGTAAGTTAAATTATATACATAACTAGATTTTGTGTTTTGGAAGAGCAATTTTTTTTTCATTTCTTATAAATGAAGCTCCTATAACTTATAACTTGATATAACATAAAGTAACTAATCATTTACAAGCTTTATACTATAATACAGTGTCAGTTTACTATTATTATTTTAATTTTGTCACCAAAATAGTTTCTTTGTATGGCAATGAATAGCAATAACTAAAATGTAAAAGTATTGATGCCGATTCTTAATTGTACACTTCCTCTAATTCATAACATTATCTCACTCTTTTGTAACTAAGACAGCTGTTGAAATGATAATTATGTATCTAAGAATAATATTTTACATTATACTATATATTACCAAATAATACACATAAAAATGTAGAAGAATGAAGTATTATAAACTCTGTGTGTATGTGTGTGTGTGTGTTGGATGTGTACGTGCGTGTGTGTGTATATATGTATACCATGTTAATAAAATTTCAGTATAATTTATATCTTTACTGTATCTAAAATATTTCATTATAATTCTGTTTTCTTGTAGTTCTATTATTTGCTGTGCATGTTTGTAACTCAGCACCAATTTCACAATATATTTATACATATGTTTCTTTCCTCATATTGAAAATGTATCGCAGATATATGATTATTCATTATTTATTATTCAATTTATGAGAATATAAATATATGCACCTTTTCATTCATTGTATCGATAATACTCATATATTTTATATCGACGTGAGATCATTACAGTGAGAATTTAAGTTAATAAATATTTGTATCAAATATTTTTTTTCTGTATCACTCTCATTAAGAATCGACATCTAAGTCATATAAGGAGGTAATTTTCTAATTTTGTTACATGGATCGATAAGGTCCTTGCATTTTTAAAAACTGAATTACTAAAGAAGGGCCTCCGGCAACTATTTCTGGTGGTATTTGAGAAAGTGGACAATTTTCAATTGACATAATACTGAGATTTGTGCATAAAGCTAATTCGAATGGTAAATTATGTAAATTTGCATTATCATTCACATAAAGAGAATCTAAATTTTCTAGCGTACCAATCTCTTCAGGTAAGTAGTTTAGATTATTTTCTCCTACGCTCAAGTAAGTTAAATTTGTCAAATGACCAATCGCTCTGGGTAAAGAAGTTACTTGATTCGACTGTAAAATTAATTTTTGCAAATCTCTCAGGAAACCAATTTCGTTAGGTAAAGATTCAATCTTATTTTCCTCGAGATCCAAAACTCGAAGTTTACGTAAATTTGCTATACTGGCAGGAATACGTTTCAACAAATTATTGGAAAGTATTAAAATTTCTAAACTTTGAAGACACTGAATATCGTCTGGAATTTTGGTAAGTTGATTTGTACCCAAATTTAATTCGACCATATTGACCCATGTCCCAATATCTAAAGGTAAAGCTGTTAACTGATTTTCTTTCATATTTAATTTTGTCAGGTTCTTAGCCCTAGAGAAAATACCATATGGTATTTTGTCTATTTTGTTATGCTCAAGGTTAATAGAATAAACATTCGTGAACTGAGCTGGTCCCCCTGATGGATATGCGGTAAAAGCATTTCTAGACAATGTAATTGTCGTTAAATCAGAGAGGCTTGCAAGCAGACCATCTGGCAACTGAGACACTTGATTGCCTTCGACGCTAAACTCGTCCATTAGTTTACAATTTGCCAGTGATTTTGGAATATTACTTAATCTATTATATCTAAGTCCTAATCTCGTTAACGAAATTAGATTTCCAATTGTATCTGGAATATCTAGAAGCTCGTTGTGTTGCAAGTCAAGCGTAGATAATTGGACGCAATTTCCAATTTCTTCGGGTAAATGCTCTAAATGATTATGAGACACGTCGAATGTTATTAAATTAACTAACTTGCCAATACCAGCAGGAAGTTCTTTGATCTTA
Source organism: Megachile rotundata (assembly GCF_050947335.1). Classification (NCBI taxonomy): domain Eukaryota; kingdom Metazoa; phylum Arthropoda; class Insecta; order Hymenoptera; family Megachilidae; genus Megachile; species Megachile rotundata. Next base: position 18,531,453 of record NC_134989.1, on the reverse strand, counting down.
TTTTCTCTCAAGCTTAACATTGTTAGATTAGTCAAATTTCGTATGTTATCACTTACATATCGGACTCGATTGAAGCGTAAAAACAAGGTAGTAAGACTCGTTAATTTATAAACAACATCAGGTATTTCGCTGAGCTTATTATGCCTCAGGTCAAGGACTCTTAAAGACTTCAGATTTTCTAACGTATTCGGCAAACTGGTAAGAGAATTTTCACTCAATGCCAATGTTTCTAAATTTGCGAGGCAACCAATTTCTGGTGGCAATGTTACCAGTTTGTTACCGTACAAATAAAACTCGACCAAATGCGTCAAGTCTCTCACTGTACTAGGTAAATTAGTAATACTGGATTTACTTAAATCCAATCGTGTTACGCATTCTTCTTTGCATCTTGTAAATTCTTTGGACACATCTAGATCGGCTTGAATCGGTTTGCCTTTTTTCGTGGTTGGTTTCGGTTTATTTGATTCCGGGTGTTTGACAGTTACGGTTTTTTTTGTGTCGGGACCAGCTATGGAGGCAGAGGATAATTTTTTCTCCTTTGTCTGCTCCTTATTGTCCCGCAGGACATCTACGTCTTCGGGCATATCACCGGCTGTACAGGTGGTTAAACCACAGCCTTCCAAATACTCAGGAATATCTTGTTCCTTCATGTAAAAAGTCGGAAGACTGTCTTCGAGGTCCCCACGGTCCCTCTTTACCTCGGACAAACACACCGTTGAAATGTTACCCACACCTGTCCAATATTTGTTCGACTTTTTCATAACCTAACCACTATCGTAATTACGGTAATTTTCTGTGTATATTCTTGTATTTCTACAACATTATACACTTTTCATGATTTTATACTCTATACGTATCGACATATCGATGTCATCTACTACTGCAAGTAGCTGCAAGTAGCGCAAACGCGATACGGCTGACAGAGGAAGGACTAGGTGAACAACGAATATTTAGTACCGTTCTAAAAACCAACTAAACGTTACCTTGTGATATTTATATGTATATGGTATTCTTTAGTTTGCGAAAGAACCGTAGTTCTGAACGACAATTCTTGTTCATACTGCGCACGTTTACGCTGATTGGTTCATAATCAGAGATAACGTGTAAACACACTAATGACATCTAAAATGTTGTTCAAATTTATAAAGTTAGAATTTTGAAATTTCGAAAATTTGGAGGTTTATGTGGTTATGTACTTGAAAGTTTAAATACTTAGGAATTTGAAATTTGGTAACTAAATATATTTACCAGTTAATTATGTATGTCCTATTACTTTTTTTCAATTGTTTATACGTTTTTTGTTCACTGTGTATATGACCATGAAGTGAGTCGTATGCCGTAAATTGACATCACACTGTTCAGAAGGCTTTACCTGAAGTTTGCTAACATGCGTGAAATTACTTATGGTTTATTTGCGAAACAATAAATAATTTATTTTGAAATGCACATTTATTGAATTTTATTTTCAAATGCGCATAAATGTGATAAACAGGAATATAAAATAAACATATAATATTTCTTGTTGCAAGTACTGATCGCTATAAAATCTATTTAAATTAAATGGTAAATTATGATGTAATTTTGAACGCTCAATTTCATAGATGTTTAAAAGGTACAGTTTAAATATTTGAAACGTAGGACGATATACTGGAAAAAGTGAATGCAAATATATTAAATATAAAAGGTATTATAATCTTTTGATTTACTTGAAATTGTCGAAGGCCATAGCTGAATAATGTTTGATCTCAAATTATTGCGGAGAACATTAGATCCGTCTATAAAAATAAAGGAAGTTTGTCCATCGTACGTAATTAGACTTTTACCCGAATTCAAAGATTCATCATGTATTATTTTGTATAAAGATGTAAGTTGTAAATTAATTGGATTATTATTATTTTATTATTATTATCATTTTATTCAATGTTTATTCATTATTTTAGCATTTCACTGAATCTCAAATTGATGATTCCAAAATTGCAGAACATGATCAAACAAGTTGTAAGACTTTTATTATATATTGAAAATTATGTATTTACATGACACAAATTATTTTGATAAATATTTCAGGTTTCGAGATTACTGGATCACCTTTGAAATATTCTTTTAACGAAGGTTCTGATGTGGAAGACAGTATTATCTTGGTAAGGAAAAATTGGTACAAAAATGAGGAACAATATCTACCATTATGTAGAATGGATGCATGGTAAAGTTATAATTATTTATGCAACAGATTATTGTGTATAACAAATATAATTAACGATTACAATGTGATTTTATTGTAGTAATGTATTAAATTCTTGTATCGAACGTACGAACGATAATATTCCTCTGATACTTGCACTTTGTAATGGTACGGATAACAAAAACAGCAGATTAATAGGTACAACGATAGAAGCAAAATGGTTTACTACGATCGAAATTTGTTCAGTTGGTATAGAAACTCTGGATGTTATTAAGAAATCTTCTACAAAAATTTTTCAACAACATTTGGCACTGTCTTGTGTGTGCGAACGTGATGCGAGTGTCCTACTTATTTTGATACTGACAGATTTACACATGTCTACAATGCTATATTATTTTATTTTGATACGTAGGTTACTGTATCTGTATTTAGTATTTTTGACTTGTTCGGAATAAAAGCAGAAATGATTAATTGGGATGAAAATATGAAAAGCAACTTTGAGGGGAGTCTAAGTATAGAAGTAAATACTTCCAGTTTATCATTATATTCACCTACAAGAGCATCGAAGAATAACTTGGTAAACTTATTTCTTTACAGACACTATTTTTATACATATATGGATTAAATATAATGTATATAACGAACAAATTTCTTTATTAATTTAGAATTTTATGTCCTTTTTAGATTGTTCAAGTTGTTACAGGTTCTATTAATAGTCCTTTGAAAGAATTATGGCAACAATTACTATTATTAAATAAATATTTGAATATATTGGACGAATACAAAAAGAATTCAAATTCACGTTATACTTCGGTTCCTTTGGAATTCCCGGAGAATTTTATAAGTCCGTATGCGAAGGTTTCGTAAAATTATAATTTTTAATGTTTATGTAAGATCTGAATTATATGCGATAATATCTTCATGATTGTTCTAAACAGGAACATGATGCAGTAATGAAAAATTTAAATCGGTTGTTGACTGAAGATCACATTTTTATAAATTCCGACAACATCGATCCGCGTAAGATAAGTTTTGAAAGCGAAGAAAATTTTGAAAACGGTATAAGAATTCAGCAGTATATACAGAATCTTCCACATAGGTACAGTTTAGATTTTACTGATTTTTTATGGGAATTACTCATAAGTAAGTACTATTTATGTAAGGAATATGTTACCCGTGTACATATTTATACATGTGTAAAAAAATTTACATTTCCAGTGAATTCAAATTATGTTGAAATAACAAAATGTATTTATTCGGTACTTGAAGAAATTGTAATAAATGGCTCTTTAGTACAGGTATTACAAATCTACATATATTACATAGTGCCAGAAAATATTCGTATAATTTTATAGGAAATATCGGAAAATTTATTTTTAATTATATTTTGGTTGGACTTCAGCTAAATTCTACAAACTCGACCAGAATTGCTAAAATTATTGCCAATCCACCTGAACAAAAAGTAATTTCACACTTATTAGCAGGTAGTTTACCGTTGGAATATATTATAGACATGGGTTTTGAAAAATTATGGAAAGATTACACGTATATTTTAATAAATGCAAGATTTGAAGAGTTGCGCGATATTCAACAAAAATTTAAGGACTTATCATGTAATGAATTTATAGTTGATATCTATCGGTATGTGCAAACAAACTCTTTTATTTACATATATTGATTTTTTTTTTCAATTGTCATTTATCTTGCGTATATTTTCAAATTAATATTTTCAGGAAGAAATTAATAATAATGGTACAAATCCATGTATGTTTAGAATTCATGTTACTTTTACAAGACAATTTGGAATGTCCAAGCGACGACCTACGAGTTTTATTTTCTTGTGCTTTAAAACAATATTGTGAAGAATCGCCGGTACAAAATTGCCATGATTTGCATGAAAATTCAATTTATACTTTAACTGCCCCGTTACCCGTTTCAGCGATTAATAATTTGAATAACGAGTATGTATAACGTTTTTAAAAATAATTTTGTGCAATTATTACTTATCGCCACTTTCAGAATACCCACTGTAAGAAGGATTTCACTGTCATCCGAATCTCAGTTGTCCAAATTAAAAACTACTACGTATTACAGTCAGTTGCCCATATTTCCAACAAATATATATCCTGCAGGTAACACTCATTTATCTCTGAAGTATAATAGTTGATGTACAATTGATGAATACGTGACGAAATTTTTATAGACGACTCTAATATAACGGATGAAGCATACTATGTTACCACAGCTATTTGCTCGTCCAATAAATTTAAATAAAGTGTTAACAGAACCATTGATAAAACGAGAGATACAGGTGAAATTGAAAACTACCATTTCTGTATTTTTATTCGGGTATTAAAAATAAGTTGCACACTTTGCGAGGTAATTATATGTTTAATTCATAATTAATAAAATAAAAATTATAAAAGCATTTTTCAAATACATTAAATGTATTCGGTATATAAATATAACTAGATTTACGAGTGTTTGTACTCTCAGTCATTGATAATGTACACTCCAATTTACTATTAAACATTACATTCACAGACCTAAACCTTGTGAATTACATTTTGAATTCAAACTACTTCTCAATGTACAAATATATATGCAGAGTATGTTATAATTGTTAAAATATATGGTCAAACATTTTATGAACATTTATAGCCGGCATTAAAAAGGTAAATATTGTTACATACAAAGAAAACTTTCTTTAACACGGTGTTCAATGCTATTTTATAGAAATAGACCGTTTTTGTTTCAAAACCCATTTAACATACTTTGGTGGTTTTTCTGAGTATCAACATAGTTAATGATAAAAGTTATATCAACTCTAAGCCATCAATTAAATTATGGCATTGCATGCAATAAGTACATAATATAAACAATGTTAATACTGAGACGTTTCTACGTCATCTACTCCGGAAACGCTAGCTTGCTCAAGTACTTCAAGAAGTTTCTGCATTTCCATAGAATCCGACGAACTATCGAGTGTTCTTTCCAGTGCTCGAACATACGACATGCATGTACGTCCTTCGTGGTCTAAATTTTGTGGATTTGCTTTATGCTGCAATTTCGTATTCAGATGAAAATAAGTCTATATTATTTCGCAACGATATTGTCGCATGAAGATTGATACTCACCCATATTAAAAGTTGAGCCATAGCTAAATTTCCTGTGGCGCAAGCCAAATGCAAAGGTGTTCTTAAATCTTCCATACTAACAGGCATATTAATGTCTTCGTAACTGCATCTGACTAAGCATAGCGTAAATGCCCTCATATCGCCCCTGTAATACAAAGGTTATCCAATTACTACGATCGGTTATACTTTATGTAATTTAAGAATATTTACCGGCAAACTGAATCGATAAGCAATTTTCCCAATGAAATATTTGGATTAATCGGCGGTAAGAAAAGTTTGTCTTCGTATTTCCATCTGATCCATTGTTCCTTTTCTTCCCTAGAAGAGTCTGAATTCGGCTTTTGTTTTCCGTTCAAGCAATATTCCCAAACGCTATTTGCTATGTTATTACCAAGTGCTAACATTACACTTAACTGACCTGCGCTGAAATTAATGTTACGGCTACTTTTACATTGCAAAATATTACAGACAAAATTAAACGTATAGCTATAAAAAATATCATCTATTAATATCATAATTATTTTACAATGTTTGTTGTCATGGAAAGAGAATATGTTACGCTTAATGAATAAATAGTTATCGCACTTACGACCAGTCATCCAAATCCAGTGATCTAACTTTTGATATGTGTGAACCTAAATTTCTGTGTATTCCTGAGCATTCGATGCACATTAATACACCTAAATTTAAGCTAGCCCAGTCTGGATCTGAAATACGAATAATGAATAAGAACCAAATGAAAGAATGTTTCCGGTAAATACACTGATTATTTACTAGGTGCTCCACAGTCCACACATGCATCATTTCCTGACACCTTATTTCTTATGCAGTGCATTTTGAAAGCGTCAGTTTCATTTTTCTTATCACCATCGCTATTCTGTAAACTCGACAATATTTGTTGTTCTATAGCAGAAATCCAACTATCTCTATCCTCGGCATTATTCGCTTCAAAATGCCATGTTTTATTCTCTAACGAAATGATGGAGAATTCAAAACTATCCTCTGCAAAATTAAAGAACGAGTTAAAATTGAATCGATTGAATCGTAGTTTCATAGGTAGAATAGATACTTAAACATTAATTATGCACCTTGAGCATTAGATGATTTGGAACCTTTCGGGGTTTTGCCAGGCACTTTTACAGTTACATATTGTAATAATATTTCTTTACCGTTAGTATCGTTCATGTAATCCTGAATAACAAATTATAAAATTCACTTTATATACATACAGTTAATACATTTAGTACGTCATGTAATAAAATTACTTAATTACATGTAAGCTGGAATGATAAGTTAAACGACCATCTTCCAGCAGAGTAACATATTTCTTTTTCCATTCTTTCAAAGATTTACTACTGCGTTTGAACAAATATCCCTGTTTCACAGGTATTTCTCTGCCAACACCCATTTCACCCATATTGTATTTTTCCTTCTTAGACGGAGTGAATATATTAGACTTTCTTCGAAATTTTCTGTAATATATAAATATAACTCGATTTCGTGTTTTTCTTTTCTTTTTTTCTTTTTTTTTTTTTAAAGCAAAAAAATTGACGTATCCTTTTATAAGAGTTTCACCTGATGGTGGTTGGAGTTAAAATTGAAGATCTAAAATCACCGTGCTGATTCTGTGCATTATGAAAATTATCACTTATTGTCCCTGAATCATTTTGAGTCGAACTATTGTGTAGAGATCGAGAATCTTCATCTTTATCAGGTGTCTATAGAAAAAAAAATTGTTGATTACGTAAACAATGCAAATTAATATATACTAATGAAATACAATACCCACGTTTAATTTTGACGAATTCGTTGCTTCCATTTCTTTGGTTAGATGCTGCAGATTTTTGGCAATCATCGGAACAGGATATTTTGTTTCATTATCTATCGTTTGTTGCCCATTACATCGATAATGTTTCACGGATATATGCTGTATAATTTTTTGACACACTGTAATATTCAGAATATTCTCAGAATAATCATCAAATTCGCTAAAGCATAACAGTAATAATAAAGGGAAAAAATATAACAAAATACGCGTAACATTAGTTTAACTATCGTGAAATTGAATTTATCGTATTGAAAATTATACATAAATGAAAATGAAAATGAAAACGCATATATTAGAAATTGTTTTATAATATTTACCATCTTGAAATACTCTTTCGACATTCAAACCATAAATAGCACAAGTTTCGTAATAAGGACACCTTAGATCACATGCCAATTTTCTTGGTCTAACATCTTTTATAACTCGAGGATTGGAATCATTAATTGAATCTAAATGAAGCGAAACAAATGTAGTTAGATCCATAAAATCGTGACACATATGTATATCTTACCTTGAACTCCTACAAGTATTTTTGGTACTTCTGACATATTTCGAAATGAACACATTCTATTATAGAAACTGCATACTACAGAGAAACTTTCCTCACTTTCTAAACTAAACACTAGTAACAGAGCATCTATCCAAGCAGTAAACTAAAATAAACAATATTTAAGTCGCTTAAATAATATGAAAATATTTATTAAACATATGTACGATAGAGATTTGTACATATGCATACAAAAATTTATAATATTTATTTTTGTATACTTGTAATTCCGGTATTCCACCCTCGTCTCTAATTAATAAGAGATAACTTTGATCATTGATAAAAATTTCCTTTTTAAAGCGACCACCCTCTGGAGATTCTTCATGCATGAACGAACCGGTTAAATATCTATGTACTAAAGCCGATTTTCCTGAATCCGATGAACCGATAATTCCTAAATGTAATTCTGGAACATCTCTAGCCAATGTCCATTCGTGACTATTAACAAAAGAATCTATAACATAAAATTATACTCGTTATATGATACAAAATTAATATTTTAAATAATAGTGGAAATATTGTAACTAAGTGAATATAATTAAAAAAATGTTATTATGCATCATACCTTCAATTGCAACAACATGTTCACGAATTTGTTTGGCAATATGAGTATCTGATATAAGATCTATCAGATCGTAAATAGCATAAATTGACGGATGAACACTTTCAAAACGTTGTATTTCTTGTCTGATCGCAAGAGAATGATTGTGACTACTTTGCTCAGTTGTCATTTTCTTAAAATTTCTTTAAATTACTTTTCGAAATTAAATTATAGATACCGCAGCTTTGTACTGCATTGTGCTGCAGCAGTCAACGATTAAAACATTTCCACATGATTTCGGAAACTTGTACTTATCTGTTATCATGTAAGAAATGTCAAATTTCAATATTTATCAACATTATTAAATGAACGATACAGGTTAATCGACACTACCGCATAAAGTAACACTATCCTTTTCAAGAACGATAGAATTGAAGCTTGTTGTTAAGTTATAAACGACAAACTGTTAAAATTGATATTTATTAATTAATTTTATGATAGTAGAAGATTGGCAAAAAAAAAAGAGAAATACGTCGTTGAAATGTTCCTTTTACGTAAAGCTTCTTCGAAATTTTATTACGTTCATGGTTTTATACAGACATATTATTCGTTCGACGGGAAATCAAACTTAGCACGGATAACTTCAGTAGGTTCCCCACTACTGGATTAAATCTGGTTGACGCTAATTTGTGTTCTCGTTTACCATACGATTTTCATGTCAGTTGTTTGTCATGTAAATATAAATACGTATATATTATTTATGTGTACGTATAAATATTATTAACTACTATTTCGTTTGGAAAATATTTACAATGGCCAAAACACAAATTGATGATATTTACGATGGATATAATGATTACCCATCGATATACAGTATTAAAGATCTTGAGCAAGATGCATTGTTTCAAGGGGTTCTTAGTACAAGTTATGGAAAGAGACCAGTTGTAAGTATCAATAAATAAGGCCATGATATTAAAATGACGTTTGTTGATTTTAATAATAAGATACTTTGAATTTTTAATCGTGTAATAGTTTACACCAAAAGTACCTGGAACTGCTATGCGTTTGGGTACTTCGAGCGGAGTAAGTAAATGTTATGAATTTAGTTATGAAAAGAATATATGTACGTAATAATATAAAATTTATGTGTATAAAGTTAACAAAAGCATATAAAAAAGTATATTGTAACAGTTTTTGATTAATCGATTTGTTTAGTTTCATAAAACTGGTACTGGTATACCAATGCGCCCCATGACTAGCGGACTAAGACCAATGACTGCTGTTAGAGGTGCCGGTTATACCAGTAGTAGTCGTCAACCTTTTGATCCGTTAAATATGAGCAGCAATACCAAAGGGCCTGTACCACCTTTAGAAACCGGAAAAGAAGACACGTGAGACTATATTATCTATTAAATTATTGGTATTAATTTAATTTAATTTATAAAAAGAAGTGGATATTTAATTTTAAAGGCCAGAAGAAAAAATCAAAGTAGCGGAGAAAAAAATAATGGTGTTAATAGAGAGTTCGATAGAAGCAGCGTACGAAAGCAATACAAGGGTTGCCTTAGAGAGAGCAAGAGAAGCTTCTTCGAGAGAAAAGGTTCTTATTAGATTACAAGAACAAGCTGGACTTAGCGATAATCACAATGTAGAACTAACATTTGCTGTAAGAATTTGTATTTTTGAAATTTGATTTTTTATTACAATTTAAGCTAAAGTACTAAAGTACCGTAACAACGTTTCAGGTAATTTTTAATTTAGCGATTCAATATACCAACAATAATATGTTTACAGAAGCTATAGCAACTTATCAAGCTATAACAAGAAACAGAATGTTTAATAATAGCGCTAGGCTTAAAGTAAATATGGGAAATATTTACGTTAAGATGGGACAATTATCCCAAGCGATTAAGATGTATAGAATGGCATTCGATCAAGCATCAGCGGCTCATAAAGACTTAAGGTAGTATATGAATAGTACATTATTGATATTTATTGTCGAGCTTCTAGCATTATATTGTATTTAATGTTTATGTTAATTTGCTAAATAATTCACAGAATAAAAATAATGCATAATATTGGAATGTTATTTGTTCAAATGGGTCGTTTGGAAGAAGCAGCTAATAGTTTTGAATGGGTGATGAAAGAAAGAGCTGAATTTAAAGCAGGCTTGCATGCTGTGTTGTGCCATTTTGCATTATCTCATCGAGATAAAATGAAAAGAGCATTTTTAGAATTATTAGAAGTTCAACTTAACATAGACCAAGAGGACAGATATAATATAAGTACCGTGAGTCGGGCACGTTTATAAATGTTGCTCAAAATAAAATTTTGAGCACGGCCCATTCAAAAGCTACATAATTATTTGTTGTTTATGTTTTGTGTATGATAAAATTACAGTCTCGTGCACTAACAGTTAATAGTAACAATTTGAAACAATTATTTTTCTGTTAATATACTAAGCGCAATAAAAAGCGTACTAAACGCAATAAAAACGTCTGTCACTGGTTTTCAATGAAATATTTCTTCGATTCTTATTAAAATACTATTTACTTATTTTATAGGACGATGTTGCTTCTAACATATTAAATGAGATTTTAAAGAACGACGATTTATCTAAACTAGAGAAAGAATTGAAATGCGAAGCTGAGAAAACTATTCTCTGCGCCGCAAAACTCATAGCGCCTGTTATCGAAGATACACTTACGGCTGGTTTCGCTTGGTAAGATTTAGAAAAATTCTATCGCATATGTTTTACGTAACATTTAGATTGTTTCATTATCGATCGTGATTACAATTATATTTATCAAGGTGCGTGGATTCTATAAAGTCTTCAGCTTATGCATCGCTGGCTGCAGATTTAGAAATAAGTAAAGCTATGGTATTTTTGCACAATCGAGAGACTCAATTAGCAATCGATACCTTGAAGATGTTTGAAAATCGGGAAAGTAAAGCTAATAGTTCTGCTGCCACTATGCTTTCGTTTATTTATTTCTTTGTAAGTGACGTTACTTGTTTTATTGATTCTAAGTAAAATTAAAGACACGAAGGAAAGTTTATTTGACTTGAAGCAAGGAGATTACGATCAAGCAGAAAGATGCGGGGAAATCGCTCGGACGGCAGACACGTATAACGCAGCAGCTTACGTTAATTTATCAGCCTGCGCATTTAGAAAGAACGAATTAAATATTGCCAAGGAGTTTCTTTTGTGCGCATTAGATACGGATGCTGGTCATGTACAGGCTCTTTATAATCTAGGTAAGTGTTATGATTATTTGTATACATGATCTAAAATGTTTATACATTTATACATTTAGCGAATTAATGCGCTAAGTGAATTATTTATTACTTAGGATTAGTGTATAAAAAACAGAATATGTACGAGGAAGCATTGGAATGCTTTTGGAAACTTCGTAATATTGTTAGACACGATCCGCAGACATTATATCAGATTGGTCATTTGTATCAGCTTATGAACGATACGGATCAAGCTATGGAGTGGTATTGTCATCCTTTCTAATACGTAATATTCGCATTCTTTGATTTTATGAGGAGTTTAATAAAATTACTTTCCATTCTATTAGGTATAATCAGTTGCTCAGTATAATACCATGTGATCCTGGAGTTTTGCAAAAAATGGGAGAAATGTACGATAGCATTGGGGATAAACAACAAGCGTATCAATTTTACAGCGACGTAAGTTGTTTCATTGTATAAATATGTATTTTGTTTTTACTGTTTTAATTTAGAGCAATGTTAATACAGTCGTACAGATTTTTTCCTGCAAACTTTGAAGTAATCGATTGGCTTGGATCATACTTTGTAACGATGCAGGTAATAATCGTACCGTTGTTTCGCACAAGCTAAATACATAGAATGTAAACTTATATCATGGCGTTTCGAAGGTTGCCGAGAAAGCGTTAATTTATTTCAAGAAAGCAGTGGAACTAGCACCCGACGAACCAAGGTGGAGATTATTGGTTGCTGCATGTTTAAGGCGAACAGGTCAATTTCATAAAGCTCTTACGGAATATCAAGACATTCATAATAAATTCCCTGAGAACATCGAGTGTCTTAAATTTTTGGTTCGATTATGCAGTGATCTCGGTTTAAAAGAGGCTCAGTTGTATGCAACGGAATTAAAACGTGTTGAGAAAGCAAAAGAGCTTAAAGATAGACAAGGATCAGCAAGACCAGGTGCAACTAACGTACGTCGTGCATTTTGACAGACATAAAATTATTCTAATAATATTTGCAGGTTCCAGAAGGAGTAACAGTAGTACCTCCTCGCGAACTGGTTCTGGCATGAGTGTATTATCGGATCATAGATCGAGTCCCATCCTTGGCAAAAGAGATAATCAGAGTTTGAATAGCGCTGGAGTTTCACGAACCAATCGAACTTCTTCGAACGAGAATTTTATGGAAACAGCATCCGACGTAAACGAACGGACAAGTACGTCAGAACTATAGTATATAGGTAGATAAGAATAATTAGTAATTGGGTCCATGAGTGTACGGTGTACGAACGAACGGCCACAATTTTCTGTAGAGTTTTCTACACTTTCTTTTTCCCTACGGATAATTATATTATTATTACGTAAAGTATATTATATTTAATTATCGTTGGTTATATCGCGTCGATGAAAGTCGGGCTAGAATTATCAAAGTATTAGAGTTATCAAAGGTTTGGGAATGCATAGCTTTATTTGAAACGAACATTAATAAGGATGATCTACAGACGACGGAGTCGAACTGCCCTAATGGATTGAACAGATGATAAATGGGTTTAGCTATTTTGAACAGTCTATTCTTGTTCCCTTGGTGAAATAGTAATCGTCAAAGTATAACGTCAATCAATAAGTTGTTACGAAACTCTGAAATAATTAACGAACGAAAAATTGGACGGGATAATTGTTATAACTCGGGAAGGAAAAAATAAGTATGAAATGTTTTGTGCAGACACGGCTTATGTTGATCCAATTGGTCCTCTACCTATCCGTCCCATGACATCCGCGGGAAAAAGGGATGACGATTTCGGCGATGAAGAGCTCGGCGATGATCTGTTGCCGGAGTAAAGTGATCGTATTTATCGTCGTATTCGTCGCTTTTATATATCACTCGCTTCACTATTTTTGTAAGCACGATATCGATAGTATTCGAATTAGCGAGAAAAGTTTGTCAGCAATTAAACGTAGGATCGAATCTAGCACGATTTATGGACAATTTATGTACGACTCAATGTAAATCGATGTAGCTGATTCGACGCGAAGGATTGTAGGTATGTTGATGATATATTAAATTTATAGTTATATTATAAGATTAAATAAATGAACGTTTTCAGGGATATGCGAGGACGTAGAAAAACACGCGGTAACTACAATGAGAAATTTTCTTACGGTTCGATAGTCGACTATCCAGACATTCCCTTAAATCTCAACACGAATTATACTTTGATAAATTATCATTTCGACGTGCAAGTTGGTAGCTTATAGTCCGTAGGATGGTGCCATACATTATGAAAGCACGAGGGTCGGGCAATTGTAACGATCTAAATTTAAACACGCTTTAACCAATTTAATCAAACTCCATTCAGCCTATGTAGTTTAGGAGAGACGGATGTTATTTTATTATAGCTATGTTCAAATATCATTTAACCGATAGAATGTGACATATTGTGAATCTGCAGGATCAGTCGGAACGTCTCTGTATGCTCTATATTTACTATATATACGCTGAATAAATATCTGTTGCACATTATTTTATCGAGCCAAGAAACGTCTTCGATTCTTCGATTGTGGTAAATTCGGTTCAATTATTTACCAAAGGTCCAATATGCACGTGACCGACAGTCGACAAGATAGAAGATCGAAACTATCGATCGAGGGTGTGTTCAAACTATATTTGATTTTATGGGAAAAGAAGCGATCGACGGTAGAGAAATTTTGAATCGAGTGTTGGTAGCGAAGGCGTTAATATAAAGGACTATCGAGCGAACTGTTCGATGGCGGGAAACGGTTAAAGAGTTTAATCGGTATGGCAGCGCGATGGTGTAGCAATCGTGTAAGGCCAGTGAAAGATATCGTTTCGTTAAATTGAAAGTGACGGTTGTTGGATCTCGAGAGCAGAATAACGCGCGATCGCGTTGTACACGATGGATTCTGTGGATTCTGGATCGTATCCGTAGTTGGTTGCGTGACCGCTCGCGCGACAATAAATCAAAGTTTGTCGATGCGCGCGAAAGCGTATCACGTATACGCGCGCAGCGGACTGTCGGCATGTAAGAAGGTGCATGTGTGACCGCAGAGACGCGCGCACACGTAATACGCACCGCGATATGGTATTAAAGTTGAAATAGTGGGGAAGCCGATTGTGGCGATCGGGAGTCGGGAGGCTCGACCAGTTGCTCCTTCGAGTTGGTATTACACCCACGTGGTTGTACGTGTGCGTGCTCTGTCGCGTCTCGAGGAAGTTGACAGTCGTTGACCGGTAACTGAAGCCGACAAAGGATAGAAGAGGATCCGAAATTGGAAGTGATCGCGTAGCGAAGCGAGCAGTGATACGTAGAAAACATTAGGGTGAGCTTGCGTTTTTCATTTTCCTGAACGCAGCGCACGTGCGAGTAACGTACGTCTGATTTCATCGGGTTTCGACTATATAAAAGTCGTATCGTACGAATATCTGAAACCGTACAGAATCGGATACTCGGTGCTTCTCGAACCGGTTTCAAATTGTTCGCGTGATGGTTGGTTAGCGAAGAAAGATATAAAACCGCGTGTATCCTAGTGTTTATAACTGGTCGACGAGCCCACATGGGTCCTTGAAACGTTACGCTGCAGGTGTTGTCATTCTGTGTTAACGTATTCTCGTGTTTGTCACGGGCTACGTACATACACGTTAACGACGAATTTCAGTAATAATCGTGCTCGATTGTTCGATGACAGCGTTTTGGTAGACTTTGATATTTGCCGAGCGATCGTGTTGCAGTTTTTCTCGACTTTTTTTATTTCGTACAGACGAGTCTAGCGATATGGAAACTTTTGAATACGTTCTAGCATCGCGAACATCGGTAACATCGTCGATAAGGAGTTTATCATATTGCCAGATTGTTATCGTACAAATTAATTTTCTAAAGTATAATTACGAGAAAGATTTGTAACCTTATCGTCGTCGTGACAACTCGATTACATCGTGTTTTACAGGTTCACGTTGGAACCGTGATTTCGATTACTTGTTTAGTATCACCGATGGTGATACTGGAAATCAGACATTTTATCGACGATTGTATAATCTGTAAAAGTTTCGAAAAGTTGGATTTAGTATTCTAATCGATAATCGTACGCTTCTAAAAATAATGCGACGGTACCGAAATGAAACAAGTTACACCTTGTCGGTGTAACTTCTGTTACGACACTGTATCGTAACGATAACGAAATTCCCAGAGAGCGATGCGACGCGTCGTGCCGCGCGAAATCCACGCGCGATGGCGTTCTCGCGACTCGAAATTGATTTTGAAAAGGATGCTACCGTTAAAAGCGAACGTCTCGAAACGTATGGACGAGCCGCCATACACGAGGGAATTCTATTCGATTAAATTTTATGCGAGACCTTGGTGATAATGTTCCGGTAATTCGCGGAAGCTTTATAATTCAACCGGTAAAGATCATGCATAACCGTACACGTTGTGAAAGGGTACGACATTATCGCGTTGCGGATAGCGCGTTTGCGGTGATTTCAGTTTTATCATGAAATCGTGGGAATCGAATTCGCGTTTCGTCGAATTAGTAGGCTATGGAAGCATCGTTCGAATTTTCGCGGCCGACCAAGTTCGTGTGACAAGTGTGCGTATTGCGCTATAGATTAGAATCATCACGTTAGGTCAACTGGCTGAATTATCTCGGTTGACGTTTTGCACCTTCCAATTGATTTTAATAGAGCTTCGTTCGGAACGACTTTGATGGCTCGGAAGAATGTTCTAGTGGTGTTTCGCGGAGTCTTCGCGCGTTGTAGACTAACAAGTCGGTTACTTTCGGCTTTGAAAATGTTTAAACATGAAATTCATCGATTTCTCTATACGAAATTATAGAAACGCGACGATTTATTAACGAAAGATCAACGAATGATTCTTGCCTCGGCGCGTAACGGAGGAGAGCCCTTATTAAAGCGGACTAACAAATGGCACGTTCATTCTGCCTCGTAGATTCTGAAGAATCTGCGAGCGCGCAATTTACAAAGAGGGCATTGAAATTCGTTGAAACGATAGCTTCTTCTTCGGTCGAAGATATTTTTTCCGAATTTCTCGTTCTGGTTCTTACTAGAATTCTATAACTAGAATAATAGAATTGTAATATATCTTCCTAAATGCAGGCGAAGTAATCGTCGAAAGAGAAACGCAGAAGAAAGAAGTATATCGGGAAAAGACGCATAGATAGAAAGATAATAAAGACATAACGACGAAAAGTATGCGAACACGAGTGCGATATAATATGTATAGCTGGTCGAACGAGTTTTTCAACTTTTACGACGTTCATACCGATGTACTAAGGTTCGAATGAATTTTCTTTTTTGTCGATGCACGAATACGTGTCATACTTGGTGAAATATATTGTTTCGCCGCGCGTACGTATTTCGAATATTCCACGACGAAACAAGTCTTTCGTATATAGTATATTTTCGATCGATTGATTGATTACGTTGTGGACGTCGACTACCACGGTCATTAGCCCGTAGTATGTTTTAATCGAATCAGTTCGGAGTTCGGAGGAAGCAGTCCCCACGGTACTCGCCATGGGACACATTTTATTACGTTTAACTGACAGGAGGCTGATTTTCAAAGTCGATTAATAAGATTTTTTTCGAACAAATGTCTACCATCGAAATTGGTCTGTATCACTAATCGTCGCTCGACCGAGGGAAAGCAAATTTACTCGTTTAATAAATAGTTTTAAATCGAGTCCAGCATTATTTTTACCCTGGTGAAAAATGAAGCAATTTACTTTTAAACTGCTGTGAATTAGACACAGGCAGTCGGTGGTGTTGCGATTGGATGGGTGGCGGGGATCGCTTCCTCTTGGCAGTCATGTTCCACAGGGATGCCAGATTTCCTCTCGTCACCGAGCGATCGTTACGCGCTCTCGCGCAGTCTCTCGAATATCCAGCCGAAAAGTTGCCGGCTCGAAATACGCGAAATCATGTTTTCAATCTGTTCGTTACGATCCGATATGTCTTTTTGAATTTCCATCGAATCGCGACAAATATCGAAAAGTATCGGAATTTGAAAAGGCAGCGAAAGGTTATGTCGATGTTAAGAGAGAAACGAGGTTAGTTTAATTATATGTAATTAAGAATCGAAATAATTGGGAACGAGCGAGAAAACGAACTAATTTATAGCCGTGTTTTCGTCTATCGGATCCTGACATGTTCGAACGCATCTCGATTCGAAAGAGTGACTAAAGTGAACGGTGAACGACGAGAGATATCTGGTTTATCGAATTTTATTTCATTTCTTCGAGCTTTGTCTCTCTCCCTGTGACCGTCGTAGTCCGCGTTTACCTACGATCCCTTCTTTTCCTCGTATCCGTTAGTATACGACATACGATATCGTGTTCGGCACAGGCAAAATATTTTGCCCAAGATTTTCGATGTACATCACGAAACTGTTTGAACGAGTATACATACGAGCCACGAGCGTATTTTTCGATTATCAATCGGTCTCCACATAACGTTACGATAGTCGATGACCTGTAGATCATCGAACGTCTGTCTCGTAATTATGTCGGTCAAACGTGCACGTTTTTTCTGGCCAATCGAGATCTTTTCTTTCGAAGCTAAGACGTTCAGCGTACGCGATATTCATACACGCTCACGCGCGAAAATAGTAGGACGCCCGATAAAATTTCATAACCGGTTGGAAAAAATGATCGACATTGTTGAAATATTTAAATAAATATTAAATACTACATACTTATCGTATATAGGTATACGATAAGTAGTAAGCAAATGTTGAGGAATTTGTAACAAGACAGAGTATGGAAATAGTACGAAGTACGAATATACATGTTTAAATAATCGCGGTTTAACGATAACGATTTTGCGCTACAATTTATAGACGGAAAAGTTCGTTGAAACAGTGTTTTTTTTCCTTTTTTTTTTCTTCTAATTATTCCTTACTGGCATATAGGACTAGTATCGTATATGCACCGATCGATGCAACCAATGATAAATCAATAGAATCGAAGTAATCGACGTTAGAACAAAGTAGAATTATTGTACCGGTTACCTTTTTTCTACTGATCGATTGTTCCCTTTTTTTCTACTCAAATCGAATCGAATCGAATCGAATCTAATCGCGGCGTATCGTTTTTTCTAGCGTTTCACTCGGTACAAATATTGTTAGCGAGGACCGTTACTCGCGAAGCGATTATGCGATTACGTAGATCGATCGGTAACCGCATAAACGTCGGATAAATTGGCCCCCGAACGCAATCTGGTGTAACAAACGAAATTCATCATCGATGTTGTTATCGGTATTAGCGTTATCAAATATTACAAATAGGAGTGGACTTTCAACTTTTCGCTCGATGGCCGCCAAACGGCGTTATCGTCTCACCGAGCTTCGAGGGAAGGAGAGAAAATATATAAGCGACGGAGCAGTTAACGGGTAGATGCCTTTAATTTTCTCTCAGAACGATCGATCGCGTTCGCGGAGAAACACGCGGCTCGAAATCGCCACGCGCACCTTATCGTCGCTCGTGACAAACTCATTCACGTTTGCATCGTAGTGTGACTCAGTTCATTCAATAAAAAATATACACATTTCCATCAGGAGATAACGTTTACGGGAATCAGGTGAGCCGAGCACGCGCCGCACGTGTATTGATCGAGTTGTCGATAAATACCGATTTCGATTTCTTTCTTAACATTTCAAACACTCGTCCATGAAGTTTTTTACGGCTCCGTTAGGTCCATAGGATCCGCAGTTCACGTCACGCAGTAAACGATCTGATCGTTTACGTCTTCCTTTTCTAGTTCTCCGAATCTGACAGTTCGTCAGCGTTAGAGCTCGATCGGGGCTTCGAAGACACGCATCGGTGATCCGAGAAAATTCTCGATGTAGTCGGGTTAGCTGCGATGTTGGCGAAATGTCAGGAACGCGTTTTCCTTTTTCTGTCGACGCGGTGTCGATACGAAAAGCGGTTTTCCTATTATCGACTCGAAATAAATTTGGAAAAAGTGTTAAGAGATCTCGTGTTACTTTATTCTCACGGAACAAGTAACGGTTATAACATTTCGGCATAAAGATTTTATTAATCGATTTGCAGTCTGTTTGTTCGTTTTCAGAAATTCAAGAGCCGATAGAAATGGTTGTTCCTACAGAGCACGCACTCCACGAGGCGATACAGGTATCGCCGTTGCTACTTTCGGACGACGTGAAGCAACAGAAGGTAAAGAAATGATTAAAATCGTGTTAAAACTGCGAAATGCGAAGCTAAAGTTGAATCGGCACTTTTCTGCATAAATAGTCTATCAAAACTGTATAAATCGCATCATAAATAAATGTAAAACTGTATAGATTGGTTGTAATGTTTGCCCACGGTCAACGACGGACACGTTCATTCATTCTCGATGCAAGAAATGGTGAACGCGACGAGTCCTTAACCTTGCGACAGTCTCGTTTAAGACACGGATCGATCGTTCACGCGTGCTTTCACTTTTGCCGTTACTCTGCCGATGATCTACGCGACAACCTTACGTTCGTCTACGATTTATTCCGTCTACGGTCTAGAATATGCACCTTTCTTGAACGCGTGCAATTACTTACGTAACACAGTTGGCGTCGCGTCATTCCGTACAGAAACTGTTTGATTCATCGCGATGCGCGCGATCGAGTCGATTGTCGCGTTTACATTCGTATTTATTCGAAAGCTACTCGTAAACCTTCTTTCGGTCGAGAGAGAATCGAGAGAGAATCGAGAGAGAATCGAGAGAGAATCGAGAGAGACGAACACGTTTCGGAAGATCGAAAACGAAGAAACGCGAGGCGATGCATCTCGATACGTAAATTGTACTTTTCCTAGTAAATATCGAGACGCGGAGCTAGAATCAAGGTAGACTTAAGAGTTATCGGTAGCGTAGAGTCGCAAACTGCTCGTAAATCGTTTGCTTATCGTGACCGCCGTCGTAGGGTTATCATAATGTAATTCCCCTTTATAAAGATATTCGAACGATTATCGGGGATTATGTGTTTCGCGTGGCAGTAAGAATGAACGGAAACAATCGTTTTATTTATTTACTCTTACGTTTTCGTAACGCTTTTTTTTTCAATGTCATAACGCTCGTATCGGCGATACAACTTTTAACGTAATCGCGTGTGCTACATCAGCTGAGAAGCTGTAACCGTCTCCGTTTCTGCATTCGATTAACGGACCGAACAATGTTACGGTCGATTCTTGTTTTTGCATTTGTTTGTCCGTGATTACGCGCAACTTTCCGACATGGAATCTCTTCGAATCCACGCGAAATAGATAAACATCGCGAGAATACGGCAATAATTTCCGGCGTGATATCGCGTTGACAGTTGAATCCACGAAAAGCGATAAATTTCTCTTTCGTTTAAACTGTCTAACGTCGACTGTGTGACATTAGACCTTCTGACGCGCGGATTACGAGACCTTGTTTACGCGACGATAGTAAATTTCACTCACGCGGATGTAAAACATTTTTCGAATGAAACATTTATCAGAATTTTCGAATCGATAAATTTTCATCGCTTCGAACCTTCTAAACAACGTTACGCGTATACTTTCCGGTTGCTACAGAATCATATATGTATAATCGACAAGAAATAATAATATGTCCCGTCGAATCAACGATATTTCCGTTTGTACGGGCGGAACGGTAATTCCGAAGAGGGGCGTAAAACTAATTTTGACCGATTAGGCGTTGAAGAATGGCAAGAAAATAACACGGTACCAGAGCACGGTTGAAGTAAGAAATAGTCGTTCGACGGTCACGATAACGTCAATCGTATTACATAAACCGCGAATGCGAAGAATATTTAACCACGTGCACGCGAAAGATCGCGTCCTTCGATCGAAACTTCCTTTCGATACCGCGAATACTCGGTTGTCGCGAATTTCTGGTTAGATCGATTCGGAATTCGTTTTTTATCCCATCATCTATAATGTCGTTGATGTCCTTTGGTAGAATTTCGTTAGATATCGCTGCTTACCGAACGATGCGTTAAATCTCGGAAAAATATGTTTCATCGACGCGTCACGATGCGATTGAAAATGTTTTACTTGCAGATCGAGCAAGAACTGGCGCAGATGAAGTTTTCAGCCGCGACAGTCAGACAAATCCAGGAGGTTTTTTTATCGGAAATGAATAAAGGAATTCATCTGGAACCATCGTCGTTGCAAATGGAGAACACCTACGTTCCGGAACTTCTCGATGGAACAGGTTGTTAATTTATCTAGTTTAAATTGTTATTTTAAATCGCGCTTATAATCGAGAAACGCTTTAGCAATCGATGCAACTTTTCGCCAATAAAGATAAGCGGTGACGGATGAACTTATAAATCAACAGAAACTTTTATGACGCGCATATATGCGCGTTAACAGCTATCGAAGGATCAATTGTCTCTTCGAGTCTTTTTATTCGCTTCTTATTTCGATTATTAGATTATATCGAATCGATGTTGCTGGCCGATGGTTACTCATTTTATTACCTTATATTTATTACCTTAGATTTATTACCTTATATTTATTACCTTATATAGATATCAAGCGTACCTCTTTAAGCAATTACGAACTACACGTGTAGGTATGTAGGTATGTAGGTGCACAGGTACTTGTATCGGTTTTAAGGTATCGCGAGTTTACTGCTAGAGAAGAGTAATTATGTGACGATAGAGGATGCTTAGAAACGCGGAGATAGTATAAATTATAGGTATGCGCGAATCTTGTACGATGACGAGCGCCTCTAGTAGGCACGGTCGAGAAAGCACGGAGGCGCGAACGGAAACTTCCTCGACTATTCGTATGAACGAAGGTCGCGGTCATATAAATTCCAACTGTTTAATCGTTTATCGTTATATTTGGTTGTATATGTATATTATTGTTATTACATAGACGCAATGTCGGGCATAAGTGTAACGCAACGATGATTTTTTTATATGTATATTTTCAGAGGAAGGTCTGTATCTGGCGTTGGATTTGGGAGGCACAAATTTCCGTGTGCTCCTCTTGGAGCTAGCCCATGGAACACCTATACGCGAAGAAGTGAAGAAATATCACATTAGCTCTGATTTGCGAGTCGGTTCAGGGATTCGTCTGTTTGATTATCTGGCAGAATGCGTTAGCGATTTCGTAATCGCGCAGGGTCTTCAGGATGTAGAGCTTCCTCTCGGTAAATTGGAATCACCGTATATATGTATACACGAGTTTAAAGCTCGAGGTTGGGGGAATCACGCGTGTGCTTCTGTTAATTGCTACTAATCTATGCGATGCTTCTAACCGCTTCTTGTGCTTCCAGAATGTAATTGCGATCGTTTCGAAAATAGTGTCGACAAAAGGATTCGTATCAACAACCAAGCACTTTCTGCTATCGACTCTCCAGTATCATTTTTCGCGAGCATTCGTTTTATAAATTCGAGTGGCTAACACCCTCGTTATTGATTCCACATTGATCGATACGATCTTAGGTGCGATCGATTATTCTTTAAACGTCGCGTCGCGGTGTCGAATAACGATAACGCGCGCTTACCTACCGATGCTTTTCTTTCATGGTAATCCAACCACCACCGATTCTCATCGACACGTTTATTCCTTCTTCTTCAGGTTTTACCTTCTCCTTTCCAATGGTACAACACTCGTTGGATATCGGGCTACTGGTAACCTGGACTAAAACGTTCAATTGTCCCGACGTCGTGAACAAGGATGCTGTGCGATTACTGCGCGAGGCTTTGGATCGTCGTGGTGATACCAAAGTGAAGGTGGTGGCTATTTTGAACGATACCACTGGTACCTTGGTTCAAGGATCAACGTTAGATCCTGAGACAGCGATTGGGCTCATATTAGGCACCGGTAGCAATGCTTGTTACCTGGAACGTGCCGACAGGGTCGAACATTGGGAGACGGAAAGACACGGAGAACGTCAAGTAATTTATTTATTTCTCTTTTTCTTCTTCTAACACCGTTATCTTTAACTCGATATTCGAACTGATCGTTCTTATTCAAGGTTATTATCGATATCGAATGGGGTGCGTTCGGAGACAACGGCGTTTTAGACTTTATCAAGACAGATTACGATCGCGAGAACGATGCAAATTCCCTTATAGTTAATTCGTTTACGTGAGTAACGAGCCTGTTTCAAACGCGTATATAATATATAGAAATTACTATCTGGATTTATTATTATATACCGTCCTTTTAACATTGCTAGGTTTGAAAAGTATATTAGTGGAAAGTACATGGGCGAGCTTGTGCGAATAGTACTTGCGAGGTTAAATAGAGACGGACTTTTATTCATAGGTGAGCATACGCCCGGATCGCTTTTAATCCCTGGCAATCTTACCAGTGATTTAGTGTCAGATATTGAACAGTAAGTAAAATTAAGTGAAAAGTCTGTAACTAAACGGTTCGTAAATGTTCAGATTTCTAATTTCTTCGAAATATTTGCGCGCAGAGACTCCGTGGACGGTGGTAGCATCAATACGGAAGAAACTTTGGAGAAGTTTGGCATCGTTCCGGACGAAGACGACGTAAAGATTGTTCAATACGTTTGCGAAGTAATATCGAATCGCGCTGCTCTTCTCGTTTCGACATGTAAGTTCAGAGACCTACGATCGATACGTACGTCGAAAATCTTTTGCTATCCTATGGATAAGAAATATTTGAAAAACGCGCGCGGAAACACTTATCGGCGATAGTGTTTTCTTAAAACGATATTATTTAATCGATCATTGTATTGCCCCTAGGTCTCGCAGTGTTGCTGAAGCGAATCGATAGAGAACGCGTAACTATTGCCGTGGATGGATCTCTGTACAAGCACCATCCCCGATTAGAGAGTTGGATCAAACAATACATCCCGTTGCTAGCACCTGATCACAAGGTACATATTGTCAAATAAATGCTTTCGTTTCTTTCTTGACTCGTGAAATTAATCGATTTATCGTTGATTTATAGTTTAAAATTATTCATGCCGAGGATGGAAGCGGGAAAGGAGCCGCGCTCGTGGCTGCAATCGCTCAAAGACTTCACGAAAGAATATGCTAGTACTAGTTGAATGTTGGAAATACTCTCTGGCGTATAAATGTATCATCAGTGGCGTAAACGATTGTCGTCGGATCTCTAATGTCAGACCTTGTTCGGAGTATTCCTTATGTTAACGTTATAATCTTGCATACGTATTTCTTCCTCTTTTTTGTTTTTCTTTTTAAAATCGTCGCGCAAATTTTATTGTTATTAGCATTACGAAGTGATATTTCGGAAGACGAGAGAGTGCGCGCGCGCGCGTGTGTATGTGTGAAAGAGAAAGAAAGAAAGAGAGGGAGAATGAAAGGATAAAATAATTATACAACTATTTAGTAGGTTTACAAGAAAAAAAATATCTATAGAAATCCTTAAGGGAATTGACGTCGATTTTATTGAACGTCTTTAAACATTCGCGTTTGATAGTTATTTTTTAACGCGCTGGTTTATGCAACGTTTCCAGAGTCCACTTTACTTACGTTGTTCGAAATATCTACTAGCATCGTTCGTTCGTAATTAGACCTATTGTTCTTCGTAGTTGTTACGTAAGATCTGTTTTGATCTTACATTTGTTAAGTGTTTCGCTGGCAGATATAAAAGAAAGGACAAAGTATGTTGTCCAACGTTAGTTATGTTCGCGTAAAAGTCACAGAGTTCGGTAACCTTTGGCAGAGAATCTTACCACGAATGTTCGATAGTAATATTCTGGCGAGGCTAATATCGCGTAGAAAACATCGAAAACGTTAGATTTAGAATACGAGAGGATGAAGCGTAGTGTGCTATTTTAACGAAGGAAAAAACAGGTAGGATCACGATCGTGTTGCGAGAACGAGCATATCTCGTGTATTGTAAGCAACCTGTGTGTATTCCCACATTAAAAGCGAGACGGAATTGTGACACGGATCACTAAACAAAGACATTAAGGACAAAGAGAAAAGGTAAAAAGTAAGGAGAAAAATGTGTCGATGTTCGAAAAGAAAAATATTTGTAAAATACATTGTTATACTTTGTAAATGATCGCGAAGATGTTCGATTTTTTGTACCGGAGGAACGAGGTTGTTTTAATAAAAATCGATGCGAAAAGCAGTAATTTTCAATCCCTTTCAATTCTTTAGAAGTTTTAATATGCGAATTTAATATGCGGGAGCGTTGTTCGATGATAGTCGTAGGCATAAAACGCGAAAGAAAATTCGCTGGTGGGATTAATGCGACGAATCGCATCGAATCGAGTAGCGTCGAATTGAATCGAAGAGAATGGAATCGTATCGAATCGAAGCTCAAAGAATCGTAAAACGAAAAAACGAAAAAACGAAAAAACGAAATCGTGCCGAATAGTCTTGTACGTAATTCGCGTCGGATGGAAACGAATCGAATCGAATCGATGAAAATCGAACCGATTTGGTTGCCGAGGATCGGTGAAACGAGACGAAAGAATTCGCGAACGAATATTCGCCGGACGAAACGTTTATGCCGGCTTGCGCTCGAACGTCGAGCAAGTGGACGGGGGCATTTGGTCGGTGATGAAAATAAAAGGAGAGACACGTTTGTTCTAAAGAAAATACACATTTCGCTTAGCAGATAAATCGAGACGTTGTCAAGTAATTAATAAGAACGATATAAAGATAGATAAATAGATCGTTTAGTATTCGAGTATTAAGTTAGTCTATTGATCTTGTTGCTAGGTGGTGAGAGCGCGGGTGTTTGAAACCGCGCGACGTTTGATGGTAAGTGTCGCAGATGGCGGTACGGTAGGTGGTCGTGAAAAAGTGACAGCTCGAACTGTCAGCGGTATGCAAACCGTCGCGTTTCTACTGCAAATAAGCGTTTCCTAACGAATCGAAGAAACGGCTGAACCTCGTCGAGTAGCTTTCCGTTGTTCGTGAGCCGAAAACGGTTTGCGAAAGAAGGATTAACGGTGTAAAACGCGAGACAGTGGTAGAAACGGTGGGTGTGCACGCAAAAGAGAACGGCTTGCCGGCTCGGCCAGTCTACTGGAAGATTCCATTGTGAATGGGCTTTCAAAAAGTTTTATCTCCGAAAAGTCAGTGTTTTCGTGCATTGGATCGTTCGCCCATGGATCTAAGCTGAACAGCAAGGTACGGTAAAGTCAGTTTTATCTAGAAGAGAAACGAATATCGAGAATTAATCGTTGTTCGCGAAGTACGGCCTATTAGAAAGGTTGAGGTTACAGCGGCCGCTCGGTTCAGCTGAGCTCTCAGCTGATGAACGGACGCACCGACCGGTTTACGGTGCTTATTTTAAAAACTCTCATCCTTTTCCTTCGCTTTCGTTCGCTGTTGAAATTCTCTTATACCGTCAGATTAGCTTCTCGCGTTAGCTTCGTGCAAACGCATTAACTTTTTACGCGATAGCGAGCGGTGTTTCGATTATTTCTAGTAACGATTATTTTTCGTATTTGCAACGAATCTTGTCGTTGTCCGACTGTCCTTTATTTCTATTTAGCATTGAAAATCGATATTAATTTCGATCGACCGATCGACAACGAAACAGAGGCAGTAGTCGAACGTTTTCGTATCGAACTATCGATAATGTGTATAATAAATATGATAATAGTTCGATCTAGTATTTCGAACGTCGAATCGTGTGTACCGGAAATCGGTAATTCGATCGATTCGGTCATAGCCGAAACTAATCCGTTTCTTGTCGAATCGAAAACGTTTACCGGATCGAAGTTCGATCGATACCGATGGTGGATCGGTGGTACGATAAAGGGAAACTGCACGTTTCTCGAATGTCGTTGAACTGTCAGTCGAGCGCGATGGTACTTTCGATCAGCTGCGAAGCGACCGATGACCGCGTTTCCAGCGAGTGCCGGCGTAAACGTCGCGCTTTGGCTCGAAGATTCGTCGGGAATTTCGTGGTAAATTTCGTGGCGAAAACAAGAGGACAGTGTAGAAGTAGAGAGGTCGAAATTTTTCAAAGTCAGCGACGAAAACGGCTCGCGGCATGGCACCGTTATCGTTCGCGAATCGGCTTGGTTTTCCCTGAAGCTCCGTCGAGGTCACCGCGCCCGGCTAGCGGCTGCAGCTGAGCTCCCAGCTGACGAATGGAGGCTGCGACCGGTTCGCCATGTTCCTTCCTTTTTTTAAAGGCCACCTCCTCCTTTTTCCCTTTAAATCGCCTTTCACGTGCTCCGCGACCCTCTTGCCGTCGTCTGCTTCTCCTCCTACTCTTCCTTTTGCCCCCTCTTTCTGCTTCTTCTGCTCCTCCTGCTCCTCCTGCTCCTCCTGCTCGTTCAGCAGCTTCTGCACCTTTTGCACCGTTCCCTCGTAGAAAATCGTCGCCCGTACATATCGCGTTTGTTCGCGGTGCACGTGTTTACTTGGACGAGAACGCTCGACTCGGTGTCCAAGTTGGTCGAACCAGTTCCGAACCGTTTGTTTCGTGCGTCTCTACTGTATGACACGTTCAGCCTAGCCGGCGCGGCCGTGGTGCGGCGCGACGCTCTCCGCGAGACTGTGCTGTACCTCAAGGTGACATTACACACACACACACACACACACTCTAGTATCAAGCGGAATTGACTCGCGCGCGATTTCGAGGGTGTCGATACATTTCGCGTGTTCGTTCATGTACCAGACCGTAGATCGATAGATAGTCGATATATTCGTACGATGTAATAACGATGTAAATATTAATAAGCGCGATTGTCGAACAGCGACAGAGTGGCAAAACGAAATCATTAGCATTAGTACAACGATTATCGGTAGAGGTCGTAGAGGTGTCATAGGAGTATAGAGCAAGTCGCGATTGCAGGTAATATGCATCGCTATTTAAAAGCAATCGGGTTTCACTCGCGTGCTCGTAACGAAGCGTGAGTCACCTGGCTTAGTTACTTGTTATTGTACTCGATTGGCTAATAAAGTAAAGAGAGCCGGCCAACCGGGCAGACGGTCGGTTTGCTACTGTTTTTATCGTTGAATCCTTGTCCACGTCGCGTCTAAA
This sequence comes from Megachile rotundata, assembly GCF_050947335.1. NCBI lineage: Eukaryota > Metazoa > Arthropoda > Insecta > Hymenoptera > Megachilidae > Megachile > Megachile rotundata. The sequence goes on along the minus strand of NC_134989.1, from coordinate 18,503,002 downwards.
TAAAATTCTCGTTTATTCACCGTGTAGCGGCACGGTGCGAGTCGCCCTATAAGGATAGTCCGTTTATGAACGATTCGATTTCGTTTGTTTCGATTCCGTTCGATTCGTTGACTAGTCAGATTAATTGCAAACCTTGTAATTATGCGATAAAACGCGCACTCCGGAACGATAATAATCGGTGGTAAACTGTAACGTAATTACGCGAGGCTCGTACGCCGTTGAAAATAATCAGCGCACCACGCTGTTCGATAATAAATACATGTACCGATATTCGTGCTATTTACGATTGTTTTAATCCGTTTGGCTGATTTATGCATACGTTGCGTGTACTTTTCTAAGTACTTTTATTGTTTTGGTCGACGTTTCCTACGTCGGTGATACCGAGCATTGCAACAAGTAGGCTCGGTTCGTTTCCAACCGCTATTAATTATTAACTATTAACGGATTATCCGAAGTAATCGATTTGAAAAAGGCGTATCAAGAAAAGGAAGATACGAACGACGCTTTTGACTTGGCTTTCGGACGTATCGACGTGTCGGACGAAAAGAAATAAGTATTTATCTATGACAATGCATCGATGATAAAACATTAAACGTTTCGTTTTCCAAAACGTAACGCAGCCTAGTAACTTTCCTGACGTCGATCGAACGCTCGCGCGTGTTAAACTTTGGTGAGCGCGCATGTGAGCTTGCAGTGTTCGAGCGTCGAGCGGTGATGAAGGGCGTCAAGAGCGTATACTTGACGAGGACGTACGCGTACACGTAGGTACGTAGTTGTATTCGGTTGTCGAAATTCGTTTGCCCGTCAGCGTAATCGGAAGCGTCGAGAAAACGAGATGATATGTCGATGGTGGACGGTGTATCGGAGAGTACAGGGAGATGGATCTCGAAGCGAAAGGGTTAAGTTAAGACTACTATCCAACTACTAACTACTACTAACTATTACTAACTACTACTAACGATAAGTAACCGGTAGGAGTACAAGTAGAGCAACCGCTCGACGACGCTCGACGACGCTCGACGATCGCGGACTGCAGACAGCGAGGCGCACGAGAGGCGTTCGCTCGCTTAGCCTCGGCCAGTGTGTCGTTCGAGATCGAATAATCTCGTTTAACGATTCGAAAAGCGCGATCGATGACGCAACGTGTGTCCGCGAGTTTGATAACCGATAACGAGCGTGATAGCGGTCGCTAGGGAAACGAGGAAACGAGGAAACCGTGACGATATCGCTCGAATCGAACAAGAAATTAATCGATAATCCTCGCTCGAGTTCGAAAATGGAAAGGTCAGAGAAATTTCAAAGTATCTTAACGCTTGGGTTCATCGAAGGAGTTAGAGCAAACTTAATATAGGGAATAGGTAATTACCACTCGACGAAGCGTACAAATCGCGAGAATAAAGAAGGATCGGTTATGTTTTCAATCGAATCGACGCGACGCGACGCGACGCGACGCGACGATCGAAAAACGAGCGCTACGAGTTCGTAACGTAGGAGAAACAGCATCGGCTAGTGTGTTCCGGTAACTGGAACGAAACCAATTCCCCGGGACACGGGCTTTAATCGTGTTTCAAGCGAGAATAAACGACCCAACGGCTCGCGTCAGTTCACTGGCTCTCTATGTACGTCGTCCCGTCTACGCTCAGGCTCGATCAAGTTCAACGACCGTAAATTTTATTTAGGAAAAGCCAACGGTAAGAACGTAACTCGGGGCCCGAAAGTTTTACGCGACTTTGATCGGTGCAGCAGCACCGCGCCTCGGAAATAAGAGAGCACCATTTGTTCGAGCATGAGCCGAAGCTAACGGTTCGATGTCTCGAGTCACGGTTCAACGAAAAACAGATACAAACAATGATCGGCTAATAATCCGTGCGAGAGGACTACCTTTTATTTATTTCAACGTAATCTATATCGGTCTCGGTAATTATACCGTAACTATCAAGTTACTGAGTTTGCAGGAAATTTCGAGAAATCTTAAGTACGTTGGATCGGAGAGTATACATATGTACGTATGCGGGTAGAAGTCGGATGTCAACTTGGAATAATTCCGACGGGAGGGATTCGTAACGCGTTATCATGCATACTTTCAGTTCTTTCGGCGGTTTCCTTTTTTCTATCGGTTTCAACGAGTTTACGAACCAGCTAAACTAGACGCTTTAGAAAAGAGGTGGAAACGCGGTTCCAAATCGGGAGAATGTAATAAAGGTTAATTCATTGTTTGCATTGTAATTGGATCCGCTGTTGAATCGCGTGCTGGCGAGGTAGAAATTTTCGGAGGCTGTCGGCGTGTCCGAGCTATCGGTTCCATTAAACAATTTCCGGGCTAGCTTCCCGATGTTTTTGTTCCTCGCGCTGCTGGCTTGGTTAGCTCTGCATTCTCGTTGCATATTTATTAGACGTCACGGCCGATAACAATCGGTCGATTGTTTAATTCTCCGTATACGACGCGGTTCTCCTCTTTGCGCACCGCCTCTGCGATTGTTCGCGCAAACACACCTTTTTTATTCGTCGTATATTATATACATATACAGCATGTACAGATTGCTTCGTAACATACGATACTCTACGCTTAAAGATCGCGCTGGTTCCGTAAACGCTCGTAATCGGATATGCGTGTCGAGCCATATTAATTACGTAACTTGACACATAAAAGGTAGATTCGATTAATTCCCGTGAAAAAGAAAAAAGTCATGAATTCTCGTTCCAAGTAGAGGTATACGCTCGTTTTATGTCCAGATAATGAGTTTCGATGAAGAGCCTGTTGGGAATCCGAGAATTTTCCTAGCAGCCAGTTGTTGGAATTTTCGGAAGCAACGCTGCTCGGAATACTGTAATTCGCGCGTCGAGCGCAAACGGAATCGAACCAATTTCTTTCTTCTTTTTTCCGATCAGTTGCTCGCTGTAGCTTTACTATATCTCCGACACTGTGTTTCCGCGCCAGAATCGATATTGACAAGCTACGTGCACGAATTTTTCATTTTTCCATAGTGCTGCTAACACGAGTCGTTCAATTAAAGCTTTAAGGGTTTTTCGAGTGTAAGAAAACTGGCCTCTGTTAGAATGGATAATTTTCGTGCCACGGATTCATTTAGATCGAGAGAGATCTCCCTGTTATTGTTAGACACGCGCACACGCGTACTCCTCGCGATATTCCAACTTGGAGACTCGAAGAAGCTTACGAATCTAATAGAATGTATTTCGATCGGGGTAGCGTTCATCGTTCCTCGATCGTTTGCCGCGCATCGCGTCCGCGTCCCGTAGTAGGCGGTCGAGTAAGTGTCCTATGGTCACTGCAAGGTGTTGCGCGATCGTCGAAGGAGTAAACGTTTTCTCCAAGATGGATAGACGGAAGATCGATAAGCGGCGCAAGCGGTAAAAGCTTTCAACGAGAACAGGTTTATCTCGATTCGCGCCGCGTCGTTTCTACGCTCGTATAAAACGCCGCTCCCGTTCCGCGCGCATAACACTCGCGTAGACGCGGTGGTTCGCCTATCCCTGTAACAGAGCCGTGAGAAAGGACACGGAAGATCGACGATCTAAACACTAGTTAAAGCTAAACACCGAGAAGAGTCGCGGAAATTTTCGCACGACCCTGATATTTTACGAGTCTACTGATCTATCGTTCATCCCTTTTATTTTATTCTTTCTTTTCATTTTCATTTTCGTTCTCGTACTTGCTCGCTCAAGTCATGTTCGCGATCCTCTTCCGTGACGCGACGAGAAGCTGTGCTCGAGCACGTATCGTATCAACCGAACGAAAGGAGACAAAAGAAAGAAAGAGAAAGAACGAAACTCGAAGCGAGTTTAAAGGGTCTGGTATCGAAAGGAACTCGAAGCGGTGATATTTTCGGCTCTGTTTCGGCTATGTTCGGCGAGCACGAACACGACGCGGGGGTAACGAGCAGAGAATCTATCGAAAGATTTCCGAGTAACGAAGCGAGTGTGTTTAGTCGGTGATACGAAAAGTAGAAACTCGAGTCGAAGTAGAAGCTCGAATCGGGCAACTGGAAGGAACGGTTGCGCGTTACCGTTATCGAAATCAGCCGATTGTCGGTCGTTCTATCGCAGTCGCTTATTTCTTTCGACGTTTCGTTAATCTTTCTGTTCGTGACGGCGAGGTACGAATAGCTAATGTCGCGTACGAAGAGAACTCTACTATTCTACGTGGAAACGTTGAAGGTCGATTCTGACTTCGATTCTAATCGAAATGTATAAGGAACGACTTTTAGCGTAGAGTCGTGACAACGAGACGAGTCTTGATTTATCTCTCTCCGTTATCCGAGGAACCGCATTTTCCTCGAGTTAGCCTCCGTGTTCCTTTTTTATTCCTCGCGAGTTTCTCGGTCAGCCAACGAGCACACAGCTGATGGCGGGAAGATACTATATAATTAGAAAGTACACGCGTAGCCATGTGGCTCGGTTTAAGGTGGAGTCTGCAAATATGTCTTACGAATCCGCAGAGAGGCAGCTAGCGGCTAGGCGGTCGTTAGTGGCTTACTTATTTGCGCTTTGCTTTTACCTCGTTTTTTTTTCCTTCGCTTCGCTTCGTCTCGCTGCACTCGCCGGAGCACCTTCGCATTCTTCGTTTCCCGCGGATATTTTTCGTTTCTTTTTCCTCGATATACCTACGGCATCTACTATATAGAATGACAATTACTCGAATATCCGGTGAACCTACCGTTTACCAAATAAATTCGATCGAGATGCGAGGATTATCGTAAACCGTTTGTCCCCGTTCGCGACGACGCAGACTAACATTTTGTATAAATAACGAATAGACACGTGCACGCATCTCTACTGTCTAATCGAATCGACAAATACAACGGCGAAACGAGGTCAGCATTGTCTACGTATTTTGTCTTACGATATTCCGATGTCTCTTTCGATATTCGCTTTTAGGAATATTTTCCTGATTGTAATTAGAAGGGTAGGCGGCAGAAAGGAAATAGCTGACCGCAGTCGGTGTGGCGCGAAAGCGTCTTTGCACGACGAAAGTGACCGTTGGCCAAAGTTTGGTCAAAGTTGCGTCGGTTAGACCGAAGCTCTATTGTAACGAATATTAGTTTCGTTTCTCGCAATTTTCGACCCTTTTCGGTAGACTCCCACGGCACATTGTGCGGCACATTGCGCGGCACATTGCGCGGCACATTGCGCGGCACAGCGGGAAAATAATGTCAGGGAAGCGGCCGGATGCATCTATTTCTCGGTGTAAAAGGAAGAATAAAAGGAAGAAAAATGAATTTTCGCCGTCACGTAGAGAAGTAGCTAACCGTAACTCTTTTTCTCTCTATTTCTCCTTCCCTCCTTCCCTCGTTATTTACGATTTCGCGATAAGTAGTTGTTCGCGGTGACTCACGACGAGGTATACACCTTTGATCCGTTGCGAATGCAGCAAAGTGTTGGTGCACGCATTATATTGCGCGCATTATACATACAACGAAAGGCACTATTCGCGCGTTGTAACCACTCGTCTCTTCCCTGTCCAGCGTTTTCGATTTTCAAACATGCTTCGAGCATTAGCACTCGGACGTTGCGTGCATATTGGCGGCAAGCAAACAGGGAGGAGCCATCTTGTCTCGATGATTTACACGAGATCTTGGCGACTCTCCGCGCGTCCAATTGATACGATCGCGTGCATCTACTCTTCTGATCAACGCTGCTTTTACTATTCCGTCCAGGTTCTACGTACTATACTGGCTTGTCCGAGATAACGCGTTTCTCTTTTTCACCGATCTGTCCTATCACGATTTCTATTTTTTTCGTCTAAGAAATATACGATGCGTTCGCTTGCACCGTACAACCGTATAGATCGCGTAGCGGTACAATGCATAGATATACGCGGTGGGTAGAGACAGAACGTCCCGTTAATTTCAGTAGGTTGCATATTAATCCGTTTTTCTTAGATGTTGGAAAAATATTGTTGGCTGTACTTCCTCGTGACCGGTTTATCGTTTCTCGTTCGCGGTCGTCGGTTACCGAGCTTCGCGGAAGAAACGTATGACCTCGCGATCGCTTGTGCGGAACACGCGATCGTAAAGATTCGACTCGACGAGCTTCTCGTTCGGTTAATTCTTCTTAAATCACCAATATTTTCGAACGTTTTCACCGATTATACCGTATACTGATTAATCGGCGAGACGCGACGTCGACGGATCGTGGAATTTAGCTAGTCTAAAGTTTTTTCTACTTGTCGCGATCTCTTTCGAGTTCTTCGAGTAACGCGATTTCACCGGAGAACCTACAGTCTTCGGATTCTCCATCTTCCGTTCGCGCGAACCCGGTTACTCCGCTTTTCGACCAACCATTTTCTATCGACCAATACTAAAATACTTTCTCGGTATATCCGCGATAATATCGATTCGATACCAAGACGACTGGTATATATTAGATACTAGTGTTAGATATTAGTGTTTCGTATCGCTACATCGTGCGTAGCACCATCCGACGTTAGCGTGACACTTGTTGAACGTCCGATCAGCGATCGGCGCAGGAGGAAATTTCGCGCAACGAAATCTGCTGACTGTGTCCTCGAGCGTCGGCGATGGGTCGCGTCTCGCGCTCGTGGCACAGCGAGCAGAGAGACAGAGATAATAAATGTAATACGCCGTGCGAAGGAGGGAGTAGGCGGAAAAGAGGCTAGCTCGGTCGGGATAGCCGCGTAGAGGGAGCCGGAATACGACCCTGATTGCCAAGGAGAAATCTGCAGCCTGATCTCGCGGACGAGTTGCAACCGTCGAATAACGTCCGTTCGAGTTCTAGTACGCGGCAGATAGCTGTAGAAACACTCGAAACAAACGATCGAATCGATCTTTGTTCGCGTTAAATATCGATGAAAAACTCGATACGAGTCTTTCTCGTTTTTTACGATTCGCCACGGAGGAACATTTCATGTCCCTTCAAGACGATGTTTCGCGACTCGGCTAGGCGGTACGGGGTTTACGGGACAGATTAAGCGGGATCAACGAATCCGCGAAACTCCGCTCGGCAGGAGACAGACTAATGCTCAACAAGTGTTGCGTGCATACCTCGGAAAGCGTACGTTACAATGGGTCGTGTGTGCCCATTAGTATCCGTACATCTGTTCTGTTCCTGAATAGAGGGCGTGTATCAGCTGGGGAATGGAAGTCGAGCCGACACGATATTAAGCACATTATTTTAGGTACCGTTTCTCTTACTTATTATGCTGGCTCCGCGCGACCGACAGCCGTTGCATTCGCTATGCGCTGGACACCGCGCCGATGCTCGCTCGCGTTAAATCCGTGAAATGCTCGTTATCAACGGCTACCTCGGCTACGCGAATAACGTTCAACAAGTACCTAACCGACCACGGGAATATCGCCGAGCTAAACGAGGCGAATGGAATTTTCTATAACGATTGCGTTACTATAACGTTACTATAACGTATTAGTACCGTAGACGGGACAGTATTTTTCTCAAATATTTTCGTCTACGTACACTGTGCGCGATTACGGTGGTTAGCGTTTAGCTAACCGAGTTTTATATTTCTGCACCGTTATCGTGTCGTGTGTCGCTCCTCGGATCGTCGAATCGATCCAACGCGACGGTCTTTCGTTCGAGTTATCCACAGCTGAGCTACCGCGAGCGCTTCCGAACTGCATCGAGCCTCCGTGCTGATTTTAGAAACACTCGCTTCTAAACCGATGAACCGCTACTTCTCGATTTACCGATGCATCAAACCTTTAGTTTAGCGAGCGACGGTGCACGACATACAAGCCTAGGAAAAGAAGTCACGTCTATTTCGACGTGACTCGGATCGGTCCTACGATCTGGCGAAATCTCAAAATTTACCTGCCAATTTCATCGCGTTTGCAATGGTTTTTATATTTTCGGTCTAAAGATATAACGACCTAAGAATACATATTGTAGAAAGTAGGGATAAAAATGAAAGGGACCAAGCGTATGGAAAGCCGAAGATCCGAAGATCGGACCGCGATCTTCGGCTTCGATTTATCCCGATTTCGTTAAATCGTAATGGGGGGCGCGGCACGTGAGACAACCGTTTTATCGTTCCGTAGATCCGCGAGAGCATCCTTGTATCTATCGCGAAGACAAAGTACAGGTATCAGGAATGCACGGCAGCGTGCACCGGCATACGGTAGCACGGCTGGCCATTAATAATTCATAGCAGCGCGAATAGGACGGGTTAGGCTTTCGGGAATTATAAATATTTAGATCGTTCCAAAGATCCGGAGCAGACCGAAGAAACGCTTGAATCCCCTTCTTCCCTTCTTTCTTAATGTCCCGTTCCTCTCCTTTCCTTTCTCCGCACTTTCCTCTCAGTTTTTCTCTCAGTTTTCCTCTTCGATAAATCTCGATAAATCTCGATAAATCTCGATAAATCTCGATAAATCTCGGCTCACGCGTTATATCGGTAACGTAAGCTTACCGCTTGTTACGGATATACGTCTGTATTTATTGGTATGACCAAGAAAAGCGCCAGGCTGTCGAGCGAAACGGAGGATCATCGTTAGCGCGTCTAAAAGTCTTCGTCGAATTTAACTATTGTCTACTGTCAAATTATTTCGATCGTTTGCTTCGCCTGCTCTGCGAAACGATCGTTCGTTACAGCGGGTAAAAGTAAGACAAAGAATAACTCGAAACGAAAGTGGAATTTTATATCGACTAAAACGCGATATGCCATGCAACCGAATACGGTATGCACACGTAGACTCTTACTATTAGGATTAAAAAAAAGTAGCGACGATAGAAACTTTTCGGAAGATTCAGCAAAATCCTGATTCGTTACAGCGAATTAAACGAAAAACCCGACGAATAAGTAGATAAGCGAAGGAAAAAAGCAACTGCGTAATGTAAAATTACGTTGTAACTGTGCGCTATTACAACTTTAAGCAGCGTTAAGCGAAACGTGAAGAAAAAAGAAATGAGAGAGAGAGAGAGAGAGAGAGGCTATAACGTGAGCAAGCAATAAAAGTAAGAAAGTTTGAACTGATCGATCTGGCAGCAACAGCGGTTTCTATGCGACTAAAAGATGCGTTCCACTTTGCGGCAAAGTGAAATTGCGTAAATGTTCGTGGCGTTGAAACGGTAATAAACTGCTGCAACTGGAAAGCATTCGATCCCACGCACCGAAACTCGCGTCGCGCTGTTTCATGCAGCACCACGACGTTCCCCCGTCGCGTCGCGTCGCAAAAGCACGGAATGCGTCTGCTTGCTCTCGTTCTGGTATAAACACGGATCTCTGCTCCGAGTTTCTCCGTTCATCTTTCTCGTCCGTATGCATAACCTTCGCTTTTTTCGTCTCCCTTCGCCCTTTTTTATGCGCGTCTATCGGTTGCCTTGTTCTTCTGAAGAAAAGGCCTTTTTCGCGATTCGCATCGATCGCGTGACCGGTCTATGACTTTTAATATCCCTCTCGTACTCTCGCTACCTTTCATTCGGATAGAATCGATTAAGCAGAAAATTATTGAGGAAGTGTTTCAGTCGTCGCCGACGAACTAATCGAGCAAACGAATATCTTCGTTTAAGATAAAGAGAAATAATAAAAATAATTCTAACCGAGCTGCTCGGCCGATCGGACGTCGAGCCAGCCCTTCTTCGTCTCGTCGAGGATACCGGTTGCCAGTTGGCTCGGTTTCCCCTTTCTCGATAAGTTGCAGCGCCGTTCACGCGACCTCTCGCGATTTCCTGACCCCGTCAGCCTTGACCTAGGCCTTCTCCCGTGGGGGTCGATCAATCAGTGGGAAGACTGCCGCAGCCTGACATCGACTAATTGCGTAAACGGTCCGATGTAATGGTTCTTTCCTTTCGTTCGTTCGCGATCGCAGCATACGACCTATTATCGATTCGTTATCTCGCATTTCGGATAATGACGAGCCGAGCTGAAATTAGCCGAATGCGATCGCTGTTATATGGACCAAGCTCGAAGGGTCTTCTCCGCTTGGCGTTCGATCGAGCTCGTTACGTAATGTTCGATCGAGGATAATCACCGTTCGGAAAAGTGCTTCCCTATTAGCTTTCGGTAACGGTTACGTCGTCCTCGACGGAGTCGCGTCGTGTTCCGCTCCGGATGGATATTAAGCTGACCGATCTCGATCAATCGGGGACAAATTGAAGCACCGATAACTTGCTAAGCAAATCGATTATAGACAACGGCTAGTTACTCTTCTAATCGCACGGAGCGGGATCGTAACATTTTCTCCGAACGAACTGATCGGGGATTTCTGTTGGTCTGTTCCAGGGAATCGCATGGATTAACGAGAAGATCGCAGAGACAAGAGGCTATCGAAGGGTATCGAAAAATCGCGCGTAACGATGTAAAGAACAATGTAAGCCGCTGGCGTAATTGCGACAAACCGATAGACGAAAAGGTCGCGTACTACGAAGCAACGTAACAGAGGCAGAAAAGAAACTGGAATCGAACGGAAGAAGAATCGAAGAAAGAAGAGCGGTACGATCGATCGGTTCCTTAAACGAGTGCCCGATCGATCGTTTCCTTTCGAAGGTGGGTTCTACTCGAACCTTTATTTTTCCTTGTTCGCTGTTAACCCCCGAACCCTCGGCTAGATGCTCGACACCGCCTACTTTCTATCGCTCTCGGGTCACCACCGAAATCTGTACCTCTCCGTTTAAATCCTCCGGAAAAACGGGTTTCTAGCGACGAATCGTTGCTACGAAACAGCGAGAAAATATTTTCATAATCTTATTCCCCGTTTTCTTTATTCTTCTATCTTCGCTCGGTTCATAAATATGATCGGCCGTTCGTCAAATGTGTTTAGTATTCGTCGACTGACTTATGTCTAGTAAATAATAGACATAATTGTATTCGCGAATACTCGGATGCTTGCTGAAATAATGAACTCGAGTTCTTACTGCTCGCGGGTACTGTTTGCCTCGTTCCTTGAAACCGGTTCGAAAAAAATACCAACTATCGCGCGGTAAGTTGCCGGTAGAAGATTTTACCATTCCGATACCGACGACGTACCGATATCGTCATCGTTCTATGTCCGATCGTCCAACTAGTTCGTTTGCGGTGTTACCGGTCGTCGAACGAATTTTTTCCTTTCTGTTTTCAGCTTTATCGTGGTTTACACGAGACTACCTCGCGACGAGAAGTATTTTCGATCATATTATTAGCGTACCTTTTCCGTCGAAGAGAACGCGTCTCTTATATCTCGTACGTTGGCGTGCACGCGAGAAGCTGGTGGCAGATCGCGGAAGTAGAGAGAGAGAGAGAAAGAGCGAATACGGGAGAAAAAGCGAGCGTAACGCGTGAAAGATGTACAGAGATCCGAACAGTTCGACTCTGTCTGGAAGCGGCAGCTCGACGAAGGGCGACGAGGTCGAGATCGTTAGCAGATTTTTAGCGCCTTTGTGCGCGAGGGATGAAACTGCCAGGAATATCGCTCTGGCGGCGGCCAGGAACACGGTCGAGGGCTGGCTCGGTGGCGTTGGGAGCCCGAATCACTGGGACGACACCGGTGAGATGGAAGACGCCGAGAGTCTCGGAGGAAAATTCAAGAGCCAAGACGGAAGGTGAGTGTGTTTCGATCCTTTTCGATGTACCGTCGCGGCCGCGCCGCTATATCGATATTCGTTCGCGTTTGTCGTTTATCGTTTATCGTTTATCGTTTATCGTTTACGTTAGATAGATTCTCGATACGCTTTCACGGCGCGGCCTGGACGTTCGTTTATCAGCCCGTCGCGGCATTAGATCTCGTATCTATCGGCGTATAAAATAAATGTCCTAACGAGTTGGTTTCTTTCCGCGAGAGAAGATACGACATGAGCATCGAGCGATCACCGACCAAGTCAGCGCCGAAGAACGTGCAGCCTCCTCCGCGTCAGCAACAGCTGCTTCAAGACACCTTCAGAACGGAAGGATTCTTTCCTCAAAGCGTTACCGAGATCCCTGCGTTCCTCGAGGACAACAGCCTCGAGTGTTCCGAGAGATATCCGTCGGGTTCGTTCGACTGCGTCGACGGCCGTCTGGGGAACGAGACAGGCTACGGAACACCGAACGAGAGAAGAAGATACGTGACCGACGTGGACAGCTACAGGTCCGGTCATTCGACGTCGTCGGACGAGGGGAAGGGCTTCAAGATAGACGCGCAGACGCAGGATCGATGTCTCAGGTTTAAGGACAACTCGGAGACTCGTTTCGGCTCGAGCAGCGAGAGCGAACGAAAATACCTTGGCTCGTCCTCCAACGAGAGATTGAACGAGGTTAGCCTCGAGGATAGGCCCAGAACGAAGAACTACGCGAAGGTGAAAGGAGCCAAGCAAAAGCAGTTGGAGGACGATGAGTTGGATTCGGACACCAGGATCTACGGGAAGAGTCCAAAGTTTGACGAGAATCTAGCGGCGAACTTTGACCGTAGGAACTTGAATTACCGTTCGAAGGGGGACACCTTGACGAGGGATCGGCCGTGTTACGACAACGTGGACGACATCTCGTTCGACGAACCCGAAATCACCGTCAGGAACCGAGACGGGGTGGTGTTTAACACTTTGGACGGTTTCGAGAACGAGAACGCGAACGCGAACGTAAACGCCAACTCGAACGCTAACGAGAACGCGAACGAGATTTATCAGAGGCAGGATGATAATCGTGGCGAGGATATACAACTGAAGAATTTCGAGATCTACGCGGACGAGTCTTTCGAGGATGTACGGCAGCGATGCGCGCGTCCCGAACAGTCGCAAGATTATCTACGCAGCAACGAGGAGAGGAAGTTGACCGCTGGTCAGATCAAGAGACCGCTCTCGCAGGACGAAGATGTCTCATCGAAGAGCGGCAGAGTGCTCGAAAACGCTGACGTCACTCCTGGCGACGTTGGCAGGATGCTTAATCTGGGGAACGCGTTGGATGGTCCCAGGCAAGCCCAACCGAACAAGTACCTCAGCCTGGTCACCTTGCATCTGCCCGTGATATTGAGACTCAGCGTCAACTGTCCCTTTCAGAATGTTAGAATCAAATGCGCGGAGATTCTCGAGATGGTTAAGGTAAGCACTTCTCTTTTATCCTCCCTTATGATCACCTTATTATCAGTATATGCGTAAAGGATTATATAAAATTGACTGGTAGCGAAGAACGAAGAGGCTCGAGATTACTCTCGAGTGCCGGGAATATTTGTTCGTTCTCCGAATCGTTCGTGTTTTACGACTACCTGACCGAGCATCTCGTTTCGTAGCCATTTAGAAACGGTAAACGCTCCGTGGAGCAATTTTCTTTTGGTAGCGTTCCTCGTAAATAAACGAGCGGTTCCGTGCTCGCGTACTGATCGTGCCGTTTCAAAAACCGGCTATTTTTCTATCTTGCACGCGCGACACGATATCTACGCGCACTCGGCTTTCGGGAGGAAGAGGCAACGATTAACTGTTACTCGGTTAATCACGGACTTATTTAAACTATCTATTTATGGAGCAGATTTGGAACGCGGTCTAAAAATATGTCAGCCCGTTTTAACTCGATCGATTCGAAAGGTTTTTAATCGACCGTTAAGTAGACATTTTTTTCCCCCCCTCCCCGCTATTCTATTACTCGATTTTATCTACTGTAGTCGATATTTGTTACGATTCAACTAGAGCGAGTAAAACTAAAGCGGAGAAAGTTTGCGATACCCGTAATAAAAATAACGGGTTCCTTTTTAGACATTGTTCATAGAATCGATAGCAGCGAATACACTATGTGTAAAGACTGATCGATAGTTGTGCACGACTCGTACAAAAATACATAATAATCGTAAATAGTTCAGATAATTCTTTTTCGGTAAAAATTTCGTAGCAATCGGTTCGTTGAAATTATTAAAGCTTAATGTATTCCTTCTATATTAGCGTGTTATAAAATGCATGACGAAAAAACGGAAAAAAAAAATCCGTTTTCGCCCAACGTGGGGCTCGAACCCACGACCCTGAGATTAAGAGTCTCATGCTCTACCGACTGAGCTAGCCGGGCAACTGGCAGAAGGCTTTTCACGATCGTTCTTATTGTTACCTTGTCAGAAACAAAGAGTAACGTGATCGATTTTGCGTTACAGGATAGAGGACTTCCAGTACCAGTGCCAGCTTTCGATGGACCTAGTGCCTTCGTCCCTACGTCAGAGGTAAGTACTTGTTGCAACTGATTTCGTTCGTGCGATATTTTAATAGCATTGTGGGTTAAGCGTTCGCAATCCGGGACTTATTGCGCGAGTTGCAGTTGCAATATTAGTACGCATTGTAAATCGAATCGGAAATGGCCAGAATATGCAAATTGTTCGTTCGGATATCCGCGTGTATATAAAATGATTTTATTCAAGTTCGAACGGTCGTAATTTACAGCGTTGGATCGGAAGAAAACTGACGATATCTTCCTAGATCCTAGTTGAATGTTACTTTTTTCCATCCATAAGAATAGGTGGGGATAATGGCGGTCGCTTAACCGGACTTTACTCTACGTATTTTCGAATTACGTAGATAGCGTAAACGTGGTAAATTTCATTGATTTTTATGCGTGTTATTTCGACAATTTTCTAATACAGCAGTGTTGGCGATCGTTGCGCGACAATCGATAAGACTCTCTGTGCTCGCGTATCGGATGTGGGAAATATTTCATATATCGAAAAACGTCGATTGCCGACTCTCGTTACACGAAATATCATAATAAGAGAAACGGAGCGATTATGGTGCGTATTCGATTTAATGTAGGGCACCGAATTGGCGATCGTAGCGCCTATAAGTTTCGTTTTAGGATTGGTGATTGTCGGTAAATACGAGCTACAGGATTGGTCACACAGGAGGGCTATACTATGGATCGGTACACGTTTACTTGTCCCCTGGCAACCTTCAATCTATTCTAATTAAGAACAATTAAGTTCTTTGCTCGCTGCAACTAATGTTTGCAACATCATCAAGTAGAGATATCTTCGTTATCGACCGAGTTACGAAGCCAGAATCATCCTTAGATTTTCACGCGGTTATACATATTATTTCGGCATTCTTTTACAAGAATATTCGAAATATTCTCCTATCGATAATATCGATTTTCTCTCGAAACAATTCACCGAATCGTTTTTACGAAACGTTGACAGATGGCGCTGCACTGTAAAAGTTTATTGTCGCGTAAACGATACGAAGAAAGTTTCAGCGAGCAAACCTAAATAGGTCCGCTCTTACTTGAATTTCTATCGGATTATAATGAAAATTTCCTACATCCGACAGGGCAAACGACACACGGTATACTCGATTTTCTTTCCGAATCGACGCGACGCGACGCGACGGTGGCTCGTTCGATTTAGCAATTGCATCGAACGTTGTCGAACGCGTCGCGTTTCCGGCACCAAGTGATTTTTCTCTTGTTGTTACCACTCGCTGTAAGAAACATAGCAGAAGGTAAGTAAGAAATAATGTATCTTATTATTATTTTCTATCTGGCAAGTATCTGAATAGCTCGATAGAATTTTGAAATATCTTGCTAGGATCGTGTACCGTGATCGACGATAACGCGTGTAAAAATTCGTTCGGTTAACGATACGTAGCTATTGCTTCGAACCGCGAATTTATTCGCGCTTAACACTTTCGTCCGAATTTTTTTTACGTATTTTCTTGTGCTGCAAAGCAGCGCGCGATAAAATTACTGGTTGCAACGATTATTTAGTGAAATAACTGTATCGTTCTGTGGCAACTCGTTTGACCGTGGCCACGCAAAGCGCGATCGATTCATTATCGTAGTTTTGTGTTTCTGTGGGTTACGTCGCGACGCGTTATAACCCGGCAAGCCGTATCATCGAATTTTATCGATAGCAGCCCTACGATCGACGGGGTGCCTCGTTCGAGCAACGTTCGATAGTGGCGGCGGAATCGAAAAAAAACCAAGTTGCATCGAACCAAGTTGAAAGCGCAAGTTGGCGAGACGCCGAAAGTTTATCGCGCGAGCGAGTGACAGTGGTGGTAGCTATAACCACGGTCCAGTGACCGCGAGCTATACAAGCTTCGTTAAACATTTCATTCAATCGCTTCCTTGGCCTCTTCTTCTTTTTCTATATCGGTGCCAATACAACGTTCACCTAATCTAACTAAATATATTATTTCGTTCGGATAGACGATACAGACGATACAGACGACCTCGTTCGAGCGAACGAATGCTTCTCTACCGGACGGACCGTTCGGTGAAAAAGCGATCTCCTTCGATTATCGCGGTTCGATCGTTTCCCCGATGATACGATACGAACAATAATATTCGCCGTGGCAATAAACGACCTCGATATACCGCTACATCCTCGCGATAAGGAATTTTTCATTAAACTGGCACACCGATATTACCTCTGTATCGATATTACCTTCGGTAAGGTTATGTTCGTCGTTTATTATGTAATCTCGCGGAGGGGGGGGGGGGGGGAATGAGATTGCGCGTAACGAGAAATTGTTTCGAGGCGGATGAAGACGAAGCGGAACGGTGCGAAGTCGTCGCTAGAAAGAGTCAAAGAGAAATCAGTCCGGTTTTTCGGTTCTGTAACGGTCAAGGAAAATGGGATCGTGACGTTTCGGAATAGCGAATATTCCGACTGAGCAATTTCGAACGGTTAATCAAGTTTTTGTTGTTATGGGAAAACAAAACGTCGTCCGTCTACGTAAAGATACATATATTCTATGCGGAAAAGCGAATCGATTGAAATCTTGTTCGAATCTGAATTGTGAAATTCTGAAATTCCAAAATGTTCGTAAATAGTTAATGAAATATAGTGAAACTTATCTTGGACACGAGAACTTGAAGACGAAGAGATAAGCGGGATTTTGGTGGTTATCTCTGCGCGCGTTGCTCATTCGGAAAATTCTGGATCGGTTTTTTTTTTTTATGGACTTGAAATAAGTTGTCGCAAATAATGTATCGATGTTGACCGATCGAAAGAAAATCGATAGTTTAAATCGCGTGGTATGGAAAATTAGAAAAAGGAAATCGTTCGGTTTTTTAGGAACCGTTGAAAATTTAGTACGCGTTACGGAGGAGAACGTTGCGCGACGCAACCGATCGAAAGCTGGCGAAATAGCGAAATTTCGGAAAAGCGAAAATTCCTGAATTAATCGTCGCGCCTGTCGCTTGGTCGCTGCCGCTGATACGGCTGCCATGCTGCGGCGTCTCGCGTCGTCGTTCGCGGCTGTTCATTCGCGTGTCGGACGTCGTCGAGGTAGGACGCTTCGCTGCTGTCGCTCTCGCGCTTCTCGTTCTCTTCGTCTTCTTCGGTGACGACGCGTTCACGACGGAAAGGAGACTCTGCTTAGCATCGAAGGTACGGTATTGGGTTCGGAAGTGTAGCGCCGTTTTTATTATTGATTCACCGGTCGAACAGTACGGTGAACGCGTGTGGACGTAACTCGATAACTGAAACGAGTTACAGACATTTGTCAATAGCGATAATCCTTTATTAACCTCGTGGAAAAATGATTCGTCACCGAACATATAGTTGAATAGAAAAGTCGTAACCGCAAATTGCTCGGGAAATTCGATGGTACGCGATCCCAACACGTTGGCGCGTTTGACATTATTTTTTTGCCTGAAATTCGCTCGCGTCTGGTCGTCGCGACCGACGTCGGAACTTTCGCGATCATCATGAATATTACCGATTCGAAAACAGTGCGTGTACGCGTGTGCGAAAATTATAAGTAGCTTAATTCCGCGAATCGCGTTTTCGTTGGTTGAAATTCGATTAATATTAATCGTTGCTCGTTTCATCGAATACGGAATTGAATTCGGCAAGGCAAAATGGTACGTCCGAAAAGAGCGTCGAATTCTTAACGGTCCGCGTACCGCGTAAAACTCGATATACATACACTGGATTAAAGGTCGATGTATACTAGACAACGTGATTTCCCCCTCCACCTTCCTTTTCCCAACATACGTTCAATCTTCTATGCGTAATCCGCATTCGGACATTGAAACGTTACGATCGCGTTATTTCATCGTATCGTCATTGTACGTTCTTTGCGCGAACGCTAAGTAGTTGGGTATTCTTTAAAAGTGAACAACTCGGTGCAAAACGCATAGCATATAAATCGTAAACCGTACATTGTATAGGATCAAGCAGATCGATAGTGACGCATGTACCGGAAATTTTCCGATAACGGATACAGCGAGCGAATTCGGGAGCGTTTCGTCCTCGTACTGTTACGAGCGTATCTGGCTGTTAGCTATTCAGACCAATAGAACAGCATGTACAACTCGTTACGAATCCTCTTTCTATTCGTTTCGCTCCGCTCGCGTTCACCTATATTCTACGCTATCTTTCATAAGTATTCGAACGATTCTCTAATTAGAACGAGTAAAAGATACCACCTCCTATGGTGATTCCGTTGCTAATTAACGCGCGCGTCTTCGGTTAAGCTCGAAAAAGTTCGATATTGAAAGAGAATCGGGGAAAAGTGTGGAAACGCGAGTAGAAGATAAAGGTACGAAATATAATTTTATAATCCGATATTGTCTCGTACACGGAGTTGGAAACATATTTTCGAGGCATTTGAAAAATTGAAAAACTATTTTTTCTCCTATTTTCGTTCGTTCGTAAGTTCGTCGGAGCTGTTGAAATTTCAATGCAAAGAAAAAAAAAAAGAATTTATGAATATTTAACCAATGACGTGGTTAACAGGATACAGGTTCCACGCAACCTTGGACAAGAAAGGCAAATAATCTTGTTACGGGCATCGTTTTAACGACATTAGCGGTCCGACTAGAATCACTTTCCTCGACAATTTCTCGTGAATTACGATTAGCGATCGGTTGGCGTTCTACGCGTTACTATTTTCGTTCGCGATTACCCGCAGCACGCGAATCTGTCTCGTGAATAATTCATGCTCGAACAACGACCGAGGTTCGGTTTGACCGCGAACGTTGACGTCCGCTAGCGTGATCTTGCAGAAATTCGAAAATAGTTGACAACGATCCGCTGTCTCGTTCGACGTTTATCTTTGAAAATTATTATTGAAATTGCGGTCAAGTTAGCTCGCGTTTAAAAATCCGTCCAGTCGTTTAGTCGTTTAGACGAAACGAAATTTCGCGTTTCTATTGCGCCGGAGTTCGGTGGACGCTCGTTAATATGTAAACGACGTGCAAATTTCCGCCTTCTAAAACACGGTAAAAGGTCCCCATCGGTTTTAAGCAATTTGCTTCCGGCACTCGCGAAGTCGCGATTTCGGATAATACGCTCTCGCGAGATCATCGGGGACCGTCGGGCTTCCAAACAAAACGTTATGTAGCCGAGGTTCCGTTTCATTAGTCCGCCCGTCCTTTCCCTGCTTTTCTCGAGCTTTTCCCAAGCTTTTCCCAAGCTTTTCTATTACAACGACCAAGCTAAATGTCGAAAAGCGAGAATTCGGAATTCGGACGTTAACGTTTAAGCGGATGAAATATTTCCGTGGTAGCTCGGCCGTCGTAATCGCGTTAAATATTCAGTATTCGAACCTCGACCGCCCACTTTATTAACGCGTTAACTGTCGCGGAAGTTATATATGACCCGAGCCACGATACAACCGAATATTATAATGGAAAGCAATGTCTCGGAACGTTTTTAATAACAGCGCTATTGATCGACCTTACGGCGAGACGCATCGTTTGGTAACGAAGAAATTTCCTAAATTTCTATACGCGTGCAGCGGAATTTTCAACGGTTCCGCAGCTTCGTTTCCCAATTATTTCTTTGCAAATGCGATAAGGCTGTACCTGGCAACAGAAACGCGTCGCATTTACGCGGCGATGGCGGCGATGGCGGCGATGGCGGCGATGGCGGCGAATGCGACAAACATTTTATAGGTTACGAGCGATCGATTCAGCCGAGTAAAGTTCACTGCTACATCTATTATTAAAGCTAGCCAGAAGCTCGATCCTCGATCCAGTTAAGTCAGTCCATCTGACGGTGTCGTACTACGAGTTGTTTCTTGTATACGAGTATATCGCGATATGGAACTACCTATAACCTTCGCTATCTACGTAAAACGTAGATCGAATGAAAAGTTTTTATTTTAATTTTAATTCGCCGATGGAAAGGATAATTAAATTGATTTGATATTTAACAAGGTAGAATGATAGGAACCTGTTAAATTTCACGTATTAATGCGTCTCGGTAGCATACGCGTGTATACACTGGATCGAGGAGAAAGCGAGTTCCGACTAGGAACAGAGACGGCATCTCTTTTCTCCTTCCTCGATGTCCGACATTGTTGGACGACGAAATCAAGAAGCTGACACGTTTTCGACTTGTTCGATTATCGGAGGAAGAAACGTTTAGATTTAGGTATCGTAAGATTGGAAAGATGTGTTTTAATCGTTGATAGATCGCGTCGTAATCGTGGTGGTTTGTCGAGTTCCGAGCTAAAGCGTCGTCGGTATTCCAAATAACGTATCCGCGAGTAATAGAAAGGAATAGAGTAAGAGCGAGAGAGAGAGAGGGAGGGAGAGTAGCCGTCGATAATAAGCCGTGAAAACTGGTCAAGAGGTATTAAGCAGAAAAACGAGCAAAAGTTTCATCGGCACGAGCTCCGTATTTCCTTGTATGCCGAGTTCCGTCCCAGTTTCGCGTCTTCGATGACTACGCATTATGTCGACGTGTAGATCGTCGAATTATATAATATCGATGCAACTTTAGTTGGAACGATTTTGTTTCATAGATACGGTTTCATAGACACGGATTAGCCTTGCCGAAAAACAACTCTAAGCGCTGTTGTTATCTACGTTCGATGAAATTTCTCAACGGTTTCGTAATAAAACGTGCTTGTCCCTTTAGGAGCGTGGTGCTCTACTCGCGTAGTAAGCACGCGCGAAATCGCATGATCGTCGGTAAAGTTTCGACTTGGAGCGAGTTCGGGCAGGGTTCAGCAGCCGAGTTGTGCCCTCGGAAGCTGCGGTGGAATAGCTCGAGTTACTCGGATTAATTCTCGTTTCTCCGTACGAGGCGGGGAAGTTGATGAAGCGCCGCCGGCATCGGTGTCTGCGTATTAAATGCTCATAAATCCGAAGCACCTGCTAACTAAATCTCTAGTTGCTAGTCGAGTTTCAAAGTTTCAAAGTGTTCGTCCGGTAGTAATGGACGCGCGCGTTAAGTCGAGCAAAAATGAAAAACTGGCACGATTCGTGCCGCGATTTTCTCCAATAACGCCTTTTAAAATCAATTATCGCCGATGAAACTGTGTTGGACTTTCGAACGTCCCGCTGGTCCACTCAGTTTCCTATCGGTAGACCTAATTACGAAACCCGATGATTCGAACGAACTTTCGATATCTGTCGCGTTGCACGTGCAACCATCCCCGGAATGAAGATTAGATCGCTTGTACACGGTACGTTGTAAGCGTCCTCCCTCGAAGTTAGGAGGAAGAGCGTTTAAGAAGAAGCGTTCTCGAAAGCGACGGTCGTTCGGAGTGGAAATGTGTTCGCTATTAAAATAGTGTGCCTTGTCTTTCAGGTCGCGGGTGCTAGCTGATCTAGCTGGGAGAAGGGAAAACTCGCGGTTCGATCGTGGAAAAAGCAGGGAATCCGGTGGTGGAGAGGAGGAAAGAGCAATGGGCGATAGATTGGTGCAGGAACCGGAATGGAAGGTCGAGCGCAAAGGGTCGGCTCTTCTCTTGAGGCGGGACAGTTCGCATCCGAAGAGGAGCCGCGTTTGTTTTCGCTGCGACGTGGAGGTTCGCGAATTCGAGCGTGACGAGGATTACATGGTCGAGAGTGAGCCGGAAGCAGCTGCCAGCCCGTTGGCGATGTGTGCCAGTTGTCTGGCAGCACTCTGCGTGACCGTGATATTGCCTTGGTTGCTAATCGGCGGTTAAACCGCTGACCGATCGAGTCACGATCGCGTATCGATCGATTATCGCGAAAACGTTGCTCCGGAAATTCGACGAATCCAAAGGATGGATTCCTTCGAGGGTTTAACCGCGAAACGAAACTGCTGGCCAGTCGATGCATCTAATTAGGGAGGGAAAGGAGGGGTGTTTTACTTTAAGGTGCAGGGAATCTGGGGAATCGGTGGGTCCTACAACAAGGGTAGAAAAGGGCCTGGAGAGTCGAAGCGACAACGAACATACACTAACGTTAGCCAAACATCGATCGTGGCCGCGAAAAAATGTTCAAACGCCTTACGAGCTAATCATTTCCTAGGAACGTTAAAGAGTAATTTATTAAAGATTAAAATTCATGCGTATAGAAAAAAGTAATTTTATCGACGTAACATAACGGTCACGATTCGTATAAATGCTATGAACGTTTTTCGGTAAACGCGACCTCGAACAATTTCTTCGAAATTACGGAGGAAAGAATATAAAAATAGAAAAGGAACGATTTGCCCTCGTCTACGAAACAATTAGAACCGTGTCTTTGTGTCTATTCGCTGACCCGTCACGTTTTCTTTCAGTTAGTTCTCGCTTCGTTCGACGTAGAAAATACGTGTCTCGAGAGAAACGTGCGGCGCGCGGGTAGACCCCGTGAAAAGTGCGAGAAAGCCTGTAGCGATGCTGGAATTTTCTGTTATTCCGGCGAAACGGTTATTCTGGCTTGCATCGAACCTCGTTCGTTCGACGAGTCGTTGACGGTTCCTTTACCGGTTTTCGCGAAACGCGGTCGATTCGCGTTCTCGACATCTCCGCGAATCTCCGGATGTTTTAATTAAAACGCATGAATCGAATAGCGAACCGAATGGAATAACGTAAGGTGTACCAACACTTTTTCAGGCCTCGTATTTCGATTAACCGTACAAATTACCGTCGAATCTCGCATATAGTATGTCGCTGAAAGGTCTTCGATAAATCATCCGTGTGTACTCGTGCGGAGTTTTACCAGCTTGAAATAGAGAGAAAGAGAGCAAAAAAGAACGAAGAGTTCTAAATATAAATCCAATGATTGATCGTAGGTATGTAAATACAAGTTACACGAAGCGTCGTATTATAGTACGAGCGTGGGAGATATCGAACAAACCACAAAGATCATTGTAAAATACTATTTGTTTATGTTTCTAATAAAAATCTGAAAAAGCAATGAATCGTGAATGGTGTATTTATTTACATCGTTTCCAATTATTCTGTTTGCATCGACATCGACAATTCACCGATGTCCCTGACGATTCGACACTGGCAAGCACACTTTGATTTTCGTTCGATCGATTAATTAATCGTTACATGGACCGAAAATTTCAACGCGTACGGTAGACTCGCGTCATTGCCAGCCGTCGAAGGCGATATGTAATTTACGTCGTTGCGTTGCAACGAGCGGCAGCGAGCGTCGGAGATGTCCGCAAAATAGCCTGTCGTGCAAATGGTATTGTCTCGAGTCTCGTATATCGACGCATTGTATCGCGATTACGTCGACGATGACGCTCATTGTCCTTGAAATGCAACGATGAGCGTACGTTTCGAAACAGGGAACGAAAGGTCGAAAAATGCGGTGAAAAATGTGCAGAAATGTGCAGAAATTTCGCCCGCGAACCTCGATAAAACGCTTAAATTTCGTTTCTCGACTAACCCGCTTGCATATATTCACATTTTTGCTCTGAATTTTTCACCGATTTTCAGCCCTCTTCTGATTTACACGCGATCCGGAATAGTTGAAAAAGAAGAAGCACGTTTAAAAATTCGTTGCGAAATAAATTGAAGATGTTTTATTCGTAGAGATTTTTTCGATGCAATCGAGGAACATGCTCGAGAAACGGATTTATAAATATATTCGCGACACGGATGTAGGACATTTTCCTTTGCAGAATTCGTTTCGTATACGCTGTTGTATCGGGAGCGAAATCCAGTAGCGAGAGTTATCGCGTTTCACCACGGACAAGGTTATTAAATATATTATTTAATTTTAGTTATTTCCACGGATCGGTGGTGCGTGTAGCGGAGTGAATCATCTGTTTGATCTGGATCGAGGTGAACCAGAAATCTGAACGCGCGAAAGAATACGATAGCGGTGATCGGTGTCTCCGGATGTGTCTCGATATTTTTCATTAGAAATATATCGATTTCGAATCTAAGGACGCTTTATTTTCCAATCGAAAAATAAGCGTTCGCGTCGAGAAAAAGAGGGTATCGACGAATATTTCGTGCTCGACGCTTTCGAATGTCGATGTATCGTTTAAAGAAGCGACAAGCCTCGGCTCGTTCGAACGTACACGGTAAAAAAGTGTCCACCTTCGCGTTGCACGTACGTATCGTATTTCGTGTATTCGGTAGCACGTACGAGAATAACGAAGGTTAATTAGACGGGTTGACGCATCGAGCGTTAAATTAATACCGGCACGCTATCCGTGCTCGTTGGGAGAATATACATATGTGTATACGTGGAGTCGAGCATGATCGTGCGCGATCG
This sequence comes from Megachile rotundata, assembly GCF_050947335.1. Classification (NCBI taxonomy): domain Eukaryota; kingdom Metazoa; phylum Arthropoda; class Insecta; order Hymenoptera; family Megachilidae; genus Megachile; species Megachile rotundata. The sequence goes on along the minus strand of NC_134989.1, from coordinate 18,478,719 downwards.
TTACAAATTGACTCCAATTTCCTTCAATTTGCGAGTGGAACGCGCGACGGAAAAGAGAGAAAAAAAATAAATCGGTGTACCGTGGGCGGCATCTGTCGATCAGGAACAGATCTTTGGCGGGTAAAGTAGATTTTCTTTGGACGGTTGGTTGGCGCGTCGCTCTGATCGTGTCGGTAAGCTTAGTTGGAAATTTCAGCACGGATGTCGCTGACTCGTTTACTCGCGCCGATTCGAATTCTTTCCTACTCCTGCCGCGCTCTCGTTTCTTCGAAATTTCAATTTCTTTGAAATTTTCAAATGCCCCCAACGGAGCCGTAAATCGGTTACGTTTAGTTAACTCTTTCCTATGCTAGCCATTGCGGATCGATATTTAACACGATTCGAACTTTACTGTTTCAGTTGCCGGACCTTGACAACCTCGATGAAAAGGTGAGCCATAGCGAAAAAATTCCTCTTCATTTATCATTCTTAATCACTGTATCGCAGAATAGGTAAGTGACTTTTTTTTTTTTTTTTTAATAACAATCTAATAAATTATTATTATCAATTTCGAATCTAAAAGTTTCGAACGTTTATAACGAGATTTCATGGCAGCTTAGAGATTCTAAGCAGGAATCGCGAATGGACCGTGGTCTTGAATGAATTAAACTGTCGTAAAAGGAGGTTATGTAATCCGCGTGAAAAAGGATACGCGCGAAATCAATAACAACGTATCTCTGGAAAGAAGCACGCGTCGTAAACCGTAAATTCTGAACACCGACGACGCGAGTAAACATTTCGAAAAGATTCTTCTTCTTTACAGTTGCGCGCGCATATACTTCGGTTTGTTTCCCGCAGCGAATTATCGCTACTCGACCGTACCTAACGGTGAATAAAACGAAACTGAACAAGATCTAGGCGTATCGCGATCTATCGAGTATTATCGCGCCGATAACATTAACGAGTCAACGTACGCGTATTTTTGAAACTGCCGAGAACGAAACGAAACAGTCGATCGTTTACCGATAACGGTGAAAATTCTATATTCGTACGTCGCAACGATATCGACACCTCCACCGCGGACGGGTACGGTTCCTCGCAATCGAACGCGACATTTCTCGGAAATCGCGTCTGACACGAGGGGAGAAGGATAATCGATACATTTACGCGTGCATACGATCCCGCGCGAATCACTTTTCATTAGGATGAAAATCGACGGATTGGTTGAAATTCGGTGCGGCGCGGCGCAATGACAGCGAGAGAACTCGAAGGGAAAATAATAGAAAGGATCGATCGATCGAACAAGGAATTATCAATTTTGTACACGGCCGAGAAGCACGCGCAGACTTTGGATTACTCGCATACCATTTATATTTTCTACGCGTCATTTTAGTTGCGATATTAATGTTCCCGTGATAGCAGTCACGTAGTAGCGATCTACTCGATGGATACGAAATACGATCTGTCTTCTTTTTCGATTTCCGATCACGCTCGTTCGTTCGTCCGTCCGTCCGTCCGTTCGTTTTTCGTCGATTATTCGACGCGCAGCTGATTCGATTAATCGTAAACGTTCGATTACACCGTGGTTTTACCGTATCCATTTAATGGATCGTATCGCGAACAAACCTGCGATCGTTTGATCGAAAGGTCCAGATTGTGAGGTAACGCGCGCGGATTATTTTTCTTTTTCTCTAGTCTTTCGACGTTTTTTTCCTTACTTTCGACGGTGTCTAATCGTTAACGATCGGTTTCCGCGTGGCAGACACCTACGAGCCCGATCCATCGTGCACCTCGACAGACCGGTTTCCTTGAATAATCGACCAATTAGCGTAAAGCAGCGATACGTTGCTCAATCTTGTTAAAATAAGCAGTAAACCGGCTGGTGATGGAATCACGCGCGGATTAAACAATCGGATCGACAATAAACGCGTGGTCGTCGTCGTCGTCGTCGTATCGTATTCGAATGTTAGTTGTCTAATAAATCTAACGACTTTTCGTTTGGCCGTTAACGTGTATTTCGGCCGTGGACGGTGAACCGGATAATTTAGTCGTAATTTAGAGGCCTTGTAGAAATTTCTTTCTCGTAGAAACGTAAAAGATATTTGGCATTCGACGCGCGAAAACGATCGGTCGGGACAAAGTTTGGGAAAACATCCCGCGAGTGGAAAGAACGATAATCGTTTACCGGTCGATTGGTCGAAACGTCGATACGCAGACACTATCGTTAGTTTTCGCGGACGATTAATATTCCAAGGTGTACGTAGCTGCGTGCATTTACCTAGGAGCTGCGCAACAACGCGTTCTCGGCTCGCGGCGTTACGCAATTCGGCTCGCGGAATAATTCTCTTCGAGTCTGCGACGCGACGACGTTGTTCTAGTAGTTGTCTAGTTAACTCGGTCGTCGAACTCTCTCTGCTCGTTTTCGACTCGAAGTGCTAATGTCTTTTTACGGAATCCCTGGAAATTTCTTCACCTTTCGAATAATCGAATCGACGAACGACCAGCAACATTTTGTCGGACGATAATCGCGTCGACCGAAGCGGCCGTTGTCGGTAAATAGAAAATCTTTCGAGATCTCTGAATTGCAGCGAGCAGCAGAGAAATCGGGTTAATGGTTTTTGGCAGATGGTGCGCGAGGATCGGTCGTTGAGCTCGACAGAATTTCCAAGAATGACGAAATTTAATGAAAAATTTAGCATCTACGATGTAGCTCGAAACGGGGCGCGTACGATGTAAATATTAAAGCGACTAATCGAATTCGGGCTGGATCGTTCGCCGAACAAACAAATAAATTCGTTGGAAAATCGAAGTAATTCGATTTTACTCGTTTATTACTCGTTTCCCACTAGTACTAGTACTCGTTTCCCACAATAGCTTCTGTGTTGCGTAATTACTATTCGATATTCGAGCCTGTAAGATCCTTGGTGGATAGAGAGGCGAGCGTTCGCATAGGAGGTTCGCGGTGCAGGCGCAAAACCGACCGTAGGCAGGCGCCTTTAGAGGTTAAGAAAATATCTGTGTCAGTAGCTGCGATCGCGATCGGTCGACCGGTTGCCAGATACCTATTGGATACGCGATGTAAACAGGATGGAATTTGCATGCATATTCAACGGAGCCTGCACGAGAGCGTCGAGGTCGCGGCGCGGTTCGTTGAAACTGTCGCGTTCGCACCGCCGCGCCGCGCCGCGCCGCGCCGCGCCGGTAAAGGCGGATTTTCGATGTTTGCCGGTAGTACGAGGCAACGAATATTATCGGTCAATAATATTAACAGCAATTTCATTTTAACCCAGCATTCGTCGAGTTGTCCGGGACGCTTCCCTCTTTTATATTGTGTGCAAATTCGTTGGCGAATCGACGGTTACGCCGCGTCGGTGAACCGTCGCTGTACTTTATGCCGTTGTTTATCTATTAATCGATCGGCGTAACGATCGTATCTACCAGCCGTATATGGCCGGTGTTGGTAAGCAACGCTGGTTGCCAAATCGCGCGGCTGCTATTAATAAATGCATAATCGTTTACGTAACGAACACGTAGAAGCATCGCTTCTTCGCTCTCGCGTATCCGCCGTGAAAGATTTTCTGGATAAGAAACGCTTCGGCGGTGTAAGTTCGTAATAGATTAGCGATATCTAATAGGTTGTCAGTTATGGCGGCGATGCGGTGTCCATTCGACGCCGTGAACGCGTAACTATACGAGACACGCTCCGCTATCCGACTCGAACCACTTGTGCTCGCTTGTTTTATCGGCTGTCGCGTCTGATGGATCGAGAAACAATCGCGAGCATTGTGCGATCTGGAACGAGGAGGGAGAACGAGGAGGGAGAACGAGGAGGGAGAACTCGAGACGAATCTCGAGATAAGCGTATGCGACTGTTTATGTAGCTAGCTAATAGGTAGCTAATCGGGACGTAAACGGAACAGAGCGTAAACGATTTCGAGTAAATCTTTGGGAAATTGGATGGTAGTTAACACCGAATAGGCATTCACGTTTTCCGTATCTCGTACGGCGTACGCGATACGACTAACCCGTTATGTCTAATGGCACGGAATGGGTGTAGAGATAGTCTCTGTCTCGTAAACGCGTTGTTTAACGAAACGCGCTGTTCGAAATTGACGGCAGAATTGGACATGTTCCGTCCCGTGTCTTGACGATATTCGATGGCGGTGCGATCCGACACGGAACACGAGTCGCGAAAAGCTGGCTGTACGCGTGTACGAGAAAAGGAAGTTGCCGTTCGACGAGAGTGAAACTTTGAATGGCCGGTTAAGCGAACCGAGTCAAGGACGAGGCGAGCTTTTCGAGATAGCCAGATCGCCGTTCTACCGTCTCGCGTTATTCGAGAGGAAAAGCAGAAACAGCTCTTCTCGTTTCTCGTTTGTTCCGTTTGCTCGAGGCTGTTTCGAAACGATTCTTTTCGTCGTTCCTTCCATTATGCGATTTGCATCGATTTATGCGAAGCGACCGTGAAACACGATGAATCGTTGGAAAACAATGATGTCATCGAGTATCGGAGCACGTAAGCGGCTACGCCACCGCGCGAATTTTTCTTCCTCGAGATGGATACCTAGATACGTGTACCTAGATTCGTGGACTGTCATTAATTTCGCTATCGTTAATAACTACCGACCGAAAGCCGGTCGTAATGAGCTCGTTGTATTTAATCGACGAACGGTGGAACGGGATCTCTTTCCCTTCGTTACTTTATCCTGTCTACGCGTTCACCCTTCGAACCGACCAGTTATTTCACATTTATTAAGACATCGTTGCTCTCGATTCATCCGACTTATCTCGATCGTGCCTAGGATCGTTTGATCCTCGAATCCGTTTCGATTCTACATATTTCGATATCGAAAATAGCGAATCGTCACGGAGAATTGGATCGAAGCGGGAGTTCGATCGCGAAGGAAAGATGCAACGGCGTGGTGCCGAAGCTTTTTCATCGGGTCGTTATCGCTCGAAAGAGGGTTCGACGATTTATTGGCGAGCTCGTCGATAAGATGCCGGCGAATAAATCGCTCGTAGAATGCACCGATTCAAATGAAATTCGAGGAAAAGAAACCGAGATCGAGAACGAGAGATTATTTCTGGGCCCTTTCGTATAAAAACAAACGTTTATAGAAGCAACGTCGTTGGATACTTGTTTCGGATAATAGCGTACGTGTTAATGGTTTTGATCGCGTTACGTAATCCGTTTAAAAGCGGCGAAAAGAAACGAAAGCGTGAAGAAAAGTGGCACGCTTGCCTAGTTACAACAGCAAATGTAATAGGTAGCCAATATTTTCTATCCTCTTTCGCTGGATCGTTCTATACGCTCGAAGTAACGCGCTCGACTCTAATCGACTCGTTGCGCGCGATTACTTCTTCCGATCGGTTGTAAACGCGCGAAATCGTTATTAGCGAATATACGTATATGTATATACATATATTAGAATTCCGATGTTACTCGCATAATCGGAACGATACATCCTCCTTTGCCGGCAATATTCGAGTTTGTTAAAAATTCGATTCGGTTTGTTGCCGTACGAATCGTTTTAATCGGGATTCGACTAAACACCAGGTTTTTTTGCATCGAAGGCTCGAAATTCGTAGTCGGTTGGCTCTTTCGATAGCGAACGATAAGACTCGCGAGCGAAATCCAGCCAACACGCCTCGGATAATTACATCGATCCTCGTGGTGTGTGGTAAAATGTGTGGTCGGATATCGGCGATTAGCCAGGCCACAGTCATCGTCACATGTTCGACAGTGTGTCCCCTATTCGTTATCGGGCGGACAGTGGCCAGGCTTTTTTCATCGCTGCTCGAATGCAGCGATGCGCGTACACACCATCGATTCAAACTTATGGTAGCTAACGTCACCGTGCGGATTATAGTCCAGTCGCGATACACCGGGGTCAAACGCCCTGATATCGCGGTTCGTCCGCATGGGAGTTTCTCGATCGATCGACCAATTATCGATTTGCGCGCGTTCGATCGAACGGTAATTAACTTACTTTTCTGTTTAAAACAGTCAAATTACCTGTATCTTCGAAGCTGGAACTTTCAAATTTTCTATTATTCCGTGTGTCGGGATTATCCTGGTTGAACCAGAGGGAATGGAAATGCCGAGAATAAAATTAAGGAAACGGAGAGCAATAAACTGTAGTTCCGAGCGGTCGCATCTTGGCAACATCGATTTATCGCCGAGTCGTTCTATCTATTTGTGTCCGTTATGTTTATTAACCGAGCATATCGTAGAAAAACAGGGAAACTAGGTCGGTCGAAAGCGTAATCAAATTTTTGCATGTACATAGCCTGCGTAAATTACGAATCAATCGGCGCTAATCGACAAGCTCGATTTCCTTTTTTCCTCTTTTCTCATTTTTTTCCTCTTTCGTCGCGTCGTCGTAACGTTCTCGCACGCGTACGAGCTACCGTTCACGATAACGATACCGATAACGACGCGATAAGAATAATCGTTGCTCTTATTACGGACGATGCGCTATTTCCGGCTCGTTCGATCGTCCGAGTATTTCGAGCAGCGGTGATCTCTCGTCGAGAGAGAACTCGTAACTCGATGTAATAATCGATTACGCGAGCTCGCGATACGAATCGTTCTTTCCTGCCAGTACCGGTTTCGTTCGTTACTGTCCGTTTCGTTTGGAATTTTTACCGCGACAGAACGCGTGTCGTCGAGACGGAGGAAATCGTAAACAGCTTCGTAAAAATGAAAGCTCGTCGATGTAAGCAACCTATCGCGATTGGTGTACCCGATTCCGATTCTACATTGTACATTGTATAACGTATTAGTTGGTAGGTAAACGAGGGCCAAAGAATTTTCTGTCTCCAACGGACGACTATGACGACTATGACGACTATGACGACTATGACGACTATGACGACTATGACGACTATAGATACGATTCGAGCGATCTGTGCGCGTAAAATATGCCAACTATGCGGATGTGCGACGCTATGCGCGCTCGCGATACAGTCGTTTTCAGATGCTGCTCGGTACGAACAATGCTACACGTGTCGAGTTATTGCGCCGCTCGTCACCCTTGGAAAACATGCACGAGGTGCCGCCAACGTCCGTATTTGACAACGGTTGAGTCGTGTCATCCCGAAATCGCGTTAAACGTTAACCCCTGTTCGGCGCAACAGCTACGGAAAACGCTTCGTTTATCGCGTCCTAACGGTAGAAGAATATATTTCCTATCTCGGCCCATCGCCAAATGCGAATCTAACTCGTTTCGCGTGTTGAACACCGTTCGTAAACAGTCGTAACTCCTAACTCGTAAACACCGGGATTTTTCATCTCGGCGACTACGTACGTATATGCACTTGGCTCTCCAACGGACAATTACATTTTATTATCGTTCGACCAGCAACTGTACGCGAGTAGCCTCGCAACCGATGCGAAGGATTTCGGGACCCTTTTAGTTTGCTCTCGGCTCGTTCGTTCTGGTTCTGGTTGCCGGTCGCGAGCATCGTTTATCGGGATTTGCGTTGCAACGCTGTGCAATTTTATCTTTCGACCGTTTGCCGGTTACCACGAGTTTTATACGCGTTTATCGTACGCGCTTCCCTTGCCGCGATTACTTGCTACGTTCGCGTTTCGATCAATTATCCGACAATTAATTATTCTTGCTCGAAAAAATTCCCACTCGGTTAACTTTTTCAGTTGCTCGAGGAATGTTCGTCGCAGGCCTTGAATCGGCCTCGCGTTCGGTTGTTGCTCGATGTCGGTAGAACCGCGATTGTTAGAGCGATCCGCTTAGACGCTCGTATTACGCGATGATGTCACGTATCAAAAGTATTATTGCCAGTTAAGAGCCATCCTGTGAGAACTTTCTGTCTCGTGTGCGCGACGAGCAAAACCTAACGGTTCAACTGTATTCGTTCCTAACTATGGACTTGGACTCTAAAACTTCTCTAAAAATCCAGTCTAGTTTGTTTTCGATAATATCGAAAGAGAATTTCGACATACCGGTGCGTCGCGTCGTCGATTCGTTATTTCGTACGCTATTTCATAATACTAGCCCGTTATTTAATTAATGTATTGGTCGTTGTCCCGAGGGTACAGGTTGCGCGATTGTTAGAAGAGGAAGTCGCGACTGGGGAGAGGCTTAATCGGTCCCGTGTTCGTAGTAGGGGAGTAGCAGGGTACCGAAATCGAGCGATACGATAGTGGGAGTAATAGATATTATGCAACCAGGGAAATCACTGGCGTCTAACTCGATGCAACAAGTGTCTCGCGATATAGGGAACTTGTTCCGTTGTCATTCTTCGTCGAGTTTAATGGGACATATTTAACACAGTTTAATCGAGAATAATACCGTTAACGAGAGACCTTCCTAAGACGACACGATACTAAGCCAAGTCGGCACCAGTGTGCGCCTTTCGCGTAAACCCGAGGTAAACGCGTCGATAACGCGCGATCGAATTTAGCTGTACGATAGGTAGAGAACTTGCCTAGAGATGTTATTACATAAAAGATAACGGTGCGGCAACCCACTTTAACCAACAGATTATCGTTTTACGTAACGCGTCCAGCCAAACAGATATTTCAAGCACTTTGTACTATTGCCATTGGTTACGGCGCGTTTCACGATCCAATCGCGGACACGGGGATGATTTCGGCGAACGGGAACGAACTGCGCGCGATGCGCGAGAAAAGCCGTCGCGTTCTTCGTCGCGTTGTTCGTCGCGTTGTTCGTCGCGTTGTTCGTCGCGATAACCGATTTCACCGATCAGAAGATAACCGAATCGTGCTTCGTTCGATGAGAGCGCTATCGACTCGCCGAATAAATTGGCTGGTGAACGAAAGCGAAGGAGGACATTGGAAAAAGAAAAGTTTCGATACCGCTGTATCATCGGGTTCAGGAGGAACGGATAAACCAAGCGCCTAGCGACTCGCTGACCCAGTTACAGCTTCGCGATGGACGCTCGAAACGGTGAATCGAATTTTCGTTAACTGAACTTCATATTTCCTGTAACCGGCACGCAACCGAAGCGTTTCTGTCCAATTCCGTCGTCGCGCATCGCCGCGAAACGCCGCGAATCGCTGCGAACTTTCGGCTCGATGATGCGAGAAGCCGATTTATTTACCAATTTTTTCGCGTCATGTACTCGGTGTTCCAAAAATAATTACACCGTCAGCAACATATATTAGACGGTCGCGCGTGCAAACGCGAAACGAGCAGGTTCTATCTTTACCTTTGCCTATGAGCTAACGTCGGGGACGATATCTTTGGCTTGTTTATGCCTGGCTTGCGAAACGATTTCGAGAATCATTAGATTCGTTCGGACGACTGTACATTATAATTACCCGGCATCGCTCTTATCGTATTCTTCATTTCGGATCGTTCGAAGAGAAGAAGAGAGCCAGGTTGGCCGTGATTCATCGATGGTTCTTGCTAATCGACGTGCACGTTCGTCTCTCTCCTCTGCTTCTTTGTTCGGGTTTCGTTTTGTGGAATCGCGTTTGGAAAAGCGTCGACCGACGATTCCTACAAATTTGCCGATAGTTTAAGCGTTAAGAGCGTAATGATCGAGGAGCGGAATTACTCCGTAAAAACGCGACGAGATGTTTTTCAAGCGTTACGCGGTTCTTCGAGTTAGTATCGGAGAGCTGCATCCGAATAAGCATCGGAACCGGTAACGAAAACGATGGAAACGGTTATAGCCTGACCCACGAGCGAGCAGCTTCGTTTGCGGGCATGTTGGTCGTTTCGAAGTCGATTCCGTTGTTTGTCTTTAGCTGGCGCTTGCGCGAACGTTATACCGTGATCGTAAGCGAGTAAACAGGTAAGTACGTTGTCACGCGTCGACTTCGTGCACCGTCGTGCTGACTCTGTCGCGCTCTTGCCATCTTTTCGACACTCGCTCTTTTATCGATTTACCGTCGATCCCGAGCCAAAAGTATTCTTTTTTTCGCTTTTTTTGAACGCGTGAACGCGTCAACGACCTTTTCGAATTTCGAGCGGCAAAAGATATTCGCGATAACGTACGAGCAAATAACGATTGAGTTCTGTAAAGCGAAACTGTAAAGTGATTCGTTCGTGGAAATTTAACAGGCAACGAGAAGGCCCTTTTTGCAACCCGGTTACAAATCGGAAAATCATGATTTTTTGATTGTTCAACGATCGGCGGACGGTTGCGTTAGAGCGTGAAGCGTAAACGGAAGGAAACGCGGTCTATTAATTCGACATTGTCTCCGGGTCCCGTAAACCGATCTACTTTCGCTGCCAGAGGCGAAAACTGCCTGCGATCCCGGCACCGACCCGTTCGATAAACACTTTATTTCGGGTCGTGTCGAAACGTTGCGGTGGTGTGCCGCATGCCGTGCACACCACTAAAAATACGCGACTCTGCGCGGACTCTCGCCGATCGAAAATAACCCACCGAAACACCTGGCACCACGACGCGACCACGCCACTCCTTCTGTCTCTCCTCGCCTTCTCTTCTTTTCTACCCCATTGTGTCACTGTATTTTCCCCCTAACGGATGCACCTGACCACCCGATTTCACCTCCACGCTAGACCGCTTTGAAAATTCAAATTTACGTCGTCGAGTAGTTTATCTCGCTTCGCGAAAATAGCTTTCGTAGCGTCGAAATCTTAGCGATCTGTAGTAACGAAAATAGAGTTACCCGAGAAACAAATACGACATTTTTTCTTCGTAGCTTCTCCCTGTCCGATCGAGACGTAAGCTTATTCGCTACTAGTAGTAGCTGTAATACAACTAGTCCGTTCATTCTGATACGATAAGATTACGAGGATTTTTCATCAATTGTATGACTCGAGAAGAGCCGTACTCCGAAACGGCGGTTACCTTTCTCTCGGTAAAAAGAAATCTCTCGAGTAACTATCGATCAACTGTTATTTCCTTATCTACCCTATTGTTCAGCATCGCTTTAAATACGTATAAATGTTTATTCGCGAGTTATCATAGTATACGACAGTAATGTATAGCGTTGTTGTCTTGTTCCAGATAGGACCGATAGGGAATCGATAACGCGTAATCGCGAATCAGTCAGTGTTTCAATGTTTTCGAATGGTTTGCTCGGTGGTCCGAAAATGATTGCTGCTCAGCGAGAGAAGCTAAAAGATCTTTTATATATATGAAAAAAATCTTTTTCGTTAGCGAAACGAGTGAACGGTACCGATTTCAAAAATCTGAGTAGTGGACGATATGAAAGGTGACCGAGGGTAATTACGGAAAAATTGCGCGATTCTTAGAAAAGTGTCTCCGAGTTAAGCCGTACGATATTTAATTAGTGCACTGATAATCCGTGACTCGACCCTCGTTGGTACGACAACACGAGGAATGCTACTCGTGTCAAGGCTGCGCTCCGCGGGAACGCTGCGTCTTTCCTTGCTTCGAATCTTTCATTTTCCTCGCGGTTATGTACCGAACTACATTTTTTCTTCGATCTCCCCATGTTCGGCGTTTCAGCTTCCGCAGAATTTCTGTAAGCGCGCATCCCAGTTCCCGTAGCTCTTCCAGCGGCCGCGTCATTGGCTAAACTGGATACATTCGAATAAAAAAGAAAGCGTCTTACGAACCAACCTTACCAACATTCCAAAGTGTTACGTCGAGATAACGAACAGCCATTAATCTACTCGATATTAATTACCAAATTTCCGTCGAATTGTCTGTTTACCGAGAAAACATGACTGCAAACGCAGCTGTCGCGATCTCGACACTGTACGTTATCGGTTCGAGGAAAGAAAATAAAAAATAGATAAGATAACCAGTCAGCGAATGTATTAATATTTGACTACAGTTTGCTACAATTAAAGCACTTTTGCGTTTATTCGAATAATAGTTGAGCGCGAACGATTGCGCGCGACTAAAGATCACGAACCCTCGATCGTCGATACCGCTGGATTTTTTCATTTTTTCCACGGATCGTAGCTCGTGCGAATCGTCGCCGAGTCGAAGGGTTAACGTAAAATTATCGTCGGATTTATAATTATCCGCGAATAAAGCGACGCCTTCTCGGCCGATCTCCAGTCTCGCGATCGTTTTCTAATTACGATTTCGCGATAAATCTAAACACGACTCGCTATTTCGATAAAGTACGCGATTATCGATCAAATAATTGCCTCTTCCCCCCTTTTTTTTTTTTTTTATTTTCCCGAAAAAGCCGTGAACATAATTTTTTTGGCCGATTGAATTAAGAAATCTTTCGTTCGTTTGAAATTTATGTAATCCACTTTAACAGAATAAAAAATGGAGGAACGTATCGTAGCCTGGATAGCTCAGTCGGTAGAGCATCAGACTTTTAATCTGAGGGTCCAGGGTTCGAGTCCCTGTTCGGGCGACGTTTATTTTTTTTTCTTCTTCGTCTATATTAGATATATATGTATATCGATTCACGATGAGTAGGATAAATACGTTCAGAAGGGAAGCAAGTTTCGTTGCCTGGATAGCTCAGTCGGTAGAGCATCAGACTTTTAATCTGAGGGTCCAGGGTTCGAGTCCCTGTTCGGGCGATATTTTTTTTTTCCTTCAAACGTTTCCTAAAAAATTTCTCCGTTCTGTCCGATTATTTATTCTTATTCGAGTAATCGCAGATATTTGATATATCGGTAAAGGCAAAAAATTCAAAAAAAAAAAAAAAATACGTCGATACGTTCAATCCGAAGATCAAAGATTCGGTTGAATCTTGTTTCGAAAGACTGTTTCGCCTTTTCTTATTAAATATTCGAGAAAAATGGGCCTAGACCTAGAATTTAACGCGACACTTTTATTCGTTGCATTTCATGGAACTATCGATACATATTTTAATCGAATCGGTCATAGGCGTCTTTTAACCTATTAAAAGCATCGATCGAATAATCGAGTAACGTCATTCCTCGATCGTATAATTTTCCGAGTTTTTCACCTTGTATTTGCTACCGTAATAAGGAATGTATTTGCATACCGCTTGCCAATCCGTTAACCAACATGTGCATATTATCGTGGCAGCACCGTAAGCCAACACGGAGATTTTCCTGTAAAAAAAAAACGAGCATTCGATCTATGGCGTACACGTATCGAATAATAAAAACGGTGTTACCATGTTTTAGCTTGTTCGAGGAGGACCGACCATTTCGTTCCATACTTCGTGTACGTATTATTGGAAATAAAAGACCTTTTCTCCATGTTCGCGCGTTTGTGCCAGGATCACGAGACGTTTGTCGTTCGTCGTAGAAACAAATAGTCGACGATCAAGAATCGTGATTCGTAATTCGTAGTTGGACATAGGAACAACGATAGATTATTTTTCGTTCGAAAACGGTAGGTGTCAGTCGTATTGTTTCCGTTCGGTTCTTTCCCTTGGCGATAGCGCGTGTGTTTTTCGCGGCCTATGGGTGTTATCGAGGTGTTCGGACGCTTTAATTTAATCGCGAATTAAAGGATGGCCAAGCAAAGTTGCTCCGAAATCGACTAATCTTTTTCTGGTTCGTTCGACGCGCGCTCATAAATCGCCACGCGTGTCCTGTACCACGCTCTGGCCATCTTGAACGCGTTCTCAAGATAGCTACGCGACTATAGGGGACTATAGGGGACAAACTGTGGCGTCATGCCAAAAGAAGAAATGATCGTTATTATTGTTGTTGTTGGTGTTCAATAACATCGGAGCAGTCCGTCCGACGCGACGGGTCGTTCTTATCTGTTTCTAAAGCCGAACAGAGTGTCCGAAATAAGAGAAATTGTGCAAGAATCGTCGGGGCGGATATCTAACGGAAAATTTGATTACACCGGGTACACGTAAATTGTCGAAAAATTTCATCAGAACGTTTATATCGAAATCGGACTGCGCCGATTGTGTCCTCGTTTATTCCTAATTACCGCGCGTGTTTATGCGAATGGCCGATATCTCGATAAATCGTACGAGATTCTGTTCGTTATCTACGGCTGGACGCGGCTTATCGTATCGAGCAATTAATCGACCACTTTTTAAATATTCTTTTTATCGATTAGGCAAATTGCTCGAAACGAAACGGAGACTCGAATAAATGAAAACGATTAGACGGAATACTAATCGTTACGAAAGAAAATCGTTACGTGTTCTTAAGATTTTTATTTCAAAAATAAAAATCAGGCTACTCGAAGAGTATCTTTGCCCATAGGAGACTGGTTAATATAATTAACTGTTCTATACCATATACTAGTCGATACGTAGTTGTCGACGCGTCACCGGTGTTTCTACGAAGCGACGACGATCATCACGGGTGCAATAATTACAGAGGTATTCGTAGATTTCGTCCTTGGCAAAGACCCACGAAAAGCAAGGCCCGAGGCATTATCCTTGAACGCGTGTACGATCGCGATCGATCAGAGCCTGTCATTATTGTCCGTCCTCGTTGCATCGCGTCGGCTGACAAGATTAGTCATCGAACAGCTACTTACTCATTCCTCTCACGGCCCGAGCAACGTGACGGACTCGGCTTTTTTCCGGTTTGCGAACCTCCTCTCGATGCAGCTATTCGCCTTTATTGCCGCTCGTCACGGCTACAATATTTTCTATACTATTCGTATTCCTTTTCCGGTCTATCGTTTCGAGCAAATAAAACGTTGACGAAAAGTTCGTGATGCCGTAGTTGGTATCTCGCTTGTTTCGTCCACGAGTAAGAACCTCGATCGAAAGGATTATTAATTGGAGTCGAATCGAAGGTTACAGGGACAAACGTCGTGCAAACTTTCCACGCACAGATTTCCAAGCTTCGTATCGTGAGTCACGTATTCGCCAGATAACTCCGACGCTGCGATAAAATTGCAAGGTCCTGATATTACGCTCTCCGTATATGCTACGATGTCGCTCTCCGTTAGTTAGGTTGGCAGGAGGAAACGTTACTTTTTTCAAAATTTAATCAGAGGACGGACTAAAGGAGTAACGTAGGAGTAATAGAGTAATAATTTAGCGCGCGGAGATCTTTACTGATCGGGCAGAGAAGGAAAGTTGTCTAGTTCGCGTATCGAGCGAGCATCGATCAACGGCATCTCGTACGCGTTCGCGAGCGGTCGATTGGTCGAGCCAACTCGCCGACTCGCGGGAATAGCGAGGCGGTGAGCGAAGCAGACTGCTTGGTGCCAGCACTCCTACGAATCCCTCTCTCTTTCTTCTTCGCTCCTGCACGCTTCCGCTCTTTCGCCGGTCTTCGTTTCCTTTCCGTGTCTATTTCTTTCTCCGACCGCTGTGAAACGCTTTACATAATCTTATCTGTCGGCTATGTAATCGTGGCAATCGGCTCTACGCGAAGGTCTTTAGCGTTTACCTACCACCCTTTGGATACACCTGTTCCAGGCTGACCATCGCACAACCTACCCGCAACCTGTTCCGACAACCGCTGTGCTTCGCGAAATTTCTTCGAGCTTTCAGCTATTTTAAAGAGACGCCTTGTCGACGATAAAACCGTTTCGAAAGATGCGCGACAGAGATTATCCGTGCCGATACGGAAGATCTTGCGACGATGCAAAATCGTGCGTGACGACAAGCACGTGGGACTAGTCGATTCGACGAAACGTTTACGCGAAATCGAACGTCGAACATTCTTGCTCGCAATTCTTTGCTAGCGAAACGCGTCGCGTCGTATAAATATCGCGCTTCGTCTGGCTCATCTGCTGAAAAATTTACTCGAGAATGTTTGCGATTACGAGTCGAGCTAGTAACTAGTCTCGTTTCTACCCACTCCTCCTCCGCCAGCGATGCAGCGTGCCGGTAATCGCGAAAGCGAATCGACAAAAACTATTTCTCAATCTCGAATATATTAGATAAACGCTAGAAAGTTAACGGTAACCGTTATTAAAAGCGCATCCGCGTTAGTTTTTCCAACGAAATTTCTTGCCCGCGGCTCGCGACCGTGCAGCATTTTCGAACGAACGTTCGGCAAATAATTACGCGAACAAATGGGAACGGTGTATACTCCGTACGCAGAAACGATGCGCGGAAAGATGAGAGAAATTGGTTTGTGAAATTGGTCTGATCGAAATCCGATTAGTCGATTAATCGCCGTTTAACGGTATCGAGTATGCAAGGAGCACTGGCGACCTTGGAATCGATAAAAAGACTGATAGGACTATCGCTTACGGAAAATTTCCCCTTAAATCGAATTGATCTGCCGGAACGTCCATAAAAGCGCGTAGCGTTAGTATTACTTCGCCGACTAGCATTACCATTGTACCACCTCGAATAGACGATTAAGTAATCTATTCCTGGTTAATACATTCGAGATTTTAACGACGGTAATTTACGTGCCTATTGAAGGAGTGGCATCGAATTAAGTAATTATTGGCTCGTTCGCGTTTAAGCGTAAGAATGAATTTCGTGTAACCTTGTCGTCGTTATCGCTCGTAACCGATGATTAATTAACGCGTCGATCGACGCGGAAGTTACCGATAACCGGCACTGTCGATCCGACGTAATCGAATAATCGAACGAAAGGAAAGTCGAGAAAAATTTGTCCATGTGCCGAGGCTATACAGTAGATTTCGAAGCTTTAAACGCGGCGAAGAAACGTTAGGCGTTCCAACTAAGAAGAACGCGGTGGTATTGTTTTTGATAAATTATTAGTATAAATAGTTTCGTTTTAAAAGCGACGATCGACGAGCGAATAGATGGCAAGTTTATTTTTGATAACGGCCATAAATTCTGTATACGTTCGTTTTCACCGGGTTATTTAACCCGATGTTAAATAACGTCGGAAAAAAAATAGTAGTACTCTTTTCCTGTTCGATTCACGTGGCATGCTCGGTGATCGGCTCTCCGCAACGCGCGCCAGTGGAAAAATTTCCAAGCAGGTAATCGAGCTTCTATTTTCGTATCGCTATATTCCTTTAAATAATTCTTTGCTCGCGTTCCACCACGCTCTTTCCTCTCGATCGAACGTCATCGAAATTATATCGCGAGAATCCGAATTTTCAGTAACACCCGGTTACTACGCGGCCGTCAGCCCGACGAGAAAAGTTTCAAATATTTGTTCCAGGAACGATCGTATTGTTGGCGAGTTCGATGAATGTCGAAGAATTCGTTGGAACAATCGGAGAGCTCGAAACGGAACAACGAGAGAAACGAGATTCAGTTTGGCTGCAGAACGTGAAAAAATATGTTTGCTCGAGGAGGATGGAAAATATTTGTCGAGTTACATCATTGATCGGTGCTTATTTGAACAGCTGTCGCACACCGTTACTAAACGACGTAAATTTCATTGTAATTTTGAAAAATTCCGACACCGTAATCGTTACTAATCGTTCACCGTTGGTCGGTAAAAGCATCATAGCGTATAGAGCCCTACGACTTTATCTCGGCTTCGAAATCGTCGCGTCGATGCTTTCGGAACGTTTCTTTTCCTTCCCTTTCGCTTTATTTTCGAAAAAATATCGGTCAGTTGGCCGCGTTCTGACGCATTCCTTATCGTACTTGTTCCGATGAAACGTAACGCGCTTCTTTCGTAAACGAGAGTCGAGGATGAAACGATAAAATGTTCGATTAACGTTCGACGTTCGACAACGAACGTAACTGCGTTATATCGAAGTAAAGAAGTAAAAGAAATTTACGAACTACGAGTAGGTTAGAAGCAGCGAATTTCGATAGTGGAAATGACGCGTGTGTGCAGGAGCGAGAGCGAAAGAATATTATTAGGTACTCGATTCTCGCGTTCTCTTTCTTCGATAATCGATACTGTCTGTCTGGGACGAGAGACGCGGTATTGTGCAATCACGTGTAAGATATTTCCCTCGAATCGACTCGAAGAAGAAAGCGTAAACGTCCGACGTGACCACCAAACATTCTCGAATTTACGAGCAACGCTACGAAACTATTTCTGCCAATTTCAGAAATTAACATCTTGGATCGAGTGAATAATTGTCTTTCGGCGAAGTTCGATGGTCTATCGAATAAAAATTATTCGAGATCAATATTGGCGTTTATCGAACGCGCGAAACCAAATTTTCGAAAGCGAATTGCTCGTCGAGCACAAGTTGAAGGTCGAACTTTGAGCTTTGCTAGCAAGCAAGACAGCGAACGAGATACGAAAGGAAAGAGAAAATACCGAAGAATGCGAACGATAAGAAGATTTCACGTAAACAAAACGAGCTCGACAGCTTTCTCGATGTAATCGTTTGTTCGTTAACGACTGAATATTTCTTTAATTCGCAACTTGTTTCTTTCCGCAGGAATTTTCTTCTCTCCCTTCCGTTTGCCTTCTAATTCGTTCGCTTTCGACGCGAGTTATGATCATGGTGGTTTGCAAGGTGCTGGCCGAAAGCCGACGCTTTAAAAGGGACCTCAAGTATATTCGTCGGGATAGTAAGGATTTCTCGAAAATGATCGGAATCGTGAAACGGCACGAAAACGATCGAAATTACATGCGAAGATAACGGTTGCTATTTTTCTAACAATTACTCGTTTGATATTTCGATCCACGTATGTTCGAGCTCATCGCGATCGCGATGAAATGAAATCTGTTTTGAAACGATACAGTTAGTCATGTTCGTAAACGTGTACGTATCTCGAATAAGAAGAACCGTAACACGATTTCGATGCGCTCGTTCGACGCTTACTCAACCGCTCGATAACGCTCCGTAAGATCGTTCGACAATATTTCTCCGTTATTTATACGAAGGGCTTTATTACGATATTCCTGCGACGTCGATCTCTTCTCGGACTCGCTACCGCTTTCCTCGAAGGTTCCAGTATCGAGACTGTTAGCGTAAAGGATATTTCGGGCTGGATGCGATCGCGAGCGAATGAGAAAGAAGCCTCTTCGGGTAAATATGGGTCACGATCGAAGCGTTTTGGATAAGAATCCCTCCGGATCGCGTGTCCACGATCTCGCTATCGTTAGCTTTTAAACGATCGCCTTTCGTTCTCTTTGTACAAAGAGAACGCGTTATCGTTATTCCGAGTCGATTTACATAAATCGTGTACTACGCGTTTAAAGGAAAACGTTAAGAAGAGGTATTATCGGTCGGTTATGAATCACCGATAGCAGCTCCCATAGAACAAAGGAAGAGTCGCGAGGGTGTTTCGATCCGGTTGTTGCCACGCTGACGATCGTTATCCGCGGCATCGTCGGAAAAACGTACAATTACGTTCGATTAAGTCTATCTATAGTCTTAAAGCCAATAGTCTATTTGCAACAGCTGACGAAACTCGCTTCCGTGTTGCATCAGGCGTCCGATAACTTCGTTGTTTACCGATCGTCGATAATTATACCGTGTTTCTCTCGTCCCATCGATCTTCGCCCCCGTTTCTCGCTTTCGCAAAGCGTCTCGAGAATCTCTGAACGTCAAAACAGTCCGATACCCTCGATCGCGAGAGTCGAACGTTCCTCGAAATCTCTCGATTTTATCCGATCCGACCGATTTCACCGATTTACTCGCCTTCTTCCTACCAAAAGGTCCTACCTTCTAACGGATATCTCGGAAAAATATGAAATTTTCTCGAGATCGCTCGGCATTTGAACGCAGCCACTGCCCGTAAAGATTGTTCCCCCGAGAGCGCGCACGATTTCGCGATCGGTTTACACCCTTCCGCGGTTACTTGTGCCACTTTATGCCATTGTATATGCTCTTAGTTCTATATTGTATACCGTATACCGGTTACTGCTACATACCGATTGGTCCGCATACAAATTTCTTCGAGCGTGTTTCCGTGTCTTCTTTTCGGAAGGAGGTTTACCTGCCCCCCGATTTATCACCGTTTCTCCTATTCTATTCGCTAATGGATCTAGACGTATCCCGGCTCGGTCATATCGCCGAAAGCTTCGATAACGTTAACGGTAACGTTCATTTTATGTACCCTATTTCGTACATGTAAATACGTTCGAAATTCGCGCGACAGCAACTTCTTTGTTTACGAATATCGTTTAATTGCTTGAACGGACAAGTAAGAAATACGCGATTTCGTAATAAAAATGTGTTTACCATCGTGGTCGAGAACGCGTTACTCGTTAACGAGGAAAATTAGGCGGCCGTCGCTGTTAATTGGATTTATCGAGTTTAATCGCGAATACGGAGGTGGTATAATTGGAGCAAAAATAAACGGAGGAAATGGTATTGTTCGCGTGGTATGCAGTCTTGTCGCGTCGAGGAGAAAAGAAGTAATTGTTCCGATGCAAATATCGGCAGAAGAAGCGAGTCGAGGAAATACGAGCGAACAGTGACCTATTTGCATTATAGAGGGAACGATGATAATATAGGGAAAAGGAAAAATCACGGTAATGGTACGCGAGATTCTCTCGCTAAAGAAGCAAGAAACTTTTGAAACGGTATTTCCGCGATAATCCTCGCGGATCCGTGTTAATCGAACGAATTTAAGGAGCAACGTGTTCGGAAGCGGTCGGAAAATGTTGCGACAACGGTATTCGGTGACGCGCGCGATATCCTTGTTTACCAAGTTTTTCGTCCGTTGTTTGCTTCGCTCCCGATACATGCCAGTGAAAAACGTCGCCGATTCATTATTTCTCGCGGACCGAACTATTTTCCGAAAATATTTTGCTTCGCTGTTACCATCGGCGCTTTCGAATCTTCCGAAAATTATTCGGAAGATCGACAACGGACGTTTGGTTATTCGGCATATGTACCGGTGAAAGATTACGGTTAATCCGCATTCAATCTTATCGAAGAGATTTGCTTTTCTTTTTCTCGTAAGCTCGTCGAATGACGAAACGATACTCTTGTTTTTTTCGTGCGGTCCTATTGTTTGGTCGAGTTCCAATTAGACGGACCGTTCAAATAAATGCGTAAGCGATCGTGTCAACTTCGATAACGATATCGAGTGCCGATACCAAATTTCGCTTAGGGTAAATAGCTGATCCAGCAAGTATTCCGCTTCTATAAATAAGCGTTCGGGACGAATCGAATCGTTCGCGGGATCTACGCTCCGCCACTTTAGTCGGTAAGTTCTCGAAATTTCTTAATGTTACATGGATGCACGGTACGCGGACGAAGAAGCCTATATAGACCTGTATAAACCTATATGCTCGGAGCCCTGTTGCTTACCGAAACCGCGATCGAACTAATTTTCGAGTGTCGAGTGTCGCGACCGGACGGTAAAATTCGCGTGAAAAATTCGGATTGTACCAGAGATCGTAGTATCGGTCATTCGACAGATAGCGCTTATTGTCTTTCGACCAATAAGTCGTTTTCGCCTTCGATTATTGATACTCCGTTGTCAATAGAGCCGCCGATAGCGCGTTCGTCGCCGCGATAATGCTCGATGTTTTCGTAAAACAAAACTCGCGCGCGTCGCTAATCGCGCGGATATCTATGCTTTATCGGCCGAATGTATTGTTATTGCAGAATTCCTTCTACCCGACTGCAAACACCGTTTCGATCGTTCTCGTTTGCGTTTACGATTTTGCATCGATCGATCGACTTTTTACTACGAAAGAGTACTTCGATAGAGCTAACGTTCGAGGAAAACGAAGTAGAGAACAATATCTGGATATTGGGAATAATCCACGATGTCGTGTCGAAAGCGCATTTGTTTCCCCTTTAACCTTTTTTCTTGTGGAATACGCTTCGCGTCGCTACATCGTTGCTCTGTGTCGAATTAATATTGCTTCGATACGCTTATTACGCTCGTACGCGCGCGTGTCGTTGAAGAAAATCTTTGTACAGCAGCTGTTTGGAACGATAAAACGCTGCACGCTCGCGGCGACCAAATATACACAAGTACTTGTCACTGTTTAAAACCGGATCGATTTTAGCTACGACAAACAATAGCGATCATCGTATATCGAACTCCGACTCGACTTTGTTTCAACGACGAAGGACAATGGACGATTAGCCGATTGTCCTTCTTATTTGGACACATACCGAAATCTACGCGATGATTTAACGCGTGTAACGCTCTCTGTAAATACGGATGAGCGTTTAATTCGGTAGAGAATATTAAAAAGTAGACGACCTTGATTCGACGTAAGATCGATGGAAGTCGATGCAGAATTTCGACGGTCGATCAGCGATAGATAGACAGAGACCTAGAGAAAGAGCGGGGAGATCGACAGTTGCGAGACGCGAAAATATGTCGAAAAGACAATTGCGAAATTTCAGGGAAAGAGAGAAGTAAAAAAATATAAGATACACGGGGATTTATTAAATTGGAGGCGCCGGGTATCGATCCCGGTACCTCTCGCATGCTAAGCGAGCGCTCTACCATCTGAGCTACGCCCCCCGATAGTACTCGTGCAAAATTCCGCGAAAATACCGGCGCGGGATAACGCGTCCCGATTTCTTTCCACCGATTTTTCCAAACCCCTTAATTGACAGCCGGTTAATTGCTAACCGGTTGCTTGCGCGATCGCTTCAAATAATCCGACTATTGTCCTTCCGTGAAATTCGTTTATCGTCGACCACTAGATACCGTACTCGTGTTAGTCATCGTAGCTGTTGAATCATAGCCTATGCGTGTCAGATCGTTGCACTTAACGACTCACCGCGACTTGACCACGATTTTGCAATCGCGCGAACCACGAGTTCGGCTGAAAAGTTAGAAAGCGATACACCGTCGAAATGTCCTCGAAGAGCAAAATCCTCTCTCTAGATCGAAGTTAGTAAGCGATTCTCGCATTTCGAAGGAAAATCGAAGGAAAAGCCAGTATTCTTAGCCAGTCGCGACTACCTTGTCCCCGAATGTTCGAAGATACGTGTTGTAAAAACGTTGAACGTACGCGCGACACGATAACGTAGGTACTGGGTAAGAAAAATGCCAGGAGGTTGACAGGTTTGAGTCATCGCTCGAAGCTCGAACAAAGGTATGCATGCATGTACCTTCGATCGGTCCCAACGTGTACACGAGTCGCTCGACGCGCAACTTTCCACACATCTTCGACTCGTGTCTGGGGGTTGCTTAGCGTTCGAACGCTTCGCTTCGATATTCCAAATCGTGCATCGACTTACTTACGTCCAACCCGCTATTTTCGTGAGTACATATTACGCTTACTCGGATTTCCGATCCGAGACCGAGACGAGATCCGATATCTCTGACCGTGTAAACGTCGTTTAATCCTCGAGTAGGTTAATATAAGCCCTCGACACACCGACAGGATCGATCTTTCGATTTAGTCATTTTTCTTCGTTGTACGCGTATTGATTGGCAAGCAGGAATCGAAAGACTATTCGCGTTCGCGTAATCGAGCTCGAGGACTGTCGCGATCCGTTCGGACAGAGGAATACGTTCCCTATACTCTAAACTCTAAACTCTAAACTCTAAACTCTAAGAAATTCTAAACCGTAATCTATAGATAGACCGTAAAGAGACTCTGGTTAGTCTGACACCGAGTCCCTGACCGACGTCGACGTGCATTTCCGACGTTTCTGACCACGTCTCCCGTTATAACGGCGTAACGCGCGCGACCAACAGCTGCTGACACGAATAATACGACGAGACGAAATTGATGCAGAAGCGAAGGAAAGAAGATCGAAAGAAGAGTCGTCGGAAAGGTGAAACGAACGGAAGTGGAAAGAAAGAAAATGGAACGGACGAGATTGTATCGGTACGAATACGCGCAACGATACGATGCTCGGTCATATAACGCGTCAGAACCCGTCAAGTATACGTATAACGTTCGAGCGTTATAGCAGTAGATTGTAGAGTGCGCGGCTATGCAACGCGTGACGATGCATGAAAGGAATAACGCGAGATGACGAGTAAGATGCGGGAAATGGAGAAGAAGAGGAGAACAGGAGGGAACGCGATAGAGAGGAGCGCGAGAGAAAGGCGTGGAAGCGGAAAAGAGTAGAATGACGAACGAGCGGAACGGAACGAGAGAAAGTCGGGGAAAAGAGAAAACGCGAAAAGAGCGTGCAGGACAGGGAAAGGTTCTAAAGAGAGACGGAGAGAAGGAAAATTAGCTCGAGCGGGAGAAGAGGGACAGAGATCGCGGTGGAAAAAGGAACGGAGAGTAAGAGGGAGGGAAAAGAGCAAAGGGATTTCCGAGAGAGACGACGCGACGGGGCCTATAATATCGCGTGCCAGTGCCGTAACGAGAAGCGCTTTCCCGAGCATTGACCTCTCTGCGCTTCCGATACTAACCTCGCCCAAACGCCTAGCTGTCGGGAAACGGGCTGCTAGAAATAATAGAAACTTTGGTTCACTCTCGGCGAGAGAGGGGTCCTTCTGTTCGGAGAAGGCTGGCCTTCGTGGAAACCGATTGACCGAAGAGGATCTCGAAACCGCTTCGGAACTTCGACGGCTGTTTCCGGCAGCGACTCGCCTTCGGTCCATTTAATCGCGACACTCTCCTGTAAATCCTACAGGAGAGTGGTTGTACATCTTTCGAAAGATGGAAAATTCCTCGAGTTTCTTCGCGATTTTCGAGATTGACGCGATCGATCCGAGTGTCTCTCGACGAGTATCAGCCGAATATTTTTTAGGATCCGCGATACGAACAGTTTTCTCGGTCGCTGAAAGACGACGACGTAAGCTCGAGGAGCCGGTTAGTGTGCCGGTATCGTGCGCGTGTGCGCAGGCTACGTACGTAACACGTTGCAGCCGTGGTCGGTGATGCCGATGCGCGATGATCAGATGGGATCGATATTTTTAGCAGAGTTCGTACTCCTGTTGCTAAGGCATCAGCTGATCAAGCCGGCCGCCTGCGTGCGCCAGTCTCGTATCTACGATTCGCTACGTTAACGTCCCTCGGTAATTTCTTTTCTTTTGTTCGACCGTGCTTCGTTGAACGAGCGAATCGCCGCGTCACCGCTATTCATGAAACGTCGCGATGAATCGAGAATTATCGCTCGATAAAAGCATCTTCTTTTTCTCAATGTTATCGGAGTTTCGTTTCGAGCGCATCGGCGTGGCGCCCGCTGTTGCTACGGCACTGTTCGACCAATCGCGTACGCGAACAACCGGCGAATCCCCTCTGCGACCGTTCGGCTATCCCCACTACGCCGCTCCGACCAGATGATCACGCTTCGGCTCGAGGCTCGGCTTAGTTATCGAGGCTTCGATTATCGTCAGTTAGCAACCGGCTCTCTTTCCGTGCACGTCGTTCACCGTAGGCAGTTTCCTCTGCACGTAATGTCCAGTGTAACCTGATTCTTGTGCTCTTCTCCCAATTGTGTGTCGGTGTTGTGAGCGATCGGTAGTCACAGTTTTTTCTTTTCTTTTCTTTTCTTTTCTTTTCTTTTCTTTTCTTCTCTTTCTTTTCTCTCCTTTCCGTTTCTCTCCTTCACTTCCTCTTCTCTTCGCTTTGTTTTCTTTCTTCTTTTCTTCTCCTCGTACACCGTACCGATAATCTTTCGCGTCAGAAACGAAGGTACGAAAAGATAATCGAGCCTGTCACACCATACCCTACGACCGGGTACAAGCAACGCGTCTGTGATACTATTATGACTGGTAATTTCTTGCCGGTGTTCGACGAGTGCGACAACTCACGGACGTCCTGTCTGAAAGGAAGACCCATCGTTAGAACTCGTCGGTGAAGATTTTTGTACATCGCGCAAATCGTGTCGCGATCGGTATCGTATCTCTACGCGATCGTATAACGAACGAACCGACAATCGAGTATCGTTCTTTCTCCTTTTTCTATTTGAACGCGTGTATAACGCGCGTACACGTTCTCGAGTCGTCCGCGCGATACCGTCTGCACAGAGTGTATTTAAAAAATCGTCCAAAATTCCTGTGGCTAACGTGACCGAGTCATACTCGAGGGCGGATACGATCGCGAATTGTGGTGGTGCCGCCAGCATGGGTCAAATTGGAAATGACGTGAGTTTCTTTTTATCTTTAATTCTAACTTTATTCCGTCGTCGGCCAGCAACGAGTCGATCGTCGTTCTCGACGAACGCGCTCGTCGCCGTTTCTCCTCTCCGCCGGTCTCTTTTTCTCTCTCTCTCTCTCTTTCTCTCTCTCTCTCTCTCTGTCTCCCTCTCTCTTTCTCTCTCTCTCTCTCTCTCTCTCTCTCTCTCATTCGCGAGAAATGTTCCTGTCGTTACACGTTTTTCTCCTAATCGCTCTGATCGCGGCAAAATAACTGCATCGAACGCCCGACGAGCGCATTCGGAAAGTCACCGAGACCTTACGACTCGTCGCATCGTCCGCGTCGGACAGAAATAGAATACAGTTCGAAGCTAGAGAGAGATAATAAGGCCGGTAGAAAGAGTCGGAACTAGTTGCGTGAACATCGTCGCGACCTCGCATCGAACCTAATGGCCTAATGTATTCCGTACGCCGCACCGCACCGTACACGCGTATCTCTCTACTCGCGATTAAATACCGATTTTTAAACGCGGAGGCGTTTCGTGTCCCGCCCGATACATACGATCGTTCTTACCGCTTCGACGCGTACTTCTTATTTCATCGACGAAAACATATTTCTAATTAACATTTTTATGCCGTCGTTTCGTTTTCGCAACGAATCTTTATGCAAATCTCTACTTTTCTTTCATGTATTTTTTCTCCTCGAGCCGGCTTCGAATTAACGCTGATCGATGGTTATTAATATACTTTTTCC
This sequence comes from Megachile rotundata, assembly GCF_050947335.1. NCBI lineage: Eukaryota > Metazoa > Arthropoda > Insecta > Hymenoptera > Megachilidae > Megachile > Megachile rotundata. Next base: position 18,452,305 of record NC_134989.1, on the reverse strand, counting down.
ATTCCATTCTAGTTTATTAACAAATATTGGTGTAACTAAACAATGCGATCCTCTCGATACACCTAACCTGACCGTAACACGGACCTAATTGGACCTAATAGAAATTTATATAGTCCAGCATGATTTTAACGTTAACCTTAAATATTCTAATACGAGTAGAATTAGCCTATTTGGCTAAGAAAACAAGAGAGAAAAAAAACAGAGAAACACGATGTTCGTTTCGACTTGATGAAATCTTACTACGCGTTATCTCGTTCGTTTGACATCGAAATTAGTTTCTCGCGCGGTTTAGTCTCGTTCGAGCCAGCCTGTTACCGAAGACGAAACAGCGACTCGATTTAAACGAACGAGTCGAAACGAAATTGTTTAGCGAGCACGATTAATATCGATTAGGAAAAGAAATCGAAGTTGTTATACGCAGGATTTTGGCAAATTGGTCGATCTATTTCCGTATTCGATCGTGAGCCTCGAGAGGAAATTTGTTTACGATTTTGTTCGGTGCGTCGGTAGCGGGAGAAATCCGGCCGGGGATCGCTCGCAGGAGTAGTCGTCGTTGCGTCAGATCTCCTTTACCAACCTATACGTCCTCTGCCGTTTTGCCAATTTTATTCCCGCGTTTCGTCATCTTGTTCGTTCACCTAAGCTCGTCGTTGCTCGTTCTCTCAATTTTCCGATCTTGACCAGAATCGATCTTTTTTTGGCGAAATTCGGGTCGTTCGCGTTTACGTTCCGAAATCTTACGACTTTCCGGTTAACATCTATAAAACGATATTATTTAATGATTAATCTTGTGCCACGATTTCTTCCATCGCGGAATGAAATTCGTTGGTTGAAACGACACCGGGTAGTAATTCGCGGCCCGCTGGTTACCTTTTTTTCTTCGATATTGTTCGAGCATCGCGAAGCGCGTAACTCGATTCGTTGAGTTTTATGCGGCTATCCGTTTCTTGTTATCGCGCGAAATAGTAACTGTCTAGAGCCTCGGATTAAAAAGAAATCGTGAAACGAGCAATGATGTCGTCGAACGGGCCGATCGTAAAGAGCCGGTAGTTCCTATATGTATAATCGTAACGCGAGCGATCGTTTATTCACGACGACATAAAGGAATCTGTTACGAAGAGATTTCTAAAGTGTCTGGTTCGTTGGAATTTTTCTGAATCCCGCGTAAACGCGAAAATTATTGATTATTTTGCCAGCGGTAAACATGTTTGCCGCGTGTTTCGTTACTTCCTGCGAGTTTATTTTTTCTCCGACGTCCAACCTTACCTAATCGGTTACGTAATACGGTTTCATCTTCGCGAGAGAGGGTTACGGGCGAAAACTGAAACCGAGAAAACTAGGTCCATCGTAGTCGGAGCAAATTAGATTTCTCCTCTCTATCGGTTCTCGTTTCGAAAACGTTCAAAGGACGAGACGATCTCGGCTCCTGTTCCGATTAACCCGAATACGTATCGCGTTATAACGTATTCGGGTGAATACACTTCTCGATCGGACTCTCGAAGCACGAGTTTGTTGACCGGTAATAGCGAACAACCGTTCGAGACGAAATCGTTCGGCAAGGAGACGCGACGCGATACGAAGAGAAAAGAAAAGATAGAAAAATAGCGGGAGAAAGGAAAGTAGGAAGAAAAGCTGTTGCCTCGCACGGGCCTGGCCCGTTTCCCGAGCTGTTCGAGAAGCGAAGGCGGCCTATGACCGGGCTCGGCAACATTGAAAACAACTCGGATCTCCAGAACCGGTTTCTTTCCCGCTTGGAAAACAATTTTACGATCACGAGGGAGCCGGTCAAGGAGAGGGAACCGGCAGAACCAACGGAGAAAAAGGTTCAACCGGCCAAGAAGAAAAGAGAGGCCCGAACAATACCAGCACCGTTTAACCTCGGAAAAAAATCACGAGAACAAAGTCGATTGATCCGTAATATGAATATGTAATCCTTTCGCGCGAACGGTTACGCCTCGTGTTCCATTAGTTCTCGCGAACCCGCGATTACGAACCTAGAAACGAGAGCGATACTTGGCCGCGTAACTCGATTCCGAAGACGAATCGAGTGTTTCGACTCTCGAAATAACACCTCGTTTATCGACTATTCGATATAGACTTTCCAATAAGATGACAAATATTTACCGTTTATTTTCAACGGGTACGTGAGGTCGAAAAAGCAAACGATGTATCGCTATCGAGCGTTCGTTAATTTCCACGTCCGGCGAGAAACAAACAAGCGAAAATTGCGTGCTCGAATCTCGCGTAACGATCGATTAACGTCTGCGCGACCGGTTTTGCGAATACACGGAGACGACTAATATTTCGTGGCATTTTCAGAGATCACTGCAGGAGAGCGAACCGGTATTCGGCAACAAGGTTACGGAGAGAATAAAGGACGAAAGGTTGCGCGAATCGTTGCCGCGTGGTGGCTAAACAACACGGCGCTCGAGACGTTCGTTATCGCGTGCCGTAATCGACGATCGATCGACGATGACGTCGATGTCTCGTCGACCAATCGGAACACGGATAGTCTTGGTCGTAACAGTCTCGTTCGCTGATAAGAAAAGAGCATCGAACTCGCGAAAGCTCTCCTTTGTTCTCCGAGTCGCGTTCCCTCGTTTTTCTTTTCCTCGCGCGCTCCGTTCGCCCGCGTCTCTCGCCTCGTTTCGCGCGTCCTCCTTTTCTTTTCGCTTTTCGATCCTTTACCTCGATTCGTTGGCTACTACCCTCTTGGAAATGCTTGACATCGCTTTTAAAAGGAGAATTATATCGTAGCTCGGGAGATCGCGAGAATAATGCTGGCTGTACGGCTGGGCCACGATCGAATTCGATTCGATCAGAATTAAGGTATTTTAGCGCGGCTAAAGTACGCGGCCGGCAGACGGGCACACGCGGTACTCGTTGATGGCCTTCAGGTCCTATCGAAAACAAGATAAGCCGAGCGGTTTATTTCTTTCTCGCGGCCTTGCGCTCCGGCGCGCTCGCTTCGAAATCTCTCTCCGCTCTTCCACGAGCTTCGAACAAACAAGGAAGCTGTTCTCGACGTCGTCGATCGTCGCGATAGAAATAACGATAGCGCGAGTTATCGAAACATCCTTCGGAAGGAACTGGTCGGAGCTGAGACGCGACGAAACGGCGACGAAACGGCGACGAATTCCCCGGATTCGAAAGGTTCGGAGTGCCGTTGGGGGATTGCGTCACGTTCTGTCGGAAACTAAACCCGTTTGGTCGATTTTTCAACGAGAAACACACCGGTCGGATAGAGGCGCGCGTTCGATATGTTTGCGCGAATTCGTGGCGCCTGGCGCGGTGACACGCGGACGCGAGAGCGAGAGCGATAAGGCCAGTGACACTCGAGCCGCGTGTTCGAGGAGATGTTGTTTTAGGCCAGGCAAACACGTGCCTCTCAGTCCGACAGAGCATGGCTTATACTCGGCTGGAATAAAGATAAGCGGTGTGCAAAGGATGCCAACTCTATAAACGGCTTTCCCTCGTCGTCTACGTACGGTAAACTACGTACGGTCTACGCGTTTTTCTCCGTTATTCTTATCCGAGGAGATTCGATAGAGAATCGATAGAGAATCGATAGAGAATCGATAGAGGCGAAACGAGAGGAGCAAAGGACGGCGCAAAAATCGAGCGAGGTACACACGGTAACGGTAAGCGAACGAAACGGTCGATCTTCTCCGCTATTAAGCCGTATGTATCCCCGTAAAATTTCGTTATCCTCGTCTATTTAGTATCGTATGCGCTTGTTCGCGCATCGTTTCTCGTCTCGAGAAAATCGCGTTTATTTCTAGTTTATTTTACAGAGGGTTCGTTTCTCGACGAAACAGTTACGAGACGAAAAGTTACGACACGCGTAACGTACCACGACTCGAACGAACGATTTATGCGTTGAAAAAATTTATTTTTCTTCGCGCGATTTAGCTCGTTCCCGCGTTCTTCTCGCTTTTGTTGATAGAAAAACGTCGGAACGATGCTCGCTCGACTGTTTTATTATTGCTCCTTTAAAGAAGCACTCTGGCTATTAAGATTCACGTCGAAAGAAACGACGCTACTGGTTGACCACGCGCTACTTTCGCGTGGGAGTGATATGCACCGAGTAATATGGTACAAGGTTCCTCGCTTCTCCGGTATATTAGCCCGTTCATTGTCCGTCGTTCGCTCGATGGAAACGGTTCGCGTTTCTCTTTCTTCCTTCGACGACCTCTTCCCTCGAAGCGTCGTTGCTTCGAAAAATTCGAAACAAGTTACCTAGACGAGAACACAGAGAATCGTTTTGGAAGAGAAGTACGCGAAAGACGAGAACTCTCGAACAGGTTTTTCTCTACCGCTATTTTTCTTTTCCATCGTTCGAAAGTAATCTGTGCCGAACGTTCGTCGTCCGATCTAACGAGTTAATTAACGCGTTGTATATATAACGCATACGATTAATATGATCGACGAGTCGAGAAGTCGTAAAAGAAAGACGCGTCGTTCGAACGAATTTAGGTCGAGTTTTTCGAACCTTCTCCGTGACGCGAGCCGAGAACTTCTTTTAAAAATTCCCTTTGTCCCGTGTATCGTTCGTCGCTCCAGCGCTGCCAGGCTCTCTACCGGCTACATCTTCGCTCTACCCTTTTTGCTCTTTCGAATCTTTGCTGGGACATCTGTTTTCGATGACGCAATTTTTCTTCGTCGTGCCTCGACGTTCCAAAGATTCAGCTTCGCACGCTCTTCTGTACCGTGCTCGTTTCCTTGCTTCTCTAATTCAATGAAAAGAAAGAGGTTTCTCGCTTGTTTTTTTTTTATCGCCGGTTTCCCTGGAATATCGTGGATCGAATTATCGAGCGTTCGAAGACGCAGAGGGTGCGACATAGCGTGTAACCGCGACGGGGAGCGCAACACGCCTCCGCAGCCGGCATTAACCGCGGATATTTTTGTCATCTAATTTCGTTCGTTCGTAGAGGCGAGCGAGTTTCTTTTGGCGGCGACGCGAGCAACGATCCGCTTTTCCACTCGCGTTTTCCTAGAAGAGACACGAAAGCGAGAGAAGACCGGTCCCGCGATTATAATTAGAGGCTTTGCATATCGTCGATCGCGACATCGCTATTTGCGTTGCGAACGTACGCTACGGCCCGCGCCTATTTACGTTCTTCGTTCAACGAGCTTTCGTTCGGACGATCGCGTATTCCTCTTTCGTCTTCGGATTCACGCCCTTCGGAGTCTTTCGTAGAATACGTCGATCATCGATGCGAACGTTAATGCTTTTCGGCGGAAACTTTCGCTGGATCGCGCGAAAGACGCGACCACCGATAGATCGTCGAAAGCTCGACGACGCGACGATATCACTTCGATATCGTCTCGACAAGTTTTCTTCTTGTTTAAACAAGACCATGCCCCGTTGCGTATTATCAGAATTTTCGGACGTCTCGCGTAATTAACGATTCGACGATTTCTAATCGAAAGTGTCATCGAGCGTTATTCGGAGTGACGATTTATAAGGTTCGAGGAAACGAGACGCGTACGATTCGTGCCGATAATTTTCCTAACGATCGACTCGAGTGGAAAAAGCACGGGCGCGAGGCCTACTACGTCGTGCTTGAGAAGAAAACGAGCGTCGACGGGGAAATTCCGTTTACGATTCGTAGGAGAGAAGTCGAGAAAACGACGAGGGCGACGACGAGAGCGACGACAACGGGTTTCGGTGAAACGGCAAAGAGCCTCGCCACCGAGTCTCAGAGAGTTTTTGGCAGGGTGCCAGAAGCTTTTGCCAAAAGAAAAAGAGTTCTCGGAAGAAGGAGGATCCTCTCGCGTGCTTCGTCGAGGGCTTCGCCGACTCCCGGACAATCCGACAACGGATCGTGCCGAATCGCGCGTACACAATTGATGACGCGTCCCTCTATTTTTAAGTAGCCGAGCCAGCTGATCGCCGCTGGTCACGTTTCTACGTTTTCCGATCGCGTTAGATCGGGTTAGATCCTTCGTCGCGGTCCGGTTGGAAATCGTCGGACGATCGAGAGAGAACATCTGCGGTCGACGATTTCCGACGACTAAGCGAACAGCTACGATTATATACGGGCACAATATTAACGAGAACAGTTAGCTCGTGGCAGGTCGACGACCCGCGCCTACGAATTATAAGGGGAAAGGCTGAAACGCTGGCTTTTGCCGCGCAGGGAATATAAATTCTGTTCTGGCGTCGATCCGCGATCGAGGGAGTAACGTTTCGACGATGAAAAATATCGAAGGGGCGAAACCTTCGTTTCTCAAAACGGTTCTCTACGTTCGGGTGAATTCCGATTCCGAGAACGATCATCGTTTGCCGAAACGTGGATGACTTTTTTACGACGCATAACGATGTTGGTCGTTCGAAATCGTTTATCTCTACAATTTGTATATATAGATAAACGTAAACGGAGTAATCTATTATGAAATTGTCTATTATGATCGTTCGATTCGAATATCGAAATTGGGGAGAATAGACGGAATTCAACTGTCCGCCTCTATATTATCGCCTCTAATTACGACTCCGAATTTCCTTCGTCCAGCTTAGGTATCGTCGTTGTTCCGATTCTTGGGGAAGCTTTTGCCCTTTTAGATATTATCGTCGGTCGATAAATCTGTCTGTTCGCCATTAGCGAGACGTCGAAGGAATTGTTTGCCTCCTAAAGTAACCGTTCCGTGAGAACTTCCTGTAGTTGGTCGGTGAAATGACCAGTCGTCGGGAAGAGAATACGGTGTAAGCGGGAGAGTCCCCTTTTAGCGAACAGTCGGAAAAAGCCCACTATGCGAGCTCTTTAACTTTAGATTATTATTAGCGAGAGAATTTGAACGTATCTACCGCGCTATAATAATAATCGCTAAAGCGGTTACTATCGCTCTTCGAAGAGAAACATGCCCCGTGTCGCATAGCCAGCTCGCTTCTCGGGATGATGCAACTCGGACACCTGATTTCGAGGATCGTTTCCGAGTGACCCGGTTTTTCTACGTACCGTGCCACGACCAACAAACGCGATTATGTCATTAACGCGAATAAACTTTACCTCTTGCGTAGCTAATTTCCAAACGATCCGTTCGATTAATCTTCCCATTAACGACGTTACTCGGACACTTTAGAAACGTTCCGTTAAGCCGAACGATTAAACGTCGATAAAAATTCTCTCTCTCTCCGATAGAAATTTCTACGTAATCGGATAACCGACGATTCGAAATGTTACCATCGAGTGATTTCTTCTCGATCGAACGTATCGTATTTTCCCTTCTAATCGTTTTTATAATCGTTTTTCTAATCGTTTTTCTAATCGTTGTTACAGACTCATATTCTGTTGATGGATGCGTTCCTCCAGAACAACAGGCTGGATCATGTCTCGAGGGTGATGGCCTCGCATCCCTCGTACTTGGAACACTTCCTTCGTACTCAACATTTCATCCTGAGGGGCGACGGACCGCTTCCGTACGACTATAGGCATCTGATCGCCATCATGGTGAGTGCACGGCCAATTTATTCCGTATATTCCGTAATTCCGAAAACGCGTCTCCTCGAAAAATTCTCTTCGCGATAGTAATTTTCCGTAATTTCCAAGCTGACTCGTTCCTTTCGTCTAGTTGTTCCTCGAGCTGCGAGCGCGTCGCTCGAGGGTCGTTGGGCCAAAGATTATCGGGAAACCGAGCAAGTGCAGCGGGTTTCGTAACGAAAGCGACGTTATTCGTAGCGTGAAATCGTCCGATGGTGGGAAATAATTATCGGGAAATTAAACGAGATCGATATCTTCGCGATTAGGTTAGGTTAGGTTAGGTCGCGAATAGCTGAAATTCTAAGACTAACGCGAATATTTCGTAAGCGTTTTCTATTCCCGTTGAACGCGTTGGCTGGACAGAAATTGTACCGTTTCTTTTAGGAATCGCGTTCTCCTCGGATAGGAGAGAAAGCTTAAGCAGAAGCTCGCGACCGGATCGTGACACGAGGCACGCGCACGAGCCGCGACGTTTACCGGCAGAAAAGCTGTTTTTCAGATATCTTATCGTTTTATCGAAGCCCTGCCTCTTCCTCCCCTCCCTCTTCGAAAAGCCCGCGCGATCCTTCCGAGACTTGTAACTCGCGTCGTCTTTGTCTCGTACGTGTCGCGATCTCTCTCTCTCTCTCTCTCTCGCACGGATTCTCTCTCACGGGTCTAATCGCAATCCGAACTTCGATTTTAGCAGGCCTTCTCTCTTCCCTCTTATCGCTTATCGCGACTCTCGAGTCGATCGATCCGTGGCCTCGTATGGTAAACACGTGTCTTGTTTACGCGCTTCGTCATCTCCCCTCCACTCGACCGTTCCCCTGCCTCCTCCTTCCTCCTACTTCCTTCTGCTTCGTGCCGACATTTCAATGTTCGATCTATGCGAGTAACGTAATTCTAACGCGCTCGAAACGAGCTATTAAGTCCTATCGAGACTCGATCTTTTCCCATCCTTTATATCCCCTTTCCGTATCTCGGTTAGAGCGCTTTCCGAGTATAATAAATCAGTCGTTTTTCGCGTTAGTCCGCTGAAAGACTACATATATGACTCGAGGGTTTCGGTGAAAGGAACGCGTTTGGTTTGTTTACAGGCCGCGGGTAGACACCAGTGCAGCTACCTGATAAACCTGCAGAAGGGAGAGTTCCTTCTTCAAGGTGGCGATCCGTCGTGGCTTCGAGGCTTGAAATCGATCCCAGGAAAATTGCAAGATCTCTATGAGATCAACAAGATCTTGGCCCATAGGCCGTGGCTGCTGAACAAAACGCACATAGAGGTTGGTTTTCCAGTGGCGAGCGAGAATCGTCTAAAGTCTAAACTAGTCTAAAGTCTAAGAAACGAGTAAGAGGAAGAACGGTTGGATAATCTTTTGTTCGCAGAAGCTGACTAAAGGCGCGGACAGTTGGTCCTTGGCCGAAGTCGTTCACGCGATCGTTCTTCTAGCCCACTTTCACTCCCTCTCGTCTTTCGTCTTCTCCTGCGGGATCAACGAGGAATTGGACAACGTAGCCGGCCACAATTACAAACAGAATATCCAGGATAATAGCAATAACGTATCAACTGCCAAAGAGAAAATTTCCAGTAGTCCCAAGAAGATTCCGAACGGCGATGGCAAGACTGGTAAGCTTCGACGCTCGTTTCGTTAACCTGGCCAATCTGTCTCGCGTAAGTTTTCCCACGATCTCCCCGAATTCGCGTTGACGAGATATCGTTGGAATTTGCGCAGAAAACATGCCGTCGCCGCCGTCCTCGCCGAGTATAGTCGGCGAACAGGAAGTCGGCGTGGAAGCCCTGATGGAGCGCATGAAACGTTTGTCGGAAAAGTCCGAGTCGTATCAGATCACGCAAGAGGAATTGTCCAAGAGATTCGAGACGGTCGAAACGCAGTCGGCGGAACTGGCAGCCGCGCCGCAGAGGAGTAGCTCGGTTCTCGATTCCGACATTGGTCATTTCATCGAGGATCCCACCTTCATCTACCAAGACTTCGCCAAGGTACCTGCTCGTTCGTTGCTCGTTCGTTGCTCGTTCGTTGCTCGTTCGTTGCTCGTTCGTTGCTCGTTCGTTGCTCGACGGCTTTCTCCGACAAATCTATACTACTACGATAGCCTAGATATGCCTATGACTTTCGACCTTCTACACATTTTTACTCGAATTGCTCGACGCCCGTTTCTCTATCGAAGGAAATTCGAAAGCGTATTCCAAGGCGACGCGATTACCGTTTTGCACCGCGACACCCATGAATATTTACGATCGGATGACACGTGTCCGCTCAGCCGGACATCGGAAGAAAACGCTTCGCGAACACCGTTTCGTTCGAACTCTTTGGGAATTCCTCGTCCTCCGATCCCTCTGCTATACCAATTTACTAATTTCATGTTTTTTCTCGTCGTTTTTTCAGCGAGGTCAACTGAACGACATACCGACTTTTCGCGTACAAGACTATTCTTGGGACGATCACGGTTACTCGTTGGTCAATCGTCTGTACAACGACGTCGGTAATCTGCTGGACGATAAATTCAAGACAGCTTACAATCTTACGTATTACACGATGGGCACGCACAGCAAAGTCGACACGTCCCGTTTCAGACGAGCCATCTGGAATTACATTCAATGTATGTTCGGCATCAGACACGACGATTACGATTACAACGAGGTGAATCAGCTGCTCGAACGGAGCCTCAAGACTTTTATAAAGAGCGCCGTCTGTTATCCGGAACGTGTCACCAAAAGGGATTACGATCGCGTCATGAGGGAGTTCAAGCACAGCGAAAAGGTTGGTACGCCCACTCGTTGGCGATTTTTCGCTTTTCGATTTTCAATTTCGACGATTTACCGATTTGCCAGAATCGATCGGAATCGAGGAATCTCGAAGTTTCCGAATTTCTTTCTTTTTAAATTCCCCAACTTTCGACCGTTCATCAAATCTTTTATAATTTCGAAACTTTTCTTTCCTAGTCCGTTGATAGCGGTTTTCTCGCCCTAGACGTCGATTTTTCACCGGATTACGTAATCGACAAGCTGTTACGTACGAATTCGTTTGCATACAATTCCTTTATGTTTCCTTTTCTTTCGACACGTTTCCTCGTTTCACGTGTAACAGCGGTCCGTTGTTTGATCTAGGAATTTTAAAACGTAACGCCGCGACGACGATCATCTGGCCTGTTACAGTTTAGCTCTCGTGCTCTAGTTAAAGTATAAAATCGAGTTTCTTTTTCAGAAAAATATATCTCTTTTTCAGAAGAATCTGTTTCGATTGTTTTCAGGTTCACGTAAACTTGATGATCTTGGAGGCCCGAATGCAGGCGGAGCTGTTGTACGCGCTCCGAGCCGTCATGCGATATATGACCTAAGCGAAGCCAATCGTCCTCGCTTCTTCGTCTACTTGCTGTCTGTCAGTTTATCGTCGATTTATTTTATCGTGTAGCTGGCGCGCCACGAGTTCGCGAGTCGTCATCGCCGTCGCCGTTTCGCGCACGATCGAGGCACAGAGAAGAAACGAGCGAACGCGACACCGATTCTCACGCAGCATATAATTAAATAACCGTATCCTCGCACGGTGACACGCGTACACATATTCGATCGATCCGATCCATCTGTCCCTAACGTACTACGCATACTACGAGAGAAGTTCGCGTTCCTGTCGATACGCGTAGCGCGTCAACGAAGAACAACTCCGCTAAAACGATCGAACAGAAAGAAGCGATTCGAAAAAAGGGAAGAAGAGGAACAAGTTTTTTTTATCATCGAACACGCGGAGAATTTGGTGAATTTTTGAAAGCGTTTACCTTTTTCATTTTGTATACCCCTGGCGGGGAAGAGAAGACAAGCGCGCGCGCGCGCGCGCGAAAGAGAGAGAGGGAGAGAGAGAATGTGAGAGAGAAAGAGATTTTTATTGTTTGTTTTGTAAATAGACACTCGTATTTTTCTATTTTCGCGAGGATCGTAGTGAACCGTTATTTGCACGTTCCGTTAGCGTTTCAGATCTGTTACAGTTTTTACTAGCCCCGTTCGCTTCACCCCCCTTCATTTCTTTACGCAACATTCAGCCACGTCGGCAATTTAGAGCGACTCGCTTTTTAAACGTATCCTTCCTTCGATTTGCTCTTCGCGTCTCGCGTACGTGCACACGATAGACCGTGATATTAATTTTGATCGCGATATTTTTTATTTTTCTCTTTCGAAACCTTCTTTTTTCCGTCTATTTGTCGAGATCGCGATGAACGTTTCGCGTAATTTCGCATCATTTCGCGTTGCTTTTTTCTATCGTATCACCAAACGGTTTATCGACGGCTGCGATTAACGATTAAGTATAAAGTTCGTTAACGAACGTTCGCGATCGGAAATAATCGAGATGATCGTTCGTCTCGAGTTTCGCTGTTCGTCGAACACGACGAGACGACCGAACGCGAACGAGAAAACTGATGTCTTTCGCGCGCCATGATCGCGGTCCACGTTGTACATAATTATAATACGGTTTTAACTTTGTTTATTTCGATGACTATCGCATCGCCCGAAAATTATCGGGTTGGCAACTAAATTCTTTTCGAAATCGCTCGAATTCTATCTTCGACGAATCGAACAGTTGGTCCGTTATCGAATTTTTCATTCGTATTTACACGGAAAATATTCCACGAGTTGCTCGAGATCGCGTTCTGCGGTATTAACAAATATTACCCGCTTTTAACGAATATTCCTTTTATTTGAAATACGTATATCGATACCCGCATTATCGACAACTTCGACTATGCAATGCGAATATTTCCAATTTGGCTAACGGTAGAATTCCGAACGATATCGGTGAAGATACGTTTCGAATCTAGTTGCTAACCTAATAAACGATATAACGAGAGAAAGAGAGAGAAAGAGAGAGGAAGAGAGAGGAAGAGAGAGGAAGAGAGAGAAAGAGAGAGAATGAGGGGGTGTGAGGTTGTGGGAGAGAGAGCGATCGCAAGAGGGGAAAAGATTCCGTCGTATTCGAGCGTACAGATGATCGAAAAACAAAGCGTTTAGATCGTAGGACGATCTGCGCGCGTGCAAAGTCCGCGCGCGCGCGCAGAGACAAGCAATGCTCGTCGGCTGTGTTTATTTTCTCGTTCGATCGCGAAGCTTTATCGACGATTAACAAGTTTGTTCGAGCGAGAATCGATCTCGTCGATCGTTGTACCCGCGCGGCCATATTTCTGCCCGCGCATTCCGCTGATGGACAGACTGGGTGTGCTCGTCGAACGGACTCCGGCGCGCACGATACGCGCAGCGAATCTTCGAATTTACCAATCTCGTATTCCTATATTCGCGAATTTACAAGCGCGTTCGCGCGTCGAAACGTTCGAAATTCCGAAATTTGCCAATCGAAGAATTTGTAAATTTGGAAATCGGTAGCACGGGTGGTGCGCGTCGGAACAGCACGGTTGGCCGTCACCGGTATGTCCGGTGATCGGAGATGTTCAACGAGCTTACGAGCAGAATTATCGATATTATTACGGGTACGAGTGCGTAACAACACGGGAGTAGGAAAACTGGCAAGGTTCAAACGGACGAGTTACGAAAAGAAGAAGCGGTTTTTTGCGAGACGTTTATCAACGAATTTTTCATGCCTTTGTGCGTAACGTTGTTTACCGTTTACTATCGGAACGGAAGGCCGACGGAAGAAAGCTCGTTCGTTCTTTCCTTCCGACGACCAAAAAGAACAGAGACGAAAAAAAAGACGGTTGATAAACGGAAGAGTTATGTTTCTAACGCGCGTGGAGGACCGAGAGAGGCTGTCTAAAAATAAATCAAATCCATGTTAAGTCGTTTAAGGTACAGATTACGCGTGGTACAGGGAGAAAAATAAGTAACGGAGGTAGAGAGAAGAGAAATATACCGCGAATTACGCGTGTCTGTGATCGCATATTATACAGTAGCATGTATAACGCGCGCACGCATCGGTATGGGAAGCGTAGATGAAAGCTGGCCTGATTATATGTCGGATATTATATATACATATATACGTATTAGATAAATACGTATGCGGTTACATACGATGCGTATATATATACGTTTATTACGAAAAGAGAGAAGAACGCGTGCTACGTTAAGAATACGTTAAGAATACGTTAAGGATACGTTAAGGATACGTTAAGGATACGTACGGGGTGAAAGCAAACGACACCGGGAAAACACGAAACATATAGGCGTACGTATAGCGTTTGTAATTACGGTGTCTCTTTATTATGTAACCGTGTATTTGCGCTCTGGAATTATCGTGTATTCGCGAACGTTTTTCCGTGTTCTCGATCGCAAATTTACGAGAGACTCGAGATGGAGAGACACGGCGAGCGTTCGTCGACGAGTCATAAACGCGTAGATAACCAGCCGATAAGCACACCAACGACTTTTCGACCAATAGCGACGCGTTTGCCTCGTAAACGATGTCCCTACATATCACTTGGAGAGTTTTAGAGAGGGCGAGTTTCGCGATCGTCGCTCGCTCTCGCGCGATCAATTTTATAACCATTTCCGTTCTCCGTTCTTCCTTCTTCGTTCGTCGCTCATCGAGCGTCGAGATCCGGGAACGGATCTGGCACATCCGTTTACGGACAATTTCACAGTTCGTGTATCGTAATAGAGGACAAATCGAGCGAGATAACGAACGAAGAATACGAAGACGGTGGTCAGTTGCACGGACGACAGTATTCCGTTATCTACACTTTCACTTTTTACCAAATTTATAAGCTTCTACTCTTTCTCTCTCTCTCCCTCTCTTTCTCTTTCTCTCTCTTTCTTTTTCTTTTTCTTTTCTATCATCTCGCGTGTCTTTACGCGTCTCGATTCTGTTCGTTCTTCCTCAGCCGATTAGATAATCGCGATGTACGCGCGAGCAAAGATTAACCGTTTACAGAGCCACTTCCACAGAGAATTTTTATTCGTCCAAACGAGTAATTTTGTTTTTTATTTTCTATATAATCTTAAGGACGACGAAGCTCGCGACGTTTAAGCGTTATAACTTAACGGAACGCGTTCTATCGTTTCATTTTCTTTCGAGTGATCGATCGTATCGTGTCGTATCGGATCGGATCGGAAACTCTGAGTTGTTTACCCGTAATATCGTCGAACATTTTTAACGCGTAGATTCGTGAAGCGGCCGCGTAAACGGTTAAGAGAAGCGAGCGGAACCCCGACCAAAGAGACTTTTTCGCTATCGAGGCTCAACTTTCGCGTCGCCCATTTTTATACGCTGGTAAATATACCTATATAATATATATCTCACCTGTAGAGGAAATTGTTCCTGCTCGAGAATCGAATAACCGAGCGATAGATACTCTTGTACCTTCGTCGTCGTCGTCGTCGTCGTCGTCGTCTCACTGAAATGATCAAAAGGATCCAAGAAACGCGAAAGAAAGAAAGAGATGTAAAAAAGATCGATCAGCGGATCTTGTACGTCGCTTATTTCTTCTCTCTGTCTGTTCACTCTTTTTCTCCTTTCTCTTGGCCGATTTTGCACGTATCGCGTGCGAGCGAACGATCGCTGAACTCGATCCCGAAGGGCGGAGAACAGATTGATTTTTTCTTTTGGGAAATGATCGGTGGTGAAACGTGTTCGTGGCACGTGCTCTGTTGTGCCCGGGCTGATCTCATAAAATTAATAAGCATCGTCGTAGTCGGAAGGGAGGGATAAAGAAACGTTTTTCCTTTCGTTTTTATAGGTTACAGAGGAAAAGAGAGGAAAAGAGAGGAAAAGAGAGGAAAAGAGAGGAAAAGAGAGAGCGAAAGAAAGACGAACGAGGAGAGGAGGATCTTGATCGTTTTTTTCTTTTTCTTCGCTTCGACCGGTTATCCTGGCGCGGGAACGAATCTCGCGAGAACAAGGCGAAATTTATAACGTTTCTACTTTTTATTTATTATTAATTGTTCTTTTTTTTCTTTCTTTTTAAACGAGAAATCGAGCAGCGAACATTCGATGCTCGAACCGCTGGTTGCTCGGCTATTTTGACGCGCGTAACGTTCGACGAGATCGCGTCAGGATTTCGGTCGCCTTGAACAATCGTGGAGGTGGACGAGATCCGTGGGACGAGAAAATCGTTGTCGGTTGTTGGATGTCGGAACGACGAAAACTCCAACCGGACGTTTGTTTTACGAAATAGTTGTACGCGTATCTCTTGTCACCTTGTTCTTTTAACGTAATTTTAATTTCGATGATAGATCGACGGATTTTCACGTGTACATTGTACGAAAACGGAAAAAGGTTGAACGTTGTTCTCGACGAAGAAGCGCGCGTGTTCGCGCCGCGAGCTCGAGCCACCTCCGAGAGAGCCAGAGAAAGAAAACGTGTTGCGGAAAAGAAACGAACGAATGTTTACACGCCAGCGCGTCGAGTATGATCGTGTGATAATTACAAGTGATTTGACTAGGCCCTTCCAAATGGATTCAGTCGATTATATTATTGTATCGTATCGTCGTGTCAGATGCCGCGGACGCGCTGGTAACAGCTCGAATTCGCGGTTCACCTTGTTTCGTCCGTTTATCCCTGCTTTTCTCTCCCTCTGCTGCTTTAGCTCGTCTCGCGTGTTTCCAGCGTCACCCCGCCTAGTCAGAGACCCTTTCGTTTCGAAACCCGAATAATTCCGTTCGCGACTACGCCCGGAACATCGCGGTCACGTTGATTCGATTAAGCGACGCGGTCAACGCCTAATCTTATCATGGACCGTGGCGAGACGCCTCGATCTCGGATCGTTTCGAGATTCGTCGTGGAATTGTTCGGGTACAACAGGATATACTCGTATCTTTTCTTCGTTTCGCGCAGAGCGATTCGAGCTGCTACCAGCGTGACGCGTTTACGTGGAGGGTCGTATGTGATGTGATTTCTTTTATATCATAACGAATGATGAACACTCTAAGAAATGTTATAGTTTCATATAAGTGATATGTTATTTGTCATTTATTTTATCCCTTAATAAATGATGTTATATAAAAAATCCTGATCAATTTCTTATCCCGAGACAGCTCGGATTCCTTGTTTCCATCGATGCTTTCGCGAAAGTCGACAACGTCGGCATCGAACTTTTTTCGGAGGATGGAATTAATTGAAACAACGATCGTATCCATCTTCTCGTTTTACATTTATTCACCGTCTATCTGCATACACACGTGAAACGACACCAAACGTCTACTTTGTTGTACTCGTGTTACGCTAAACAATTCGACTCGCTTGTCTCGTCGTATTATGTTAAATTATTTCCGAATAGGATCGACTACGTTGTCGCGTGCCGCCGATATAATATATTTACAAATAATAAAAGAAAAAGAGAAAAGAAAAACAGAAGAAGACCGCTTCGCGTATATTGCCGTCATCCAGTCTTGTTGGTCCACGGAGGATGATGGGTAGAAGAACCTCGGAAAAACCTGATTCTTCTACGATTTACAATTGGACGAATAATTTTTCGCGATCGATCGGAACACGGAAAATAAACGAAGCTAATCGACGCTCGAACCAGCCTCTTCAACGGTCCAATTTCTTTTAGAGGAGACGCGCCGTTCTACTCACGTGGTCGTTCTCTACCTACAGCGTCCTCGATAAGGTCGATTAACGGAGACTAATCGCGTCGACGGTCGGCAGGTCGGTCGGTAGGTCGGTCGAAAGACGATTTTCTCGGGCCGGTGTTTGCCCCTGTAACAAATATCTCGACAGAATATTTTTACGCGACAGAAGTGAGAAATTGCGACGCAGAGACGAAGGTCGAGGAGAAGGTTTCCCGCTGGAAAAATTCTTTTTCGCTGATCGATCATCCCGTTGCGTCGTTGCCATCGGCGTAACTAGGTAGGAAACAGTTCGCGCCTCTTCGATTAATCTGACCCTTTTCACCTTCGTCGCCTTTCGTCGCGTGCTGCTATTTAACTGGCTGTTCGCCTGTGTTACTCGGCTAATCTAAACGCGTTTCAAAGCCAGACAGAATATGTCTGGTTCGGTTATGGCAATGCTCGTTAGCCAACCGGTGTGCGAACAATCGTGGGTGCAGTCTCTACGGTGGTAAAATCGTGACCTCGTCGAAACGGCTAAGAAATCGACACCGCGAACAAATTGTGCAACGTTCGTTCGACGACGCGCCTACTGCGATATCTAGAAAAACAACGGTAGAGGAACGAACTCGAACAGCGATCCGTTTGTTCGGTGCCACTTGATGCGTTTTGTACTTGCTTCTCGGTTCTTCTCATTTTCTCTCTTTTCTTTTTTTTCTCGATTCCTCGATCCTACTTGGCTGATCACGGAGGTGTGCAGAAAATAGTGACTAATTTCCTTCGTAGTCGCGAGACTGTGGTGGCGGTGTGTGACGATGCATGTGGATGTGTGGCGGCAATTCGACCGTGGGAACACCCAGACTGCTTCTCTGCAATCGAAACAGATAGTTTTCAATAGGGCATTTTTCGATCGTATCAACGTTTCAGCCTTTATCGGAGCAATGTCGACATTCGTGTTTGAAACGGTTCGTCGGGAATACCTGATTCGTTTTTCGTTATTTAGCAACGACACGGGACGAGAGAGAGAGAGAGAGAGGGAGTAGTTTGGTAATGTCGAAGTTGACGAAGTTACGAGGAGCGGAATTCGAGAGGATACTCGGTTACTCTGCAGGGAAGGGCTTACCTGGGATCTCATCCCGTTGAAAGCGGTGGCAGTGGGGTTATCCTGGGGATAGCCGAGCACGTGGGTCGAGCATTTCTCGCAGCCGCGCCGCCGCCTCGAGGACGCGTGGCAACGCAAAGCGCGACACAATTCTCGTGCCATTTCCGAACACAGAGACTCTTGTTGTTGCTGCTGCTGCTGCTGCTGCGTTTGTTGTTGCTGCACGGACTGCGAGATCCCTTGCAAGGATTCCGAGCAGACCGGCGTCGATGCGGGAGCTCTCTACGTTTCGATTAGAAAAACGATCGGTCGACGGTGATAATCGATCGGGAGCAATTAGAACGAATGTCCGAGACACGAAGAGAAATCGAGGGAAACGCTCGATCGCTACCACGAATAGTAATTAAAAGGTACTCGTTCGTAGCTTCGCTCGTTTAAAAGCTAACGCGAAGCCAAAATCGAACGAACGAACGAACGAACGAACGAACGAAGAGAAGAATCGCGATCGGAAGTAAAGAAAAAGAAGAGACTAGAGGGGAGGATGTCTGAGAAAAAAAACGGACCTTGGTTGACGAGCGAGCTTGGTGCGTTCGTAGTCGGCCGGCATGCTTCAGTGGAGGATGAGCTCATGCTGCGTCGCAAAAATACCACGACGGTCGGTCGAAATGGAACACAAAAAAGTGAGAAAAATTCATGCAACCCTGTTTAAAAAGGTCATGCGTGGCTGTGTTCGATTGCCTGGAAAAAAAGCTCGTTTCTTTGACGACGGTCAGTCGGTTAAATCGTACGGAAATCGTATGGGAATAAGCGAGGATCGGCAGGGTGACCGAGCGGACAAGATCGCGCGATCGAGGACACGGTATTCGCCGATTCTCCGTCGCGTTTTCCGACGAATTTCGGAGCTTTTCAACGTCGCGCGTACCCTGTACCATCTACTCACCCGTTCCGCCGGCGTATTTCTCCTCGAATTGTAGCAAAACTCGAATATCGCGATCAGCACGGCGAAAGCTAAACCGCACAACAGCACGACGAACACTCCACCTAGAAGACAGCAAAAAATCGAGACTCTCCAGCAAACGTAAAAATTCATGGATCCTGATCGGGTACAGGATACCGTTTGGTCTTTGGCAAACCTTCTTGAACAACCGATCGAGAGGTTGTGTCGAGAAGGTGGTCGGTAAACAAACGAGCAGCGTTTTTTCTTCGTATCCGGTGTACGATTTTAATTCGGCGACGATCAACCGTTAGCCGTTTAGAATACGTTTATCGCCGCTGTCCCTGTGGAAACGTAGCGCGTTCGCCGAGCTACCGATAAAAACTTGAGGGCATCGCGTTTACGAGACTTCTTGCCGAATATAATGTACGCTTCTTTCGGCTAGGGTAGAGATATTCCCACGAATAAGAACGTTCGCGAGATTACCTATGTTATCCACTCCCAAAGAATTCGCCTTGCTTTCTTTCCCTTTCTCGGTTCTCATGCAGGTGTCACCAGGACTCTTCCACCATTTATCATACAGCATTTGAATCTCGCCCTTTTCCTGCAGCTCCAAAATTGCCAGAGATATCTTGTCGCGCCAAGGAGAACCTACGAATACAATATAACGCGTTAATCGCGAAGCAACGGAAAACGAAATTATTCGATAAAGAGAATATCGCCGCGTACCCATTGGCGTGGCGATTCCGTATCCCTTGCTGTCCAAAAGTCCACCGATCTGAGTGAGATTGCAATCCCTTTGCACGATATAATCCAGCATGGTGGATTCCATGAGGAAAGCGTAGTCGCCTTGAAGAACCCTTTGAATTCCTTCCTCGTAGGTGGGCACGAACACCGATGGTTTTTTATTCTCCATGAATCGCCACATTTTCTTGTATGTCTCGATCATGGAATCCTTTAGATAACGGGTTGACGAGAGTGAATCGCGCGCGTACAGAATGTAAAAGAGATAAGAACGGTTACTATTACGAGGTTACCCTGAAAAAGGTCATGGTGCTTCCGCTATCCAGGGTCCCGTATGCGATGTCCGTTTGGCCGGCAAGATCTTCCGCGTTCTCGATCGGCGTTATCATTCGTTCCACGGTCAGGAAGGCAGCCAAGTTTGCGGTATACGACGAGATGATTATCAGGGTGAAGAACCACCAAATACCGCCCACGATTCGAGTACTCGTTGCCTACGTCGCAACATTTTTCTCTCAGCGAGTCGTCTCTTTATCTCGAATAATAATTCTGTTCCGCGTACCTTGGGATTCAGATCGCTGCCTTGTTGCATCAGTGTTCCGATCGTGAACCAGAAGCTGTTTGCCAACGAGAACTGATTCTCGACAACTTCCGAGTCCGCGTGGCAAGGATGAGGGTTGTTCCACTCGTACGGGCTGAACCTCGCGACCACGAACATCGTCACCGAGACGAGAACATACGCCGCCAGAACGTACAGCCAAATCTCGATGGCTAGCGGGTTCATGAAAGAGAATAGGCGAGCTGGATGGCTAGTCGGTACCTGGAACAGCCCGTAGAACATTCGCCGCGAACGATCCAATTTACGATTCGCGCATTTTTAACTACGCTGCATCTAGCTCGTAGCGGGTCAGCTCGTAGTAGATAGGCTCGATTAGAGATTATGGAAGAAATGGTAAAACGCGAGAATCGATAGAAAATAGAGATCGCGAGAAAGGACACGCGCGACAGTATCGTTATCGATTTTCATTTCAATTAAACTTGTAAGCCGCGTTTCCACGAGAATCGCTTCGTAACGCCCCTGTGAATTCTAGCTAACAGGCGAGTTCATTATCGACCGGACACGCGTGTGTATATGCACACCTGTGTAAGGGAGAACCGATTGCGAGCTCGAAATTAAAGAGCACGACACGTTTGCCGTTTCCGTCTTTAATTTTCGACGTATTATTAGTTCACCGAACTTTCAAAATAGTCGAGCATACGAAACCGTTTCGATTTTCAATTCTTAGCGAAGAAACGTTCTTAGCAGGAATGCATCGATTCTAATAAAGTGGGAAGATAACGCGATTAGATATACCCGTGTAAGATTGGATTTTACGCGACACGAGCTACGACCGAGAAGAGAGAATCGTCCAAGGAAAAAGATTCAATTTCGAATCGAGAGGATCGTTCGATAATTTCGATTCGATTCGATTCGATTCGTTCGAGAGAAATTTACATCTCGTTAGAAAGAGAATTTCGACGAACTTTCGAGTCGAGCTCGCTTTGTCACTCGTCCGATCTATCGACGAATCGTTCGATTTTAAATCGATTAATTCCGTCGACGAGAGTAACGAGCGCTCGTAGATTCTTTTCGTTAAATGGAACCGAACAAGAAAGCGAAGAAATAAGTTTATCGAAATCGCTCGTCTCTCATAACGAAAGGATCGCGAACAAGCATACGCGTCGAACGCGTTACGAGTTAAGAAAGGGCTGCGAACAAAGCGACGTACCAGCGTCCCGAGCGCGAACGCGTTCGAACGATTACTAACGACCGAGAGGCGGATGAAAAATGGTCGAGGAACGGAATTACGAAACTCTGCGGCTGACAAGCGCGCCAAAATGCGTCCACGCTGTTCCGTCTCGTTTTTCCGACAGAACATTACCCTGTCGCTTCATTTATACGCGTCTCGTAAATCTTGGCGATACGCGCGATCCAGTATGCGTTTGATACCGATGAGATCGCGATGTCACGCGTATTGTCGCGGCGTTACCAACATCTGACCAAATGCCAGGGTTACCCGGATCCCGACCACAGGAATCGTGGAATTACGGACGACAGTTGGCGGTGATATAACAGTGAAATTAACGGTATAAATTAATCGAACGATACTACGAGTATTCGTACGACGGCGTTCGAGTGGAGCTTCTCGATAGCCGAAAGAGTATCGTTTCGAAAAGGAGAAGACGTAATAAAATTCTAGTAATTCTAGTTTTTCCGCCGATTAAGCCGAACGGGAGCAACGGACGTTTCCGAGTAACAACAGATTGCGGTATCGTGGCGACCGGTAACCATTCAGGATGTTCACGGTGAATCTTGTCGAACGATCGATCGCGATATCGAATAATTAAAGGACACTTTGGGTAGAGACAGTCGCCAGCACCGATTGCAATTAAAGCGGTCGCATTACACTAATTACAAGGACGCACGGTCGGCACGTTGATTGCCGCCTCGATAAGGGGACATTCCATTTTTCCAGCGAGGACGAACGAACAATTTCTTCGAGCGAAACTTTCGAATCGGGTCTTCTTCTCGATTCATCGAGATACAGTGATTCTCGACGCTTGAGAGAGAGGCGCTGTCGAGACAGCGCTCGTTTGCGAGAAATCGCGAAAAGAAAAAAGGAAAACGCGATAGTTCGCGGCGCTTATTTATTCGAAGGGGAAAAATGACTTTGCGGAGAAAATTAGCTGGCAATTAACGCGTCTGCGATACGAATTAACAACTGCCTGGACGATTTTATTCGTGACGCGCGGCCAGTGCCGCGTTATTTACGTACAGCCAGTCGGTTTCTGTGCGAGTTACGAGGAGACCAAAAAAGGAGAATAACGTTATAAAACGTAGCCTCCGCTTTTAAATCCGCGAAACGGGCGGACACAGAGGCACGACATTTAAACACGGCTGCCTACTGGAATGTTAATTACCGTGGTGAAAGAAGCACCGATGAATTACACCGCGAGTTGTTTCGAAATTAGAGTAGTCAAGATATTTCGCTATTTTTCGTTCGAAGTTTAGCCATGTTTAGAAGGCAATTAGTCGACGACAACGACAGCGAAATAAGAGGAGAAAAGCAGAGAGAAGACAAAGTAGAAATGGAAGTGGCACACGGTTGCCATACGTAGTCGCCGTAAATTTGTCCCAGCGAGACGCCCGATCGAATTTTCTATCGATAGCGGCAAATAGAGGTCGAGGCTGAAACCGAAAGAAGCACGATCGTCTCGAAAATGTTATTTAGCGTCTTCCCTTTCAGCGTTGCCTCGTTATCGCTGCTACGTCGCGTCGCGCCATGCCGTTATTGTTTCCTTCGTTTCGTACGTTCCGTCGAGCCCATCGGTTCTTTTCGATCGTGATATCGTTCCTTATTCGCTCGTGTTTCCTTTTTCACGTTAATCGGCCAAAAGTGCTTTCGCTCGTTAACTTTAAGCAGACGTCGCGGCAAACGACAAACAGCGGTTAGCGAATTAGCTCGGAGCTTCGAAGTCGAGACTCCTTAGACGATTTTCATTTAGCGATATCGAGCGAAGCGCCGAGTCCTGGAAAAATTCTGCCGGTAATAGTAAAGGAGAGCGGAAGGGAAGACTTCGTGAACGCCGAAACGACGAGAAGTCGTAACCGTAAAGAATACGAGAAACAAAGTGGTGCCGTTTGAAAAAGTTTGCGATAACGAAAAACTTGAAAGAGAAAAGAAGAAAAAGCGGTTCTTTCGGTGCTTCTCCGTTATGAAACGAGTGACGAGCAGGTACGGATTAACCGAGTAAATACGATATTGACCGAAAGCATATTTAATCTTCTAAGCGACAGTTCTCGCGAGCGCGACTAAATTTCAATTAAAAAGCATAACTCGTGAAACGGGACGAGTTTCGGCCGGCGCGGCGGTTAAAATTAAAAAGAGCCGGTGGTTTTCTATAGGTGATCATTCCGTAGATAGGATCACGGTGATTAGGTAAATTGTAGACTTCGGACCGTGTTCAAGTTCTCATCTTGCCGTTTTCGTCGCTTCGTTTCGCTACGTCTTTGTTCTTACCTTGAAAAGGATGGAAATACCAAGATTCATGAACGGCTTAGTAAAGTCGATCACGCTTTCGCGAGCGTAATTAATAGTCATCGAGCCGACCGCCAAGTCTGCTTTCTGCGAATAAACACGAATATGTTTGGTTAGTACATTTCGAAATCGAGGAAGACTCGTCTAAATGGTCGAAAATAAAGCAAACGATACGTGGTGACGGCGTGTGCGTGTGTGTGTGTGTCGTGAAAGGGATTTAGAAATGTCTATGGCTGCTGTAGAAGGTGAATCGTGGATTTTCGAAAACAGATGGAAGAATCTACTACTTTCATTGTCTGACCGTACAACGTCCAACGCAACGGATTAAAAATACAAGATTCCCTGGAGGATCTTGCCAAGATTTCCAACGTTTCCGTCGGTGCATCGGTACGTTCTTCTATCTGTTTTTGTTCGTTTGTTAGCCTATTTCGATCTGATTCGAGCGTTAAAAGCGGTGATCTCGAGTGTCGGTGTAAAAATAGCGTGCAGTACGTAAATGAAGAGATCTACTTGCTTCTAAGAAAACTACTTCTACGTTAAAATCACCTCGAACGAAGATGGTAATCGTTCAAATATTATTCGAGATTCTTCGACTTTTGATCGGTGAGAAGTTTTCACGAATTTTCTCAAGTACCTGATCCGATTTTCTCGGCCGGAGAAAAATCGAATTTTTTTGCCGGTTCAAATTACATTGGTTACTCGTCGAATTACGCGAGCCAAGAAGATTCGCCGGTCGTACGTATCTTCGGAGAAGAAGAAGAAGAAGAAGAAGAAGAGAGATTGCTGGAGAACTCGAGAAGATCAGTAACTCGGAGAAAGATTTTCAGTTCAATTCGGAAGCCGGTTCTCGGGGTAAAATGGAACATGCATAGAGTACGTTATCTAACTGGTTTTTCAGCGTCTGGAAAAGCACTTGCAATGTTATGAAGCACACTGCTACTACCCCGCGCAGATTTATTTCCGACTGTATGCCGTCCTCGGAAACGTACACCTATATTACGCGGACTTAACCGATAAGGTGGATTCGCTTGGCCGATGTCTTTCACGAGAATTTTATATATTAAAATACCATGTCCGTCTGTGGAATACAAATGTCCGATATTTTTCTCGTCGATAACATGGAAATTGGACGTATTGACCGACACGATCAGTTGTTCAGTTTTCGGATTAAATAAACGAGGCTCGAGGCATCGAAGAAATTGAAAAAAAGGATTTCTCCCCGAGGGTTATCTCGCGCGAGAGCGTTCACGGGTTCTCGCGATGTCGCTCTGTTTATGTCATGTATTTACGTATACCTAACGAGAAACTCTATCATTAATCACGCGGTTTGGCGTAAATTATACAGTCATCTATTACGATTAAGGGACGAGAAGGCATGCAAAGTAGCCCGGTTATTCGGGCCGAGTTGCCTGCTCTCTTCTTTATTACGGAAGCTCGCGGTGTGGTTAACTCGCATTTTTTCGTTCGCGAGTTCGAGCTGCCGCTACGGTCCGAGAATTATTAACGATCATCCGACAAAATTAATAACGGAGAGCTCGTGATATAGTATCGGCTGCTTCGCAACAGCTGTCGCCCAAAGAGCGGGAGAAATCATGGCTGTAACGCCCTGACAAATTTTTCTTTCTCTCGATTTTTTCTTTGCCCGAAACGCGTGTCGTTAGTTAACGGCAATTGTTTCTCGCTCCGAAGCGATTACGATTATCGAGAAAGCACGGTGTCACGAGTTGCAGCGTAAACGGAAGAAAATTATTGCGCGACAAAATATTTCCAACAGAATACGTTATTCGCGAATACCGGGTCAATGCATTTATGCATCGCTCGTTCGAGTACACGCGCATTCGATTTTCAGCTAGGCAGAATAGTAAATTCGGCTCCGACGTTCGAGATTTACGGCGAAAGTAAGTTTCGAATATACGCGCGAACCTCTAATATCATAGGTATATTAGAAAAATTTTCTTTCTTTAGATTAAGCAATTTCGTCGCGCTATTGTACGGAACAAAGACCGGAGAAGCATGGTTTCGCGCCTGCCAGTTCACCGGTTAGGTTAGGTTGCACGCATTTCCACGCTCTGCTCGACTCGACGCGTGATTAGTGATTTGCATTGCAAACCACCCCTCTTGTCCGCTCTCTGGTAATAACCGAACCCTGGCCGCATCTATCGCAACCTCTGTCTTCGTTAACGGTTACCGAAGAAACTGGACTCTTAACTGGAAAACCACGGACGAAATTCGAAAGCTTTTCCGGCAATTATCGTTGTACATTAGGCGTACCAATGAATAATCCACTACTGTTCTTAACAAGCTCGTAAGTCGATAAAAAGAATTTGCGCCTCGTCTTTCGCGTATTATCCGAATAATGTCGGCAAATAGAGAATGTCCAAGTAGGCGCGGAGTATACTTACGAACCGATCGACGATCGAAGAGCGCGAATACCGCGTACGGGACCGCGAACGCTTCGATAAGAAAGGAACTTACCTTGTCCATCAACTGCCGGACTATTCCGTTCCATTCGCCGGTCTCGTAATCGTAAACGCCGTACTTGCCATCCGGTACGAGCTCGATCCTGTAGCCGAAGCCCACCATCTCGGCTATCTCCTTCAGTAGGTCGATGCAGAAGCCCTCGTAACGCGCGTTGCCGCTCAAATTCCCTCGGCTCTTCACCATTACGTACGGCTGCTCCTACGGGGACCATAAAAAGGAGCTACTACCTTCCGTCTTCTTCTTCTTCTTCTTCTTACTCCTCCTCTTCTTACTTCCTTCTACTTCCTTCCCTCCTTCTTTCTCTTCTTTCATTTCTTTTCCTCACCTTCCCTCTCCTCTATATATCTTTGCATTTTTCCTTTCCTCTCCATCCCATAACTCGCCCGTCTTTCTTTTTCGATTATTTTTCCTCCAACAGCTTCCTCCCGTTCCTTTTTCGCGTCTACATTTTTTCTGCCTTTATTCTCTCCCGTCGCGTAATCTCGCCCTTTAATAACCTGCTAGTTTTTCCTTTCGCTTCGAAATTTACTCTTTTCCTGCAGAATCGTTTCATCGGTATACCTGCACCGATACCACCTTGGAAATATTTCTTCTCCCTCCTTTCGCTCTTTTCTCCCTTTAATTACGATCCATCCCGCTCGAGTGTTTACCGTATCGTTAAACGTTTGCGGTTATTTAGAGCGTCCGTTTTGCACCGTATTTAAACCTTCCTTCGTTTCTCGCCGGTGTTCGAGCGAAAATCAAATTTTTAACGAGCGAACGCGAAATCGAATTTCATCGGTTATAAGAAGAAGCCAAGTTCGACAACAGCCTGGTTGATTTACTTACCGCGGAGATTCGAGCGATTTAAATCTTGCTCGTAATTGGAGCAATTTGAAACTGGACTAGAAGTCTAGGGGCCACGTTTGATCGAATATAGGTACACAGAAGCTATCGGCGAATGAAATAAGTTTATCGAGTTGAAATGTGTACCTAACGGTGGATCGATATCGACAGAGACGCGTTCTCGCACGAACCTTCGGGATTTGCAGAACTGCAAATTAATCGCGTCTCCGATTAATGGACCTAATCTAATCCTTAAGATTATGAAATCGGTGAGAAAAAGAGATCACGAACGAGAGGTAATAGGACGCGTTGTTCGACGTTTGTAACGATGTATCGGTAGTTTGTAGTCGACGAACGGAGCCAACCGGTTAATTAGCACGCTACACCCAATTTACGAGCTTAATTACATGGCGGGTGGGTACTCGCGACCAATTAACGCGTATTCTCCCGATTTGGCTCGGACTTTTCGTACACTATAACTCGAGCGAGACGATTGATCGCGATCATTGCCGTAATTAGGATATTTGGCTAGAATTAACGCTCGATGCCTTTTAGAAATGTATAGGATATTCGAAATTCGGCGAATCGGGAGTCGCGACGAATCGTGGAAGGAATCTATCGTACTACGTATGCAACACGTTACTATTCTACGAGTTTTCTCTGGCTACTAGAGGTGATTTTAATCGTGAACGTGCGCTACGAATTATCGTCCGACTGCACGCGCTGCAACGATATTAAAAATAGTATCGACGACGTTGATCGTTAATCTTTAAATATATTTTTTTAAACGGGTGATTATCGAAATAGTCTGTAAAAGGTGCGTTCGTGTGCGTGGTGTCCGAAGATAATAAAAGCATCGAAGAACGCGTGTAAGGACAGATAGCATCGGGTTACGAAAGAATGATTCGTTGAGAAGGATGAAAAGTGGTTAAATAGAGGGGAGTTTTTCTTTCTACGACGTTGCAATTACCACCTAGGCGAGGAGGAGCACGGGTGAGCAAAGGTTAGAAAGAACGGGTGAGATCGAGTGAGATGAGAAAAATTAAACAAACCAAATCATACATGTCGCATGAGTTCTCGAACGATGCCATTCCACTCCCCGGTTTCCGGGTCTTTTGCACCGTACTTCCTGTCCGGCACCAGCTCCAATCGGTAAGTGAATCCGACCTCCCTTGCCACCGCCTCCAGAAGGTCCACGCAAAAACCGTAAAACCGCGCGTTCCCCGTGTAGTTTTTTTCATAGTGCATCATCACGTATGGAATTTCCTGTACGCGAAAGCAGCAGGGCCCATGCAAACAACGGAACATCATCGCTATCGTCGGATCTGAACGATATCTTACGAGATACCAGAAATTGATCCTCGTCGAACGGTCGGAATATTGTACGAACAGGTGTTCGGAGCCGGCAAGTTTTGCAACATTCGAAATTCGATAATAAGAAGAAACGTGAACGCGGATAAAACGGTGCACGATCGCGACTCACCAGTATCGTGATGACGAGCAGCGTGACGTTCGCGGATCCTGGTTCGAAGAAGGCCGCGGTGTCCGTCACGTTGACGCCGGCGCCAGGACGCCACTCGCCGACCTGTTTCGATTCTACGTTTCACGACCTTTTTTTACAAACTTTTTACGGTAATACTCTACCTTAACGAGCGAATGCTGTTTCAGTTTCAGCAGATCCAGCTTGAACTGTATCCTGCGACCTTCCTTAAACTCGATGGGTCCCGAGATACCTTTCATCACCACCTGGAAACGTACGAAGCGTGATTGTCTACATCCACAGTGTAACGACGCTATATTAGAAAAATCCTGTCTTATTATCATGGAACGAAATAACTTTCCAAGAAAGTTCGAACGACGCGACGCGGTCATTTTGTCGAGTCGTCGTTCGCCCCCTGCGCGCATAATATCGCGACAAGAGGAACGAAAGGTTAAAGCCCACGGGGGAAGGGTTAAGAATTTTTCCGCTTAAAAAGTCGTTATCGGCAGCGAGCGAGGGCACGAGAAACGCGACGGTCCAGTTATGTTCTCTCCTCGGCTCGAGAAGCGTCGGCTGAAAAGCAACCAAGAGCGGAGCTTGATCCGTGCTTTCCTCTTCGCTCCTTTCTCGTGGAAATATTTTCAGGACGTGTTGGACGGCAAGGCTCAAGTTGGACTAGGCTGTATCTCGATTCTTCAGGATCGTGGAACGCATAAATTTAAGAAGCAGGACGAACAGACTGTTCTGCCAGACTTTTTAATCTCTTTCGTGTCCTCGATCGCTTCGTTTTTTTCTTTTTTTTAAAGAGAGGCTACTTGTCGGGATGCAAATGGCCGATTATTATTCGAGTATCCAAAACGTTTCTTTTCTTCGATCTGTTTAGAGATCGCGTTTTCGAAATATCCTCCAACAAACTTTTTCTTTTGGAAACGCTTTCTCGTCGTATCGCGTTCGTGCAAGTTCCGCTTAAAAATCGCTCGTTGGACAGGGTTGTAAATTCAATTGTTCTTTCGGCGAATTCGTATCGAATCAAGCAGAAATAGGAGGATCTTCTTAATATCGTGAAACGAGCCGAATCGATTAAATAAAGAGGACGAGATAAAAGTAAGCAATGCATTCGCGAGTATCCGTAGGTATCTCGAGTGCTAGTAATTTCGAAGCGTTTGCCGAGATTGCCGACTACCTTTTCTTCTCGTTACCCGGCAACCAGCGTTATTAGATTTTCATTTTTATAGAGTAGTTCTCGGACTGTTGGAACGCAAGAACGCGACGCGTCGCAAGAATGGAGACGGAAGCGGGCGAAACGAGCCGAGAACGATTCCGTTGTATCGGACACGAACAATTTACCACGACATCGAGTTATTCTTATTTCTTATTTCCTGTCCGACCGGTAGGAAGTAGTATTTCTTCGTCCGTTGATCAACGAAATAATCTGAACGACGATTCGATGCTCGATTTGAAATTCGAATACGCCGAATGTTAGAACTTCGATAAACTATTTTTTATATTATATAATATTCGAGTATGTTCTCGATAGCCTGAAACGATATCGAATCTCTAATGAAAATTGACGCCAGTTGTAATCTACTCGTACATACGGAGAGAATGACCATATGCGGTTATTCCGGTATTTCGATTTTCAAATATCCAGATTAACGAGAATTCCCTTGTGACCCATTTGTCGATTAATAATTTCGAACACGCGAACGTGCTCGCGGCCGCGATTCATCCCCTCTAA
Organism: Megachile rotundata; assembly: GCF_050947335.1. Taxonomy (NCBI): domain Eukaryota; kingdom Metazoa; phylum Arthropoda; class Insecta; order Hymenoptera; family Megachilidae; genus Megachile; species Megachile rotundata. The sequence continues at coordinate 18,421,963 of NC_134989.1, read as the reverse complement.
TTAGGTAAAACCTTTTCTTCTTTAGGTTGTTCGATCGTCGACTCCGCAATAATTCGGATTCGAGCTGACTCGAAAGGACGAGCAATCGGTTTCCCTTTTTAAGCGAGCCACGGATTAAAAGGATAATAATCGAATCAAGTCGGTTCGATTATTCTAAGCGTTATTAACGAGTAGGATTATTTATGCCGTTTAAGCGATTTTAAATAGCGGTTCGCGCGTGTTGGTCGAAAAGCACGGTAAGCTAAGCCTGTTCGTTGACGCGACTCGCTTCCGTAGAGTCGGTAATACGATTGAAATTCGGAAAAGTTTCGCGTCCAAGCCGCGTTACGTAACGCGAGCGGTTTCCGACGAAAAAGCCGGAAAAGAGGAAAGTAAACCGTCCAGCGGTTGAAGCTTTCCAGCGGATTAACACGCGGAAGGTTAATAGTAGACGCGGTTCTCTTTGCAGCGCGTATGCAACAACAGGAGCGAAGCAGGTGCAGTAATTTGTCAGCATCGTCTTTCGCGCGTTTTATTTTTCGCCTTTTATTTTGCGGGTTTTTCGAGCTTCGTCGAGTTCGCCCGAACGAGAAACGAGCAATCTGCGACCACTAGGATTTAATCAGGCCTCGTCAGCTACGAGTCGCTTCATAATTCTTTTAGACGCGGTTACGTTACAATTTATCATCCGATGCCGGGTTCGGTCGACTTTTATTTCGTACACTAGCCCGCGTTTCTTCGAAATTTGCCAGCTTTGCGCTTGCGAGGAGGACGCGCGGTAGCGTTAACGAGTCGCTGCGAATTTCATCGTGAACAATTAATTAACGCGCGAAAAAGAAATTTCCCATAACGCGGATATTAATTTGATTATCCTATTTTTAGCAAAGTGGTAATACTCGAAAAATGATGCGGCGAAAAAGAAGAACGAGACGTAGGGTATCGTGGCAAGTGAAAAAGGCAATCGATGGCCGGACGCGTGCAGTCGCGCGTGTAAAAAACTACTCTGGTAGCGGACGTTTCAGAACTTCAAAAATTCTCCGGTTAAATTGTCAAAGTGAACGCGACAAACATATCGTATTTGGACGTTTGAAAATTGGCCGATTACGAGGAAAGAAAGGGCCGTGATCGAAGACGCTTTCAGCGAATTACGAATCTGCCGAGTATCTCGCGATTTTCAGGAATAATTACGCGAGAACGAGCACGTAAGGTAGAGAAGCGTGTAATTAGCGTAGAATCGTCGAGGGTTGTTCGTTATCCGATCGAGACATTGCGAAGCTTCTTTTTTTCGATTCGAGCAACGAAGCGAACGATTTCTTTTCAAACAGAAATTTCAGACCGCGACTAAACTCGTTAACTGTCTCCTCGACCGACATTACAGCCCGTTACAAATACGCGGTAACTTCTGTGCATATTTACCGATGCGTGCATTCGATTCAACATCGATGGTGCGGCAATGAAAGCGCGGATGTCGTTTTCGAGAAAATCTAGCATAATTAACTGCTAGCGATTCACGAATTAACCGGTTTTTCTACGGCAAAGTAGAAATTTCGAGCAATGAAAACGGGCACGAGTTCCGGAAACAGATGTAGTACTCGCGCTACCATGGTCGCCGGTTATTCGTGGCAATTACTTCTCGTTCGGTTCAATTAAGCCGCGCTGGAAGGACCGTAATATCGCGGGCTAGGATTTAGGATAGCGTCGAAATGCCCCATTAGGAAGCAGAAACTAACTTAGTTACGCCGTCGACGATCCAGGATCTCGGCTCTGACCTTACATCCCCTTCGCTCTTCGACTCGGTAACCTATCTTTCGTAATAATTGATTTTCGCCGAAAAAACTTTCAACGTATTCGTTTTTCGACACGTAAACCTAACATTCGATCAAAGTCTTTTTATCGCAACGATTCAACTACGATCGAATATTTCGATTGTAACGTTAAGCAGCGACTAACTTAACGTTACGTTCGGTAGTTAATTCGCTACCTTTGACGAGTTTCTTGAACACGGGTATACGATCCATTATTCGTATCACTGTCGCGATATCCATTATCCATCGAGAGAGCTGGCTCGTTTTGCAATGCTAATGACAAGCGAGTAGCATTTAGTCGGCATTTGGAAATATGCCAAGGCACGTGAACCGCCTCGCCTCTGCCTATCGGCGATACCGACCACGTGTACACCGACTCTGGATATTCAATTCCGGTACACCGACACCGAAACGTCGAGTACCTCTAAATACGAACGCGATTCGACTCGATTCGCTTCGTAGACACCTCTCTAAGTCTAAACTAACCGACCACGAATTCCGATTACTCGGACGATCGTTTTGCTTGAAATTTCCTCTTTTCGTATAAGACATACGTATTTACGATATTAATTTATCCCACTGTTTCGCGATTACATGTTTTTCTCGACGTTTCATCGAATCGAATCGAATCGAAATCGAGGAGTCGAAAGTTTGGCAAACGTTCGCTATCGACACCGCTCATCTATTACTGTCATGGAAACGATAAAGAGAGTTCAGAAGAAATTTCTTTTTCCCAAGGAACATTAGCCCTGTACATTCGATTGCTCTTTACGTGCATTACCGTGGCATGGAGAACTTTTTAACAGAAATCGAACACGTTGTTTCGTTAAATATCCACGATCATCCATATTTCCGCGCGTTACGGTTATTTCTACCGCGACGAACAACGTGCTAAAACCGTCGGTCGATCGAAAAGCTGTCCTTTATTCGAAACACACGGGTGCACGATTTTCGCTTGTTATCGTGCGTTGAAATATAAAAAAATGAAATTGATTGTTACCGTTTCGGTAGTGTTTGCAACCTCGATACGTTATCGTTTACATACGTTTATCCAGGAATAATAAACATCGTTCGTCAATTGAATCGCTAACGCAACCGAAACGAGTTGTTTTTTTTCTAATCGACGCGACGTCTCGGCTAAAAGAGAGGCTAAAAATCGGAGCGAAAGGATCGATAGATCGGCGTGGCGGCGAGAGAGTAAATACGTTCGAGAATTATCGACGAGAAGTCAGAGAACATTAAGAACGAAAGAATATTGTCTCGCGAAACGGCGAAGCGTTTCGTAACGGTGTCCTAACGACCCATTTTCTCGATTCACTGGCCGTAAGTACGCATTTCTAAATCGAGAAAAGAAGCCTCTTTTACGAGCGGTGCCAACGAGGATAAACAAGGGAGTGGAGCGCGTGCCAAAATTCGGCGGAAAGATGCTCGGAAAAGCGTACGAGCAAACAACTAGCGGAATAGCTAATCCGGCGATAAACGCGTTTGGAGCGAGGCCAAGTAGTTTTACGGCTCGAACGTTATCGCGTGACGCTTTTGAAACGCGGAAAAAGATCAGTTATGAACGCAGTGGCTCTCTCGGTTTGTTAAACAACGGAGAAAGAGTGTCCGTGCATCATGATGGAAAGCGTAAACCAGTTTCAACTACGTAATCTATCTAACGGCTAACGGCGTTTGTTTCGTTAACTCGTACGAGACGGTCGGGTTCGAGTACGCGTAATTATTCCTGTTCGGCCATCTTGAACGACCCATGCGGGTCCTCGTACGGTCGAGATTCTGCGGGAGAAGCCGAAATATCGAGAGACTATTAGAGAAGCACCGATATTGGAATTTAGCCATCCTGCTATTGAATTAATGCTGGTTCATAAGTGTTCCTCGAGGGTATAGTCACGGAGACTGCTGGACATTGGCTACCCTCGAGGATTATGAACGAACTTGTCCGGCGCTCGATCAAATTATTGAACGTTGCCCGAGGCGAATGTCGTCGCTGCGAATTAATTGAAATTATTCTACGACTAAACTATATTCCTTCGAATCGGACTATGCGAAATTTTTCGAAACGATCTAGCGGTTGATGACGCGTTAATAAACGATGATTCACGATGGAGGTTTATTCGAGTGGGGATGCCGAGTTGTAAGGCAAAGAAAATGGGAAGGAACAAAAGCTAGAAAGGATGTGCTGTGGTCGGAACGCGTGACAAATTTCGAAGCATTTATTATTTCGTAGACCGGCGAGTGCAGGAAACTTTCGGGGGAGAATGACGGTGTAGCCATAAAGGAGGTCGCGTGTAAACGTTTACTAGTCTTTTCGGAAAATTTCCTTGCTCGTCGCAGAAACTAGACACGGTACGCGAGCCCTAATACGGTGCTAAAATATCGCGAGCAATGGCAATCAAAATGCCTAGGAATACGACGCGTAAAATTCGTAGAAAGCGCCTTTCAGTTTATCGATGTCGCCGAACAAAAGCGGTCGGATATCAGCGTTCGCGCTCGCGTCGATGTATCGAAATTTCATAACTGGCATGTTAGCGTAATCATAATTCATCGACGTTAGCGAAGCGAAATGTCGATACGCGTATAATTCGAGCGGTGCATAGAACACGCGAAACAAAATCATTTATGGAGAACGTTATTGGCGCGAGCGATCGCGGATAACTCGACCGTCCAACCAACGATCAAACAATTACGATTAAGCGAACCTTCGTGATTGTGGTCGATCGATTAAATCGTTTTGAAATTTCGTTAAGTAGAAATTCGTTTGAAGAGAATCGGAGAAAAGAAGGAAAAACGCGATAGGGCGAAAGAAAAATTGATAAAATCATCTTTTCGAACGAATCATCGTAAACGAGTATTCGCGATTGTTGGTATCGAGTCGAACCTTCCGAATCCGTGATTCGTCGCGAACCATAATATGACTTAACGTACTTAGCCAGATATCTGAAGGCGAAACGCGGCCGCGTAACGACGTTCAACGAAGAATTTGCAATCTCGCTCGTCGTTCGGAAGAAAACGCTGAAACTTACCGAGTTTATGTAGTTAATAAGAGACAAGCCTCCGTCCCAAGGGTGTTCCAGTTCGCAGGAAATATTAGCGGGTCTTAACGCGTGGGACTGTTCCAGGGTTCTTAATCCCTCCGCAAACACTTGCACGCTGTCGTACATTAAGGCTGGCTCTGCCTGAAAAGAAGAGAGATTTCCTTTTGAGAGTCGGTCATTTACTACCGTCGCGGCAACGCGACGAGTTGCGACGAGTTGCGACGAGTTGCGACGACACGCGAAACATTAAATATTACCAACGACCGACCAGGGACTGGAATTATGCAACGAGTTCAAATCACTTGCTGGTAAAGCAGTGGTTAAAAAATGATCGCGCGCATCAGGGAGAAAGATATCGCGATTTCGCTGGAAAGAACAAGCGAAAAAGAAATAACGATGAGAGAATAATGGTAAGCACGCTAATGCCTGTGCGAGATTTGTTAGCGGGCAAAAGGTAGAACAGCAAACGTAAAGAAGTGTAGCGGGAATAATTTGGTCACGTGTTAGCTAGCACGGTATACGAGATATTCATAAAGGCGTCTGCACGCGTTGCGGTTGCTATGAAAATAATCTAGAGGCCGTCAGGTTCGTTGAAAAGGAAGAGAAAAGCGTGACACCGGCACCGGTGTCGTGACGCGCAACCAGACGAATACGTTCTCGCTCTTCTTTTCCTCTTGCGTCTTTATAACGTTAAAAATACGTTCTGAGAAAAATTCGCGAAACTGCGATACTTCGTCTCGCCCTTTCGCGCGTTCGAAGCATTCTTTCCTTCGTGTCGAACTAATTTTGTCGATAAAACCAGCGTCGCGTGCAAAATCGGCTGATCCTCTAATCGTCTTTTGGAAACTTACGGTTTAAAGAGAGAAAATTTTGCGACAGTGTTTGGTTCGCCAAGTAATTGCCTTCGCGAACTTTCCGCTAATTAACGTCATTCAGTAAATTACGAAGACGACGCTACCAATTTCACCGGAATTATGCCGAAAATGAATTTTACGCGTTACGCCGGTCTAACCAGATACATTTCGTTTACGCAAATTCTATGAATTCGATTGAACGTTATCTTGTTAAGCGACGGGATGTACAGTTAGAGCGGGCACTCGTTACGTCGCAACGAATGGGCGCTCTCGGAATTGGCAGTATAAGAAAAAAAAAAAAAGACTCCTTCCGGACCCGTGGTTACGTAACGCGCGGCGATAGAACGAGAGGCGATGCTTGGAACGGTAGCCTTTATTACTAAAAAAATTATTACTAAAAAAAAAGAGTTAAAAAGTATCGCTTTAAAAAATGACAACACGATTGATCTTGCACATTTCCTGCCGACAACGAACGCGACAAAATTATCAGGGGGTTTTTCGCTCGATCGAGAAGCCGTATCGAGAGCGATATTTTGTCAGCCGTTTGGAAGAATATTCATTAGTCGTCTCTCATTAGGAAACGAGCGAACCGCGGATATGAACGAACAAACGAACCGCTAGGCTTGCCGGATCGTCCAGCTGGCCTTTGTTCTGCCGATCAGAACCGAACGCAATGACGCGGAATACCGGTAAAACGAATCGACGAGAATTGTTTGACACGGTACACGTTTCTACGTAGCCAACGGGAAATTCGATGGAAAGCCGGCCAGCAAAGCCCAGGCGCGTCGAAAGGTTGTTATCCTCGAAAATAATCAGCGCTAACAGCGGATGCATTACCAGCCTGGTTTCGCCAGTGAAAATAATAATACATCGATATGTCGGCTAATTTCCTCGATTTCAATAGCTTCCGACAGCGGTGCAACCACGGTGCATATTGCAGGAAACAACGAATGTATTTTCGAAACGATACGTCCGCGTCGACTTTCCTATGTCGCGCGAAATTCCTATTGTTCTCCTAATTACCTTCTATGCACATTATAGAAGATAAAGAATAGTATCAAGATGACGGTGTATCTTATGACTTAGACTCTTGACTTAGAACGAAGAGAGCTCGCGATTAGATCGCTGAACACGCGCGGAGAAGTAAATATCTGTATAGCCGTTGAATAGGAATTCGATGGAGAATGATTCGCAAACAGACGATTAATTGGACTACAATTTCGTTAGCGCGATTAGTCGGTTACCGTCTAGGAGAAAATTGGAAAATGCGAAAATGCAGGACGGCGTGTAACGCTATCAGAAATCTCGTCGCTGTATAGGAGGTTGGTATAGTTGTTGCGCTACGGACATGCAACGGTTATCTCGGCTTAATTGGGACGTGCTTTTAATTAGCCCAAGTCCAAAGTAACGCGATGAAGTTGCGACAGCCGAACCGTTTGCTTTCTGTTCCGACACGGTTTTCGCGTGTCTCAACAATTTCCTTTCCTTTTCTTATCGATCAATCGCCACGATCCCTTCGTAGGTATAATGAAAATCGCGATTGCGGTCGACAATACGCGACAATCACCGTTTCGGCAGTTGATCGATATAAACGAAGGAACATTTACGATTATCGGGAACAGGTACACCGGAGCATGCGGTCTATATTCGTGCTTCGTTGAGTGCTACATTTTCATTCTACTATAGTAGAATGTATAATAATTCATGGTAGAATTAGCGCATTTCATCGCCTTCGATCGAAAACTCGAAAATCAAACTTTTAGGTCGATCTTTTAAACGCGATTTTATTTTTAAACCGATTTCGTTTTTAGAGGATATCTGAAGAATTTCGACAAGAACTTTCGGGAAATGAATTTCTCCTCTGCGCGGTACGTTAGAAATTTTAGTCTTTCCAACAGATGAAGTTAATCAGTTTCGATTAGAAGAAATCTTAGGATACCGCGGAGAATAATTTCTTTGCGTAAACGGCGATATCGAAAAAATTCAAACGTCTAAATTCCAGATGTTTAAAACGGATTCTAAGACGGGGAAAATGAATTCCGATTAAAAATTCTACGATCCCCAAGGAAATTCGATAAATCTTCTTCTCGTTTGGTGGGACGTTCGAGAAATTTTATCGGGCGGATCATTGAAAAAGATTCCGAGCCAGGGTTAATTAAGTCTAATTAACGTTTCTACGCTTCCGAAGGAAAGTTGTACCAATTATGGCTGCAAAGGCAGACGCAGAGAATAGCTGATCGATTAATAGACCCCGCCTATTCTCTCCGCGGGTCTTTCAGACAATTTTCCTTCAACTTTCCTAATATCTTTCTAAGATATCCCAAAGTTCTCCAACAGTCTTGCTAGGATATAGGATATAAATTTTCTACGACTTCGATACCTATCCCTAGATCACTAGTATCTACTTGTTATTAGATTCTCTCATATGTTCGCGGGTAATCGAAGGTTATTCTGGATTATTCGGCATCACGCTTGGATGCTGGCATTTCTTTCCGCACGGTAGACGTCTTATTCCTCGATCTATCCTGCCGGGATAATCGTAGCTGGAAATTAATTCGCGTTTCGTTTCGTTCGTTTCTTTTTCAACGCGCTGGTTGACCGACGTCGACCGGAAGTACGCTTTCAAGGATCAGCTGGTTGATTAGCATTTAAAGCGAAACTCTGGAAACGTCGTCCAGCGTGTGTCGGCTCGCGACAGATACTCGCGCGTACGAGTACGGTACAGAGGTAATTGGGAGGTAATAAAGGAAGAAAAATATGGGCTGTTTCGAAAATAAAGCGTCAACTTTTCCCGCCCGCGTTCGACGATACAAATTGTTTAACCCTTCGAATATTGTTTCGTTTCCAGAAAAATCCACGAGAATTCACGAAAATATTTCATCGCGGTGAAAACATTTTTTTCATCGTATTCGCGAAAAGAGAAAAAGAATGATTATCAAACGAGATTACCGGTAATAAAGGAAATTTATTCCACATGCATGTAGTAATATCGATTCGTTCTTTCGCGTCGAATCGTTCCCTTTCAACCTCCATAGAATACTTCGCATCTGCATAATTCACTTTTCGTATACATAGGTACGTACATTTCATCGAAAAATTTACACGCGGTAGATAAATTCGGCAAGTTGCATACGAAATTTATAGCCGGCCGTTATTCGATACAAAACGATCGAGTTACACTTCGTTTCGAAGCGCGCCGTTTATTTTGACAAATGTTTGCTAAACCGTAGGAAATCGTATAAATTGGAAGATTCGCAGAAGGGCTGCAGGCGACGTTAAGACGAGCGCACAATTCTATCGTGATATTTACCGCGTGAAATTTCAAATCTAATAAGCGGCTTTCGCGACACGATTTCTCAAGTTCCTCGTAGAGTCGAAGGGGGGTTGGCCGGCCCTAAATCTCCGTCGTCCCACGAACCTTCCAGAGACGACTGTCCGCTGCCGGATAAAATAATAAAACGCTTTGGCCACGAGATAGCCTGATTTATGGCGGCGAAAGTAAAGGTTATCCTTGTTCGCGCTACGAATTCGGTGATTCATTGGCTAACCCGGAATGCTGGAAAAAATGGAAAAATGGAAAAATGGAAAAGGTGGAAAAAAAAAGCAAGCAAGAATGCGCGTAGCAACGGGAAACTGGTTTCCTGGAACGCGTCGTTATCGTTACCTGCGTCCAACGAACGCTCTTTTAATCTTTATAGTCTCGAGGGAAATTCAGCTGTCGAGATTTCGTAACTGATTTTATTTACGATACTATTGCGCGTCGGCTTACCGCATTCGAAATTGATAAACAAGCGAACATAGTTTCAGCGAAATGACCAGAGTACGCGTTAAAGTGCAAATACTAGAAATTTTTATTCGAACGTACAGCGATTCGTTACAGGCAATAATAATGTCCCGGTCGAAGTTTACTTTCGGTAACGCGTATCTATGTAATGTTTGACGAGTAATTGCAGCGCGGTACTCGCGCCTGGGTAAACGTTACATTTCGAATCGACGAAATTCGAGAATCGATCATCGTAAGCAACTTTGACCGATAACTCGTTAAAGTCTAAATTTAAACGTCCTCGTTCGAAGCAGAAACGCGAAACAGATTTTCCTCTCGATTTCTCGCGAAAAGCGAAATCTCTCGCGGTACCGAAATACGATGTCGAAGAAGACGCACGCGCTCCATTTACGAGCAAGGAGCTTCGAAACAATACGTTCAACCATCCGCGAGAAGCAGAAGGCGACAATTAGGCACTTCTCGTCGAATAATAACGTTTCGTTGTACGAGAAAGATCGCGTGTCGTTCGTTGAAACTTTTGATCGCGAACAGTTTCGAATTGATCTCGGACTGAAACAAGCACACGGACGAACCTTGAAATGCGATTTCTTCTTCATTCGATGTTCTTTGTGCGAGGATAATCTCGCTGAAAAGCGAAAGGAAACCATACGAGTTTAATCACTCGACGACCGACCGTTGCGCTCATTTCGCTAATTGGGTGAAACTAATAATAGCACCACAGTTTCTGATCCTTTGTCTCTTTGGTTAGCACGCGACGCCTTTTTACCCTTAAATTATGCAGTTTTCTTTAGCCCTTTAATATTTGCACGGTCGGCGATGGTTTCTCCGATACTCGACGCGACAACGTTAACATTCACATTTCCAAACGGTACTTACGAAAGTTTTCTCGCATTTCAGTTGCAACTTCCACCGGTGGTACACCGATGACCAGCTTATATTAGGCTTCCTCGTGGAAAATGACGATACCCAAAATTTACGAGGTTGAAAACGTTCGAACATGCAAGGTAGAAAATTTCGTAGGACTGTTGCATTTTGTTGGACGAAAGAAGAAACTGATCATTGAATGAAAGAAGATCACGTTGCAGTCGAACGCGCGAGGGAGAAGAACGCTCGATGATATTTGTGCAGGACGATCGAAACAACTGTTGCCGAGGTAACGACAATTGTCATCCGGCCCCCTTCGTCATCCGGATGTCCTGTTCACCTTCCAGCGTCGCTTCTCAATCCCCTCGTAAAGAGTTGCCGGGTTGAAATGAGCAGCGACAGCTTTTGTTTCGAGACTACCGAAGGATGGCACGCCTACGACCACCCAAATTCGCCGCTATCTTTCCAACGACTCGATTCTTTTTCTCCCTTCTATCGAGTTTCTTCTTTTTGTACGCTGTTAAACGAGCGAGTTAGTCGGCTCTGCAGTTCCGCAAAAAGCTAGGTCACAATCAACGCGTCGGGCCATCCTAGGAGGAGGCGCGAGCCGAAAGAGGGTGAGAAACGTTCGGGGAGATGAAGACGAGGAATCCTGGAGTTAGCCAAAGGGCGTAAGGCCTGTTAGACGGATCCTGAAAAATATACGCGGAAGAAACGAGCATCGGTTGGAAAGATATACGCGCGCGTCTACGTGTCTGTTGTCTTTGGATGCTGGAGCTTGTTACAGCGTGAACGGAAGCCGCATACCGAATTCTTTCTTTCGCGTTTCTCGCTAGACACCAGTCTCTTTAACGTTAACCAGAGTTCGCGATTAATTCGAGCTATCGAACGTTCGCCTAATATCGTCCACCTTCGAGCCTTCGATTAAAAATCCTAACCGATTTAGTACGATTTAGTACGATTTAGTCGACCAGTGACCGCGGATCGAAACGAATCGAGAATACTTTGAACGAACAAAGTTTCCCGCTTCGTGGAAGAAATACGATTTCTTTCGCGACAACTATTCCCGCAACACTGTCCCGTAACGCTCGTGTGCGCTATAGAAACGGTTAGAAATGTTTGCCGAGTCGAGGTAAAATCTATTTTCCGTTCAGAATCGTGCGATAATATATTATATAGTTGAAATATACCAACGCGCCATAATAGGTGTAACGTTGCTTTCCCGTTGATTCGCGACGCCGATAAATCGATGTTTAACGTAACACGCGTGTATCGGTTGTACGAAAACGTCTGCGAAAAAACGGTAACAAACAAGAGGCTTAACCGATGGATGAAACTAACTAGACTTTAAAAAGACTAGACTAATTGGCCACGTTCTTTTCCCAGAAAAGAAGCCTTACGAGGAAACCCTGGAAATATGGTACATACATCCTAAATAAGTTCGACGAAGACGTTGTTGGTCGCGGAAGTATCGTTACGTCGAGATATACAATGTGTTCAAAATAGATGGTACTCAAATAGATCGAAATTTCACCCTCGCGAAAACATGTTTCATCGTGTTCGAGCCCGACGAATAATTCGACGGCAAAATAGATGCAAAGGTCGTGTACTTGGTTAACCAGCCGATATAATGCATGTATCGATTTCTGCGTGACTGTTGTTATTTTTGTAAACCTGCTTTCACGAGAAACAATGTTACGACGGAACGGAGGTAGCGGATACGTATTTCCATGAGAATTTGGTTATTCTGACGAACCGTGCAGGATAGAATAATAAGAGAAGCAGCTGGCCAAGCGTATCTCTCGTAAACTCTGACACCCGTTTACATTTTCATCGTGGGAACACTGCGTTATTAAACGAAAGAATTTCCCGTTGCACATTCAAAATGTTCCAAGAAAAACTAGCCACTGTCGCGCGACCGCGTTACGTAGAAATCGGAAAAAAAAGAAAAAAAAAAAAAAATGACGCGCGTGCTGGTCCTAGCCAGGATTTCGTGAAATTATCTAATCAAGGAAAATGCGAGCAACGAAACTCCCCGTCGTCCACCTAACGAGCGCGTTTGTCGTCGTCTAAACCGGTTGTCGCGACGTCATTTCGGAAGCTCTCAAATTATTATTCGACAGCTGTTTCGTTTCGTATCGACGGGACGAGTTCTAACAGGCTATTTTCCAGCGAGTTCTCGCTATTGGTTGCATTGTTTTGCATCCACCGTTCTACGTTGTCACGCGCTTCGCAGTTTTCGACACTGTTTCGCGCCTCCCCTATACGATCAATAAAATATCGTATCACTGGATACAGCGATTATTTTTCGACGATTCTATACGAACTCGCGTTTTCAATCGACGGACAATGAGTTTTCTTTCCCGTTTGCAAACTGCGAGTTGTTCGCGATTAAATAACGGGCCAATATCGCGGATCCGAAGCACGACCGCGTCGATAGAGAAATTCTTATTATTAGCGTATTAATAAAAACGAGAAATTTTGAAAGTTTCGATGACTAGAAATCGATTTCCGTTCCCTCGCGACGTAAAAGCGTCGCGTTCGCAAAAAACTTTCCGAGGCAGTATTGTGAATTTTCAGCGTAAGCTTATTAAAAATAAAAACTCGAAAACTTGCAATATTTTATCGTTGGAAAGCGATCTCTGTCTCCGAATTTTAAAAGCGCGCCGTTCGCATATTGCACTTTCTCGACATAATTCGATTAAAGATAAAATCTGTAAAATTCCCGATCCCTCTTCTACCGATTCCCGAGTACTCCCCGTACGATTCTCTTCCAGCTCGAAAACATCGAGATTCGCGCGAAAAAGAACGCGATTGTACAGAGGATCCCAAGTTTCATCCGGAAGGTTAGTTGGTCTGTTGCAATGTACACGATAGCGAACGTGTTCTTCACTGGTAGATTACCGAATAAAACGTAAATCGGATATGTTTAGATAAGCGAAATACCGAAAGAGCGTGCAATAACGAATCGCGCAAACATTGAAATATCGAGCGGCGTCGATGTTTGATCGCCGCAGGGCAAACGGCGGCGCACATGGAAAAATCTTACCTGTATAACTTTCGATTTGTTGAGGATCGTATTCCCGGATGGCTGATATCGTTCCATGTCCCTCAATATTCCGCGTACAGCCACGTCCTCGGCGTCGACCAGACGAAAGGCAGTGATATTGACGAAATTGTACTTGAAGTCCTCGAGATCGAAGGTCTCGATATCCTGGAAAACGAACAGACGGATCGAGTTCTCGAGCTGTCCACTCGCCTCTGGCTCTTCCTTCTACCGCCGTCTCTGTCGCCGCCATCGGCACCGAGTGTACTTACGAAAGTCGTGAAGAGATAGTGGTACTTGTAGTCGTTCATTTGCAGCTGCAAGATCTGGAAGAGAGTACGTATAGAAAGGATTTATTTCCCCTAATATAAACTGAACCGTGGCTATTGCCCCGATTCCGCTCCAATCTGTTCAACTTTTAAACGCGAAATTTTAAACCGTATTATTCTGATCGTTATAAGGATCGCGGCGAAGCGAACAATTCGAGAAATAATAGGGAAATATCGTTAGGTCGTTGAATCGCTGGTTAAATAGTCTGTCAAAGAGAAACGTAATAGAAAAATAAAATGTAAATAAAAGGGAATATTTCGAGTTGCAAATAACGTTGCACGTTTCGTGCAAACAAATGCGGAGAAGAATGGATATGGCCGGGGGATGTTTACACCAGAAAGGATTATCGAAGCCACGGTCGCAGGAAATCGATACGCGAATACGCGGTTACCATCCGTAGAAAATGATGCATGTGCTCTGGTTTGGTATCCACGACGAGATTTCGTATTTCCTTGCTTTTCATCTCGGATAGAACCTGCCTGTAGGAATCCGGGTCGGCCTGCCTGAGGTTAACCTCCATCTCCCGAGACTTCGGCGACCTGACGAGTTCTCGTAGCTTCACCAATCCTGAAACGAGCACGACGGAGACGCGATTAAAGTCTCGTGTGTTGGCGTCGATTAAAATGGAAGGCAATCATCTCGAAAGCATTCGTTCGGTCGTTCAACCGGCGAGCACGGAATTTTATTCCGCCCTCAAACGATTGCCAATTGACTAAACTTCTATTACGGTTCATCGTTTAATATCAATCCTTGCCTTATCGGATCCTCTACGAAGACCTACAGGTCCTCGGTAAATGTTCCCGATGAAAATCGTTTCGCCGATTTCGATGGGGACTAACGAACCTCCGAAATACAATAATTTCTTGGCGAATCTTCTTAGACGTTATTAGGCCGATCGTTTAATGGAACGGAAACCCGTGAATCGCGTCGCCCGATGAAATCAATACTTTCCACCGCCTAAGTAATCAAGGTATCATCTCGACTTGCGGGTCTTCCGAGGTTCTAGTTCGTTCCCTTTCAACTTTCCACTCGGAACTCGTTTCGAGCTCCGGTTTGAGACCCCCTGCTCTCCCGAGGTCCAACCTATTCTCGCGGCCGTTTCGCCGCAACAACGATCGGATAGACGCTGTTCGCGGTAAGTCGCGGCGAACCGTCACTCGATCGGTTATTCCCCTTGCGAACTAATCCGCGGACGGACAATTTAATCCTCGAGTAAGGAAACGAAATTTAATCGTCGCTACCGGCTCGGCTAAGCTGCCGAGTTGTTTGCCAAATCAGTAGACATTAAGCTCGACTTCGACGAGCTATCGCCGCGTTACTCTGCGCGATCGATAGGCGTTATCGATGCGAGATGCGAGATGCCGTCATTCGATACGAAGCCGATGTACCGCGTTTTGTCGAGTTAACGCGTCGAAAAGGAACCGTCTAAGAAGATCCTGATCGATCGATCGAAATTCAACAGGCTATCTCGAACGCTATGCTACCGCTAAAGAAATATTTCAGGGACACGAGTGGAAAATAACAAGAAAATAAATGATCGAGTGCAAGTATGAAAGCGAAGCAACATATAAATGTTGGCACGGTGTTGAACGTCCGGAAAAGATAGCTGCTTCAATTACTTGGTAGATTCGGCCGAACAGAAAGAGAGAGATTCCGTTTCGCGAACGAGATGATTTCTCCGGGGAGAGGAGAAACTCGGTCACAAAACAAATTATTATATCGATTATTTAGCTAGGCTAACGACAGCCGTTTACGAACGCGCTTCGAATGCCGATAACCGCGGTAGAAGGGGGATGAAATATTGCGGCGGGTAAGCAGGGAAGTCGTTCGTTCTTCGCGCCTGCATCCGCCGACGGCTGACATCCGAGCCAATTCGATTGCCCGCGTCTTTACGCTTATTCATATTTTATCGAAACAAATGGATCTGGTACTTCGCGTTCGTCGGATAATGCCGGTATATTGATATTCGCGTATTCGAAAGAGGTTAATTTCATTTACCGATTTACGCGGGGTATCGATGACAGCGCGCGTCGAATCCCGGTGGCCAGAGTCTCGACGAAAGCCAAGAAATTTCTCGTAACCCGAGTAAATAAACCTGTCATAAGTTCGGCACGGTACCGTCGAAGACGCAATTCGAGGATTCCGCAAATTTCCATCGATAGGAGTCGATATAGAACGCTTTAACCATCGGTGTATCCAACTTTCGTAAGTTGAGCCTTCGACGTTCCAAGAGACGCGTGTTTCTTGGTGGAAAAACGAAAATAGCGATGGAAGAGCATCGAAATATTCGCGTCAGACGCAGATTCTTGCACTCGGCGTAATATTGACAAGCGACTGAGATCCCCGAAATATCTCGCGGAAAGTAGCAGTCTATCGGAACGCGAGATGCTTCGCAGTCAGCTAGTTCCCTGAAAATATGTATCCAGTCTGGCACGTACGCGTAGCGCGGCAAGCGAATCGTCTTTTCTTTACGAGTCGCGCGTGAAAGCTGAAAGACGCGGAACGGGGCGGAGATGCGATCTGAAAAGAAAAAGGAAAAAAAGGACCTAGGGCGGAATAGGACGGAATAGAAAAGTAAGAAGGGACGGAGAAGCGGAGTGACCGGTTGCAAGATAAAGAAGAGAAAAGTAGAAACTGCCAAGAGATTTCACGGAATTACCGGCCGAGAAAAGAATCCTCCGTGTTTAACGACGCTTTCGTGACGGACATCGAGAGATTAAAGAGTACCATCGCCGAGATAGCCGTCAACCTAAACGAAGAATCACGAGGTGCCTCGTTACTCGAGAAAAACTCTCTGGTAACGACCGAGAACGATCGCGACAACGCGATCCCCCGGATAAATCGTACGTATCGAGCGATCGCTTTGCCACCGTGTTCACGGAACCTCGTGTCGACGATCTCAGCGAAGCTGTACAATGCATGGACATTTAGCGTCCTAACGCTTGCCGATATAATTCGTGCCGATACGACGGACGATTCGAAGAACAATCGGAATTCGATAGCATTTTCTTGCGTGCGGTTACGGGTAGGTAAGTTTGTTCGTCAAAGGTCGAACTGCGAATCGCATCGATTGCAATAACGTAATTCGAATAGAGAGAAGAACGATATTTTCAGGATGAAATGCATCGTCGACGGGTTGGCTAGGCGTGGTTAGTTGGTAGGTCGGAGAATAAAGAAGGATTCGAAGGGAAGATCTACACCGGCCACGGAAGGAACGAGTCCTGCGAGCTTCACAATGCCTCGATGATAGTCGCAGTTGAAGGTTCATTGGCGATTCTTGAGGCGTAAGGAAACGGAATTCGACTGGCAGGATTACGGGAAAAGGAACGAAACGCTTCCACGCTGAAACCTTCGTTTTTACTTTTCTGCCGAGGCTTTCTGCCTTACTGTTTTGTCCTCGACGGTACAATGGTCTCTTTTAAAGGACGACCCTTCAGCCGCGAAAAAGAACGTAAAAAACTGTTATGTTTCCGCCTCGCTTGCTCAAATTTTTCTACCGAAAGCGGCGACGTTTCTTCGATATCGACTTGTTACTTCGAAAGGAACGCTTATCGTTAACTAGTTTGCATTTTAGTTTATTTAAAGAATTAGTCGAAATTCAAGATTTTTCATGTATGATCGATAAATCGTATCGTTGGTAAATCTTTCGCGAATAAAATCATTCCCCGAATTTACGAGGCTCACACCGTTTTCGAAATATACTGCTAGCACGTATTTCCGTAGACAAATTCGAGGCAACGTCGAATCGTAAGTTTCGAAGACGTTATTAGATCGACGAACCGCTGGAATCGGAGAAATTCGAATAACTTTGTTAGTTGCGACAAGTTCAAGTCCTTACGGTTTATCGAAAGTTCATTGCCTCCAGAGCAAAGAAAGTTATTCGGTTGAAATTTTTTAACGAACCTTTCATCGACAAATGGCAAAAACTTTCGAGTCTCGGACGGTCGTAAGAGCGAAATTAATACGCGTTAAAGGGAGAAAGGCAAAGTGAAATTTTGTGGGAGATCGATCTGCCTAGTAGTAGATTGTCGGTTCCGGCCGTTGGAAAGTTCGCAGCTCGACGGAACACGTCGGTAGCACCGTCAACTAACGAAGGGTGGAGTCGCGTTAAAGCGTTATTAGGATCGTTGAAAATTCGTCCGATGAACAGGGACCGAGAAGATTCTCCGCTAACTTTGGAACGTACGATAGAGGCCAGTGCGTTACCTTCCTTGTTTTGTCTTTTCACCGTTACGAGTACAACCGCAAAAATACGGTATATCGATTATTTTTAGTTTCGAACGTGCTCCGAAGCAATTCGAATGTTCGGATTCGAAGAGCAGGAGATCGTGTCGATACATAGTCAGGCAGGAAGAACGGCAAACCGTAGAATGAATCGGGAATTCTAGTAATTGTCGCGTTTTCGATCGTTACAGCCGGATAAGAACAGTAAGGGACAACCGTTTGAAACGTTAATTAGAATATTCGCGATGAAACGACGTAAAATAAAGCTCGTGCGGTGTCCGATAGCGCGCACCTGCACCTTACACGATTCCTTTCGGTCCCTTCCATTATTCATCGTCGAAGAAGATCAGGACCAAAGAATGGTGGAACACGGAACGAGCAGCGAGTGGCGGAAGGAACCTTCGAGCAGTTTAAACCGCCATTTCGCGAATTAATTAGACGAAATTTGCTCCCCGGAGGACGTTCTGTTCGTCGAACCGCGTTGCGCACGGTTAGACGAATACGAAGACGTTTCTCGTTAAGAACGAATTTCGTTATTTCACTTTTCGCGTCCACAAGCCGACCACCGTTATTAATCGGTCTTTTATTTCTTTTATTTTCAATTAACTCGTTAATGCGCTATCAATCGTTATCTATTCTTGGACGATAAACTTTTCTTTTTATCTACCGCTTAGTCAGGTATTTATATTAGCGAAATTTCGATAAACATTTCCTGCTTCGTGGTTCGCGACCATTCGACGATTCCCGTACAACCCCACCAGATTATGAATATGCATCCCTCTTAATGTCCCTGACAAAAAGACTGTTCGACTCTACGAGGCTCTGCAAGAACACTTGGCATCGCGTTCTCGTTCCAGTTCCGAGTTTCGCGTCCAACTTTTTCCCGAGAATTATTTCGTTTTCGAAAATTTCATGAATACCTCGAAGAAAAAGAGGAAGATCACTCACCGTAGTCGTCTTCGTAGATAATGGCGACTTTGGTCCAATTAAGGAACTCCATGATGTCCTGATAAGCGGCATTGAGTAAAGTTTGTGCGGGATAAAGATTGATGCTGAACTCCTTCGCCTCTGTGTCCAGGTCCAGCCTGGCCTCCAGATGTGGAATGTCCAGTGCGTCGCAAATGCTGTGAATGTGTTGGCCCAGAATCGGGTCAGACGGACCGAATACCGCTTGAACTCCGTATTTGACTTGTTGACAGGCTGCAACACGCGTAAATTTATTTTAGTTGATCGATTCGTCTCTCGGATATATTGGTTGGTCCTACTATAATATAATCTATATTACCGACCTAGTCGCTCGGATTAGGAACAGAGTTGGATAAACCGTTACACGGAGAAATCTGCGAGACCGGAAACGACCCATTAAGATCGTGCACGCGTACATGACTGGAGAAGGACGTTAATGCGGCGTTAACGGGTCGCTAAAGCCGAATACGCGAGCGCAGTTGTCGTTTCACGCTATAAACTTCCTTTATGGCTGTTCGAAATTGTTTCACGGACAGGCGAAATGTCGATTATTACCGATAATCGTATTGTCTCTTTCCCTTTCCCATCGACGCTGTTGCGTTCGTGCTCGAAACTTTGATGCGATATCAATTCCCTCGATAGCGATTCCCTGATCGTATCTTTGCCTGGAGGGTCGAGCGAAAATACGATGAACGGACGTACAACTAGAAACGTCGCTTTTCGTGCGTTTCGAAACGGACGGCGAGAGTTTCTCTCATGCAAATCGAGCAACGACACCTGTTCACAGTTTGTCGATAGGTACGGCAAGAAAAATCGCGCGATAGTTAGTCCGCGTAATGTCTTAATCGCTTTAGCCGACGCGACGCGTGTCTCGGCGTTTCGAAACGCTCTAACGTTGTTCCGAATGGGGGATTCGAATCCCAGAGTTCATGTCCCGTGTAACGGATTAAGTTGGCGAATGCGAAGCGGCGTAAGGACCGATTGTCCGAGGTTTCGAATGTTACGCAGTTCGGTGCTTCGCTATTCGAGTAGCAGACCAAGGCGTAACGAGTGTTACGAGTGGAACAAGATATCCGATACGGCTACGCTCCCTTTACGTTACTCGAAGGATCATAGGACGATAATAATTAGCGAGTAACTCGACCAGCTTCTGTTCAACGTCGATACAATATTAACGAAACGTCTGTATATTAAACTCGGTAGATACGACGCTCGCTTATATGTATAACGCGATTATATGTATATCGGAGCTAAACGAGATTAAAAATTACTAAAACTTTCGAACGCGAAAATGTGAAAATTTTCAAAAACTTCGCGCTCGCTATGGATATTTTGAAATCGTTGGAGGAGACGGCGTTCGAATCGTTAAGGAAAACATAAATGTCCAAGTAGATAGAAAAGTAAAAGTCGGCGTAACGAGTACGATCGCGGGAAGAACGTGGATCGATAATAAAGTCGTTAGCCTGTCCGTGTAGAATTCGTAACTCGTTAGCCTCGTTTAGTTTGGTCGGCATTTTCTCTCGGGTAGCGATAATCGAAGGAACGTCTAGTCGCGAAGCTTCATAAATTCTGGCAGCATTGTCATAATTTATAGGACGCGACGCGTAACTGGTCCCGCGTAACGGGTTGGCCTGCAGGACGGAACATTTGGTGGGGCGATGTGTCATCAGCAACTCGGAGGAAACGATGATAGATACCGGGTTCTCGCTTTATCTTCCGTGTTGGAAGTCGGTCGGACGTGGTCGTAAGTAGATAAGTCCTTTATGCTTGGAACTCGTCGAGTAGCCTGAAATTCTCGGGATTCTCGGGATTCTCGGGATTCTCGAGAACCTCGAGAACCTCGAGAATAGGGAAAATCGGTCGAATTTACTGTAGGATCGAGCGAAACGAGCAACGATTTGCAGAGCAGATTATTTTCTCCGATTTCTGTTCTTCGAATTATTCGTACGACGATCGGTAATGGTCGAGAGATCATCCGGTTTAATACCATCGAGATGGATGGTACACGAATTCAGAATTATCGAAACGCGAAACCGTGATATCGATTGAATCGAACATTCGATAATCGCTTACTCGTATTTCGCGACCATTCGGAAATAATATTATAATATTCGTTCGATCCTATTAAAATATTAATCGGAGGGAAATAATTAATAATAAGACTTATATTAGGACCCCTCGTCCTAATAAAGGGGAGTAATAAAATATCTATACATATAACCGTAACGGATATATGTGTAGAAATTTAATAATAAAACTGAACCGTATAATCGTATTGGATGATCTCGGAAAAGAGTACTTTCCGTTCGTTTTCAATCTCGCTGCTAACTATGCATCCATTGTTTATCGATGCGTTCGTCAATGTTTTATCGAATGATTCTTCTATACCGTATCACGGCATCGAATAGTATAGAATACATATTGTACGTCGACTCTTTCGAAATTACCTTCGCAGAATTTATCACGGATTTGTACCTTATCAGAAATTTACACGCGACTGAAAATTTCAAGGAAATTTTAAAAGCTTCCTTTGCGATTTAATAGTTCGACGATGAAATAAAGCGAAAAGAGTATAGGTAGTTCGAATCGCGTGGCCCACGGTCGTTCGCGTTTCCACTTCAGCCCGCATTTCGTTTATTCTTTAATATCCGTCCTATTAGCGTTATCCTTTGTGGCGGTGATCTCGTCTGAAGCGGTAGGAAAATGGACACGACAGAAACGCGCGGAAAAGCTGGAGATTCGGTTAAAAGTACGGATCAAGTCGAGTAAGGGTAAATAGTCATCGTTAATATTGATAAAAACGCGTTAATGGACGGATATAGTCGACGGTGATGGAACACTAGTATAATAAAGATAGCGTAAACGAAGGGAAAACGATTTTCCCCTAAAAGAGATATTATACATATTTGATCTCGTGGCCACGTGAAAGGTATACCCGTATGGAAAGCGTCGCTCTTAGTCGAGAGCCGACTCGTAACCTGTTAGAAAAACTGTCGAATTCGCGCGAGATACGAATATTTACTCCCTAAGGAAATATCTGTGGTTTCGGTCGAGCTCGAAATTCAGAAACAGCTTTGATATTAAAGGAGAAAGCTGCACTGTACTATCCAGCAGGTAGAAAGTTGCCGGAACACCCTTAATTACCGAGTATTCCGCGTTAAATACCCTCGCGAATAGCTATGCTTACTTTTTCAACGGATTACGTTCAATCGTCTTTCCCGTTTTTATAAAAGCCGCGGAAACTTCACCGAAGAAAGAAAGCCTCCGAGCTTTTTCCTTCGACGCAAACACCTTTCATACCTTTTTCTTCTTTTTTTTCTTTCCTTTTTATAACTCGTTCCGCTCGCGCGAAAGGAGCGAGTACAAGTTTACGTTTCGCGGGACGCGCGCGAACAAATATTTGACCGAAAGAAAAATGAATTTCATTCGACGAACGCGATAAATTCTGTTATACATAGAGGATAAAAGAAAAGGAAAAGAGGGTATTTTTTTGTAAGTTGTAATTCGCGAAAACGGATTTAACGAAACTTTCGTAATTAAATCTCGAGTGGTTTCCTTTCTTCGAAACTCTCCGCTCTCCCGTCGATGTATCGTTCGGTTATTCGATTAACATGCAACCTTGCCCGATAATCCGTTCGACTACTCTTCGATCGAACTTTCCTCGTTTCAACCGCACGGACTTGTCCACTTTGGCTATTCTTCGATTTCTTTCCGGCTAATTAACCGTTAAAAGACTAAGGATTCGGGGGTAAACTTCCGGTGGATTTGCGGCGAAAAGTTTGTCCTTGCAATTACACGATTCGCGTGTACGTTCGCATCCACGAATACCACGACTATGGCAAGTCGGAGGGACTCTCGGTGGATTAAGGCTCGGGGATCAAGGGAAGAGGGAAGAGAAAGGGGCGGGCAATTAAGTGGCGCAGGCATCGATCTCGTTACTCACCAAGGATTGGCCTATCATCGTTTCGTTAAAATGGCGCGACAGCAAAAATCCAATTTCTCGGTACCGAGGTAGGGCCAATAAATTCGCGATACCGTACCACGTGGGACTTGCGGTTTGTCAACCGAAACTCTGACACGCCTGTTCCCGGTTCAACGGTTCGTCCGTCAATTCCCTCAAGACACTTGCAAAAATATTCGAAACGAGTTCGTTCCTTTCCTATCCTTAATTTAACGATGTATTTTCGGCGTCGCGACAACTCGGGTCAACAATTTTATCGAGGTCTTTCCGAATTCGCGTTTAAGCCGTATTTTTTACCCCGGATCATTCGGATCGATCGCGTGACCGAGAACAGAGCGCTAGGTGAAACATAGAGGAAAGGCGAAAAAATAGATTTCTATGGAATAAACGTTATCGCCGCGCGAACAATATTTTTATTTTCTACGGCAATTTCTAGCAAAGGCGTTATCGCGAAAATTCGGGACAGATCTGCGATATACGATAATTCGATTGTCGGTACAGACCGCCTCATAATACCGTCGCGTCGCGTTTTCAAAATTGTTGAAAATAGAAAAAGATAACGTCGGAGGATCGAACGTCGAAAATTGGTGTCGAAAGGTACTTGGTATTCCTATGTCGTTTTTATGCGAGCGTACGTATTCGTTTTTCGATTTCTCGATTTCTCGAATACAATCGATCGACGTACGACGACGGTACCCCATGCCGTTTACGTAAAAGAAACCGTTATCGATGCTGTATTTAGACACGATTACTTCGAGTTAATTTAACGTCACCGTTACCGAATTATTTCAACGTAACGACCCGTTTTGATGCATAAATTTGGTCGAAAAGAGATGGCGATAAACAGATTTTGGTCAGGACAGATCTACGAAAAAGCATCGCGATAATAATAATAGTAGCGGTATTTTCGTGCGAACAAGAGCAAATCTGATTTCTGTCGAAATAAGATGGCGACGAAGGTTTTCGCTCGTAAGCTCGCGAAGTTAGCTCTCGTTTAAATATTTGAAGATTTCAAGGAATTTCAACGATTTCGAAATTCGAGCCACTCGAGTAGCTGCCGTTTCTATTCTATTTTACGGTTTAAACGTCGAGTTTAAACCGTAAAGCGTCGGTGCAAGTTCGGTTAACGAATATTGTATACCTGAAAGCACCTTTCGTAGTTGTAATATTTTTCGAAGAAACAATCGTTAAAGTTACCCATAGTTCGGAGGTTTTCAAAGTAGCTTAACCTCGTAAAAGACATGACAGATTCGCCGACAGACGAAGAGATTAAACGAACGATTACTCCGATTGAACTGGCTCGATTAGCGATGGCGAAGAGGAACGATTACAACATCAAAGGACGTACCTGCAGCTGGACTCGCAACCTCGTTAAGAGAATCGAAAGGAGAATCAACAAGAGCCGGACATCGGACACCTCCGCAAAAGTGTCTTTGTTATCCGCTTCCGGTATTTTCTAGCGCTTCGCGCGTTTCCAATCGAGTGCGTTTCCAGTACTATCGATTTCAATCGATAGCACCATAGTAAAATAGTGGTACGTTCGCGCAACGCTATTCGTTAAGAGGATCAGCTTTATTTCCTGTACCGTGAAACCGTGTTGCCGATATCCGGCGCGACAAGTTTTTCTCGAATGCCTGCGAGTTCGTAAACAGATTCGAGCTTTGCTTCTTTCTCTCCGTTCGATCGGCGTGAACGCGACGGAAAGTTTCCGTCAATCTGGCCAATTTATTCGTTCGAAAAGAAACGCGCTCTTCGAACAACGTTTACCGGCAAAAATATTCCCTTCGGCTCACGTTTTTTCGATTCGGTGCTCCGACTTTTACTCGATACTTGGCGGACTCGCTCTTTCCTACTGTATACATATTTGAAGGTTGCCATTTCTTTCACGAGTGTTTCCCGTAGAATTAGAACAATCGAATACCCAATACTCGCTAAACAAAGGCTTCGGGATGTTTTAAGTAATTTCTTACGTTACGCTATCGTGAAAGGATTCCATCGGCCGAACAACTGGTTGGAAAATTATCCGTTCTCGTGTCCGGAATTTCGTGTTGGGAGAAAAATATTTTGTTCGGGAAGAAACAGAGATGAAAAGGTTTCGTTTCGTGCGATGCTCGTAACCAGACAGCGCGAAAGAAAAGAAAGCACCGTGTCGGAGTAGACGGGCGTAAGTCTATGCTTTCGGTGAAAGAAAGATATTTTCTTCTTCTTTCCTTCTTGCCGATAGACCTTTATATCTTACTAATATATCGATCAAATACATGTGAAGAGTAACTAATAGCTGAAACGATGATATTGTATCGCATAGGCATACCATTGCGAGAACGCGGTTATTTATCTTGCTTGGTGCCGATAAAGGAATCGAGTTAGAGAAGGAAAAAAGATCCGTTCCCGTTGTCTGTATGAAAAGTGTCGAAACGGCGAGTAACGCTCGTACAACGAATTACGGGGAACAATCGAGGAATTATCTTGACAAAAAGTAGGAAACAGAGTACCGGTGACGCTAGCACGATTCCAAGCGCGATAGAACAGCAGATGTTGCCTCGAGCGAAGCTTAAATCGCGAAAAGAGCAGCGGTAGCACGAATCTCGTTGACCCAGCTCTGAAATACGATCACCGGATACGGTCGGCTTAATCTCTGCCTCTAAACGTTTGAAACCCGCTGTAGGCTCCATTATTCGCAGATTTTGTCGCGATGTGGCCGCCAGCTTCCGACCATGGAACGTCCCTTCCCGGCTGGTCAAATACTACGAAACGCTAGCCATTTCATAAGGCAAAAGGCAGACTAAACTAAACTAAACTAAACTAAACTAAACTAAACGTTAGCGAGCTTAATCGCGGGATTAACCCGGAAAGAATCGGCGAATATAGACGTTCACGGTCGAGAGAGGTCCGTGCGAGAGATCGAAGATCTCGAACCGTGGCAGCAAGGAGGAGCTTTATTCGCGCGAGGCGAATCGAGAACAGAGAGCTCAAGAGGTGCTCTCGAACACGCGACACGACGCGCGACGTGACGTTCCACAAAGTTCCGCTTTCTTTCGCGGTAAGCCACGTATTTCACTTTTTCGTACGATGCACCCTTCAGATCTCGATGGTCTTGTCGGACCAACTACCAAATCTTTCTCTCCATCGTCCAATTTTCTCAGCCTCTACATCGTACAATTACATGGTGCGAACTGAGTCGTCGCGCACGGAACTGTGGGCGAACGGAGAAGAAACATCGATGAACCACCGTATCGGTTGAGAGGCAAGAAAATCACGCGTCGACGGTAATAGGAGGTTATTTCGCCTGACGCGATAGTTACCTGTCTTTTTAAACTAATCGGTTGTTTTTAAATTCAAGCGCAAAACAATCCTTTCTTCTCGAATCGTGCAACTGTATCGACGCGAAGTTCGATAATCGGTTCTCGTTTATCCGCCGCGTATTCGTATAACGGTAAAAACGTAAATACGCCCTGCGGTTAACGGCTAGATAACGCTTTATGCGAAACAAACGGTGCTGCGAGCTTCGTCTCGGTCAGCAGTGCGCGCATTTGCATGCATACAATCCCTACATACATGTATAGCGGTGTGCTACAGTCACCGACCGAACACGACCAACAACCGGCTGCATTCGCTCCTCCCACAGAAGTTTATAAGCATTTTTGTTAAACCGTATCTCGAGACTCGCCTTTATCGCCCCGACTCTTCGTGTCACGCCTCGAAGGCTAAGCAATCGATAAGAAACTCGTAAACGAAAGGGTTAGACCTAACTGAAATCAACGGCCGAGCAAATACCTCGATACACGATTGCTATCGACTTCTTTCATCCTCTCTTTCGAGGCTACATCGACTATAATTAAGCAATGTTCTAAACGATTACGAACGTATCCACTTTTCTATGAAGGATTTTATTCGAGGAAGGCACTAATAAAGTCTCGCTAAGTAGATAAGTAAATAATTTTTTTGATAAATTTCGAGACAACAAGGTATCGCGAATTAAACGAGGTAACGGTCGACGATGCATATTTGACAGCTGATAACTGGACGGATAATGGAGGTGGTACTTTAATAACGACGCCGACGCCGCCGTCGCTAACCCTATTATATTCCTGGCTCCGCGAAAATAAATTTTCCACCAGGCAGCTAGATGTTGCGAAACAATTTCCACGCCAACTTCGTTATGTTTTTCTATCCCCCTTGTCTAAATTTTCACGGTCTTTCGTAGCGCAATGGCGATACGAAAGATGACGGGAACACGTTAACGCGTTGGCCAATTTTTCAACCGATTCGGTGATTTTGCAAATTAAAAATAGAATTTTCACCGGTATAATAATATAGGTGATAGGAATGCCGAATAAAATTTCCAAGGACGATTAGATACCTACCCTTTTTCGAAGCGTGAAACGAGTCATCTTTCGGCACGTACTGTATATCGTATTCCAGCGTGGTTCTCGGCAGGATCCTGTCTTTGTTGATTTTGTACACGGCATACTTGAAGGCTACCTCTGTACTGCTATCCTTTTGGTCATGAGTGAATATGGCACCTGCAATCAATCCAGAGTGGTTCGTTAAATACCGTTTCGCGACGGTGACGGAATTCCCGAGGAGAATGCACCCTACTTATGTCGGTATACTTGTAGAAGCTGCTGAACCTGCTATTCTTTATGGACGAAGGACAAGTGCTCTTCGTATACGTACAGGTGTATCGTATCTGTATTAGCCAGTGAGGCTAAACCGCAACAGTCTTACAACCGTTTTACCGATCTTCGTTTCGGATATTTTCCCGGAAGAGACTAGGCGACGCGGATCTCAGGATTTCGTCTGTTCGTCGTATCGTTCGAATGTACGGAAATTGAGCGTATTTTGTAAGAACGCTGTTTCGTAATACGTTCGACATCGATCATTTGCATGACGAGAGTCCATCGTACCTGAAATGGCAGATTCCTCGAGTTCGTTCGCGAGTCGAGAGCCAGAGCAAACTCGTTTACTAATTGCTGATCGATGCTCCGAAAGTGAGCGAGGCCGCAGGTAGGACCGTGTCAAGTACTCGACGCGCGTCTCTTTAAACGTACACATGTTACTTTACTATCGTTCTACGAATATTACCAATATTACGTAGCGCTTTGTCGAAAATACTGAACGTTCTCGTAAAGAATCGAAAGAACGTTACTCGTACCGGCCGATATTATCCCGAGCTTTACTACTGCCTCTATTAAAGCGGTTGATCCGTCTGTTCCCAAAATTCGATCGATTAGGGAACAATAGCGCCGCGCCCCGAACGAACTTGTCTTCCAGCACGAAAACAACATTTTTCAGGATACAATCGTAAAGAGGCGAATTTCATTGTCCGCGGGATTCGAAGCGTTCTCGGAAGAGAAACGCGTCATCGTTCTTGCAAATATTTTCTATACGTACAACGGAGCATAAATTAAAGATATAACATATCGGAAATCAATTTTTCCTACAGGATGCACGCCGATACGAGCTTATAAGCACGATAGAATAAAAACGAAAAACGAGTAAAAAATCAGTTATTTCATAGCGACGCGTATCGTTGTCAAACTTTTTGCATATAACGGAATGTTAAATTTAGTTAAAAGCTGCACCAGTCGTTTTATCGAAAATTCTATTGTTTCTCGTACAATGTTTATCAGCGATTTTATGAAAAAGCCACGAGGTCGTAAATAAGAATCTAACGCGCGTCTCGTTTTTTCGACAGCTGGTATACAGGTGTATCGATAAGCTCGATTCGCGTTCGTTTAGCGCGGATCGCATAATTAATTAAGTAGAAAAGAGGCAAAGAAAGATAATTGGTAGCCGCGAAGGAGCGTTCTAGTTTAGCGGGTGAAAAATAGCCGTGTCCAGCGGAACGTAGATTTATCGATTACCTGGAAAGGTGTCGCTATCTAAAAAGTGATCGGAGCCGGGATCCAAGATACGAGGTTCAGGGTCTTTAGCGATGACGAACGAGGTCGACTATGAGAAGCTTATTCATCGCGTCGCCGGCTAGTAATTTCGGGTAAATCGCGAGCTAGGATTACTCTCGATCCCGAAACACCTTCTGGCACTGGGTCAGAAACGTTATTCGAATTCCTTTAACCGCGCGCATGGACGCCTACAGCGAGTACACGAACCGAGGATGATTTCGAAACAAACTCGAATAGCTAAGCGAGCGTTATCCCGAGGCTGTTGCTTTCGGAACGATCCTTATTTCGAGAGGTTTTTCATTCCGTAAAAAGCTGACCGACACGAATACGAGGACGAGCTGGAAATATTGTCTTCGGAACTATCCATGCACGTTTGCCGTTACACGAATACCTTCCAGCTACGCTCGAGTATTTCGATGCACGAAAGAGCGACGTGCTTAAATATTCCAACTTTGATCTTGCCATCTCTTCGGTAATCTTTAGCGTTAAAACACGACGATCGAGATACACGCTTTCGCCCTCGACACCGTTTCGCTCTAACTGCGCGAACAGCTACGAACAGCTACGAACAGCTACGAACAGCAAGGAAGAAAATAACCGAGAACATTCGCAGACTCTAATGACGGCAATCCCGGCTCGAGGAACGCGGAACGAGAATCTTACGAATAAATTGGCCAACTTTAAAAGATTCGTTAATTATCTACGAGTATCTACACTATTAGTTTCCTGTAGTTTCCTATATCCGTCAAATTATAATCGAACTACCATCCGAGGTGATTGTTTCGTAAGAGGGCTACAACGGTTCGTCCTCACAATGTTCCGACGATGTACGGTTGTTTGTTCGATCCGTTGGAGCAGCGATAAGTAATAGCGGCACTCCCGACAGAAACGCACAAGGTTTTTTTCAGCGATTTCTTCCGTGCGCCATGCCGCGCCCCAGAGATGCACCCCCTTAACGACGTCGTTTTATCATTCGTCGTTTAAACGACGAGTAAAAGTAGTCCGGTGGTAAAGAACGGATTGTTTCCTTCGTCGACTCGTTCAGCGAGAATTGTCGCTACCGAGCGGATGAAACGTCTTCTTTCTCGCCCGAGAATCAGACCTTGTCAATTTCTCGTCCATGTTTTTTTTTTTTTTCTCGAAAGGTTAGCTAATGGAATCGGATTAATCGATCGAATTTCTTCGAAGAAATTTCGTTGGATCGCGCCAAGAGGTGACCGAGTGTTTCTCGTATCGCACGAGTCAACCGCGTTATCCCACACATCCATTTTCAACGTAATCTTAGCAAATCCTAACGGCTTAGTATAAGGTGGCCGGGCTTTCTGCGAGTTAATCTCCGTTTCCGCGAGATTACAGTTACGTTTCAGCTCGCTATAGAACCGCCTAAGATAAATCTGAAATATCGTAAGAAACTTGGAGAATTCGATAGCATCGTCTTTTCGAATCTCCGTTTTCGACATCATTTTATTCGCTTCGTATTATACTAAAGAGATTTCCTCTTTTAACGCGCGTAGCTAAGAATTCTGCTAGAAATTTACAAGCTTTCGTGTTCGAGTACGTAATCGGGTCGATGCTCGTTTCACCGGCTAGGTAATTACACTCGTCGCGACGACGATACTTTGTGTTCGAGTTCGATCGAAGGGAAAACTTCTCGGCCAGATAATCGTATGAAAAAAGTTAACCGTCGCGACGCGACAGAGTTACGAATTCGCTCGAGTGGTTATGCGCTCGAAGAAAAGACGAAACACCGTCTTACTTCGATTATTCGATTCCGTTCGAACAGCGAATTGTTTGAAAACGTACACGCATTTTCCCTCGTTACATTATTTACGACGAAATTATGTCGAATGTGACAAGAAATTGGTAATAAATAACTAGCACGAATCGACTTTCTTGAATTTTTAAAACGTCCAACGATCGACAGTTGGAGGTGTACCGAAAAAAGAAAAAAAAAACGGGCAGGGAATGTTAAAATGCAAATAGCGTCGCGTCGAATAAAGCGTATCACCGACCAGAACCGAAGAAAACCCAGACAGTTCACGATCGGTAGCTCGAAACGAAAGTTGGACTGGTCCCGAGATATCGAGGAATTTTTTTGACCGACGGAAGATCGATCGGGTAAACTTTTATCTAGGGTTCTCGTTGCCGAGAGAAAAGCAAGAGGAATTACACGCCAAATTCTCTGCTTACCGTAATGGAAACTACTCGAGTAGAGAGCCGAAGCGCGATTTCCTTCTGACTCACGACTCACGGTCCGCCCGATTACTTCCGTCGATTCGCCGTGACTAAACTTTGTTATTTCGCGTCGAAACACCGCCAACTTAATCTCGTGGTTAATATAATCCTTTTCCTAACGAGCAATCTCGAGTTTCCTGCAATTTCTTCCAGCATCTTTCAAATACGCGCATACATACATATATATCGATACTTTCATCGATTTTCTCATACCTAAGCAATTACTATCGCGTCGACTTTTGAAAAGTTAAATAATTAATCGTCTATTCTGTAGGAAGATCGCGAGTCACGATGAATTATTACAGAGAACGGAGAACAAAGGGAACGGTGAAAAGGTAATGCAATGAAATATAACGCTCGATTACTAATTACTCGACCATTAGGATAGACGAAAGTCGATCGTACGTTTAACGATGTTACCGGTCGACGAATTTCACGCGCAAACGGCCTCGTTTCTGGTCATGACAGAGTCATTGCCACGTTCCGTTCTCGGTGAAACGATGAGGCGCATTAACGAATCCAATTCCTGTGCCCGCGTGCACGCGCCACGAATCGTTTAAGTCCTCCAGATGGCTAGCTGGTAAAAAAGCTGCCGATCTTTCGCGATTCTACCGAACAAAGCAGTTTTTTCTACTGCACAGTGCACGCGATTCGATTACTTCCCATTAGGGACATCGTGGCTGCGGAGGTAAACATAGGAGGGGGCAACGATTCAATTTATACGAGACCTTCCACTATTTAATATTCGACATCGGGAGGAAAAAATGTAATCTTCGATTAAAATCTGTCGCTCGATTAGAATCCTTTCGCGAAACGGCGTTTTTTCGCGCCGCGACGACGCGATCGATCGGCATCGACGCACGATTGTTTTCGAAATTTTACTCGACAGAGCGGACGTTCGTTTAGTAAACGATGCGGCTCGTTAACGGGCTTAATTCCTGCAGAATGAAGCGTCGACGGAAACACTCTCGTTTTCGAGCGTGTCGAATTTTCGTGGGAGCGAAGCCCAACAGGACCGCTAACGAGTCGCATTAGTTTAATAACTCGCTAGCTGCCGGCAGAGACGCTACTCGCGCGTTCGCCGATAAACTCGGACGCGTCCGTGTCCGTGGCCGTGTCCGCAGCAGCGCGGCAAACTATTAATCACTCGGTAGCTTCCCATTAATTTTGCTGGTTCGCGATTCGTTCTTCTGGCGACGCTATAACTCGAAGAAACTTGCATTCTCGAATTTACCGTGGCTCATACGGTAGACGATACACCGGCTAATGCTTTTAGATTTGGCTTATCGACAAGGATTCGAGTGACGGGATTTTGTCGAACGGAATTAGTTGACTAGTTTAACGCTTTCCGCGCTCCTCACGATAGGCTAACGACGTACGTATCTACGATGGCGATGCGCGTTTAGGGAACACGTTTACGCATACGGCGTTGGCACGAGTAGAAACTCTTAGGCGTACGATTACGTTACTCGAGTAGCATCCGAATGAATTGGCTGAAATTGAATCGCAACGGAGTCGAATTGGATCACCGCAAATTAAATAGCGCCCGAGCGAATCGCTTCGATCGCGTCGCGTCCAGTGGAATACGAATCGACAAAAAGTATCTTAGTATCGGTCGAAAGAGATCGAAACAGCGTTCACCGTCGACGAACCTATTCCGTATCGGAAGTAGGT
Source organism: Megachile rotundata (assembly GCF_050947335.1). Lineage (NCBI taxonomy): Eukaryota > Metazoa > Arthropoda > Insecta > Hymenoptera > Megachilidae > Megachile > Megachile rotundata. The sequence goes on along the minus strand of NC_134989.1, from coordinate 18,389,300 downwards.
ACGATTCGAGGAAATGAAAAATACGACGTCGAACGACATTAATAGTTTCTCAATTTGCGTGTATGATTATCGGTGTAAAATTTTTACCGAGCAACGTTCTTAAATACATAATGTCGCGATAGTAGAATAAATAGGATACGGGATTGCTGAAAAGGGATTGAAAAGGGATTGAAAAGGGATTGCGCTAGTAGATTACGAGTACGGATGGTCAGACAGGTAGCGGATAAGTAAATTCAATTGTAATGGTTTGCCACGTACAGCCCGATCGAGTGAAATTACCGATGATCGAACAAGATTTAGCGGTAGTTGAAAAGTTTAATAGTCGGAGCAGTAATAGGGGGTCGGTAGAATAGCGTAGGTACTAGAACTCGACTAAGTAAATTGGGAATGCAGGTATTGGACCGATCGCGAGTAGAACGATTGCTCATCGAATTCGATCGATGGATCGAGATCGTTGGTAATTCGATCAATAGGATCGGACGAGTCTCCTGGTCGGAGCGTTGTAAGTAGAACGGGACAGTACGCGGCCAGACAACGAGTAGCTACTCGAGTAAGGAGCGAAAGTAGTCGAATCAGAAGTACACGTATGCATGTATGCGGACAATAAACGTGACAAGTTGTTTGAGGCGAAAAGCACCGTACGTACTCTGGTAAGGGTTGCACCTTTTTCGAACCGTTTGATTCTAGGGTGATTGTCTAGGTCGGTCGACGAGACGGCAACTTTCCAAGGAGTATTCTCGCACTCGGCATAATGTCGCCACCGAATGGAAAAGTTTCGCAAAAAGTTTCGCCACGCTTCTCGAGAAATTCAGCCTCTCATCTTCGTTCGTTCTTTTATCTTATCCCCTTTTCGCTCGCTCCTCCATCCGTTTCTCTCTGCTTTCTCTTAGTCCGCCTCCCCTTGTTGGCCAGCGATATCAACGTTTCCGCGACTGACTTTCTCACGGATTCTTTCTTTTTTTCATCCCTCGATTCCTCGAGGGAACAGAGACGAGCACGAAGGCTTCGGGGTGAAAGTCTTTCCTTCTTGGAAGGAATGATTTTCGAAATACCTACCGTCGGAGACCGACTGTCTCGTACTTTTCCACCATCCTTCTCTACCCTCTTCATTCTCTTTCTGTCTCCTCCTTCTATTTTTGTCGCGATTTCTCTTTGTTCCGCCACACTCCTGGGTCCTTCTTATCTTCTTCTTTGGGTCGTTTCACCCGATGGAATTCCAGTTTCGCCCTCGAAGGAGCTTCGCAACGAGAGCTTTGTCTCGCTGGCGCGATGGAAAGGCAAAGAAAGAAGACCGGTCGAAATTTAAGCTCGCGATGCTGACGAGCAGGTTCAGCCGAGATTATGACAGAAGACTCGCTCTCGCGACTTGCTCGTCGAAACGTGCTGTATCGTAGGAAATGCAAATATATTGTCTCTTCGGCCGATAATCGACATTCGCCGATAAGACGAGACGTGTCTCGAAAATGAAGCGTCGTTATCGAAAGTACCGTATTACAACCGTGTAATAAGTACCGACTTTGACGGTACACGAAAACTGGCAAAATATCCAAGTTTCGTGTCGGGCGAAAGTTAGCGGCAAAAAGGCCGCGGTTTCGACGATGCATCGAAGTCGCGAGATCCTCGTAATAATTCACGAAAGCTTCGCCGCTGTTGGAGAAAGTTGGCGGAAACAAGGATAGCAAAATATGTGTGTATCGTCAGCGCTATACGAAGCTTTGTGGGCTGGCGCGGTGTCCGACTGGCAAAACGTTGCAAAGTTACCGGCGTGTCACGGTCCGCTGGAAAACTGGTCCATTCGTCGTGCTCGAGCCGTTGCCCACGATGCTTCTGATCGAGACTGCTCTCGTAATCCTCGAAATCATTTTAGGTTAAAGTCCGTACCGTTCATTAAATATTTTTCTTCGCCGACACAGGATCGTCGCCGGAGTATTTCTTTTCGATGTCTCTTAATCGTTTAAAAATCGGGAGAAACGTTGTTCGTCTTGGACACTTTGCTTGGTCGCTTCGAATCGCTGTTATAACTCGCCGCCGTTAGACAACCGGTCACGATATAGTATTTGTACCTCCTAAGGAGGTAAGAAGACGAAAGAATAGAATAATATTATCGGTGCACGGTGGCTCGACGGTGTCTCGATACATTCGAGACGGTTGTTCTCGGTCGTCGAAGCGGTCTCGTTAATTTAGATTCCGAATCTTGTTGAATTATTCAAGAGTAAACTCGTCCTGGTAATTCGCAGCTGCGTCGTGCATAATATCTCGGTACATAGACCGATAATCAAAGCTGTAATCCCGAGCTCCTTCGTTTACTCGGTCACCTGACCTGCGTTACAATCACTTTAGTTGTCGTTCTCCTCGTAATCCACGCTACTTCTACCAACGCGTCGCGATTCATCGATTTTCGTTTCGTAAACTTCCAACTTTTCATGCCGATAGAACACCTTTATTAGCGTGTTCGTTTAGAGTAGTTTAGATGAACGGGAGAAAATGTCTAGTAATCGACGGAAGATCGATTCAAGTTCGTAGGGAAAGGTCGGAGAAAGGAAATTGTTTGTCACGATTCGTTTGTTGCATTCTCCGAGTCGATCACGGATACGCCGACTCAATTTCCATGGTGTCTTAGCTTCGAACGCAAGCGCGTTCCAGGGAAATATTCGCGTGCTTAGACAAGCACCGACGAATAACAGACCGGAACTTACGAAAGGCTGATTTCGTATTCATGGAAAGCATCATGAGCGTTTGTTCGAAGACGACGCAGCTTGCGGCTCTTCCGGAACAGAGCGTACAACCTCGACGGCAACGTATCGAAAAGCTCGCTAGAAAATACATTTCCCCGGTTATTGGATTTCTATTGGATTATCCAGCGAATACCGACACCGTTTCTGTCTTAATGTTGTCACGGAAATATCCCGGGAATCAATTCCTCCGTCTAGCTCGAAACGATGGTATAAAGTCGAAATCTTACGGAGATTTACGTGCCGCGAACCGATTTAATCTTCCAGTTAAAACTAGGTAGCAGGCTTCATCGACTTTGGTAAATAATTAGTCGTTACTAATTATAAAAAACTTTGAACGTATGCTCCGGCAAGTTACCATATATTATAGCTGCGATTATCCGAATATTTTATCCGCGGGAATTATAATCGTTTTCCCGCGGTATAACGTAATCGAGACGCGACATTCAACTCGTTTACGAATAACGATAAACGTATTCGAGTGGTCAGGGTAGTTGTTGAAAGCGCGATTCAACCCTGGACGAGAGTCACGCGGAGGTCGATGGTCTGGATTCGCATTGGCAAGGCTCCAATCTTGTCGACTGTACGGGATGCATCTTCGGCAAAATATTTACCATTAGCTGTCGATCTTTCGGACACGTTTCGTAAAAAGGCACTGATCGGTATTCGTACGAATTAATCGTGCGTGGTACTTTGGATTTTCGATTAAAATTCGAGTGAATCGAATTTAGTTGGACGATCCGACAGGTCTTATTAATTGCAAAAAGAAAGCGAAGTTAATGGAAAATAACGGATGACGATTTAATGGATTACGATTATACGTAACAGCTATTTTACAGCTGCGAGGTAGTTTATGGAATTATTGACCGTGTATTCGTATTTATCGCGACGTATCGTAATCAGCCTAGCGTACAGATGTTCGACGAACAAAATGGTCAATAGAATTTTCATTAACGACCGGATACGTACCGTAGAGTCGGTTGAATTAATCGACGAATAGCTTCAACGTTGCCACGATTCTGTGGGTACATTCCTCCGATACCGCTATCGATTCTTCGAACCGCAACAGTTAAATAGAAATCCAATTAGAACCCCTTCAATAAATAACCAAGTTCCATTGTAACCGCATTTTACGATAGTCTGCATCCACCGTACTTTTAGCCTTTCTTTTCGCATACCATTTGCGACCTATCAAATTGTCCGTTATCGAATTTCGTCAACGCGTTATCGATGATTACCGATAGCGTGATCGGAGACAGCATTTTCGAGCCGGTTCGCTCGACAGGCCGAAATAGGTGGTCGAAATGAAAGTAGAGAGAATCGCGTCGTCCATTCGAGAAGAAAGGTTGTCGAGTGCTCGCGGGCCAATAACGGAAGATGTTTAATGTCGGGACAGAACGATAGTTAGAATTCCGACGAGTTCAGGGGTAGTTGGCTGAAGCCCTCGAGAATAATCGCATTATGGTTCTCGTGTATAGCTCTCGTTACGTTCTAGCCGTCGCGTCGCGACTCGCTTTCTCGTCTCTCGTCGTCACGCTGGACGAAAGGGGTCGAAATGGAGTTCCTTTTTGAGAAACGGTTTCCGTGTTGTCCGACTCGGTGACCTTTATGCGATGCTTTCCAACGAATGACAACGGAAGCAACGACTACGATACGCGAGAAACAGGATGTAAGCAGCAGAAACAGAAACAAAAGGAAGTTAAACAGGATCAAGTATAAACGCAGCGTTGCCGTAACCGTGTTTCGTAGAAGAATGCGGCTTTGCTTCGGACCATCGCGTCGGCCAAGAGGTTTCGACCGTTTTCTTACGCAACTGCACTTTTACCTTTTTTCTTGGCTCGCGCTCGCTAGCCGGACAAAAGCCCGTTCGATCAGCATTTCTCTCGCTTACGAAAGAGATTCCAAAAATCTATTTTTTTTTTTTTTCCAATTTCTTCGCCGGAAGATATATTTAATGCGATAGTTCCTTTTCGTAATTTACCTCGTAAATTAACTTTGGACAATCGCTATTGTTCGAGCAAATATACCCTAACTTTTCGAAGAACGGATAATTTGGACTTTGGATGCGATAAATTCGGAGCCAACAAGGAACAATGAATTTTTCCAAGACGTTCGACAACGCGAGATCTATTCTAGAGAACGTAACGACGCGCCGAAACGAATTGCCTTCGGAAGCTTGCGCCGCGAGAATCGAAGGGAGAACAATATTATCGTAAACAGGATCGAATTATTTCAGCAAGCTTTTTCAACTTCTCCGCGTCTCTCTTTTTCTCCAATCAACATTATTTATCGTCTAACTTCGAGTTAGGGACCGAGGTTTCTTTCCTTCGAACGAATTTTCCTTCGAACGTATTACCGATCTTAAAATTTATTTTATTTATCGATACTTCGAGAGTATCTAAAGTTCCAAGACTGTCGGACGAAATTCGAAACGATTCGGAGCGCATCGTCAACTACGAATACATAATCTTTACGCGAGTACCTCGGTAATGCCTTTATTAATCGCGGAATAAACGAGCTATCGTTATTCATCGTGTCGCATTCGAGATAAGTCGATTCAACCTGGATGCATCCTGCATACAGGACCTACTATTATCGTTGCCGTTAAACGCGCTGATAAGCGACTCGTATTCGATGCTCCCTTGCTTACAAGTCGGTTAATGTCCTAACAAATTGACAATGCCAGTTCCTACTAATTGTTAGAACGCTCTCAGAAATAACATGTAACATGCTAAAATTATATTTTCCTACTTTCGATGTTTTCGTACTCTGTAAAGTGTTAAAAGACGGTTGCCGAGTGGAAAATGCCGATATTCTGTTAGCGAAATGCGGATATCTCTGTTCCAATTCATCGTTGTCCGATAACGTAGAGTTTACGCGTGGTTGGGCCAAAAAGAGAGAACAAACACTCGCGGTAAAAATCGCGGTAAAAATCGCGGTAAAAATCGCGGAAACGAAGGTAATTGGTCTGAAAATATGGGAACAAAGATAACGTTCTGTGCGTATTTCTCGAATTTTTGCATTAACCATTAAAATCCAACGTGTTCGCTGAGTAAACAATTATACCGTGCATATACGAACGAACGCTAAAGAAACACCATGGTATATGGCATAGAAAGTTTACGACAGGATTTGCGAACAACGTTCCAGGCGAATATTTTAAACGATTCGCGCGAATTAAACGCGCCTTAATCGTCCTCCCCGCTTTACTACGTATTAACGGTAAAAAGCACTTTCTGTCAATGTTTTTCACGAAATCTCGAAATTCCTGAACGAATAAAATACTCCCTTATACCGAATATGCAACTGGAGAAAACCGTAAAGTTAAAACGAAGGATTTTCCAAGCTACGATACCGAGATTCAATTTTCCTGCATAAAAAGCCGACGATCCGCTATGCAAAGGTTGACGAGCACTTTTCCTGGCTACATTGGTTGTTCCCTCCCTGGAGACGATTTAGTTTCCTCCTGCGGCAATTACAGTACGAACGTATCATCGAGCTTTGTAAACTTGGCACGTTGGTGTTGCAGCGAGGTTCGTCAAAGGGTTTGTACCGCGAATCCATGGCAAATAAGGTCAGGCTCGGAAGGATGAGGGCAAGGTGAGCTAGGTTGAATAACGCATCGAGCCAAAGTGAATTAGGAGGCCGTTGATAACACGGGCAAACGTATTTAGCCGTCTGGCACGGAACACTACGGAGACTACATACATACATGTATATCTCGAAGGTTATTGTTACGAGCGGGCAAAAAGAAACGTTGAACACGTTGAACGCGTTTCGCGGGAAAAACTAGCGAGCGACGATAAGCTCGAAACGTACAGGATAATAACTCGTGTCGCGTACTCGTTTTAGCAGAGAACGAATTAACCGCGATTCCGATTTTTCGGGCGAAGTATTCAATCGGTATACGCGTATGTATACGTACATGTATATCGAAGCACAAGGATAAAAGAGAAAACACGAACCGATAGGTAGAAAAATGTCCAAGTTCTAGTTTCGTTAGTTTGCCGAGTCTCGAGAGCGAGAGAGTAAGAAAAATTGTTAAATGTCAGTTTCGCTGATCTCGAGTCGAATTGAATTATGTACATGGAATTAGACAGACTCTTTTCAACTCGATATAACATAAATTGGATAGAATCGAACGGAATCGAACGGAATCGAACGGAATCGAACGGAATCGAATTAGGTCGAATTAAGAGGAAAGAAATAATTTTGAATTCGATAAGGGGGAATACGGGGACAATAAGTTGCTTGTTACCGAAAACATCTTTCGCGAGTTGCGCGTTCTTCGCGTGCTCGAGCGTTGAAGAGGTCGAGGATCGATGTTAGCCTAGTAAAGGCATTTCCCTCGACGATCCGGGTTTTCATCTTTGGCGAGTACGAGACTTCTCTGAGAAGCAATCGAGTTAGAACGCGGTAGCTCTGTTAATTTCACCGAGTTCACCGTGTTCATTGAAGCGCCGACGTTGCTCGCTTGAAATTCCGGTCGCGCGTTACTCGGAAACCGAAGCTTCCGGTTGCTGTAAAGATCGTTTTCTACACGATATGTACGTCTCGAGTAAAACCGTTGTACCCAGCTGTTGCTTAGACGCGACGGCAGGATAAGAGCTGGCTTTTGCTCGTTATTCGCTAAGATTTGCCAGCCACCTCGCGATTTATCTTTCGCAGAATTCTATGAATTCTAGTTTCCTACTTTTCCCTCTATTCTCTTTTCGAGATCACTCGACGATCGAAAGACGGAATATTTTTCGCAGCATTCGCGAACAACTCGAAACACTTATCGATTCGCTTCGCGTATCTTTTACGAGCATTTCGGTGCGATATAGCCACCGATGGCAAGAAACGAAGCCATAAGCTGTTAGCTGTCCGACATCTTCGGTAGGATTTGCTAAGCGACAATAATCCATCATCTCCATCGACGACTCGGAGCTGACAGGAGGTCCATGATTGCTTCTAGATTCCCCTGCTCGAGTTTCAGAATCGACTACGAGAAGCTAACGCTCGTGGCGTGCCATGCGATAAGAAACAAACCGGTAAAATAATCGGTCTCGTTATTTCTTCGCGAAAGAAGACTCCGAGTCGCGTTTAAATTCATTCGGACGATTCGCGTCGCGGTTCGGTCCAATTCGCGTCCGAGATGTACGCGACACCGAACAATTTGAAAATTTTTCCGCAGAGCGGACAGAGACGCGAGCCGGTAACCCACTTACATACAAAATCGTCCTTCCACTCGGTTTACTCCGTCGTCTTCGAGTCTCCTTTCTTCCACGATCTTCTTCGACCGCTGTATTCCCTGCTATTTTCTCGAAACGATCAGCGTTCAGGGTAAAAAGGAGAGCGCGGGCGAACGAGCAACCACCATTTTCGCGTTTTTAAGAGAAACGTTGTTTGGTCGGATGCGCTTTCGATAATCGCGCTCGAAATATTCGTCGATAAATTTTTGTTCGGGTAATTTCGGATCAACGGACGGTAGATTCTCGTTAGGCAGCTTGTCGGAAACGAGGTGGTAGGAGCGGACAAATTGTTAGAATCGGGCCACGCGACAGCGCGAGGCGTTATTCGACGAGTGGCAGTTTGATAGCTGGCGCTATAGCGCGTTGGAGAAATGGGACGCGTCGGGAATACAAGTGGAAATTATTGGCGATTTCCTCTGTGGTTCGGTTCCAAAGTTCATTCGGACGCGGATGATTACATCGTGCGCGGCTTAGCCAGAAAATCTGATTGGACGGATTGGTCGTGGATAATTTACAAGGATCGAACACTCGAGGTAGCTTGCAAATATTTGTACGGGACGCCGCGTCGGCGTCGCGACATCGCGAAATGTTTGCGAATCCATCGGGCCAACTTCGCCTTTCAACTAGATCTACAAGAAATCTTTGAAAGGAGTCAACGACCCGTATTGACCGTTCGAGAATTATCCGGCTCGTCAGTCATTTAACGTTATTTATATTTATGAACGAATCGGAGAACGGCTGCAAATACCTTTTGTGCGTGGTCACGATAGAAATGATAATACCTGTGCTGCAATTGACAGACGAGATCGAAGAGACGGAAGTAATTTTCTTAAGAAATATCTTAAACTTCTCGAGTTGAAGAAAGTTTCCGTTTAAATCGTAATGACGGAAATTAATCGATCCTTTCAAGTTTCGAGGGTCATCGAAATTCAACGATTTTCGATGGGTATATGTCGGCTACGACCTAGTCGTCGTAATCTCCTGACTCGTTTCTACCCTTCTCCGCTGTTATATCCACTTAAATATCTCGCTTTCGCTTTTTCTCGTTGGTCCATTCAATTATTTCATCGAACAAACGAAGAGGAAACAAGGCGAAATCGGAAATCGGCGAGGAAAGATAGAAGCTGCCGATTCAACGTTTCCATACGGTTCCTCCTACTCTTTCTTAGCAATTCCAGCTGGTTTCTTGCAGCCCCTTTAATATTATGCCGAGCATTCCCGACCGCGGAAAGAAACCCTTCAAGTTGCCGGTGTGTGCAGGCAATTGTTTCGTTTCGCAAATATTGTATATGAACTCGTGGATTCCGCTCAGCGTCGATTGCTTTTTGCGTCTGTGTTTTCCATGGGGTGGGAACACGTTATTCCGTGCTCCAGTAATTTCGAAGTCGATTAATCTTTCGTGGCTCAGCGAATTTTAAAAGCTGACACGTTTATGGCCGATTGATATAGTACCGTATCTTTTCAGACCTTACGTATTATTTTAGAAATTGATCGTTTTAGCCGTTCGCGGCGTCGACGCGTCGAGTAACGCGAAGAAAATACCTAGATTACTACCTAGAATAGTTTCTGTTCTATGAAAAATCATGTAATTATCGAATCGTCTCGGTTCGCTTAGTCAATGAGAAACCGCGAAATTGCTTTCGAGCTATTTGACATGATTTTCAATAGGAAATCGTGTTAGCGGCATAAGGAAAATATAGCCGGTGTCCGGTCAAGGCATCGTCCAACGAATGTTGGAAAATTTCGAAAACGGAAATTGTTGTTTTCCACGATTTCATCTCGTCGCGTGTTATACGTCGAAAGAAAATAAGAAGCTGATAGAGAAGAACGGCGTGGAAAGTTGATAGTCGAAGGACGAGCGCAGGAGAGGACGGCCAATAAAAGACGAGGACTGAAGATCGTTGAACGAGTGTTCGTGCAAGTGGCAGCTAACCGCAGCTTTTCTTTGTCACCGAACTTGAACCATTTGTTCACCCACTTTGTTCGTCGCTCGTCGTTCCTCGCTCGTTGCCCAGAGGGATGAAAACAGCAAAAAAAAGACGCTTAAAAGAGAGACGTTGGATCTTCCGAGTGATTTCCTCCTGTCGAGCGACAAACGCGGACCTTTCGAGTGTTCTCACCTCGATTCGATTGTAAACCGAAGAGCTCGTAGACGCGAAAAAATCAGTCTTACCGATGCATCGAGTTACTTTTCATCCTTTTTATTCGACCGTCTTCGAGAAGGAAGCTTCGAGAGGTAAAACGTGTCCCCGATTTCACGGTAGCGAGTAAAAAGATGCGTAAGCGTAAGCGCGAAGAAAGGAAAACGTTGTACGGTATCCTCCAGCGAAAATAGCCGTGTAAGCCATAACTGGCGCGTAAACGTTTATTCGGACAACTTTGATCGATTGTCGGCTACGAAGAAATTTCGCCAAGATCTCGGTAACTATGGTCGCGATTAAAAGAAAATAACAGAATTCGGTCTGAAACGGAACATCCTGTATACCTCTGGTCGTATTTAATTAGAGCGGGGCAAGTTCGAAAGACCGTTCGCTCGCAGAAATCTTGTACAATTGAAAAGACAAATAAAGCGAAAGGAACCGAGTTTAAACGTAATATTTCCATAAACTCTCCTGACGGTGATCTGTTCTTTCGCTTTGTTCATCCCTCCGGCTGGGGGGACGAAGGACAACGAGAGACGCTCAATTTCATTTCTCGCTGGCTGTTGCGTTATCCGGGATAAAGCGGGACGTTTTCCCGGTGGAACAGTCGGATTTAGCTCGGAAAAGATCGCGCGTTCTTCATAATAAGCATAAAGCAGCCATAGAGAATGCTATAGACTATAGAGAGCGACTCGACGTATAGTTAGCCGAGTCTCTATTTTTTTGAAAAATCCGCGCTCCGTTCTTCCTTCTTTCGCGAAGAAGGTACCCGAGTGGTTGTTCGCTTATTCGTTCGCAACGAACTTTGTCGTTGCGGGAAAGGAGAGAGAGAGAGAGGGAGGAAAGTACGAAAAGGAAGGCTTGGTTTTACGTACACCATGAGTTACGTTTCTCACAGAACTTCCGAGAACCGAGTAATATCATTTGAAGGTAGTTGAAAGTTATCAAGGCTATCTAACCACTCCGAAAAATACGCGCATCTCGGGCTCGTCGTTACTAACGTATTCGCGTCGTCGCGTTGAATCACCCCTGTCAAACTTTCTCTGAAACTCGCGTAACGAAAGCTACGCGTAAATTTCATTTTCCGTAGTTATCAACGATTTCGTGGCGAAACTTTCTCGATAAATTTTAATCGACAGTAAGATTTTTGTGTTTCGCGTTTGCTCGAATCGAATAACGGATAATTGTATTAGAGAGAAACGCGAACGTCGCGAATGAAATAATTTCGTTGAAAGTCGTTTGATCGTCGGCAAAGCGAAAGATCTAAAGTTCGTTATCGAATGACACCAGGTAGGTCCATTAATAGAGGTTCGCGTTCAGCCAAGAAGTTGGACGTTGTTGCGGCAAGTGCCGAGCCCATCAAAGGTTACGCGAATCGCGTGACCAAGTTGCCGAGGCAAATAAGCTTGCGAGAGTTTACGCTCTCTCGTCACCGGAAACGAGCGTATCTTTCGTTCAAATTCGAACGAAATTTGAAAATAGAAAAGTACAATTCTATTTCTCGCCGTTATGATCTTCCTAGTTTAAAATGTCCTCGTTGTTCCTCCTCTCTAGCCCTGCGTGACGGAATAGTTTCGAGAGGTAGCGTAATAGAGAGTTTCGGGCGCGAACCGAAATCGCGGATTCGTCGTATCGGATTCTTCCGAGGTTCGACCAACTTCGAGACATCATTTTTAAGGGGGCAAACGTTCGATTCGATCGGAGGATATTATAAGGATGATAAAAGAGGAATTTCGATGCGCGGAACCCGTCATTCAGCGACGTGTCGGTAAAAGACGATATTTGTCTCGAGACGTAATACCGTGTAGCTGTTGCGTCGCCTACATTGCTAAATCTCATTCCTACCGCGCGTTTCCATTGAAATTGGATTTCTCGCGCTGGATGCCCCCAGAGGCGACGCGGTGGAACTTTGGTACACAGAACTTTCAGACACGGCAAAGCGAAGGTGGACGGAAAGCGGAAACAAGCGCGTTTAGTTATCGGCAAGAAATTCGAAATTTCCTTATCGACGCGATTAACTATCCATCGTCGACGCGTTCCTTTTAAAAGTTCTATTCGAAGATAGCGATCGCTCGGTAGTATAGTATTCTTCGAATATAATTTATCGTCTACTCACCGATCTTGACGACCGAGGGTAGCGCCGCGACGTCGAAAGACAGTTGAAACAGCCGAAGCACAAAGACAGTGGCTAGCAAGTAGCCCAAATTCATAGCTCATCTCGAAAGCCCACCTTTGCGGCCTCTTGTTGGCCCTTTACCACCGAACACCACCGCGCGAATCACGTCGGCATGCCACGACACTCTGCATTTACCTGGGAACAAGTTAACAAAGTTCACGCGAGTTTCCAAGTTCGCGTCCGTTTCAGCATTGAAATGCTCGAAACGATAAACAACGCGGTGACGTTATCTCGGTTAATTCCTCTGCAGATAGCGCGAATACTTTCACCTGCTTCGATACAGAATTGTTCCAACTACGTTTCTCTAATCGTCTTTTAATAACGGCTGTTATTCCTGCGATCTCCACCTTTTTTCATTATTATATCATTTTATATTATATCGCTTCGTTTTAAACCGATTGTTTTTAAACAATGGAAAATGAAAATGCTAAATGTATTGTTTCGATATTCGATGCGATTTCGCGCGTTACAATTCCAAACGATTCGCTCGGTGCGATGCAATTCGATTGGACATATTTCGTTTCGTCGCGAAATTTAACGAACAACTTTTGCGGACAGAAACGATCAATTAGCTAGAAAGATGCGACTTTTCTTCTCGTTCGAGTGTCGCAATATCGTGATTCGATAGGTAGCGGTGGGAATAGTAAATGGACACCGGCATAGTCTTGTACCAATTATTCGCGCGTGTTTTAATGAAATAATCACCCGCACGTTATTCTCTCCGGTATAACGATATAAAGAGAATCGTGTTTATAATTAGACTTGTACGTTATCGAACAGTCCATTATTTAACTGTGGTCATTGAACAAGCTTAATTGGTAGTCCCGCGAACATAAATATACCGGTTACAACGAAAATTCGTACAACCCAGTTTTGGTTAGGTATTGTAAACGCGTTGCTTCGTAGTTCGTTTCAAGTCGAAATTACCATAAATTAATAAGAGGCGACGTATGAACGGGTGGACCGAATTAGCGGTCACTGAATTATTCGCGTCGACAAATCTACTAGATATGTCCTGGTTGGACAGTAGAGAAATAATCGAACCGTTATATATCAGTATTAAATTTCGGGACAGAAAAATTTTAATGGTTCCCGTTGTCACCAGAGATTTACGACATATCATTTATTCCACTAGCTATTCCGTTATAAAAAAAAAAACAAAGAACGAAAAAACAATTCGTCGTCATACGAGCAACTATTTCCTATTCGCTCAATCGCGTGTTGTTCGTGTTGTTCTTCGTTATTATTATAGTATACGTAATTCTAGTAAATAAACGAAAGCGGTGTTTTAAAGGAAAAAAATATAATTTTATTTTTGTTATTAATAAATGAACGTTTCGACGCTTGGACGGTACTTTAAGGTAGTTGAGATTTTTTTCGGTAGAAAAGGAGAAAGGGAAGAAGAGGAAGCGCTTGTTATTTTCTCGTGGAACAAACGGAAGAAAAGTTGAAAACGACCAAAGGATACGTATCAAATCCGATTCAATATGTATCTGATTGGCTGTGGAACGGAAAGTTGGTAGAATTTGGTGAGCTTCGTCGTGAAATTTACATTTTCCACACGGCCCCTGGAGCGCTCTTCAAAGCGCAAATTTATTGTGGCAAACATTGCGCTGCACGAGGGTCCCAGCATGTAAAACTGAAATTTATTCGTCCATTTTCGAGAATCATTTTCAACGAACCTGCGGCCGGTGGAAAAGGGACAAACGAAGCAGACGAGCGAGCACAATATTCGATGATGAAATGCTCGACGCTGAATCGGTGTTTCGATGGTAATCAAGATACTTTTTCGACTCTTTGCAAACGCGATTGTAACAGATATTTTAGTTTCGTTCGGTTAGGCGAACGGAAGAGAAACGTAAACGTTAGGCGATCATTTTTCTTCGAGTACGATTTGACTTTAGATCAGCGTTTGTTTTTTCTTCCGCTGGTCACTCAACTATACGAGACAGTGGATAAAAGGAACGGACAATCGTTTGCCACGGTTTCGACAAATGGATCGACCCTTTGGTTACTCTGGGATTCGTAGATAGCGAAATCCAGGAATTTGTTCGAGGGATTTCTTTCTCCACGGATATCGTGCGAACTAGCTTACAGAGAAGTACGAGGACTCGGCGCTTTTATTATCTCTATTATCGTCGTTACGTATTTCTATTGAAATTCTCGCGATAATACTCGAACGACTTTACCGAGTATTTTAATTTTCCTATTTTCGCGTTCTTTCTTTCAGCCTTTCTTACGACCGATATCGTAACGGGTATAAATCGCAAGCTCGATATAGCGGTTAGGTTGTTTCGCGAAATTCGAAAATAAAGTCTGTTGGGCTCGTTCGATCCATAGTTCGAGCGGCGACACGCGTTTTATTCCATCTTAATTCAATGTAACGATCGTCCGGTGGGTCAGAGGGAAGAATCGGTGGCAGTTTCTTGCTCGTTCATCGAAAGAAACAACGTAACAAACGACTGTCCGCCTCGGCCCGATTCGCGGTAACACGACCTCGTATATTTCGGGTAATTTCAACTGGTAGACTGGCTGGCGACTTTTTGGATATTCGCGTACTTTCGTTACTTCGAACAAGCTACGTTGAAAACTTTCCTACCGATCTTACTAGTGAAATATTCGACAAATCAAAAAGGTCGGTGTGATACGACTCGATGTCGTTTTTGTCCAGGACGAAGGTAAAGGAATAGTGAAATACGTGCTCCTTTGTTCGATACCAGGATAATTCGTCTTTTTAGTGGCAAGACATACAGGGACGCGAGACCGACACGAAAGATAAAAGAAGTTTACAAAGAACGTCCATTCCACTTCACTGTTTGAATATCTTCCTGAATCTATCCATTTCTAGTATGTTTATTTTTCTTCCTTTTCAACACTTTTGTCAGCCACTTTTTCTTTTATGATTTATGATCGCTTGTAGCGTCGGTCGGTGAGATCGCTTCGAAACTTTGGATAAAGAAATTGAGAAATCGATGTATCGATGCACCTCGATCTTCTTTTTCGCTCGACCGCATAGAAATACATCTTCCTCGGGCGAAAATATCTGTTTGCGTGTATCGGATTAAAGATAAGCGTCCGCGTTCGTAGCGTGGCTTTCAACGTTCGCTAAAATAAATGATCTAAATGAATGGCCCAATGAAACGTACATGCTTAACATCGTACGTATAGCAGTGATCTAATATCACTTATTTGTCGCATACGTATCGGTAGATCGATATACGCGTTCGAGTAGGCTTCTCTTGGATTTTTCTTCGCATTCGTTCTAGTCTCTCCTCGGCTAACTAGTACACCAATCTTTTCGACGAGTTTCCTAAAGGAACATACTGCCAGGTTCCGTTCGCGTTCCCGTTCGCGTTTCCGTTGGAAATAACCGGTCACGACATAATTACTTACAATTAGTTGACACGATATATCGTCGATCGAGCTCGAAACGAGTCGAGGATAGAAAGGATGCGCGTCAAAGGGCCAGGAATTTTGCAACATTTCGCAGAACCATCGACACGAACTGGTTTTCGCTTATGCGGGCGATTCCGCAAAAGGCTCGACGGTAGATGGTTACGTCAGCTCTTACAATAGCTGCATCGATTGCGAGCATTGTGCTTTTTTTTATCGGTCGACCAATCTGTTCGGTAACCATTGAAAGATTCGCGAAATTAGTCGCGTCGCACTGTACGAAACACGTTTCTACCTTACGCTATATTTCCTATTATTGCTCCCTTCTATATCGAACAGCGTTTTTACCGATCAAATATTTATTAAATAAATGTAGCGATCGCGATATTTCGCTAGCGGTACGGTTCGTCGCTTCGACTAAAACATAGTCTGATAAATTTGGCTCGAACGATATGGCTGGCAACGCTTCGTCCGCGCGAAAATTTAATAAAATACTCGCACGACTTTTTCTTTTCTTTCTCCAGTCTCGACGCAAATTTGACGTCGCAGCGCCGATCACTCGGAACAGGAACACCGGCCGTGGATCGAATTAAATTCTTCCGGTAATTGTAAGGGCTGTCAGCGTTGCTGAAACGCTTCCCTTTAATTTCTCGTTTGTCCGTGGAAAATAGTTCATAACCGTTTCTACGGCGGCGAATTAAACGAACGACAACCGGTGCACCGGTCAAAGTCAAAGCAAATTGCGACAAAAGGGTACAGTTGACAACTGCGACTATTTATTCGGTAGAAAAATATCGATTCCACTGGTTGCGTGAAAAAATTTATCGAACCGTGATACGATCGAATGTTTGCAACGGCAAAAAACGAGAAAACTTGGGGCCGAATTTAACAACCGATTTCCAAATGAGACTTGGAAATTGATCAAGAAAGTTCAGGCAAGGCGAAAGATTTTCTTTGCATACTCGACAGCAAAAAACGTGTTATCGTGTGTGACGACCGAAATATTGACGATTAACAACTCGTTATAAAAAAGAAAATTGGACCGTATTGGAGCAAAAATTCCTCTAACGTATACAAGTGAAATTTCATTTTATACGTGTACGACATCGATTAACCGACGCATGCAACTGCTTTCAGCCTCTATCGGCGTATTGTATACACAGTAAAATCTTTTATTGCATCTACGTTATCTTATTAGAAGATTTTTCTTCTATTAAAAGCAACTTGTTAAAATGAAAATTAAATTAAATTAAAGGCAAATGTTACTCGTAAACGTTGGCACGTGTATGTACGTAAAAACGTTTACCACCGCTAACCTAGACCTAGGGAAACCTAGACCTAGAAGAAATGAAGTTTCTCCCGTCGAGAAACCTTGACCTAGAGAAACCGAAAGAAATCTAGAGCTACGGAAAATTAGACCCGAGAAAACATAATACACGGGGAAGATTTCTATTCTATTTTCTATAGATACTTCGGAGAAATGATATCGAATATAAAGAAAATCGCACCGCGTAAAAATGTTGAGGAATAACTTAGGTTGTTAAATATCGACATAGGGTATGTACCTAATTTATTGCAACGTTGCACCTCGATGCATTTGCAACGTTGCAAACTAATCGCAAAATTGCTTTTGATCGTCGAAGCCGAAATATGTCCGTTGCCATAATTCACCGTTTCCCGTGGTTCTGCGCTCGACCGTGGTTGTAAGCGGTCGGACGATATTAAAACTCGCGTCATTGTTCTGGCGCGTATTCGCGCGCTTTATACGCGATTACAAGATTTTCGTTTAACCAGGAGTCCGAACGAGTCCAAGTAAACCACGTTCGACCGATGCAACAAATCACGCGGAATGCAAAAATCGGACGAATATGCGCGACATAAAAAAATACCGTGACGTGACATCGGTATCGCGCCACGTGATCCTCTTCCGTTGGTTATTTACTCGGGAACAAATCAAGCTGGATGTACGTTACGAATGAAACATAGCCACGTGACATCCAGCTACGCGCGTATCTGTTTCGTTTCCGTTTAATTCGTTCGATTCGTGATACGTTGAAAGAAAAATGGCAATGTCGGAAAAGCACCGGTAACTCGGGCTCAAACACGACCTAAACTTACTTTTGGCTTTTAGGCAATAGAAAATAATATTTCAAGCGCGATTCGGAAAACTAAAATAATATACTCGTATACTCGTTGGTTTATTTTTTTCCGCAATTGTCTCGTTCGTTAACTTTTATCTAACGAATATGAAGGAATAAAATATTGTTTGCGATTCGATTAATTAAGCGTATCAACGTCGTAATCTGTTGTACAGTATATTTGGCAAATCGTTACGTATTTCTGTTTGCCGAGAGAAAGGTAAATTATATTCGAGTATACTCACCAAGCGTACTATCCCGAGGACGTCAAGTGTCGCCAAGTTGATTTACGATCTGACAAACAGGTCGACGGAAATCGCTGGATTTGTCGATAGACGGATGACGACTCGTGCACGATTTCGAAAAAGGTGGACGCAGAAGGGCATGCGTGATCGCTTTGATTCTCGCGGCACGCGTAAACATAACCTCTATGGCGGCCGAATTTTCATCGCGACGACGCAAACACAAACACCTTATCGAGACAGCGGCCGGCGCGCGACTGTCGCCGGCGCCGGTCCTTCGGTCGTCGACTCGCGAAACTATCCGAAATCGACCGAGCTGCGACTCGAGCCGGCCACGTGCTACCGTTGATCTTGCGCATGACCGATTCCACGTGCTTCGCGATCTTACGACAGGAATATCCTTCTCATTTTTATCATCCGTTTACGCTATTCGCTTATATAGACTAGAATCGAAGTCAATTTGACTTTTTAATCTATCACTCTACTATATTATTGACTCGATATTACGGCCATACGAAAGTTGCTTTCATTCTTTTTTCGGATAATAATCGATAGATCTGAGTTTGTAATAACGATCGTTGGTGATCAATAATGGCAGTAAACGTAGTGAAATGTTATGGCGGAGAAAATTTTTCGCGTAAAATTATTTTATTTACGTCCGGGTATAACGACAGTTTTCGCGAGAAAATTAAATATCGCGCGTAATAAAAGTATGAAGCGTGAAATATCATCTCGGGCTACCTCTCATTGATTTTTAGTTAGATATTGCTTGCAAGAAATTTAATGAAAGGACGAGAAAACCAGGTAGAACTATATAATGGCCTTATGATAATTAATAATGATTTATAGACTTTAGTAAGAAAAGGAATAAATATTAACGCCCTCTCCTTTCTTCGCCGTCTTCTTCACGGCATCTTGAATGCGCGAAAAATTCTAAGAAATAATAACTGTTTATCCCTGTGCCGAGGAATATTAAATTTTCAGTGAAAAGCTGTTAAAGATGCACTGTTAGAGTATTATATCAGCCTGACCTAATGTATACGTTAACGACTGCATATCGTTCCTGTACTTCCTATATACAGGAAGTTCTTTGTATTTTTTTACGTCGCAAAGTTAAATCGACTTTTCGCCCATGCACCGTAATTCTATTACTTAAATATGTAATAGAATTCAGCTGCGCGTTCTTAAGTAGCGCAGCTTTCCAGCGGATGAAAATTTCACGATAATTTTGTATCGTTCGGTGTGGGGATTTATAAAGGGGGGCCGATACTTTCGCGAGTTTACGACAGTTCTAAAGTAGGAACGCATCGGTGAAGATTAATTTCCAAAGAAATTTGGAAGTCTTATATTCGCGCTTATAGCTTGTCGCTATTTCGTCGTAAATTTAAGCGGTTTATATAAAATGCAACTACCTCGCGTTAGAAATTCAAGTACGCTAAAGAATTTCTTTATTTTTAGACATTACCGACTGCTTTTACTCGAGCCTTTTTTACGATATAAAGATTGAAAAACAGATCTTTGGGGAAAGCGAAGCTTTCAGAATGCGCGTACACGAAGAGGCAGCTCGAGGCAAGGACGCCGAATAAAAGTCTACTACTTATTGCTTGTTTTACTATTCATCCTCTTGAGCGAAAAATGAAGAACGAGGAACTAAACTGAAGAGGCGTTGTAAACTGAAAAGAGTTTTCAACAACTTTGCCCGTGGGTTAATCACGACTTGCCCGTGACGTATGCTATACCACACGGGATAAATTTCGATCGGCTGCAAACTGTGTTTCCATGAAAAGTAAATATAAAATAGCTATTAAATTCCTATTAAATATTTTCATTTGTTATGTTATTAACTTCGGATAAAGCCGTATTAAATATATATGTATTGAACGGGGTTGTGAGCGAGAGTTACGGGCGAGATATTCAGAATCTCGGCAAGTTGTTCGTTGAGAAAGTACGTTTCCAAGTTTGGCCAAGGGTATCTCAGCGACGATGCGCAAACAGTAAGAGCATCGTCGAATGCAACAGGTCGTACAACGTTTGTATTTCTGTGGATCAGGAGGTGGATTTAGTTAGGACACGAACCCGCCGATAAACCGCGAGGACGATGCTTTCGAATGGTTTGTCCGACGCGATTCCAGCTGCTGAAGCCAGTTGCCGGCGTATCCGAGGGATGGCGACGCTATCGACACCTACTGTCACTAACATTTTCTGCTACAATTTTCCTTCGGAATTTATTCGTTTTTCTTTTATTTCTTTTCTTCTACGAACATATAAACGGATTCTTGAATTTCTCATCGTAAAAAATAACAGTCTCGACTATTCCTTAGGACAATTTACACCATCGTTGCATCTTAAGTTTCGAATGTACACGTTTCCGCTTCCGCGATTCCGCGCAGCCGTAAACTTTTATTCTTTGTTATCCGACAGAACGAACAGCGGTTCTCGAATGCACGAGAAAAATTCAAGACACGCTTTGTCAAACTGTACCAGAAAACAGTTTGTTTCCGTTAACCAAAATAGGCGGTCCTTAACGTTACTTATCGTACTTTTGCTCGCGTTTCAACTTTAAACCGCACGAGTTTTGCATAATAAGAGTATCGTTTACGAATCGATGTTTCTAAGAGTCGTAAATTCGAATACCTGGTACGCGTATATGCATCGATCGAATACTGTACGCGAAGTGTGAAAACTTTTCAAAGGGTGTCCAGTGGTCAGAGAATTTGAATTGGCCTGAATGGCTGAACGGAGATCGGAGAAAAATGGAGATGGCAAGAGGAAAAGGAAAATGAATCGCGGGAAAAGAAGTTCGGTTTATAAGCGGTGTTGGGACGAAACGCGACGAACGCTGTACCGAATGGCGAAAGCAAACTGCGGACTTGTTTAAAGCGACGACTTCCGTTCTCGACCAGATTCGAAAGAACATATCCGCAGGAAATTTCTCGCGTTTTCCGGTTCGACGGCACACGCGCAACGACCAGATAAATGTCCGCGTAGAAAATTTGGCTGGCGTGCAGGGATAATCGATTCGAAACAAACATCGGTACTTGTCCCGCCTTTCTATCGAATCATCATCGTTTCGCTTTGAGAGATTACCGCGCGATTAATTAACCGGGTTGCCGAATTACCGTCTTGTTCGAACGAAAATTTCGCGCTGCGCGGAACAAGTTCGTTAACAGGATTATACGGTGGCCGATCGTAAACAGGAAATACGATTTCGTGTTAATACAAGCGTGATAGAAAGCGTTTCGGGTGATGTATAATGAAGTACAAATTGCCATCGCTTCGGTTGCACGCGCGAAACGTTTGTTCCAGCGAATCTTCCAGCGGAGCTTCTTCGCTTTCCTAACTTTTTGCCCATTGTAATAGTCTCTAACAATAAGACCGAAATAATTCTGCGCGAAACTCTGATGTTCTTCGCGTGTCGTAAATTATCCGATGAATCGAACGCTAAAGTACTATCTTAACTAATTCGAAAACACTCGGTGGTCGTTTCCATCGTGTATCGATTCGAAACTGGAATAATCGTTCAATTTGAAAAATTCTATGTTATTCACTTTTTTGTAGTAATTTAATCTAACGCGTCTTGACGGTAGGCGTTATCGTTAGAACACGTGACCGTACGAGAGCGTGACTCCGGTTTTAGTAAAAGTACTTGGTAAGCTGGCAGTATAACGACAGAGTACTCTATAAATAATGAATGTTTATTGAAAATTAGTGGAACGAGAATGGAAAATTTTCGGAAAGATAATGGAAATGGAACGTAAACTCGACTATTTAATGAAAGAATATTTAATGAAAGAATATTTGACGTTCGAATCGCGCGATTGAAAAGAAAGTAGCGAACGATCGTAACGAGAACGAATGAGAAATTGATGGTTGGCATATTCGAGAATCGATCAGGAAAGGAGAAACGGAAGGCGAAAAATCGTAAATGAATAGTAAATGAATCGAAAGGGTAAAAAGTGACAGGTATATTATCTCCTTTCACTCGACTGACGCGTAATTAATCCGACGATTCCCCTTAAAGCGTCGTTTGCATGCAATTTCAAGGAGCTTGAAGAAAACGCTTTCTTATTTTATTTCTTACTTTATTTCTTACTTTATTTCTTACTTTGTACGTAGAAAGAAGAAATCCGAATGCCGTTCAAGTCGTTCATTCGTGTAACAGAATCTTCTTTGGAAAGCTTTCGAAAATGATTTTTCTAAGCTTTTCCCTATTGTAGCCTGGTACGCGTGTTTTCGCGCTGTTAAATGGAATTTCCCCAAGTGGAAAACCATTTGCTCTCGGTGCTGAATTCTTTTTCGAGAACAAAATCTTCCCTTTTCGCGTTGATTTTTCGGATGAAACCTCGTAAACGCGATATATTAGAAATGTTTCTTAGGTTATTAAGTGTCCTTGCAAATTGTATGATGTAGAAGGAACTGGTTGAGATCCAATATCGCAGGACCATTTATCTTTGTCTGGTACTTCGTTTCCGCCAGATTAAGGCTTCTTTGTATCGCTACGATAGCCCGACGACAGTTTACAGCAGCGAGATCATTATTTACATAAAATAATGAGACAAAAAGTGTAGCGTTCCTCTTCTTGCGCAACGGGTGGGGTTAAATTTCAACAACGAAGATGTATTTCGATGAAACGCGGTGTACTTTCGATATATCCCACGTTTGCTGGTGTCGTCCGTAAATTCGTATAAAAGAATAAACGTGATCGTGAAACGTTGAAATTTTCTAATAATCCACGAATCGGATGATCTGCAATTGGATGAGGAATTCCGTAAAATGAAATTATACTAGGACGAATTGTTATCAGAGTTAGGCGAGATAAAGTCGAGGCGTAATCGGGGATGCATGTCAAGTCACGAATGGCCAGTGAATCTCTGTTTCTGATTCGTGATCGCGCGATGTATCGCCTCCACGTCAGAAGCGTCCGTTTTCCAATCGAGACACGTGAAATCTCACGCGCCGTTTGAATTTCTTTCTCTCTAGAAATTTTCTTCGTACGTAGCTAACCGACTTTTACGACCTTTCCAACACGCGTCACGTACCTGATTTCTCTCTTCTGGCTCCTCATCCCCTTTTTGTCTACGTGGTTGCAACGGTTATCCTTTACGCGACGACATTCCGCGCGATCTACCGTAACGACCTTCGATGTCGAATCTGTCGTCAAAGTTGAAGATAATGCGGGTGTACCGTAGCCGTGGCTCGAGTCGATAGTATCCCGCGATAACGAGAGAAAAACGGTTAACGAGCACGCTGTGCTTATGCTGTTTTCATTATGACCGTTTCTCACGGCGCAATTTTATGGAAGCAACCAAGAAACGACAAGTAGCTCGACAGAATCCAACTAGAGACACTGTCGATTCAAAAAGTACTCTCCTGTCCCCGCCGGGGAAGAAGAATGATATTTAAAGACGTTTCTCGGAGCTGCATCCATTCGATTCGACAGCGATTTATCACTGCTCGTAGGAAGGGACTCACAAATTCGCAGCACATTCATCGCGTGCACCTTGTCAGCTCGAAATCACGATCCCCTTTCAAACTATCCGGTGAAACCTCTTTCCATCAAATTCGCGCATCCATCAACGTCTCTCCTTTCCTATCGTAAAATGAAAGATTCCTTCTAACAACTTATTTTTCATCCGGACAAATCTAAACACCCTACGTTATTATTATTATAGGAATATCCTAAATATTGTTTACTGCCGTAATGCTGTAATTATTGCCGTAATGCTTATATGCTGTAATACTGCGCTAATAAAAGTTGTATGCTCGAATTTGGATGGTTCGCGAACCGAATGACGGTGTCGGACGATCGGGAAAGTACGAAGAGTCGTGTAATTGTATCTGCAGGTGGCGATAAAGCTTAGAATAAAAATGCCGATAGTATTATTTTGGAGAAGTTAACGGCACGTGCGCGATGTAGAGGGTGGGCCAACTGCATTAGAGTCGAGTGTATCCGAGCCCCAGGAACGCGTTACGCCATTACGAGTATCACCGAAGCGGAGCGTCGCGACGCGTTACCCCTGTTTTTCTCCGTGTTACCGTCAAATTGCCCCGTTTATTGGGATTCATTGTTGCCCACGGCGCCGCCGCATTTGCACGAGCTGCGGGATGCGCGGGGATGCTCGAAAAAAACGGGATAAAGCGTGTCGACCGAATTAATTCCCGTCGCGCCATTGTCGTCACTGATCCGACGTTTTTCGAAAGACCCCGCAGCTAGTTCGATCTTTGAAAATAGTCGATGAAACGCGTATGGCGTACGCGAAAGCAATTACGAGACATCCAATTACCGGTTTAGAGAAAATTTTCAAAGCGTTCGTTATATTT
Organism: Megachile rotundata; assembly: GCF_050947335.1. Lineage (NCBI taxonomy): Eukaryota > Metazoa > Arthropoda > Insecta > Hymenoptera > Megachilidae > Megachile > Megachile rotundata. The sequence continues at coordinate 18,364,923 of NC_134989.1, read as the reverse complement.
CTACTTTTTTCTTCGGCCGTTCCGTTCGTTTTCGATGGCTTTATCTTATTTAACATTTTTCCTGCACAATTACGACAAACAGTCGAGTAACCGTCGAATGTACGGGAAGACAGTAACGGAGAAAAAATGATCCCGTCGCGTTTTCAGCGTCCGTTCCATTAAACGATCCCGGCTCTGCAAGGGATGTTTACGCCGTTCATTGAATCAGGTATTGTTCACTTAGACAGCGTGTTCGTAGGTGCAGCATTCGTTTAACGAGCGGCAGGAGTAACGGGGTTGCGGGCACGGGGGTAGAAATTCCAGGGAATCACGATCTCGTCGAGCTCCATAAAATTTTGCTGGAGGCAGGGGTAATCGGATTCGCGTCAGGCAATGCTTTCACGCGATTCATTAAAGAGCCATTTATATTTCTCGATGGCGAAAAGTGGACGAAGCACGTTTAATGGCACGCGACCGACCGATTCAACGCGATATCCTGCCAAATAATTACTCGAACCATGAACTTCCGAGCAACGAACGAACGTTTTGCTAAACGAATGAAAAATAGGAAAATAAATCGCGGAAACAGAGAAGAAGAGAAACGGTCTTATCGCGCTTCCGTTAGGCTCGAGGAACGTCGAGTTCGATTGTCCCGGCACAACAATATTTCGATATTCTTTACGCGAATGTCGTCATTAGGCTCGAGTTGTCCTTAACGCGAGCGAAATGGAACGATCGATTCGTCGACTCGTTCGATTAAAATACGAAAGTCGCTTATCGCCGAAAATCGCGGACGCGCATATTTTTTCATCGCGTTGTCGCTCGCGTTATTACGAAACATTGCCTTCAGCGCGTGACTATGTACGCTCCGGACTTTGCATTATCTTCTTTTATTTTGCGCAACCTTTTCGTGTTTTCGCCGCATTCTTCTTTAATCATACGTGTCGCGCGTACCTTCTGATTTGGCACGAACGGTATTATCGTTTGTTTATGATTGTGCCGTAAGTAAGGATATCGTTTTCTTCGTGCTTATAAATCGAACAGATATATAAAGCGGTTACAAGAGTAATTCGGCATCGTGTTACGATTCGTACTATCGTTAGGATACTTCGGTTTACAAGTTCAAAAGATTTTATTTTATTTTATTTTATTTTATTTAAGGATTTTATTAACGCGAACAATGATCGTGAAAGGTCTCGTTTTCTTCGGCGTGTTGCTTTTCGTTTCTATACAGGTAGGAAACAATTATCGAGTTAGTATCCTACGTGTTTGACGAGAACGAAGCGTTAAAGCATTAAATTGAAAGGAACGAGCCGTAACGTTCGTACATTCAACCGGAAAGATACGTTTGTCTACGTTACACGAGAGCTATTTAAAGTTTCGCGTGTGCACACGGAGAAATTTTGAAATTTAAACGAATCGGTTAATTTTTCATTTATGTTTCTCCGCTATGCAGCATATATTTTTCTCGCGGTGGTAATAAACGCGATCGTTCGTTTCTATTCTATTTTATTGAACGCGAGAACGGAGAGAGAGAACAATCTATTGTTCTTCTTGTTAAAATTTCATTTTTTTTTCAGATGAATCGGGTTAACGCCAAACCTATTTTCAATGCCGATTTCCTGAAACTTTTCAATCTACAAGGATTGAACTCGCAATTTAAGAATCTATACGGACCAGTATCCACCGGTAATGGAGTTCTTGATGTTTCGCTCTGTACAGTATTTGTTGTTTAAAATCACACTGTGAAACTGTTTTATATCATTAAAAAAAAAAAATTATCTGTCAAGAATTCGAAGCTAAAAATTCGTGTAAAATAGTGAAAAAGTTTGTACTTTTTAAATCGAGGAATCGATTACTCGTCGTTGTTTCGCTGTTTCGAAGTAAGGGGAATAGAGAGCGAAGTTTCTGTTCCGTAACGGATTCGCGTTATAATTCAATTTCCTTAGTTTGGACTAAGGAAATGTAAATTTATCGAACTGTTTCTATCCGTAGGAATCACCGACTTTGCAGGAATGGCCCAATCGATGAATCTTCCAGGTGTTGGTGGAAGCGAGAAACAAGAACCCTTAAGTGGCGCCTCCCTCTTCAAGTTGCTTTCACCTTGAATCATTCGTACAACGAAGCAAGAAGATATGCAAAGTAGTTAATTATGTGTAAAATTCCGATAGCGTTACATCGCGAGCTGGAATTAGCTGTAAGATGGATTCTTGCAATTAGAATATTTTCAACGCGTATAGTGCAACTTAAAATACAAACATCTCGAAATGAACAACTATTTATAAAGATGGTTTTTATGAAATTTCTTCCCAATTAAGTAATCCATACTACGGATAAGGGACAATACAGCAACCTGTAGAAAAAATATTAAGCACGGTATAAGGAACGATCGTTTCGAAAGAACGTTTTTTAGGAGTAGGTAACAAAACCGATCTTTTGTACGAAATGCCGTTTGGAAGAGGTTCAAACGCGAAACGAGCGAAGCACTAAACGTTCGTTGCATCGTATGTGTACGGCAAAAGTCCATAGCGAACCAACTGGACACAGTCCATTTGCCTAGTGAAAGCGACTCTGTAATAATTGAGTTTCAAGCTTAATCGTCGAGTTTAGGTTAGGTACGTTTGCTATGATTCAACCGAAAGCAAAGGTTGCGCCAGCCATTCGATCATTTCGATCATACGCTGACTAACTAGATCGAATGGATAAATACGATTTCATTAAACCGCTGCCTTTGTTGTTTACAATTATGAAATTTATCAGCGTCATAGAGTGTGCGGAATAACGAACAAGTTAATTAATATTGGCGGTAATGTTCGATATACAGGATTTTAACAGCTAATAATAATAGATATCACGCGTCAAATACAGTTTTCGGTGGTAGCCGTTTCGAAATTTCCTCGATTATACAGCAAGAAGACGTACGGAAAATTTATGCAAAAAAAGGGCTAGGTTATATCGGTGTTAATAAATGTTAGGATAAAAGTGAGCCGATATACGCGTCCATTTTGTCAGAGGTAAAATCATGGTAAGAGAAGTACGTCGATGTCCATGGAAATAAGATGTAGAAAAAAATCGGTAGAAACCGTTGCGTAGAAACTTTTGCAGGTTGCTACACGCGACGCAACGGTTCGGAGAGGTAGAAAAATATCGCGGCCATTGTATGCAACGTGGTGGTTTGCTCGTGAACAGCTCGCTGCCATCAATGCCAGTTCGTTGGTTCTGGTTGGTCGTTGATTGTCCTTGCAGAACTTGTTCCCTTCCTAGTGTCGTGTGTCGCCAACGCAATGTCAACAAATGCATGGTTTGTCTCGTCGTTACCAGAGCGAGACCGTCTTTAGAAAGGATACGTCGAACGTCTGCGAACGGGGGTCGCGCCGTGCTCATTTTTTTCTTCCCACTCCGGAGAAACAACGAATGGACAAGGATAAACGTTTAACGCTGCAACGAGTAGAGGGGCGACTCGAACAACGGCAAGGAAGCACTGGATCCCGTGGGACCGGAAACGAGCACGGAGGGACCCGTTGCCGCTGATACGACAATGTTGCTTGAAGCCGTCCCGGTGACTGGGATCACAGCTTTAGCTGGAATTAAATTAATTTCTGCCGTAGCCGGTGCTACCGTGTTTCTCCGAGTGGTCGTCACGGTACTCGTGTTGGACGACGAACCCTCGATCTTAGTTGATTCCGTAGTCTCTGTAAATAGATCGTTGTTGGTATCGACTTAGAAGAAAAAGACGATCGTTGTCTTCTATGTTTTTTAGCGTCTTTCGTTCGAGATTTTTCATCCCTATTTCGAAGGAAACGAGCGTACTTTCTAATTCGCTGCCGTTGACGATCTTCTTACCTGCGATTCGAGTAGTTTCGTCGGTTATCGTATCGATAGCGTTTGCAGTTGTACCGGAAGCGGCCTCGACGGAACTAGCAGTCGTCGAAAGAGAAATTGTGCCCGATGAAGAAGTCGAAGTCGCAAGAGCGATAGGTAACGGCGGAGCGGTCGGACCAGCGATAACTATGGGCCCTGTCGAGGGACCTATTACAGCGTTCGCTGACACTATTCCTATTGTTTCTCTAATTGCCGTCGTGTTCGCCGATGCTTCCGTGGTCGACGATTCTTCCGCGTTTTCGATTGCAACAGATGCCTTCGCTGACGTAGCGACGACACCTTCCTTTGTTTCCGTTCTGGCTGACTCTGCGTTATCGGCGTCGCCGGTAGCGACAGAATTATCGGAAGGAGCCACCAGCGTTACCGGACCAGACGAGGCACCTCTAACGAGCACCGAATCCTCGGTTGCACTCGGTGCGTTCGGTGCTCGCGTTTCTACGATATCGAAAGAACAATCGAACAAACAAGAATATCACCCCGGTCGTTCATTCTCGGTGGGTTTCTTATGGGTCACGGGTAGACACGCGTTCCTCCGAACAAGCTCGAATTCATGCTTCCGTTAAAGCCGTACAATCGACAAAGCGAACGCGATTCTAATAAATTCTACGTTTTATGCGTTTCGTTAAAATTGCGCTTAGCGATAGAATCTGGCAGCGCCGATTCGCTTATTTCGAACATATTAATACGATATGTATCTATATCGGTATCGAAAGGAACTCGTAAAGATTCAAATTGCGTTCGATACATTTTTTGCTGCGCGGAATCGAATCGTTATTGCAACTTGTTAATAATACCTGTCGGTCTAGAGTAGAGTAAGGTTTTTCCTGAAAAATTACCTCCGATGGATGAAACGCCGTTGCTCGAAGTTCCTGGAGACACGATGGTCACCGGCCCGGAAGACGATCCTTTCACGATCGTGGTTCTTGTCACGGGTCCAGCGACAATCGTTTTGGTCTGTTCGACGGGTTCCGGAGGCAGCAAGGTCACCGCAGGTGCTACACCGTAAACTGGAGCAACGAAAAACGGTGGCGCAGATTGTCCAACGGCCACTATTTCATGATAAGGGGGGACGTTGGCGCGAACCGACGTCAGAAGAATCGATGTTGCTAACCGTAACTGAAAACGGATAAAGCGTGATTTATCGAGACGAGTGTCCGAAGTTTCGACTCCTCACCCGTGAACTACGTAGGTTGCCGACGCAATAGTTGGAACGTATTCTACGTAATCTCGATCGCGAATATCGTTTATTAAGTCGATCTAACCAGTTAACCTATGTACATACATAATATTGCGCTAATCGGATGTTTGTTTGATCTCTATCTTCGTTGTTCAAGGAGGGAAGAAACAGAAGCAGGTCTCTACCTGCCCTCTACCTGCCTTCGACATTGTTTACACCGCACTTGCTTTTTACCGTTCGCACATATTCGAAATATTCGTGAAATTGACGAAAGTTCGAAATTACCGAAATCTGTACGCGTTATTTTCGAAACCTCGAGGTACTACGATCGTGATATTTAATAGGTAAATCAGGATGTCGATTACCAGCGGTTTCTTGCAACGGATAGCAGAGTGTCAACCATGTAATTGGAGCAAACCAGCCTGATCATAATTTAACCGCGAGCGTTCATTGTCGCGAGTCGCGTGATCGCATCGGATGATTCGAAAACAATATCTGTCACGTATTCGAGTAGACCACTGGCCGCGGATAGAGTCGCACGCATCGCGAATTTGCATAACTCGGTTTTCCGGTAAACGTGCTGCGCATGAACACGTGATCGCTACCGCCGTTGCCGTGCTTCCCTACGTGGCCAGCATTCGGTCGGCTCTTCTTCGAACAAGTTCTAATCTCTCTAATGATACCGCGTCTCTTTGCTTCAAAGCGTTTGCTCACCGATTCTCACAAATTCTCCGCGTATCCCCTAATTCTCTGTGCTCGTAGCTTCGATTAAAATATGAAACAGGGAGTCGATGAACTGTGCATAAAAACGGCACTCGTACAACGCACGATACGTTTGCACGATACGCAACGAAAGTCGTTCGCGAAAAAATGATTTGTTAGCGTTAGTAAATTAAGAGACTGCTGCGGCAACGTTGAAATTCGAATCGATATCGTTTTAACCGTTCGTAATTATAAATTTGTCATTTAGGAGCGCGCGGAAAGTTGAACGTAGCAAGCGTCAGAACGTTATGAACAGATCATCCCGAGTTTCCTGCGCAGCGTATTTAAATGGAATCTACGGATTACCCGTCTTAATCAAAGTTACAGAACGTGGCCATACGTTTCAATTATCCGACTGCCAGCGGAATAACCATGGTATTCTACGTAACGGACGAACATTGGCCCGAGATAGTGGACCGTTCATATTTCACGGACGATGCTAAAGCGCATCGTGAACTAACGTATTAAAGTTTTCTCATCAGAAACGAGCGAGGGTGTACGGATTTCTCCTTACCGGACGATCTCTTTTCCGATCGAATCAGCTCGATCGGCTACGATAAAGTTTCTGCGCTTACCAGCAACTTCGTGGCTTCTTTTCTATCGTCCATTCGCTTGGAATTCCTCGCTGACCAGTTGGAATCGTTAACTGTTCGATTTCGAACCGGCTGGAACCGTTATATAGTCCATTACGATGATGAGTTAGGAAAAAAGCTCACCGCGCCCTGTTTTCTTCGCGAACGATCGCAGGAATTCCATACGCTGCGCTATTAGCTGGAACAAAGGCTGACAACGAGTTAAATATAGCGGTACGGTATGTCGTGCCGTGATCGTGGTCTGCCGCGAATTACCTACAAGCGACAACGATAAGTACGTGGCCGCAAAAACGCCGCGGAAACGTTTAAAAAGGACGAAGATCGGTAAGCGATCGAAAAGAAACAATTAAACTGTATTTGGGCAGGTTGCTCCGCCGCCACCCACGCCCCCAACGCCCCTGACGCGACGCCCCCACGCGCGACGGAGCAGATAACGTTGAAACGCGGGAAAAATTACGCGAACAAAAAAATGGTAAATTGGAGGCGCATGGACACGGGCAATTGCTTCTCCGTGTTGTAACATTTCGAGTGGACTTTCAAAGCAGAATTTCCTGCCTTCCTGTATCGCGATCAAACATATTTTAGTCCGGATCGATCGCGGGTATTCAAGGCCGACACAATCGACACAGCAATCGAAAGTCCGTTTCGCAATACTCACCGCGGATTGCATCTTATAGTCTATACCCTAAATCCTAAGAGCGGGCATTATGGTACCGTTTAACTCATAACGAGTCGAAGGAAAGATTTTTCCGCGCGAATCGTAAAATATGCTAATAGACACCCGATGGCCCCGTTTCAGGAGCGTTACGTACTTCTGCAACGTTCGCAGCGCGTTGCGTGTGCAACCGTGCGACCAGCTCCATCGAGATTTCTGATGCAACATTGCCTCTGTGCGAGTTCATCGTTTTAGATCGCTGTCTTGATTTACGGATTTCAAGTCCCGGCCACGCCCGCTCCAGCGACAAGCTTACGAGCGAGATAGCCTGCCCGACCAACCCGACCGTTGCCCGACACGCGTCCTTACGGGGTTGATGACGTACAAGCGGTTCTACTCGATATAGCTAACGAAATAACAGTATAAAAGACAAAGTCGAAGCTAGGATTTTCATCAGTCGCTTGCACTTTCGAGTTCGAAGAAGCTCAAGCTACCCGACACAACCGACAAAATGAAATCCCTGGTAAGGATATGATATTCGATATTTTCGGATGCGAATCCAATTGCCCATTTTCGTTTCTCTCACTGTTCTTAACAACGATTTTATTCTACTTTCTACAATTTTCTTTGTATTTTCTCTGTAAAGTTATTAAATCGTTTCGGTCATAAGATCATTCTATTTCCGTTAGATCCGCTAAACAATTTTTACGATAATTAGCTTTTTCTCTCGTGTATCTATCGTTCGCGTTTTAAGCCGTTTTGGTTTAAAACCGGTGATTTCGAACGAAACTTCGATTATACAACGGATCAAAAGTAATAATTGCAATGTTCGATCGCAGTTGATCTTGTTCGCCATCGTCGCCGTGGTCGCGGCCTTCCCCGAACCCGAACAAGAACGAGAACGCCGTGGAATCCTTGCGGCCCCAGCTCTGGCGACCCCATGGATCGCTCCGAAAATCGCTGCGGCTCCCGTTGCTATCGCCGCTGCGCCTAAACTCCTTGCGGCGCGTAAGTATCTATTTCGCGAAATTCTCCCATTTCTATTTTCGATTATTTAACTTTAATATCGCTCCGAGATATCGTTCAATTCGAATTTCATACGGCATTTTTTAACACGCGTTTACGCGTAATTGTACGATCGCGATCCCGATGTTCGATGGATTAATAGAAATTTTATGTTCGAATACAGCCGCCGTTGTAGCCGCACCCGCCCTTGCTCCCGCGTGGGGACTGAAAGGATGGTAAATAACCATTTAAATCTCGGCATTACTGGACCTGAAGTATTACAATGAATATCGACGATGGGAGTTCATCTCATTGCGCAAAATTCGAATTCGACGATTGGTCGCCACCCCCTTCACGTTTTCGGCCGTAATTATCAAGGATACCCTCGATCGGCATCGTTGAAAATTATATTCCTCCCCCGTCCCTTGTGCAATTTCAATTATTAATATCAGATAATAAACTTATTTTAAAAACCTACAAAACAATCGAGTTGTGCTTCGATCGACACCCTACCTCTATACATTCTATAAGTTCAACATTCTGTACGTTTAACGTCGAATAAAATTCCATACATTTTGTAAGTCTAGGTTAATATTAATTTGCCTCTGTTCCTTCGAAAGCGAATACATTGTTGAACAAGTAAACATTTATGATTTTCATAAAATTTCAATGATTCGATCGTGCGCGTTAATGTATGTGTACGCGACGCAGTCAATAGATCAATTAACGCGAATTATTTTCCCCCTCCAATTTATTCGTTAACTATCGTGCACGCGATATTTACGTGTGATTAATGCGTTCAATGTGTATACGCTTCAATTTCGCGATTAATAAGCTAATTAGAAACGTGTCAACGTGACAGATCGTACTTTCGGGTAGCGATGCCGATGATGTTTGTTCGGGAATTAACCGATATGGCACACGGTACTCGGAATTTCGTTAGCACTTACTAATTATACTGCCCGCGTTATGTATACTTCTTTATTCTCTTTCGCCACGATAACAAATTTATTTCGGTCGATTTTTAATTTCATTATAACGTTTAAAATGTCTGATTTCTTCGCGAATGATTTGTAAATTGCGAGAAAAAGAACGATGCACCCTTTACATAACTCTAATATAATTAGAATTTCGATTATTTCGAACGTATAGCAGGCGCACGATAAATATACGAACGATTCACTGTCACGTGCGTGTCAATATCGTTGAGAGGTATAAACCGATTGCCACAGCGAAATTTTACGTGACTGACATAATACGGTATGATGGAACGATCAATTGTCACGAATAAATTATTCGGTTGAAGAAATAGCAAATATATTCCTTTTGCAAAATAGAAGGTATAAGAAAGGAAACGCTCGATCACGTAAATGACAACCATTTGAACGTTAATATTTATCGACGGTCTACATAAGTTAACGAAATCGATGTCTCCGATCTAGAGGATCGTTAATAGAAACGTATAACTTTTAATTGAGCGGTTTGCAGCGATCCCTGTTGTTCGAACGTCTTTCTTCGTTTTGGCCATTTTCGGAGGTCAGGAACACTCTCGTGTTCGATATTACGTTCGCGATCGCGTTTCGTCGATATTCGATTATTTTGGATTTTTACGCGACCGCGAAAGGTTCATTGGTGGAGCAATCGTCCAATCGAATTTATAAACGACTCCATATTCAAACCTGTTACTCGTTGCATTCTTTAATCTTTCAGGTTCAGACCCAGTAAACCATTGGACCGGTAGCAAAATCATTATTTTATGTATCCTTTCATTGGCCGCGGCCATACCCGATAGAACAGCAGTTAAATGCATTTAACAATCTAGAGTAGTTAAAAACTGGAACGACTGGTCCTCGTAGAACTCGATACGTTTTATGACCGTTTAAATGATTTTAAACTTGAATCGAAAAAGCGTACCTGGCCGTTTATCTATCAGGTCGAGGACAATCGGTTCACGAGCAATCGAAAATAACCGAGTACAGGTTACAGTTTTCTTTATTACGATACAATAAGAATAGTAACAATGGTGCAACTAATTACAGTGGGAGAATCTCTTCGACGTTCTAACGACATAGTATGTCGAAAATAGTATGCTCGAATCGAAGAGGAGGCGTACATTAAGAAACATATTTCGTGGTCGAATCTCGAAGATTTTCTGTTCTAAACGATGATCGGGTCCGATGAAAGTCTCGAAGACGTCGGTCGACGAGAAGCCGTTTGCAGATCGACGAGGGAGTTCGTTCGAGTTGCTTCGAGTTGTCGGGGTCGAATCCAGAGAGACGTTGCGATCTACCAGAGTCCTAGAAGGCCAGGTCCGGGTGCCACGATTGCTCCCGCGGGACCCGACACTACTGTCGTTCCTGGAAATACAAACAGTTTCCTATCGTACCTTGGAATTTTATCGTTTGCCCATTTTCGAGTGTTCACATTTTTCGACTTTCGGATGTTTTAGAGTTTGAAAATTTTCAAATCGTAAATTACGATCGTAGCTTAGAAATACCCGTTGTTCTCTATAGCGACTTTAACGTTCGATGTTGACTCGAGCGACAACACGAGCAGATAATATAAACTCGTTACCGGCAGCCGGTCCCACGACTGCAGCAGAACCGGCAGCTGGTCCAACGACAGCGGCAGAGCCTGCAGCGGGCCCAACCACGGCTGCAGATCCAGCGACGGGCCCGATAACGGCAGCCGAAGGAGCCACTGGTCCTGCGACCGCTACGCCGGGCAGCAAACCGCCCAGGACTACGGTTCCGTGCGATCCCCAGCCAAGGGAACGACGTTCGCGTTCCGGGCTACCGGAGGCAATGGCCAAAGCGGCTACGAGGACGACCTGAAACATCGATATGTCATTCCATGTTCCGTAAGACGACTTTGAATTTACGAAATACTACCCCTTCTACGCGTTAAACTCGGACATTGCTATTGTCTGGTCATAGGAAAATAGGTAATCAGGAACAGAGGGTGTATTTAGTCGATAACGGTCGGGCAATTAAAGCAGTTTTGTCTCAATAAGATCGGTCCGTTGGATAGATTGAAGGATATCGATTCAGGACTTAGGTACATACTATAGTTACGCAGAAGAAGTTCTGCTGGACCATCGCCAACATTTAAGCTCGGCACGAGTCTAGAGATTGTATCGGATGCAGCGCTGATATATGAAGTATGAACGATACGTATAGGCCATGAAACGTGATTTCTTTCGGAGAAAAGACCGCCTCCCTTGGCAAGTGCACGCCAATGCAAGTACACGCGATCGAAGCAAATACCGTGTAAAGTATTAACTACCGAGTATCAATAGGTATATTTCTAACCAACGTATCGATAAAAAGTATCTTACCAAGTACTTCATGTTATTTGTGGCTTTAGTCTTCGGCTGTCCGGTGACTGATGGTCAACCCTCCTGACACACTGACTTATATACTCCATCGAGAATATCGAAGAAGTTGACGATATAACCTTCAACCCTGCATGAAAGTAGATATAAGAAACGAGTTAGGGTGCGGTTAACGATGGACGGGATCGGAGTAGGCGAGTTCCGGGTCCAACGTCATAGACGAGAACCGTTATCGCGAGGAGACGCGTTCCAACCTCGAATCGTGTACGGTTCGTTGTCGTAATAACGCTTGTTCCGAGAGAATTGAATTTTCCCGACAGTCAGCAATGCAAATTATCTGTACGCTAGTTTTCACGATCGTCTCGTTTCGTGCTCGTTCTCGGCACAAAACTTCGTATATTCCTTCTCTTGATAAACATTAACAGCTTGCAACTGTGTAATTCTACCACTGTTAATTATTTGTAATTGCTTAGAAACAACTACTGTGTATCTAGCGAAGCGGTCGGTAATTAACCAGTTCAAATATACTTGACTGGGAAAATGTTACCGGCGTTATTATTTGTATCTATAAGTTTTCCTCAGATGTTCGTATGCTGCCTACGCTCTAAATAGGCGTTATTAATTATAACCACGAGACATACGAAAATACGTGTCTTTCTTATCAACGAAGGTGCTTCGATTTTGGAAGCTTTGAAACATTGAATACCGCATCTTTTGTTGGGGGCAAAAGTTTGCTTCGCCGAACGAGCATCGTCTTTGCTTTAATATTCGAGTAACAGGAGAGGAGGAGGCAAAACGAACTTTTTGATTTATGACTTTGTAACTTCGACACGAGTTTCCATTGGAAACTTTAAATTTTCCATCAAGCTCGGACGTACAATTATTTGATTAAATGTCGTTCGCGAAATGCATCTCTCGTTAGGTAATCGTGTAGAAAATAAGAAAATAAATTTTAATATTATATTTTACGAAATTATTTTGTAAGCTTTCTTTCTTTAACCTCCTCGTCCAGCGGAGAAAAAAAATAGGAAGCTAACCTGTGTCGATTAAAAAAAGCGTAGGAAAGGGAATTAATTCGGTTTCTAGGAAAGGATCAACAGCGTAAAAGAATAAACGAGCATCGGTCGTGGAGCGTACGGGAAGCGAAATAAAACGAGAGAGATCCATCGTTTCGCGTTCGCGTCGGCCTTTTATTTCGGTCGTCTAACCGAACATTTTTCCCTGTGTCCCACTGATTTCTACGATGACCACGGCAATTCGTCCTTTGAATCTGCCCACCTGGAACAGCGTAATTGCGCGCGGCAGATTTGTCAAGTTGGAAACGGCCAGAGGTTCGCGTTACGTCGCCTGCACGAATTTACGGCTAAGTCTCGGACCAAACTCGCTGTCATGAAACGCTATACTTCTCGAAAACTTACCGGGAACAGTTTCACCGACGCGACGACAGAATAATCGGAGAAACTTGAAACTAGAGTATCTCGACCTGAATTCTCCTATTCTTCGGCGTAAACTTTGAACATTGAATATGAAAACGTCCCGTCGAAACTGTGTTTTACGAACTTCAAACAAACGAGCATCTTGCCTTGCAATTTTCGAATAAACACTTTTCTGTACCGTTCATCTCTGTCATCCTATTGTTTTTTTTTTCTTTTTTTTATTTTTAAAAGTGCGAATCCATAGGTACACGACGATAAAGACAGCATCGATACGAGGAAATATCGAAAAGCTCGCTTTTTTCACTCGTTACCACGAATGTACCATAGAATACGAATGCTATTCTCGAAGCAATTAATTTCATACGTTTCCGCGCAGACTCGAATGTAAATGAAACGATTCGATTAAATATTATTTTGTTTCTCGAGCAAAACGGTACATACGAATAAACGAACGTGATTGATCGTATGATTAAACGCATAAAAAACATCTGGTAAAAAACAGCTAGAAGCAATATCGATTACGATGTCGCATACGAATGTACAGGTTGCTCTGTACACCCGCAAGCTCGACTATTCGCGTTTAATTCTCCCGTCGCGTGCACGCTTGCACGAGTTCCAGCGAGTGAAACGTTTACCAAGATCCGTCTGTTGATTCGGCCACGACTAACGCTAATTGTTTCGAACCCTCGCTGAACGATAAAAGTTGCATCGAGGGGATTAGATTTCCCAGTTTTACTAATATTTTACTAATAACGATCGTTATCCACCGAGAAACACAACACGATGAGCCAGTATTCTCGAAGGAAGAAATTTCCAAGTTTCCATCTCGCCTGCGATATACAACGCGTTAAATGTGCTACAGCTATAGCCTCAAAAAGTATATTTTTGCTACGTAAATATTATTCTTCCATATCGGTAAAAATCAGAAAAACATTCGAAGCGGACGAACTTTCTCTTACGTTCGCTCAAAAATTGATCCGCATCGAGTTCGTTTCGAATTGCTTGGAACTGCGTTAGAACGCATAAAAGGAAAACATTTTTTATCCTGAATCGCGAAGCTATCGATCGCAAAAATGTAACTTTAAAGATGACTGCATATACACATATTCCGCATCCGTGCACATTTTTCCAATCGAATCGGTGGATCTTCGAAACAAATACAAAAGATCGAGATGTTTCAGTTCGAACAAAGAATCGTGGGCTTGCATCCCTGAATAATTTTCACTCGACCTAGTCTCTCGTTGGTGGAAATATTAATCGTGATTCGCGTCTAATAATTCCTGTCGCAACGCTCTTATCCCGCGTTTGCTTCGAAAGAATCGACAACGAACGTTGCTCGAGATACAGAAGCTTATGGAATCGATGAAACGGAAGCGAGACGCCGATAGAAAGTTGCCGATAATCGATAACCTTTGATACAAAGAACAGAAGGTACATTGAAAGGGTGGATGGCGCGAATCGAACGAATATTCTTCAAAGGGAACCAGTCTCGAACAGCTTCACAAAGAAGCGAACTTTTCAATATCTGTCGGTCGCGTCGCGTCGACTCTCGATGGCGATTTTTGGTAGGGAACCCTCGGGAACTGTCGATGATCGGCTGCTCCCTGAACGCGAATTCTAACGGAACCGTGGAAGGGTCACGTAAACTGGCCGGTTGCGAATTGCAGCCGAAATTGCTGAAATTTTACTTCCGCCTCGCCCATGGAAATTGCGAGCTAATGGAATAATAAAATGAGCCGGCAGGGCGGCGCGGCGAAGGGTGGCGCGAACGATGGAAAATGCGAAATCGGTGATCATCGAAATTGTTGCGTGGCACGCGAGCTTGATTATCGAGGCACGTTTAGGCTCGAACACGCTTGTTCGGTGAACAATTTAGAATCGATGGAATCGTGTCGGACGGAAAAAAACACTGTCGAGAGAATATCGAGTGAAATGTTGCTTGTTTCGTTTCTTCGGTACATTGTACACTTTGTTAAACTCGTATACGTGCATTACTTAAAATACCATTTTTACCCTTTTTCAAATATCGCACCTTCCAATAACTATAGACAGTTAATTGACCGTCGTGCAGGATTTCGCTTGTGAAAATATACAGAGATCGGTGTAAAACGTGTTTAATCAATAATGATCTGTTAACGACCGACTCTCGATCGTCCGTTTCTCCTGTGTTAAACAAAAGACGATCGGTACATTAGCGCGATAATACTTCAAATGTATACATATGTAGAAGGCGTAATGCACGCTTACATATGTAAATTTCATCGATATTCGTTATCGAATGACGTTTAAACTGAACCACGCGCGGTATGATCGTTTCGTATATAGAATACAATTTATAGAATACAATTGAAGAAAGATAAACAAATTGAATTGGAATCTCAATCGAATTATTTTAGCATACAATTTAACAGACACAATGTTACGTCGATAACAACAAGTTCGTAATGCCTTTTAATGTATGGTAGATGGTCGTATTATTAGAGTAACTTACATCGATTTATGAGGATTCAAGTTTCGAGATAAGGTGTAAACGAAATTCGAATTTAAAGTTTCCATAAAATTTGTATCGAGACGAGTATAGTATAGAGGAAGAAACAACGCGAACCTCCTTGCAGTATTTCTTCGAATCGCCTTCTCGTTCCGCTCGTTCCATTCTTCCTTTCGTTTTCCGCGTTTAAAATATGCATTCCATTTGGTGTTTTTTTCTATATGCTCCTCACCCCTGAAATTCTCAGACTCCCTCTGCAAACGGTGTCTAAAAACGCTCGCTCCAACAATAGCCTGAAACATTTTCTCGATCTTATCAGCGCGATAATGTCACGCGGCTGATACGGCTCGTTGTTGATACCGATTATCGTGCTTGACATCTCGAAGGCTCATAAATCGGTCGCGTGCTCGCGAAGGACCGTTACAGATCCTTGAAGAGAAAATCCGTTCCACTCTCGTAACCGCGAGCACGGTAGCGGTTCTAGTCAGCGAAATAAAAAAAGGGACGATCTAGGTAGTTGTAAGACTACTTGTCAAACGCCGTACTTGACAGTGAACCGATCGTGACTGCGTAATCGAATGGAACTCGCGCGGTATGCATTGTTCCAGCCGTTTCGACGTGGCGTCGATTTTTCGCGTAGGCATCGACGAAACCGATGCACACAGGTGCGCGTTTCTTTTCTCGTTTCTGTGTTCCATTTGTTCTACGGAAAAGGTGTACCATGAAATATTCATGAACGGGTTGCCAGATAAAGACGAGAGTTGTCTAAGCATGTTCCACAATTGCAAAATTGTCCGTACGTGTCTTTTCGTGTGGGAACGTCGTTAACCCACCACGGTTTCCACCTTGATTCCTAATGTATGGAATGTACGCTTTTGCTAGATGTTCGATGGGTCTTTCGAGCTTTTGCGGTTACGAACTTTAAATCCTACCCTACTCCTATATGTTGACTGCTTTCTTCGGATCACTGTTTCGAGCTATCGAAAATTTCGATCTTTAACGAATCTCGTCAATTACTTTTCGCCATATTTACCTTGTAGCGTAAACGTATGTCTTTAATAAGAATGCGCGATATTCTTTGAAAATCAAAGATGGATATTTTAAAACAGAATATTTTAAATAAAAGTAAAATTTCGTTTATTCGTTTATATAATATAAGCGTACATGTTTCGGTATAGAAATAGACAGTAACAGAATACAACTACGGTAAAAGTATAAAGTTGCCTTGTAGTCTTGAATTAGCCAGCACGAGGTGTATCTGTCCGAACGCGCTGTTACTACCAGGCAACGCCTCCGGTAACGACTGCCGAGGAAGAAGCACCGATCACTGCTGTTTTGGTAACAGGACCCGCGACGACCGCCGATGCTGCTGGGCCAGCGACGACCGTGGCTGCTGGTGCGGCTAACACTGCCGGAGCTACTAATCCGTTACCTGTCAAGTTCGTTCGATCACCGTACAGTTAATACTTGAACGGTAGCTCGTTTCAATAGGAGTCGGAACTTTGGGAATGTTGAAATTCGGAAGAGCCTGATAATTTTGAAGGAGGAACTTACCGACGATTACGCTGCCGAGACCAGGTTCAGAGACGACGGTGGGTCCGGCAACGGAACCAACAACGGCCGACGGAGCAGCGACCGCTCCGGTTACCAGTGCGGGTCCAGCTACGGGTCCAGATACTTTGACGGCCCCGGTCGCAGCTCCGGCGACCACCGCTGGTCCAACCTGAGGACCAACGACACCCACTCCACCCACGAGCGGGCTCAGAATGGCGCTGGGGGCTGCCGAGCACACCGACGCGATCGCTACGAAAATTACCTGCACGAGGTAACGTGGTTTAACGGTTCGTTAGTCGAAAATTATATTTTTTTATAGATAAAAGTATAATTGAGAGACTCACCAAGAATTTCATGATTGCTACACCGCGTTGTTCGGTATTACCTTTTATCGGACTAATTGCGAGACTGCCAATTAACCCTGTGATGTCAGCTTTTATACACCGTTCTGACCCTGAATATCCCGCTTTCCCGTCATTTTTTGCACGAGAAAATGTCACCCGTCGGTCACACCACCTATTTCCATACAGAAGAATTTCTCCGACGCGACTCGACGCGTGTCCGCGTCAGCTATTAAACGCTACGACGGAAAGAAGCAACGTAGTTTAGAATTTCGTTATGCTCGAACGTCGAACATGTTAGATTGTTCGCTCGGTATCGTGTCGTTTTCGAGCGATGACATAGTTTAGAAGCGTTAGTGAGCCGAAATCAGTGTAAACGTCCAAGATTATCACGTGTCTTTCTTAATCGAACGTTCTATAGATAAGTTGCATCGTTCGATCCTTACTCGAATCGTTACCGTCCACTGGATAATTAGGTAAAAACCAGCATAACACGAGGTACGTACGATGTAATATACCTTATGCGATCGATGATACGAGTACAGAAGTTTGAAAGTTATAAAGTTACGGAATATCTCGATTGTCGAATACGGTAATTTTCGAATTTCTATCGGTCACAGGTTCGAGGTACGCGTCGCGAATTTGTAGAAAATATAAGACGAAGAAAGCTTCGCGTTAAAATGGTAGGTAAGTTTGAAAAAACTCTACCAGTTCCGATCGTAGTCGAGACGTCGAGTAAACGTTCGTTGACGAGAAACATGCAAATGTTTGCTCGAATAGTAGCAAAGATAAAAGCCATCGAAGCGTACTCTGTTATTCATCTACTTGAATTTCATATTCGGCACGTAAGCAGTGCTCCGCGTTTCCGTTTAATGGTGGTCGTTTCAGCACGGTTGGAAAGCGGCCGATTTAACGACTGGTCGTACTTGTTGCTGTTCGCCTTGCAACGATGGACCGACCGAGAGTTCCTTTGAAATGGTAATGCAGACGAGCACGCCGCTAATAATTTGCCCCGGAGTCCGAAGTCCCGAGTCCTTCGGGATCCGGACGGAAACTCGTGGCTCCGAAAAGGGTTCCGTGGCGCATCTTTGCCGCTGCATTTCCCACAGGACGAACGCGATTGAAAACGGAGATTAAAGGGGCTATGAACGATGCGCGCGGTGCGACGCAGTTGGAGTGGTGCTCGAGAAAGCCGTGAACAAAGCTGCGATGGAAATACTCGGATATCACGGTTCGGTCTGCTTAGTCGACCCTCTGACAGACAGAGAGAATACTCGGCTGATTGGAGCGGCGTTGAAGCAATTTCCTACAATTACCGGCAAAGGTGGACAGGTATCGTCCCATCGTATACATAGAGAACCGAGGGCGATACAATGGATCGTGAAACGAGGAACGACCAACGTCACGGTGTCGACGGCCTTGCGCGCGATAATATCCCAACTAGAACAATAGCCCTACCGATCTGTGCCACTTTAATCGTCAAGCAACGTTGACACGGTCCACCAACGGGTTACGTGTCCTCGCTTTGACTCGTTCCCGGTGTGTAATTGGGAGAACATTCACGGGATAGCTTTAATTTAATCCTTTCGTTACGATAGCTCTACGCAACGGTTACGACAATCGATTATCGATAACTTTTTCTTCGAAAAATCTCTCTGCACATTAATTGAGAATTTAACAAAACTAGAATTTGTTCGTTATCGAGCGAACGAAGACTAACACCGTAGCGTTGCGTCGGGATAATCTCGTGCTCGGAACTTTCAGGAACACTATACTCGTTACGGTATTTAGTCTTCTATTCGAATTAACTTCGCGAGCATATTCAGCTAACTTGTTTACCAGAAATTGAAATTCGCGGCACAGCGTTTGCCCGTGAATCTTAATTATTATATTACTTTGTCTTAATTATATCCTTCGGGCATTGTTCGCCGAGTAATAATAATCAACCGTTTTACAGCGTTTTAATGATTGTCAAACTACCTAACAGACGCAAACGATTGCGAGATGCTCTTTACGTGCGTTGTATAAAAAGAGTGAAAAGTTCATTCGCTCGTTTCTGTCGCGATTTATGTTTAAACGACGGCATCGATTCGATGAAACGATGCAGAAAGGTTAAAGGAGCGAATTGCGTAATAATTAATATCGTAATAACAAAACAATTTCCTCTCCAAAGTGGCATGCGTTTATTATAACATATAATATCATATACGAAACATTGTTATGTACACAGAATACATGTAGAAGATAAAACGATGGAGGTACTAGCGGTAAATGAGGGAGATCGTGGCGCGGTCGGTTTAAAAAATGGCAGGCATCGGCGGAGATCAGTCGAGGATGTCGTTGGGGATGGAGGTCCAGCACGGGGTGAATTACCAGTGTCCGTCAGCGCGAACGATACCACCGACTCCGGCTGGTCCAGCCGCTATACTACCGGATGGTCCAGCAATGAGCGCCGGGGCGGTGATGGGTCCAGCTAGAGCCGCAGCAGGTGACACTGGACCGGACAATACCGCTCCTAAAAGTATATCGCGTTTAATCGACTTAAAATTGCTCGATTTCTATCCGGCAGGAATTTATCGATGGGACGCGTTCGACAATTAGAAACGGTCGTTTCTGTCCGGTGATAAATAACGCAAGGCGGCCAAGGCGATTGCGACAAAGTTCGATCAAAGTGACTCGGCGACTAGATAACGAGCCGTTCGCGCAACGTCCGTTTATCCGTGGTTAGCATCCTGGCGTACCTCTGTATCGACGAACAACGACTTGACCGACGGAATTCGTAGGACAGCTTACCCCAAGGTGGCAGAACGGCGGGAGCAGCGAGGGCAGGCCAGCCTCCGTGCCCAGCGACGCTGCCGGAAACGATCGAAGGGCCAGCGACGGCTCCGGTGACCACGGCTCCGCCATCGACGGCTCCGGAAAGACGAGCTGGGCCAACTACCGGTCCGGCAAGGGCCGACGGTCCTAGGATGGGTCCGCTAAGGGCAGCAGGACCCAAGATCGGTCCAGCGAGAGCAGCACCGGGTGCCAATAGACCGGAGGGCGCCGCTGCCACCACCGAGACGACTGCCGCGAGGAAGACCGCTACCAGGGTGCACATGGTTGAAAGTCGAAGAGGGGTTCGATTTGCCGGTGAACTGTGTCGGAAGCGTTGCTTCGATGACTGGAGTGCTGGATGTGCTGACATCGAGCTGGCTCGAAGGTGCTTTTATAGGGGCATTGTCTACGCTGTCGGGTCTATTGCTCCCGCCAACCCCAAGGGCGGGGCACAGGACACGCCAAACATTCTCTGCGGACTAGACGCGTGGCTGTGGTTGTATCTTGGCTTATCAGCATTACGGCGACACACGAGTCGCGCTTAACGCCTCGCAGCCCACCCGTGCCTAACAGCTCGCCTGCTCCGATTCAGATCCGCGTTGCATCCGTTTCACCGATCCGTTTTTTAACGTCGACACCCAACCTTGTGTCGCGCTACGCGATTCGAGAGATAAACAATCGTTACGCCAGGTATTTGTCTCCTAATGGAATTCAGGGTTGACTGGACGATCGATAAACCGTCTTGACACCAGGGTGAAGTCGAACGAGACAAAGTGCGATAGAGCTAACCTGAACCGATTCGAAGACGGTCGGATGGTCAGCTGGAAGATACCTGTCATCGCGACCTTCGCGATCGTCTCTTTCCTTTCTCGTTCGTTCGTCGGACAGAGGGAGAGGGAGAGAGAGAGAGACGACGACGAATTAGTTGAACGCGTCGACAATATCGTTCGTTACGCGTTTACATTGTACATCCGTTTAGGCGAGGCACGGGTTGCGTAGCCCACGCGTCGTCCATGGCTCACAATTGTCGCCTGGAATGACGGCCTCATTGTGATCGACGAGTGTGTTACGGTGGCAGCAGCCTAGCTATGGATTATCGGCCATGCCACGGATCGTTTGGAATATCATTGTTGGGCGTTGCGTGCACTTTCGAAGGTGCAAAGGTGACCGGCGCGGCGCGTACGCGACGATCGTGTAATTGTCCCTCGGTGTTTCTACCACGAATGCTTGCCCGCGAACGCCGATTCTTAACGGCACGCCTCCTTTACGAGATCACCAAACACTCGGAAACTTGCTGCTCTCGTGTTTGCAAAAATTCCATTACCCTTCTACTATAACGCGCGTTTCAAATTCCTCGTTCGGTCTTTCCGCTTTTCGTTCGTTTTTCGAACAGATTGCTCGTTGTTGCAAAGTTACTTCCGCAAGAGGCGGAAAATACGCGATCGAATTACCGCGGTTAACGATAAACGTTATACGATCATTGGACAACGAATCCACGCGATTCGCGTTTTTTAAACGGCTATGGTAATCCTCTTATATCCCGTTTCCGGCTTTGTAACGTTCAGCGTTATATCAACGACGAAAATGAACACTAGCGATTCGAATATATCGACGAACCCGTCACGCGTCTGTCAACGATTCGGTATACATTTCTGTTTTTATCGACGAGTTCCGATTGACGCCTGTAGCCTCCAGTAACGATCGGTTCTTGTTGTAAATCAAATATCTGTCAAATATTCAGATAATAAATCACCTTATTAATTCGAATCCTCGGTTTTAAAGGAAACGCATATTTCCTTTTGTTCGTATAAACGATCAGGATTCAACATTTTTTTTATAATTAACAACGAACGTAACGGGTATTTATTTTGAACGGATCGTTGAATACGTAGCACGAGAGTTTTGCGCGAATCCCTACAGAATGGCGTGTTAAATTCTATATGATATCGTACGTTGAATAGCGTAACGGTAAAATGAATGAAAAATGGTGAAATCGACAAGATCGTGAATCTGAAAAGATGACGAGATGAAATAAAGACGAGCAGTCGCGTTAAATGGCCGTAGAAATTGATAGAATGGAAAAATTCGATGCGCGATACGACGCGACGGCAAAAGCTTCGTGACATTTTTATTTTCTCGATGGGTGTGGTATCGGTGTGTCCAATTCGCTCCAACATTGCGTCATGCAGTTGACACCTTTTTACGCGAACGATCGAGCTTTTTCCACCCCGGCGTCACGGTCGAGCAGATCGTTGAATCAGCCCCGCCCTTACCCCCGATAAGTTCACCGACCCACGTGTCCGCGTATGCCTACTATAAAAGCTCACTTAGCATCAGTTTGTACGGCAATGTTCCTCCGTGATACCCGATGGAAAGTCGTAGCTCGGAATCTCGGTGTCCTCTATAGGCACGCGTCATGGCTATCGATCGATCGGTCGAAGGAAGAAACGATCCAGAATCGTTTTTAACCCTATCTCGATATGGATGGATCACGAACACGGACGATGACCAATCGGTTACGACGTTACTCTAGGTAAGCAAAATTAAAGATGACGTTTAGTAATCCATACTAAACCTATATTTATAATACTCGAAATATCGAATGATACACGATCGACGTAATTATGTAAATAACCGGTTGCATAATTTCGTCAGTGTATTTCCGCGATTTTGCAAAGATTCGTTGACTACTTAAGCGGATCTATCGTAACGATATTCCAAGAACACACTTGCAAAATACGGTCGAGTTCCGTCGATAGCGGTCGATCGCCGTAGCGCACGATCAGAGTTATGCTAGTCGAAACGAGTTGCCAGAGACGTCTAAAATCGGTCGCGTTCTCAAACTAGCCGACAATCGAGGAATTAGACTAGGACGTGTACAAAGCGTCCGCGTTTCGCAGTTTCT
This sequence comes from Megachile rotundata, assembly GCF_050947335.1. Taxonomy (NCBI): domain Eukaryota; kingdom Metazoa; phylum Arthropoda; class Insecta; order Hymenoptera; family Megachilidae; genus Megachile; species Megachile rotundata. The sequence goes on along the minus strand of NC_134989.1, from coordinate 18,341,995 downwards.
GCGGTGCTTTGGGTACAGAGAAGCCGAAGTATGAAGCGTGCTGGGCAGCTCGCGACGCGAATAACGATCGAGCCGAATACCGAGCAGATTCATCCCCTCTCGTTTCTGAACATCGTCTCGGACCCGGGAACCTGGCCTTGCCTGCAATACAAATATCCTGGTTCCCCCTGAAAAATACCAGCTTATTTTTCCTCTTCCCATCGATCTTAGCGAATCGTGTCAACGTTTACGCGTCTACCCACGTTCGACTCGTATGTACTTGTTCTCGCGAAACTACATTGGATTGTTGATTTTTGTATTTCTCAGGCGATTCCCGGGTCATCGTCGACGTCACGTTACCAGAAGCCCATCGAAGGATCCATCGATCGAGATTCCTTGATCTCCGGCAACTCGTGAGACGTTAACGATCCAACCAGAACCGTATCTACCTCGTTATCGACCACACCTTTCGTCATTCTTGCCTCCAATGGCGCACGGGTCCGCGAGGAACGCGAAAACGGTCGAACAATCTAACCTTCTTGTTTTACGTCCGGCTGAGATCTGACTCGTGGAATGTCCACGGTAGCGAACGATCTGTCCGCTGGTAATTCGAATCCGAATTTATTTACCTATCTTGCTCTTTTATCTTGGCTCGAGACTTCGCTTCCACTTTTCGCTATTAGAATTATCTAAACAATGATATAACTTAAAACTCGTTTTCAACCGCATATTTTACGCGAAGAAAGTCCGAAATTAAGGATAGTCGAGTTAGATAATTCTCTTAACGAAGAATCTTTAATCGTGAATTACATTACAAAACCGATAGAAAATGGTAACGAAAATTAATCATTGCAATTTCAAGTGTCAATAATAAACGCGTTACATTTTCTTCGTAATTTGACAGTGTGTTACCAATTGTGGTCATATAACTCTTTTTCTTTGGTAAAGTTGTTCGTTACTTTACTAAAAAGACTAGCTATGGAATGAAAATCTGAAATTTCCAAAAAAGTCAAAAGAGCACACTTGATTGTACTGTCGTATCTCGTTGTACTTTTAGAAAATAAAATATTTTTCTTGCTCAAACATTGTCATGTCGCATATTTATGTATTCCTTTTGTCTCGTGGACGGTCTGCTGATCTTTTACGATTCGTGAATCTTCGATGCATTGCCATGATCGCTAACGAAGAACTATGAGTTTCCCATAAAGGTAATATCTCGTCCTTTGGTACTCTCGTTTCGATATTGGTCTTACTACTCTGGCAAGGCACGAAATTCTCGACGATTCCGACAATAAATCTTACGAACAAACTGCTATTGCCGGTTGCACGGTGTAACTCTCACGATCGCGGGAATGTCGTGACGAGTCGTTTGCTTACCCGTCGTTGCTGCAACCTTTTTAATCGGATTTTAAACATAGTCCTAACCTAATCGAGAAAAGCACGATCTTCGACCTTTACACTTAATTCTTAACTGATTTTTACTTTATTTTTCAAACGTTAAACTGTTATTTTAGATATATTTCTTGTTCGCTGCGTACAGTGGATTTTTGTAACATTGTCACTTTAGTAAAGACTTCCAAGCATATCGTTAACGGATTAAACGTTATATCGCGACGCGTTGTACAGCCACGAAATCTCTGGTACGTATCGTGATGACCTTAAAGAACCACGCGGTAATTGTCGCGTTACAGATCCGGTGATAAACCGTGCGTTCGCGTACACCGAAAGATAACGCGGACAATCTCGTGATCTCCACTGTGACCTTCTATAAATTATGTCCGCGATGTTGGCTAACACTGGTGTTATTCAAATAGGCATGATTGGAACACCTGTGCTCGATCACCAAAAAAATAAAACTCGATTCTTAACCCCAATTTGGTATCGATACTTTGATTCGATTTTCATTTCTAATTCTTTGCCATTGGATTAATCTAATTCTTTGACCTTTTCGCTTAAATTTCAAACATTTTATTTATCCAAGTAATCAAATTTGTCAATGCATACTTAAGTAGTATATTCTAACATTTCAAACGATCAAGATAATTTGTACGATATTCGAAACAGTGCAATTTCCTTATTTCTTCACTGTTTGACCGAAGCAAAGTAATCGATACGACGGAAAATCTGCTTGCGAGGTCTCCGCCTATTTAACGATCGTGATTACTTAAACAAAGGTACGAGGGTCCACGATCAATTAGGAATCGATCTGATCATGCCAATTGTCGCGATTATTCAGGATTGATGGACCGTATCGTAGTTCACGCTTCCAACAACCTTACCCTTTTATGCGGCCGACCACAAATCGCTGCAGAGTGTCTAGTTTCGTATTTGCTATTCAAAAGTGACCTCCTGTTCCTTGTTCGCGTAATTGTCGCCCCGTGTAACCAGCATCGAACGTTTCTACGATCTACCAAAGCTATTTTACGGTCAGATCCTGGATCGATCGTGCGAGACGGAATACGTTTCGAACCGAAACACGCTCGATCGACGGACACTCGAGTATAAAAAAACTAAATTTTTCTGAAAAATGCGCCAAGAATAAACCTTGAATAAATTTAACGGGTAAACGACCATTTTTGATGGAATTAATTTTGAAAAAAAAAAAAGAAAAAAAAAACACTTAAGTTCCTAAGTATGGAGCTACGAGGATATTTTCCGTTTGTTCGGCGTTAACGAGGCTACCGCGCTGGTATAACATTTTCAAAGTAGAAAATTTTGTGATCTCGTGGAACGGGTACAGTTTGTTTGAAAGGTATTTTCACGAAAGACTGCATTATACGGTAACACATAATAATGACTTTGTAATCACTTTGTAGCTCGGTGAAAATGGAACGTTTAACGAAGTTAAAGCGAACCAACAAACGTCAGGTCGCTTTGCCATAGCACGCGAAGTATGGGTAATTCGATTAAACGATCAACGCACATGGTACTTCGTGAGTTATCGACATAATGGTCTGTAATTAAATCATGTCCTTGTATTATCGTAAGAGATCATAATTTACATTGTATTATAAATAGACGATCGTCTAAGATGGCTGGGTTACAAATTACCTATAAAAGGTATTTAAATGGTGAATAGAAAAAAAGAAAGAAAAAAACAGTGTCGTTGTCGTCTCATGAAATGTATCGTAAAAGGGGACCGTCGTGTGTCATCTCGAAGATTCGTAGTCGTATAACGCTACTTTCACTGATAGTTCACGCAATAATTCGTCGTGAATGTTATCGAGAGACGTTGATAGTTTCTTTCTTCCTTTTAACAGTTTTGGTCCGTTACCAATGGCCGTGACCAGTGTGAATACCACCATAGCCAGTTCCATGGGCAGTGATCTTCCCAGAGGGACCAGCGATCACTACTGAACCGGCATTTGGACCGGAAACCGCAGCGTTTCCCGAATGGGGACCCGAAAGGACAGCACCGTGGGACGCTGGTCCTGCCAGTACTGCTCCATGGGACGCTGGTCCTGCTATTACCACCCCGTGTCCACCGTGTCCTGCGTATCCACCGTGTCCTGCGTATCCACCGTATCCTGCGTGTCCACCGAATCCTGGATATCCTGCGTAGCTGTATGCCGGAGCAACGTATCCTGCAAATTAAAGGTTTATCGCTCATTTTTTCATCGGTCTTTAGAGGAAACGGAAAATTGTTATATTACGACAAAGGAGCGTGAGATGACTTTTCGTTTTAGAAACAATTGAATTTGAAAATTCTTCGACACATTTATAGGCACACGCGTTTATGACAAAAGAAACAACGTTCTTACAAAGTCGAATACGGCAAAACTTTGTTGCACATTTTTCCGTTAAACGCGATAACAGAAACGTTGTTTTCTTTCTTAGCGCAAAATACATTGACTTACCAACACCTCCTCCGTAGGGTCCGTCGTAACCTTGAACGTGAGCAGGACCAGCAACGGAAGCCGTTACGACGGCGGAACCGGCAACTGCACCGGAAACCTGCACCGGCCCAGAAACGGATCCAGAAAGTTTCGCTGGTCCGATCGACGGCGCAGCCACCAACGTCGATCCCACGTGAGGACCCGCGACGCTAGTCGGACCCAAAGCTGGACCAGCAAGGGCCACACCGTGGCCGTAGCCTAGATGACCTCCATAGTGTCCTCCGTGGTAACCGCCCCAAATGGCCTCGCGACGTTGTCGGGGTGCTGCTGCGACGAGCGCGCATAAGGCTGCTATCAGCTGAAAATCGCCACGCGTGAGTGTTCAATTTTCTGTTTTCGCATTTATGGAATGTAAGCGGTGTCCGATTCATTCGGTCGAAACATTCGTATCGGTAGAAATTGTCACGGTATTACATATTCGCTTCGTAAGATGCAAAACACTTTATTATCTTGTTAATTTTCACTCGAAGAAGGTTCTATCGCAGGTTTCGAAGCGACGATAAATAGTAGAGCATTGAACGGAAACTGCGAACGTTCTCGAGAACTGTCTCCGAGACACCCTCGTGGAAAAGTATAAAATATATGCGTGGCACTCGAAGCGGTCGGGACGTGTTCGGTCGCGGCGCGTAAAAAAATCCATCAGTCGATGTTCGCCAGACCGTGGGATCGAATACTTACGAAGACCTTCATCTTGCCGACCGCCGATTGCTGAATGTGCCTACGGACGACTCTCTCGGACTTTATATACTTCTCCAGGAACACGACCGCGCCCCCGGTGATCCCTTCAAATCATATCCGTTGATGGTGTAGCTTCAGCCATTGCGCAAGAAGGTCACCATCCGACACACCTACCCTCGAGACACCGGCTCCCTTAACTGACCTTCAACACGAATCGTTGGGAAAGAGTGGCGACATAACGCGTTTAGATAGAATTCTCTTTAGATTCTATATTCGAGATGATTCCGATTCGCGAGAAATCAAGTTGTCGTCTACCGACTAATAACGTAGAATGAACCTCGATGTCCGATCGATCGAGGAGAAATCGTTGAAACCCCGTTTCAATTGGTTCGCGTTTGATGGATAAAATCGTATTCCCGTCACGAGTTCGATTTATTCGAAGGAAGTTCGGTAACGAGAGAGCATCTTTCGCCTGGTGGAACTTTTTCGAGTCGCAAAGGATGTCGAGTACCTTTTGTTCGTGGACTCGAGTTCGATCGTTTCGTTGCACATGGAATTGGGAAACGAGTTTCTCTCGTGAAAACGTTCGTGGAAAGCTCTACAGGGTGTTACAATCTCTTTTGGCGATTCGTAACGTCTGCACAAGTTGCTCGACCGATGAAACAGTCGGTTCGTTAAAGAACTCGGTAAGAATGGAATTCTTTTGTGGTAGAAAGACACGGATAAAGTTCATAGGACATAGGAGGGTATGTCAGGACGGTAGAGGAATGGTGGCGGTCGACGTGGCGCGCCGCGTCGCATCGAAGTGGACGAAACGTTCGTTCGGAACAAAGGAATCGATTACGCGAACGCAAAAGCGGCGTAATTAGCGTAATTTGCGATTTCTCTGGCGATAAAGGGGACTTATAACGAGTTACCGGTCGCAGGCGTGATCTTCTACCTACGATATAATTGGCCTGCATGGTTTCAACGCATCGACATTATTCATCGTGATTACCGACTTATTGCGTCAAGTGTCTTGCGTGATTCTTTCGACTCTTGTTTTACCACAGCTTCTTTTCTTGCCGGAGTTGATTGTCTCGTGGATGACTAATGGCTAAAAAATGTAAATTCTTCTCTTTAATTCGTGGACCTATTCGTGATCGCTGATCGGTGTCTCTCGTAAAGACGTTCGATATTTTCTTCGAAAATATTTCTACGCCTAATTAAACTGCTTAACGACTGTTAGTTGTTCCAGCTATCGAAAAATCGTGGGCGGCGAACCGCGTCATCCTCGCGAACGAGTGAAGCAACCGATCTCTTAGTTGCACCGAGTCTAACATTACCGCTGGGAAAGAGTCACGTTCTCAGGGATTAATACGGTTTTCTTTCCTATGTACCGGCTGCGGACGAAGCTGCGGGCGTGAGCGTGCCGAACGTGACCTTTATTCCTAGTAGTCGCAAGGAAAAGACGCGATTCATGCTGCTCCAATTATCTTGCGACGCGACGATCGATCCTCGTATATCTTCGAATCGTGTACGTCCGTGTCAACGCTTATTACCGATCCACGATTGTTCGTCTAAATGCCGACGACATTTTCGATTATCCTTTAATTATGTCCGAAGTTTATTCGACGATATTGCCGAGTGAAGAATTTTTCAGAATGTGATTGTAACGTTCGAAGCGAATAAAAATTTCTCGAATTTCCTAACAATTGCAACGAGAAACGAATAAGATTATCTTCCGCTTGACCCGCTAATTTAAAAACGGTTCAATTAATGATAGAATAGCAACGTGACAAAACGTAACGAGTAGCTATAGGTGATTTTGTCGTTCGAGGGATATATAAAATATCGTTGTAAAATTCGTAAACGATAACGTTGGCAGGGGAACGGCCGCCCTGGAGAGATTGCACGTGATCAATGCTAATGGTGAGACTGACATTTGCAGTCATTGTCTGCAATGCATCGAGGATTCTTATGGGAGCAGACTAGCCTACCGATTGCTTCGGGCCGAACTAATTCGTTTAACAATATCGAATTTCTTTCGAGGGAATATTCTATATCGTAATTGAAAGAAAGGGTTCGTTGGTCCGGCTGTTTCAACTTTTTGCCTTGTACAATACGATCTATCGCAAAAATGTCCTCTTATTGTCGATAATCTTAATAATGGATATACCGTCGATTTCCGTTCGGAAGAAAAATACTCGAGTAATCGATAACGATACACAGTAGGTTTCTTTCGATAGTCTCCTAATTCGCATCGATACATAAAAACAGTACCGTTTCCGTACGGCAAATCGCTGTTGTACAAACGACTCGGTTGACCGTAAAGGAGAAACGTAACCGGTAGTCGAGCGGGACACTAAATTATGCATGAATACGGGTATATCCTACGGTTAGAACGATAGTCTTCGACACGGCAGATGGACGAGCTATCGTATTCTATCGAAACGTTTCGTTTACTGCGAACACTGCATAAATCCCCGATTTTATCGTCTTCTATATTGACCATTAATCGTTCAATTCGATTTAATCTAGGAACTAACTAAATAGTTTGGTAGCATGAAATTGGTACAAGAAAAGGTGTAGCATCGGAGTGGTCGATAAAGGAAAATCGACGCAAAATCTGTAGTCGTCTCGAAGCGTTAATCCGTGAAAGCAGAGTTCGACGTGGAGTGCAATCGAGAGGCGAGCACTCGAGATGAGCACGAGCGAGAAGCGGAATCGGCCTGTACCGTTCGATAAAAGCGCGGTATCGGTCTCTTTGCTGGCGAAATGACCTTGGCCGCAAACAGCTGGCGCAGCACGCCTGCTAAGCAGATTCTTCTGGGAACTCGCTTAGCGATCGCACACCCCCGACAGTGAAAGGACCACGCCTGCTCCACTCCGCGCTAGCTTGACCCGTTCGATCCGCTCGACGATCCGCTCGACGATCCGCTCGACGATCCGCGCCACTTCTTCGTTCGTCTTCGATTCCCTTCCATTACGAAATCGTCTCTTTCCTTCCTTTCTGACGCCCTCGCGTTTCGTTTATAGCATATTGTTGCCTGATTAAGTTTTTGGGAGAATGACTCCTCTCTTCGTTAAGTAAAATCTTGTCAATGGGACGCAAGGTTCTCGAGTACCATGGTAGAGAAGAATTATGTTCCGTCAAAGTTAAATATAGTATAGTTGCCTTACTTCAAAGTAGATAGCGAGGTAAATATTCGATAAAAGGACGAGAAAAGCATTGGTTACGTTCTTCTTGAGACGTTGATTAAAATATCTGTATACGATTAAAACGACAGAAAAACTGGAAAATCTACAAATGTCTGACGTGAAATTTGTCGTTGTAAAATGTCTACAAGTATAAGTTGATTCCGACGAATGGAGAGCGAATTGTATCGAAGAAGCGAAAATGCGCTGGCATCTCTAGTAGAGAAGATTCGGTCGCGGAACGCGGTGAATCGCTGAAAGTGGCTCGTAACGCAGACGCGTAAGGGGGAGTGTCTGCAGCGCGTACTTAAATGGCTGCTTTAAGAGATGATTCAGTTGGATTCGTTAAAAGCGTGTCTTTTCGCCGCTTTCCTTTCATCTGTACCGAAGAATTAGCTCAACGAGATTACATCTTTTAACGCGTTGATTGTCGCCGAGCCGCGAAAACGATGTCTAGCAAAACCCGTTAAAATTCCCGCTACCTGATTACCATCTTACGATGTTATGTTCACGCGTTGTATAGTTACGCGCTTTATGTCGCTACGCAATATACAAAATGTTTTTAATCTGCCGGTAGAATGAAAAAGGGAGTAATATTACGCGAAACAACAGAACGTAAATATAAAATAAAGTTTTTTCATGGGTGGTTTTTGTATCGAATAAGCTGTATTTAAAATTTGTCAAAAATATTCGATGTATAAATAAATCGACACGAATTTTGTAGAAAACAAAGCCAAAGACACACAATTTTCGAGCAGTACTATTTATCCGTTTTTCAATTGTACCACGGGATCGGAATAAGCGTGTATGAACAAATGATAAAATGTCCAGTTTCGAATAGTTCTTTCGTCGAAGCGCTTCCGTGCTCGTGATACAGTGAATTTAACAAACGGTCGCTTCTGAAAGAGCTTCGACGACTGACAAAAACAAGTAGAAAGTATGATGTTCGAGCTTGCGTTTCTACATATGCTTCGCGTCTTAAGGTAGATCTCGTCGGATTAGCACGCACTCGATGGCTTTTATTTTATTCGCGATCAGTCGAAGGGTAGAAAAGTCCTGAATCATCGAATCTGCTGGTACTCGTGAACCTGGAAGAGATTTAAAGCCCTTTTAGCGACGGTTAAAGCCGTATTTGCGGCAAAGACCGCTCGAAAAGTTCGAACCTCTTTTCCGTGTAGAATAGGATGGGTCAGCAACGAACCGTCAACTTCTCATTCGATCAGAATCCACCACATAACCGTTGATCTTCGGCTCGAATTTCACGACTCTCTTCGATTCCACGAAAATATCGGTCCTTCGTATTTCTTTTAAAAATATGTTTCTCGCCCGTTTATTAACAACTTCGACAAATATTGTAGAATAATAGTTCGATCTTCACGCGCAATTACCGAATTTTCTCAATTATGGGTGTACATACGTTTTCGAAAATTGTTCAAAACATATTTTAATTTAACGCTCCAATTCCATTCCATTGAACCTAGGTGAAGAAATTACGAGTGAAATTACTGGATGTCTGGCGCGAAATGAACGCTCGGAACAATCGAAAGGATCTCACCACGATGTTGTATCATCCTCCTAGCTTGGATATCGTGTCACAAAGCGTGCCTGTTCCCTTCTGTTACCCTAACGATCCGTTCACGGTCTTCTAAAGCAACGACCAGCTTCCTCTGTAATCATCGATGATCCAATTATGTACCATTTTCGAAGTATCGTGGCGTCAGAAAGAGAATCATCGTTGCTTAAAATTACCTTTGTTCCTGTGCTCTACGATGTAACATCGTAGATTCGAGCATTTCGTCATCGACAGAATAATTTTACGAATACCATCAATTATCGACGAACTCGTCGATTAAGATTTATCGTAAATGTACTGCTTTTGTAGAATTCGAGGTTCGTGCGTCGACTATAATCCTCCATTACCGAGCAATTACACGTATTAACTGAAACAGAAAAAAGGATTTAGTTTCATTTGTTCGAAGTACATACATGTATGTCAACTTGTGTCTTTCTCAACTTTTTTCGATTACATACAATACTTTTACACAGCTCTGGTCGTGGCAATCTTCGGTATCTCGTGTTCCTATCGATTCATGTATCTTGTTGCGATGTATCGTGAGAACGGTAGAAGACTTACTGTTTCGAACGTTGATTAACATTCATGATTATGTATTCGGCTGGCTTAAATTGGGAAGAATAGTGTCTTTTATAATTTGAACTTTTTAATCAAAATACATATTTCATAAGTGAAAGGTAGGATAGGATGAAACGGTTAGCCACTTCGTCTCGACCAAATTATCTCCCATGAATTATTAATAATCCTGCCTTATTTCGTGGCAGTTGCTCGACAGCGATTAATGTAACTTTCGTCTGCACTGCTCTCCTTTACCTCGTTATCTTTATTCCATCTTTCTTGATGTCTCTGTTAACCTTTGCCGATTTCATTCGACGCCACGCAATCTTGAACGACGATATCCCCCTGAACGAATAATTTCAAACTATCGAGACTATAAAGCGTTCGTTATGTATCTTAAAAGATTGCTAAATAGTTGAGATATTAAAGCGGGAAATCGATACTTAATAGTTCGTGAAATTCTCTAACGTATTTTTCGAAATTATTATTGTTATTTCGAGTTATGTTTCTATTCCGGTATACGTTCCGATTAATCCTCGTGCGAGCAACGCGACTAATCCCCGAACTTTCGATATCGAGAGAATCGGTGGACATCGTTGATAGGAAACATAGAAATGCTTACTAGAGAATGAAGCGGAGTTTTTGTATTGAAAATGTTTATTTCGAAAACGTGAGTCGATACAAAATTGTCCAAATAATGGAGATCCAGATATCTCTGTTCGAAAATCGCGCTCGCATGGTTTTCCAGCTAGTGGTCGCATACATCTGAAAGTTACAACGTTGCGTTTATTTGGAAATATCGAGAATCGATAAGTGTCAATGTATCTTGTAATTGTATTCGGTCGCTCGCGCAAGGGTTAAGGGTCGACGCAATGAAATAATCAAAGATGAGTTTTAAATACTGATGCTTTATTTTATATAAAGTATTGTATAAATGTATAAACGCTATAAATATGTGGTATCTATCTATGGTGGTGGTGGGGTGCTAGTCGTGATCGCAAAGAAAGGGTATGACGAGGGCGGGCGGGGTCGGGGGCCGGCAGCGGCGCGCCATCTATTTACATTCATTCACTCACGGGAAGGGCTGACCTACCATAATCTACCGGTCTCTCTCTTTCGCTAACATATAACACGATTATATAATATATGTGTAATGTGTGTATATATACGAGTACACATATAGCAATAGTGTGTGTGTGTGTGCGCGCGTGTGGCAATGCGTTCATGTATATATTTATATATATATACGCGAAGGAAGTAATAGTAATAGTATGTATACATGTATATATATATATGTATATATGCGTTATTATACATACATACATATATGTATATATAAAGAGAACATATATATGCGCATGGACGAGTAATGTAAATAATAATATGTATGCTTGAGAGTGCGGCAGTGAGTATAACAACTTGTGAGAGCGGCGACGCGACCGGTGAAGGATCGCGGCAACGTTCTCATCGGAAGAGAGAAAGGAAGTAAAAAAAAAAAGAGAGAGAGTAGTAAATATACGTGTGCGTGAAGAACGGCGGCCTTACGATTGATGGAAGACGTAAGAGAGAATAAAAAAAAAAATAAAAAAGAGTGCTGCCGGAGCAACGGTGGGTGTTCAGAAAACAGAACAGACCCAGTTGGTCCAACGACGAAGCGCCAAAGCTTGTCCACTTTGGGTCCATGGCGGAGCGGCCGGGTCCAACGTGTTTCCGTTGTACGTTCTTTTAAATATCGTTGTTCGTTTGGCGCGATTCAGGGTCGTTCGTGCGACGAAAGCATCGACGGATGAACCGATTGCCGATCGTTTCGCCGGGCTTGTCGACGCGACAGATCGCGACGGTAGATGTCCTTTTGTCGCACGGAACTGTTCAGCCGTGGTTGGCAATCGCGGCTTCGCTCGACTTCCTCTGTCGCGGTTAAAGTTGATGAATGGAAATTGACTAAATTTTACCCGTGCCTCGACGAGCGGTTTCGTCGACAGAGGGAGAGAACGAGACGAAATCGCGGATCACGAATGCCCGGGTCCACGGTGTACACTTCCCGGAGATCTAAGTCCGCGAACAGGGCAGGCCCAACGATACCAACGATGGCTTCCGTCTCGCGCTTCATCTGTGTCTCGATATATACCGACTGGATTTGTGATTAATATTCCGACTATATACCGACTACACCACTAACGCCGGCATTTTTCACCATATTCCCAGATTGGACGAAGCTTTGGGAAGAAGATCGTTGAGCGCGTTTGAGGATCGTTCGAGACCGGTAAGTGACTGTGGTGGGTTTGCCGCCGTCGCCGAGCCGAGATCGCTGGGGCCTTAGAACGTCTAGTACTTGCCGAGTGCCCCGGGGATGATAGCTCCGTGGGAGCCGAGTCCGGCGTGGATGGCGCCAGACGGTCCGTTGATCACAGCAACACCACCGTCGTGTCCGCCGATGCCACCAGCGATTCCGGCACCACCTCCCACAACAGCGATGGCACCTGTAACGTATCGACAACAACGATTAATCGTTCGCTTTCGTTCGTCGTCTATATTTTTTTCTCGTCTTTTCTCGCATTTTTGCTCGTAAGACGCATCGACGAATACGGACCAGCACCGCTAAGACCGGCAAGACCAGATGGCGCAGCGGCAGCAGCAGAGCCAGAGCTTCCGTCGTCACCGTTGATGTTACCGCTTCCAGCGTAGAAAGCGACACCACCGTAGGACGGTCCCACCAAGTTAGCGCGACCCTGAGATCCTCCTACGAGGGTGGAGGTTCCAGCGGAGGCACCTACAGCGGTGAATGGACCAGTGGCGGGTCCAACGAGACCAGCTGGCCCGGTACGTGGTCCACCTACGTTCTTGGCACCTTCTTGGGGTCCGACGATGTCAGAGGGTCCGGTTTGGGGTCCTACGTTGGCCTTGGGTCCTTCGGCGGGTCCAATGTCAGCCCTGCCTCCGATCACTCCTGCACAGGGGGAACAAACGAAATTCCGAATGATCGAATCGTCTTTCGAATCGATCGTGATCCGCCACTTGGAACGAGATTACGCACCACCGGAGACAATTTGTTGTACACCAGCGGCTCCAGCTGCCGCCGCGGATCCAGCGGCGTAGCTGGCACCGAGTGCCGGGGAAGCCAAGCTGGACGCTCCGTCTTGGAGAGATCTGGCGGCTCCAGCTCCTGCCGCGAGTCCACCGGTGAGACTAGCACCTCCTCCTACGGCCAGGCCAACACCGCCGAGACCAACGCCGCCTCCGAGACCAAGTCCACCATGACCACCGATAGCGTAGCCACCTCCGTGAGCGATTCCGGCGCGGGCCGTCGCCACTGCCAGACAGGCGAACACAATCTGCGAACCAGATCGGTCACTCGGTCACACCCCATCTTCTTCTCTTTTGTAGCCAATCGATCCTTAATAGACCCCTAATCGATCGCTAATCGATCGAACGCCGCGAAAGAAAAACTCTCGTCGCGGAAGCAACGACTATAACCGCGAGCTCGGGTTGGCCACCGATTACGAACTCGAGTCCCGTCTAACATAACCGGTGGCTTTCACTTTCCGATACTCGACCGCGTTTCGCCGCGTTTCGCCGCGTTTCGCCGCGAATCGAGGAAACGGCAACTAGAAAATCGTTCCGATCGCCAACGTTTTATTTAAGCGACGATCAGAGTAAATCTCGTCGATAATTAATATCGAAAATTTGATATTGGTAAATCGGTAAATCGGTAAATCGAATCGTCGAGTCAAATCGGATTCAGACCGAAAGATCCTTTAACTTCGCGAAAATGGAGAAAGCTCTAGTCCAGTCTAAACGTAGCGTAAGTCTCAAAGTCCGCGAGAAACGGTTGGAAGTCGAGCGTGGAATTTCGTAACGTTGCCGCGGCGCGGCACGGCGTAACGATTCCCAGCGTGTCGTTCGGGAAAATCGTAGCTCGAACCGCCGCGACATAACGTTTCGCAACCGGACCGATGCAGAACCGATTACGACTATTCCGATCTCTCCTCCCCAAATCTCAGCGTCGTTCGCGATCGATCGAGACGTTCGCCACGCCTAACGACCATATTAGGCGAGCGAATACCTTCGAATTGTCTCGCTAACGGATGCCATGTCCGGCAGGAAAGAGAAGCTTGCTCGCTTCTCGTTTTACGTAATCCTGAGTTCGCGAATTAACCTAATCGAATTCAAGGAATTCACAATTAATCGACGATTCGTTCTGGAAATCGGTCGACGCGTAGTTAACGCGAATCGATCGTGACATTTCAACAGGCTGATTTTTCTTCCTATCATTGGAAACGACCGGTTACGTTGTACCGCGAATCGATCGAACGCTACGTGCTAGGCGAGAGAAAATCGTTGAAACGGGCGAAAGATATTCGATTCCGTAACGGCGTTGCTAAAAGAGGCAACGCGTCCTCGAAACACAGGATTATGCGTTTTGAACTTAAAACTCGTCGCATTGCCGTTATGCATGCGTGTGTCTAACGACTCGGCGAAACTTTCACGTCCCGTTTACGCGGAACCCGAGCGAACCCGTGCGACGTGGCCGACCGAGCGTTCTCGCGAGCCAGCGATCGGAAAACGACCGATTCCGACGTTGCACGCCGTTCCGCAGCGATTCGAACCTCGCACTTTGCATACGTTTATCGAATCACCGGGAGAAAACGAAAGCAACGTCGTAGAAAACGAACGCTGATAACTCGTGCCGTTTTCAGGTTGGCAGAAAGATCGAGAGGAAAAGCGGCAAGCCTCCAGGCGAGTGACGCGTCGCGTCGGAACGATCGGCAAAACGGAGCTAGTGAATGAAGATGCACCGGTCGATAGAACCGGTCACGGGTTTGGCTGGTTACTGAATGACGATGATACTACCGCAACCGGTTTCGCGACGCGGTCAGTGTACCGTGCAACCGGAGATTTCTTGCCGCATGAATGGAACGCGTAAGAAGGACAAAGTCGGATCGGTTCGTTCGGTTAGTATAAACGGGACCAGACCGTTCAAGCCGTGACATTGAATTACCGAGTTGACCAACGAGCTTTTAAGTTTCCGCGACTCTTCGGTTAAAGGAACGATCGAGTCGAAAAAATGTCTCGAACGAGGGAACGAGTTGTTCGAGCGTCGAGAACAAAACGGATCGGTGCGAACGGGAAGGCAAGATCCCGAGATGAAAATTGGTAATCGAGAACCGTGGACGACGCGAAAAACCCGAATAATTCGAACACCCCACGAAAATCACCAACCCCGTGGTGGATACTCACAAAGGCCTTCATGTTTGGTGTGTGTATGGTGGGCTGGTAGTCCGGTGAATGACTGACTTGGGCCGGGCCGGCGGGCCTTATATACGCCTAACTCTACTCTGGCTACGCTCCACAATCACCATCCTTTCGAAAGCAAGGCGCTCCACCACCCTCCCTCCAGAAAAACTATAATCCACGTCGTAGCAGCGGCTAGCACGGACCGAGGTAGTCCCACCAGCTGCATTAGGGGACGAAGAGGGGACCCCGCTTTACACGGCCGATATAGAGGTTGCCGTTGTAGGTTCTGTTAGCGGGTATACCACGGAGAACAGCCTCCTACTCCACCCGCCCCACCATCTTGGCCTACACGATCGGCATCTACACGGCAGGCCACACCAAGTGCAACCAGGTACCACCCGGGTTACCTGGTCACCTACGATAGTCGACTCTCTCGTGCAACCGTGCTTCGGACGACGGTTTAGCGAGTACGCTGAAATTTACCGGATATTTCCAGTTAAATTATTCGTCGTATTCGTTTCGAGCTTTATACGGATCTCTCGTTAAAAGCTCGCGAAACCTGTCTTACCGTTCCGTGTCTGTTCCTGTACTCGAACGATTATCGACCGAGTAATCGTTCGACTCTTTCGAGTACAGCTCTTCGATCCTATATATTTTTTAGCGAATCCTTAGTACATTAGGTTCGCTTCGAAACGCATGTTTTTCTTAAATTTTTCTTCCGAATTGGACTACGCGATAATTTTGCATACGAACGAGGGAGGAGAGAAAACATTTCGTTTCGAGGTCTCCTGTCGTCGGACTCATCGATTCGGTTACGACAGTCCATCTCGATCGATAGACCATCAGCGAGAAACGATACGTCTCGCGAGACATCTAGTTTCCTTAGTTGGAACCTAAGACGTTCGAGAGATGTCACGCGTCCCTTCTCTCGATCGATCGATCGACGAAGTTAATCGTCCATGCCCGCTAATATTTCTTGTCTTCGAATATTCGATCGCGTTAGGGTACCGACGACCGACGACCGACGATGCTCCGAGGCTATGCTAACTATGTCCACTGATTCCGCTGATGCAAACATTTCAGACTCGTTAAAATTGACTGGTACTTTGAAAAGCGTATACATCGGATGATAGTTGGATTTTTTCATCCTCGCATCCGCAACTTACGGCAACAACGCGTTCTGAAACGCGGTGCGGCATACACCGTCGTTAGCATAGCTCGCAGGAAGTTTCGATTGCAAAAGTCGACACGGATTTAGCCCTGAAACGCGTGCAATTTCTCACGATCTCTCGCTCGCCGGTAAAAGCGTGGCATTAGCTGCACGAAAATGATCAGGATCGTACAAAGAGCGATGGACCGCCGATCCGGATGAAAATGGTCAGGAATATTTTTTGTTCCTGCTAAGTTAAAACGAGGTATTCGATCGGCCGAGAGTGGAAAGAAAGAAAGAAGAGAGGAAAAGTAGTAGATCCAAGAATGGTGACACTCGCGATCCAGATTATGGCCCGCTCGTTACGTGGAAACGGGGGACCTCGCATCGAAAAGGAGTTTCGCGTTAGCGGGCAACGCACTAAAGAGTTGGAATTACAGGTCTTTCAATGGCCTTAAGAAACCTGAATTCTTTTCTAAATAGATTGGCTACCGCCGTGCTGCACCGTGCCGTCGTTCGCTACTTATTACCTCGATCCACTCGTTCTAGTCGTTATTTTCGAAAATACCGATTACTTCTGGACAATGTAAATCACAAATTATCGAAACGAATTTTTAATAGGGTACATCAAAGAACATCGATTTATCGATATTTTCGTTTATTAACTTTTCATAGATTTAACTAGTTTAAAACGACATCCTGTACTTTACGCGTGTCGACTCTTATATTGTTTCGATATTATTCGTAATGATTTATTCGAGGAAAAGTGGGACGATACAATTGAAGTTAAATCGTCGCGATTTCACCGGACCATCCTCCCAGAATTAATTTCTCCCAGAAATACTTGGTTCGTAATTGATGTGATCCTGTTTACTCTTTAATCGATTAGTTAAAATCGCAATTTGATTTTTACGTGCAAGTTCGGGTGTCCGTGTCCCTGTATTCCATGAAACATCATCCGTAATGAACGCTGGCACAAAGGACAAATAAAACCACAAATTTCACGCAACGGCGAAACGTGGACTGGTTTTTCGAAAGCAGAAACATGGGCGTTCGATTAATTACCGAGTGAAATTCCGCGGGTAAAAGCGGCTCCTTATCAGGAACGCGTGTTCTTCATTCGATTCTGAGGAGACGCAACTCCCGTCCAGATCTTGAACCGCGTTTTTCCTATTTCCACGGTTACCGAACAAAGAGAAGACCAGGTCCGTTTCTTCGTCCATCACCGCGATACGTTTACGCGGATAACATTGTGTTCGTGTTTCACGGGATTATGCAATCGCGAGACGGTAGCTCGATGGTAAAGGAGGAATCGTATGTTCGGCGTTTGGATAAACGCGACGATGAGCGTGTATAAGGCTCGATACGTTTCGTCATCGATTCAATGGTAAACGAAGAGAGGGAGAAGGAACCGAAACAAATGAAAGAAAGGAAGACGGAGAATGAAAGACGACCCTGGGAAAACTGAAGTTGAGGATGACTTAATCTAACGCGTCGGTGGGGCGAACGCCGCGTTAATTAAATCACGAAGCTAATTAAGCCGAGTCGCTTACGATGCGATTCCTGGGCCGTATCACGGCCGGCTAGTTTTCCGGCTCGCGCGAAGTGAAAGCCATTATATTATTTGGCGTCCGCGAAAAATGCCGGTCTATCGCGAAAGTCGCCCGCGCGTATCTTTTCTCGCCAGCCCTGACCGGTTTCGAATATATAAAGCGATTAGACCCGAGCTGCCCGAGACTATTTGCCTTCTTGTCCACCCTCCAAACGGTCTCGTTGCGCGGTAATCGACAATTGCGCCTGCGAGGCCTGCGACGGCCAAGCAACGCGTACTCGCGATCGTTCGACTCTCTTACGCGCCTGGTACATCGGCGCGTACCAGGATTTCGCGTCGATTCTTCGATAGTTCGAAACTCTTCTATCCTTCTATCCTTCTATCCTTTATTATTTCATCGATTAATCGACGGCTTCTGTCCTTTTATCTAGCGACGCGAAATCGGACGTAATCGCATCGAGCGCCGAGTATCGAGCAATCGAACGTGAAAAACGCTCGGTGCGAGATAGAGAGAGAAAGAAAGACGGGAAATTAAACGATTATTTAACTTGTATCGTGCAATCGATGGGTTCTTTCGTTCGCAGTGTCACGGTTGAGTAATAACTTGACGATTTATTAATTGTACGTTTATTGAACGCGTTGTTTCTGACCTCGCTATCAATTTCTTGCTGCTCTTGTTCTCATCGATCCACCATTGATCCATCCTTTCGTGAAGAATTGACAAGTCGATGTTGTTTGTGTTCATTTAATTTTCGTAAGGTGTAATTAATTGGCAGTCGGTGATTTCGTGTTAAGAACATCGATGAAACTTTTATATAATCGATCGTGTTCAACTGTAAATTTGAAATAGCTGTGACATAGATATCCGTTCATCGTCGGATGATACTAAACTTTTCGTGTTTCCGAATTAGCGATTGTTCGTCAGAAGGAACGAGCGTATCATCGGAGGATTCGAACGATGATTACCCGAAACGGAATTAGAGGTTGGGTCGCGAAGAGAAACTGCGATAAAAATACGACGCGCTGACAGTAACGGTAGCTCGTCAACCAAGATGCGCGTCCTCACGGATTTTTATGTAACACTAGGATGTGAAACCGGTGAAATTTTCGTCGCGAACCGAGCTATCCGTGAGAAAAGCGCGCTCGTTCCGGGACGAGACGAAGAAAAATCGCTGGAACAACAAGATTGCCATTCGATCGCGCGTGCTGCCGCGTGTTTCTCGATGTTCGAATTATTCGGATGATCCGAAACCATGAATTCCTCGTGCAAATTGCACGAAATTAAACGATGATACTTTTACGCTCGATGAAGTTCTATCAGGAACATCCCCTGAACTCGTGCGAGTTGCCAGGGAATTCATAGAGTTCCAATCTTCGGCAATCGAAAGGATTTCGATCGAAAAGAAAGTCTTTGACGACGGACTCGAATTAATTGCCTCTTTATTCGATAGACGCGAATATTAACGATGGTTCGGTAATGCAAATTCAACCTGTTCTACAAATTTACGCGTCGAGTGCTATGGAAGATTTATTAGCAACAAGTTTCACCCTTTTATGTAATTCGTGCACGGCTGCGATAGATTGGAACGGTTAACCGCGATTCCAAGTTGGTCGGCCTTTGATCGATCCAAGATTGCACCGGAAATTCGAAATTGGGTTGTTCCACAACTTTGGTTACCCACAAATTAGCAGCGAGAAAGGAACAATGTATTTTACCGAAGTAAAAATATCTTCGACTTTGAAATGCGATATTTCGCATTAATTATCTCGACATTTTTCGATATTTCGAATTTAAGGTACATGAAATTTCTGCTATTAGGAATTGAATTTCTGAGACGCGTGCCAATAGAAATGTTAATCGTAAACACGTGGTCATGCGACACGCGGTTGCGTTACGCTTGGTCATTCGATGCGTGACGATATATCGTTCGATCAATCGGTCGCAAAATAACCAGAATCGCATTGACTAGCCGCAACAAGAATCGCCAAAAGTGCATAATTGCCGTTACGCAACCGCCAGGTCACTTTCTATCGTTCTTTCATTGAAAATCGTACATATTTCTGGCCGTAACCAGCACGCTTTCCCGTTCTATGAAAGAAACCTAAGATACTGTACGACGCGCGTACTTGACCTGTAACTACTCTAAGCTTCCAAAGTTCCGATCGTATAAAAAGTAACGCTTTTCGATAAAAAAAAAAACTCGCGATCACGTTTTACGTTTTACCGATGTACGGGCGCGAAACGAAACGGTATGCAGAGTTGATCGGCACAGGAGCGAGGAAGAAAGGAAGGAAGGAAGGAAGGAAGGAAGAAAGAAAAAGAAAACATTAAGGACGGACGAACGTTCGCCTCCGCTGGCGTTGCAACTCGCTTCGGCAAGTAGACTCGAAAGTATCTTACGCAATAAGCGAAGCGAGATAGTGTGGGCTACCACCGTCCAGCTCGAATGTTCTGCCCATCATTTCCGTGTTCTGCCGGTTGCTTGGTCGCGAGCTCGTACTCGCCTTTCTGTCTATGAACCGAACGACCATAGTCCGCGACTTCATTGTCCGCGTTGCCTGATTTCTCTGCAACGCGGGACGATTCGCTTCGTCGCGTGAATCACCAACTCGTTCCTTACGCTGCTCTTTTCTCCACCGCTTTCCTCGATTAACGTTCCTGCGAATATTTACTTCTATTTAATGTCTGAACGCTACGCTCCAAGTTAGATCGTAGATTAGTATTTTTCTTTTCGATCCAAAGGACGTCAATCCGTTAATTATTAGTTAGAAAAAACTCCTTTTTAATTGTTGGACGAAAACTAAAGTTCATTTCCTGAACCTTCGCTAGTGAAAAATTGTAACGTCTCTTCTTCGCGTTCGTACTTCTGGCGATGCTTATTGACGGAGCGGCATTTCTCGTTCCATTGACGGAATTTATTACGTTTCGGACATAATTAGAGAAAAAGAAAGATACAAAAACATGATTCGTTCCGCAACAAAATCCACTTCTGTTCGAGGTCCATTTCGCGTTAATGCCGTTTTATATAATAATTAGTTTCTTATGCTAATTTCGTACTTTCTGATCGTGTCACGATCCGCGTTTAAATTTATCGAGCTCGAACGACAGTTTTTTCCGCTTAATGCTTAGGAAGAAACTAGGAGAGGCAATGTCGTTCGACAAACGAAGTTTCTTCGATCGAATTATTTCGACTATTTCGATAGAATAGCGAACGCGCGGCATCGATTTATATGCTGTTAGGGTTGCAACCAGTCAACGCGGTGAGCACATGTTAATTAATTGCGCAACACTCTCCCGGTCTCCGGGCAGCGCACCAAAGGGTAGGTAAAAACCAACCGGCTGTTTCCGTCGCGCTCGCCCGCGCACATTATGCACTTTGCACTTCTTTTCATCTTAGTTTCTCTTATCTTTCCTCCTTTCTCCGTCCGTCGCGTCGATCGTTTCTTCGAGAGAAACAAGGCACGCCTAACGCGCGCTGCATATGTGGCGATCGGTAATGGACCGCGTATCCAACAGTGTATTCGTGCTTTGGAAATACCTTTCGACCGATTGAATCCGGTCCAACCGCGTACAAAAGTTAACGAGGTTCCACGCGAGCTCGTTAACCATTATTTCCCGCGGATACCTATCGCCGATTAACCCAATCGCGAATAACCTAACGTAGCAGCGATCTTTCGGGATCGATGCTTTGGCTATCCAACTCGATCGTTAATTAATTATTTTTCGAACGGAACAAATCTGTTCGTAACGAAGTTGGTTATACGTACTCAAACGAATACTACGATCCCACCTTTTAAGTCGCACGAATATCGTTAGGATCTTTTCAACTTGTCATGGTCGACGCACCAATTTTTCTTTATGCTACTCCCCTATTTAACGAGGATCGCCCTTTTGTAACTAACGATCAATAGTTCTTTTAAATATTTTCAAGCATAAGTCGCTTAAAATAACGTTTCGTAGAATTTAAAAGTATGTTCCATTCGCGAATAATTCATTCTAGCGTTATTATTTTCTTTCCGTTAGTTATTACATTAATTAAGAAGAATCGAAAAAAACGCGAGTCGAGTAGTCGGCAACGTTCGTACCAGTCGGTGCCATTGTCGCGAGAAAATCTAGAACGTACCGATACGTTCGTAGGCTGTCTTGTAGGTGGCATAATAATCTGATAAGTTGGCAACATTGTTTGTATGCGTGTGTACGCGAGGGGTCACTAGCGATCGATGTCGTGAACGTACGTTCTACAAACGAGTGATTATTATCGGTTACAATTCGGGGATGAATAATTCTAACGCTAATGTTGATAGAACGACGAAATGGCCCGATCAGAATGTTAAATATCAAATATACGTATATGTACAGCGATATAAGCAATCGCGCACCTTCTACGATATCGATTGCCGGGTTGATCGGAATTTAAGATGAGCCAGTCAAGACATTCGAGCGACGATTGTAAAATTTATCGAGCATCCGCGTAACGACGGTCGTCCGACATCGAAGCAACCGCGAATATCTACGGAATTTCGAAAGCGATCACTCGATTTGCATCTCCGCTCTGACGACGGTGATGACATGTCTCATCGCGCAGTGAAGTTTCCGGTGAATTTCATTTTAACGCGATTAACACGCTGCATTCGGGAAGAACGGAGTTACGAATCGCGAAATATCTAACGCCCGACGATGCAACGCGTAGGAATACAGCGCGTCGGAATATGTGAGCAATAAGGCGTTATCGTACAGTATACTAGCATACATTGCAACGATTTCGAATCGCGATAGTAGAAATTTCTCTTACAACAAATTTATGTACACTCATATTCCGAACGTTTGTTCGAGTCGTGCGCCTTATCGTTGTCAACTTCTAATCTAACCTAACTGCATCGAAAAAGTCGAATACGTTAGATAATTAATTACGTTTTCCACGCGAGCGCATAAACCCGAACACGGGTGTAATTCGATGAACATCGATTTGTCCGCGAATGATATGTAACGTAGAATCGGAGCATCTTTAGAAATTCGAGCATCTTTAGAAATCGATCCGTAACGACGACGACGACGACGACGTAACGAATGATATTAAAAACGTTGTACGAGGTAGTTTCGCGTTTCCGGTAGCCGGTGAAATTTAAACGCGACTCTTTGTGCCTTTTATTCGTGTCCACCTCTTCCGGTTCGAATCTGCCGCTATTCTGCCTCTAACCGGATAACCGCTCGTTCTTGTTAACGCGAACCTGCCCACCGCGTAAAGGCCCCTTTAATGAAATTTCATTGTAACCTGCACACTGTTCCACTTCGACTCGGCCTCCCCGACGAAATCGACGCCACTCTTTGTCCACTCTTTTTTCCTCTCTTTTCGTTTTTTGCAACGCTCGTTAACAATGGAAACGAAAATCGTCGGTTACCCGCGAACGTTAACGATTTCTTATTTTCAGCTAACAGGATATTCGATAGCCATTCAATCCTGCACGCTGACTTTTCGCATTGTTGCTTTTGTCGATGGAAGTTTCGTCTTTTGCTCAGCTTTTTTCCTTTTTCGTATCTTTGTGAAATGGACCGAAGAATAGATACTTTTGATAGTTTGCCGGATCTACGGTTCTTTTGTCGCTCGAAAGTAAATGATTTTCGAAAATATTATCGAACCGAACGAAGCTACATTTTTATTTCTCGAATAGACGCTTTTGTACGCAAGGATGTGGAGGAAGGCGGAAAAGTGTGACACGCGGGACCCACCGTACTCATTCCCGTTCACCATATCGATATTTTTTTCCGGTTCACCGACAGCAGGCCGATTCGAACGGTCGGATACGCTACAATTCTTTCGCATACCTAACCACATATTAACGACTGTTACTTGCCACGACTCGCCACGACTCGCCACGACTCGCCACGACTCGCCACGACTCGCCGCACCAATGTTGAATAATAACTGCATTCCGCTCGAAGCTGATTCGAGAGCTGGAGCAATCGTCGTTTTGCACTTTTGCCTTCCAGTGCGCCGATACACCGGTGGATATATTAAGTGGACGGCAACCCATAGAGCCTATTAGACGACGGAATCGCAACAGCGATGGATCGCTTCGCGTTCTATTTCGACGTTTCGAGACTTTGCTTCGGACGCTCTTATCGATCGCTTTTCTTACCGCTTTGCTAGCCGATAGGTTATTGCTTGGACAGTTGCACTTCTACGCGTTACATTCTTACGAATTGCATCGTATCGTCGTATCGCTATCCGCGATATTTCATGCGCAGATTCGGAAGAAAGTAGTTTATAGAATTGAAATAATTTTTTCGTAATCTATCGCTTACCCTTATTATCCTCTCGGAGAGTTCAGGAAGCAGAGTTCATCGCGTGTGGCCCGAGTGAATCCCAGCTATCCGATATCAGGTATTTCGTAACGACTATGAACCATCGCGAAGTTTACGCGTCGATTAAGTTACCTAGTAGAATCCTGCTTCGGACCAGAAGATAATCGAAGTTACGTTACCTCGGAAGTAATCCGAATGGACGGTTTAGCGAAAATTGCTGGATGGAATGAAATTGTTATCACGTCGTTACGCGAGAGAATTTCTTCGAAATAATTTATTAGCAACCTTGCGGACAATGTTCATCGTCTATCGGCGGAATACTTGTCGAAATTTCGGGCAGCGCGGTGCGACGTCCCAAAAATTATACTATCTCTATTCGAATTCCCTGCACGCGCAATGCAACGAGTTGTTAACACAATTCGCGTGCTGTCGCGCGGTGTTGTTCACGCGGGTATATATTTCCCGGCGAACTACGTAGTCAATTAAATTGTCAAAGGAGGCTTTTGTCGGTTTGCGTAACGTTCAGGCCGCGTAATGGAACGAAGTTACGCTCTTTAAAACGGCACACCAGAATCGTTGTTAATCGTCACGCGTCGCGTCCCGACAACGCTCTTTCCTCGCGGAAGATTTCGTCGTTCCGCCTCTCGAAACGAAACGGAAGCACCGCTCTCGCTAATTATCCTACTTACGATAGTCACGATGAAATTTTCTTCACGTTCCAGTCAACGTCGGAGTAAACTCGTTTCGAACGACTGTTCCGTTACGTCACGCGATTTTACTCGGTAATTTCAGTGATTCATGCTCGTCTCGTCGCTAGCCAGAACGAGATAGATTCGTTGCGTTTTTATAGCTTCAAGATTTATCGCGTTCGCGTAATTATCCAAGTCGAAAGTCGAAGACTGGTAAAACTTCTATTACCAAAGACACCGGTATATTGTTTTTAATAATGAATTAACCGGTACGAGGGTCATTGCTGATTAACGAGTTCAAGTGTGATAGAATCGAATAAATATTATATAATAGATAACGGTTAACAAGTTTTTTTTATCGTATTCCTATTCGCTGCGCCCCACCGGGTGTGGTATTTCCAATTTTACACGGGCATTTTTGCCTTTTTTCGCTTGAAAATTCTTGTATTTCTTCTTTTTAAGCGTAACTCAAGAATAAAGATCAGCAAATAGTCGCGACGCGTTTTTCAATTTCCTTATCGACTTTTGTCATTTATCGGTGTTTTCCATGTGAAATACATGGTTCGACAACGTTGTTAATCGGAGAATTCATGGAAAATTTAAGCGACGGATTGTCACCAAGCTATTGCGTCAATATTGACAGTAACTGCGAGAAAATTTAGGGTTTTTCTCTACTTCGAGCCTCGAGGTCGTAAGCGATATTTACGATCCGACGCGACGGCTGTCGTTGCCGTTGCGTCGATCGATCGAATTACATTTCTGAGTAAACCGCGGGTACTTTTTGCAAAATATTCAACGCCGCGCAGAATAAAATATTTGCGAAGCATCGAGAGTACAAAGATGAAAAATATTTCCAACGATCGACTCGTAATTACATTTTGTATTAAACGTTACGAGTAGATATCGTATTTACAGCGTCGAGTTGGATCGCGGACGTTATTTCAGAGAGAAATACGCGTATTTTTGCCTCGATTTCAACATGAAATATTAATCGCGTCGTTATCGCTAAACAGTTGTAACTTCGATAGATCCCGATTAAAAGCGGGATGCGTCCTCTAACGCAAACCTCCACCTGCCGGACGTTTCCGATAAGTTGCTAAACAAATTCTTTTTAAGCGTCGTGTTTGTTTTATAGTAATATTTCTACTCATTTGATATTTCTGTTCACTTGATACGTTAGGTATCATAGGTAAGAGACGGAGAAGAACGATTCTCGGGTCGAAAAGAGGGGAAGGGATGCTGCTTCAAAGGGACGATTACGTCAGTCCCGCATTAACGCGATCGGCTTGTCTTTGAAGGGGAGAATTTTATCAGGTACAACGGGCAAAGTCGACCATGGTCCTTAATTAACGCAACTCGATCAGCGATCGAAGGATGCCCCAAAGTTAGAGGATCCTTTGAAAGCCGGACCGATCGAAATTAGTCTACGTAGGCTACCAGCAACCTGCTAGAAATCGAACGCATAGTTTTCGTAAAACTTTGTCTACAACCACGGAACTTGGTTAATGTTCTCCTTTCGACGGCGTGGCGACGTTAATTACCGCGTTGGAACGCCGCTCCGCGTTAACGATTACTTTCCTCGTGACAAGCGTGACCTCGTGGCTTTATTCAAATTGCGAATCATCGCTGGTTAATTCCTGGCTCGAAAGGACCCGTGCAAGAGCAATAACGTTGAATAGCATTAACGGTTCGGTCTGTTAATTACCCATACGCGTGTACTTTGCGGAAATTCGATCGAAAGGGGTGCAAAGTTAAGTTCGTCGGACATATTAATGGGACGTGTTCGTGTCTAAAGCGACACGAGTCGTCCAATTACACGATCAAGGGTTACACAGCCGTGTTTCTACGCTTCTTCGGTCTATCTCTTATCTTGTAGAAGGAACGTCTTGGTGGTGTTTTTTAGCAGAAAAGGATATTGTCGATTTCGATAGGAAGGAAAACTTCCGGTCACCGAGACAGGAGAGAATCTGGGTGACTCCTGGAGACACAGCAGCTAGTTATAATCGCGGTAACGCCTTCGACCTGGATTCTAGAGCATGAACTTATCGGGAGCGAGCCAGCTAGCTCTATAATTGCGCAAACCACGACTCACAATGCCTTCGATCCGAGCAAAAAGTGCCCGGCTGGCAAGCTCGACCGATCGAACTATCGAGGGGATTGGTCGACCGGACCGGCTGCTACGTGCACGGCAACTGCATCGAAGGAAAGGGAAATCGCCGGTTTCTGCGCCGAACGAAAATTCTTGCCGTTTCTTTTTTCATTCTCGCTCGTCAATTTCTTCGATTCCCATGGTCATTCTAAACTCGTCTGCTCCTCTTCTGTCCATCTCCGAGTCCATATTCGCGAATTCTCACGTTTTTACTTTACCGATCTTTACTTTACAGATCTTTTAAAGTGACCTGACGAAATGTTGAAATCCGATGCCGAAGCAGCTAGAAGAAACGTGAACTCGAAATTTGGCGAAATCGTATAACGGGATATAATATCACGTGTTCGAACGATAGCGAACTATAGGTTTAATTATCATGGACGAGGCAACGGAATGGAACGGGAGCGTGGAAGTAGCCACGGGAGAGCAACGCGGCAAAGACAGACAGATCCACGACGTGGCGTGGCGCGGCGTGGCACGGTACGAGGGAGCGCGGCGCGGCGTCTCGGTGCAATCCCGTAGAAAGCCAGCGACGTTAATTTCCAGGATCGTACCAGATATACGTTGCACCTTGCACGCAGCCACTCCACTCGTAATTCACTGATTCCGCAGGATTTACGGCCACAATTCTCCGAGTCCCCTGGCTGTGCCAGCCGATGCCCGTACGCGTTCCAACAAAATTGACACGAATCTGCATAAAACCGTGGGCATTAACGAATTGCCATCGCTACCGAATGAAATATTTCCGGTCTGGTGTTATCGAGACCGGTTCGCGATCATCGTTCCTTTGTCTCTATATTCTACGACCAATCCGCGAATACATACAATATCTTATTCGTTTAATATTTTAATATTTTAATATTTTAATATTTTAGAGCGCGTTCGACTTTTATAGGGACATTCAATATTTTCTGCGACGTTCAAAGTATTTTAATATTATATCGACTGTTATAACAGCTTGTTAGCGCGACGTATTCCATAATTACGGGTTATTGTATTTTTTAAATCGATCGAAATAAAGGCCAGTTTTAAAGTTGGTAGGACTTAAAAGCCGTTAATCATTCGTATTGTAACGTTTCATTATTTAACGCATTTATGTTCGGAAACTTTGTGTCCAATAGAAAATGGCCAATTGTGTAAATCTGTTATTATACTCTGAATAGAGATACAGGAATTTATTACGTTAATTCGTTTCTACTACTTTAACCTTTCGCGCATAAAGCATTTCGAAAGTTATCGGTTTGTACGCGCATTATATATTTCATTCGATTTAAATCGAACCGGGTATACAGGAATTTCTAGAAACACGAGAATCTAGAAATTTTCACTTACGAGTCAGGATTTAAACGCGGTACGTCTATGGCCCGTATACCGACTGTCGAAAAATTCGTTGAAATAAGAATTCGATCGCGATGAACGTGACGCGATCGACGCAATCAAAGTTTCGAAGGAAAACGGCCGCAAACGGTATTAGTAGATCTTTACCGGTTGCGGTTTCGGATACGGCGCGGTGCAACGTTACATAAACGAGCCGGTAAACCGCGAGCCTAGAATTTGAGAAGAAGGAAACGCTGTTTAAGCCTCGGTCGCTCCGGTTTCTGACCAAAACCTCTTCGGGTATTAGAGTCCAATCAAACGTTGGACGGTGAATCGCGACTGGACAACCGGTCTTTTCATCCGGAGACAGCAGCCTCGGTCTCGTTATAAAACGAGACCTCGACGCGTGTAACGAGCTCGCTTTTGCTCGCTTGCGTTTATATTGCGCAATCTGGTTCGCTGTCAACTCATAGACACACATCGTGCCGCGTTGTTTCCAGTGTTCGGGACAAGAAGGAAAATGTCCTGAACGTTCTAATTACGAGCCGGGCTCGCACGCACTGCCCGCTCGTTGGAAAAAAGATCACGTTAATGAACACGTAGTTGCGCGTGTTGTAAAAGTCGATGGAAATTATTTTTTAGTCGAAGGTATAACATGTCGCGTTTATTGTTATATTGTTATATATTTCATCAATGTATTAGCCAGAATTACAAACTGTCTATTCGACGTAAGAATCTGATGCGAGGACTTTGTACACTGTTTAGAGCAAGCAAAATTCGACGAATCATCAATTTTCTATTTTGCTACCCGTTCTCAGCACCGTTCTGTTTTATTCGAACTCATCGTTCGGGAAATATACGGCGACAGAGAACGCGCTTTGACTCCGTTTATTACGTCGGTTTGACAGATAACTTCGGCACGAAGCAACGCGGATGACACAATCTACGCCCCGTAAGCTCGAGTACGCTTTACACGCTCGCGTAAAACTGTCAACGCGCGCGCGACATCACGCGACGAACGTAAATTCTTTGCGATACGACAAAATACTTTGCAACATTTATCTTATCGATCGCGAACGAGAAGTACGATACAACGAACGAAGAAATTTCGACGATTAAACGAAAATGACGGAATAATATAATCGAGGCGTATGCTTTCCACAGGCGGTTACTAATCTAAAGGTGAAAGTTTCACGATATATCGTGCTTCGACTCGTTATGACCCAAGTAATAACCGATTTAATAATTATCCATTACGTTTCCTATTATAATACTTACTTATCAATTTATTGCTTTCGACCGTTGCGGATATACACGTTAGAATTTCTTAATAATTTTGCTCGAAATTACGACGAAATGCACGTATTTATAAGAAGTAAGACGATATGTATTTTAAATATGTAGATAACTTTGGTGATTGCTATTAAGAAAGCGATAGTTCGATATCGGCGCGGCGGTACGAAATGAACGCGTTCTAGGATCGAGGAACGTGTGGAAGGAATCGAAATAACTAAACGAGCAGCGCTATCCTTAATTTTGCAGCGCGTAGGTGCTTTCTACTTTCTATCTGGCAGACTCGCGGTGTCAGGGTCCACGATCTCGCGTGCGAATATGAATTTCTGCCGTTATCGGCGCGTTACGAGAGTCTCTGTGACCGGGATAGCGCATAGGTCGCGGTATACGAGTCGAATGCATACGTGTATTAAACGAACCGGCAACTCGTTCGCTTTTGCATTACGCAAGAACCACGCCTAAGTCGGTGCTGGTCGGTGCACCGACCGATCGGCCGATCGACCGACTGATCACCGCACCGATCCAACCACTCTGCCCTCTCGATCTTTTCCTTTGAAAATTCGACCGACGATTAATCTTGCTCCACCAGCATTTTTTATTCTCTACGACGATCAACTACTACTTATTTACATTATCTACTACAATTAACTATTTCTCTTCTATTTTTTTTTTTTTAGTTAAATGTATAGTTACATTTTTTAATTTTCTCTTACCCATAATAATTTAAATGACAAATAAATATTGGATGGTCCCTTTCTACTCGTATCCCCGCACGCATCCCCGCACGCATCCCCGCACGCACATGGAATCCTAAGCCGCAGCCGAGCATACGATTTCTGATCGAGTTGACGGCAACGACACTTCCAGCGTCGTCGAGGTTGTGCTAATCGTTCACCTTGACCACGTCGCTATTCCAGCAGCGCGGCGTGTTAAATCGAATTATTCTCGATTTCTCGAGCCCGCACCCCGGCTGAAAGGGAGAGAGAAAGATAAAAGAATGCATAGTCGAGCGAATTACACGCATTCGATCCCGAGTTGAAATTCACCACGAACGGCAATTCGGACGGTGTTCCGTAGTTTATTACGGGATCTCGATTACGAAATTATACCAGCTCTCTGAATAAGTGGCGCGGTTAAACGGCCATTAATTTAGCTACGTGAACGATGGGGTCGTTTATGAGGTTTTCAAAGTTTCGGCCGGTAACGCGTGTTTTAAGCCTGTTAATACCTATCAATTATGATAACCGATTGTAACCGGGATTCAACCGTGTTCTGTTGTTCCACAGAAATTAAAACGAATCAGATTTAATTGCCCGTATGCGTACCTTCTATAATATTCCCAACGGCAATTGCATGTTCCGAAGCGTGCAATTACGAATAGTACCGTTTACAGAATTAAATCAAATCAGGACAATTAAAAGGGTATGTACGACTTTTTTGTATTATTAATTCGCATTATGGAATTTGATAGTCTCGTTTCTGTAGACAAGAGGTCCAGTTAAGCGAGAGGCTGAGAAAATTAAGCGCTATTTAGGCAATCCGACAATTCGACAGGATCGATACGAAACGATGGCTACGAAACGTTGACTATGGTCGCTGGTCCATCACGTTCGAATAATTGTCATGTACTCGCTCGATATAAGCACGCGTCGCACTCGGCAGGCACTGTTATTTGTATTCGTCGCAACGAATTGTATCGGCCGAGAGCGGATTTTCTTGAGTTTCGAAGCACAACGGTGTAGCATTTGTTGGAGCGGAAGTGACGCGTACGGAATTTACGTGGTTGAAACGCGATCGGGGTCGCTAGATGTATACGAAAATAAAAGACGGCAGATTTCACTCTCGGCCGCGGCTACTTCCTAGCTTTCCCCGCGAACTGTCTACACGCTCTCGCGAGACTGCGAGCTTCTGTGGGTCGTGTAACAGGCACCGTTCGATTATTAATTATCGGAACGTTGATTAACGCGTTGACCGGCACCACGAATTTAATATGCTCGAATAATTGCGCAGAGAATACACGATTTCGAACGACGTTAATATCGCGCTGTTCACGCGAAAGCTTCGAATTACGTACATCGCGTTATTTAATACGCGTATGATAATAGTGTTTTTAGCACACATTTGCGCTACGAATGCAATGGAGTGAAAGATCGTTTCTTGTCGAAGAAAAAGTGTCTGTAAAAAGTATCTGTAAGAAATCCTTGTTAGACGCGATAAAAAGGAAGTATCGTTAAACGCCAAACAAGTTTCGTTGTCGGGTCACTGACCGAACAAACGTTTCGGACACTGATCGATGAGACTATCGATTTTTTCGAGCGAAGAACCCGGTTACGAACCGACATATGCAACCTTCGAACAATATACGTATGCGTAGATGAACGGTGTGTACGCGTAAAAACCCTCGAATGGTTTCCTTTTTCATGGAATAATTTAATATTTTGTCGCGATCTCGAAGCCGGCAGATCGAGTACCGTCGCGCAAGGACTACTCGACCTTTGCGCAAAATAGAATCGCGTTCGTTTTCATCTACACGGGGAGTGTTACGTAAAATGTGCTGGCCGCGTGGCGATCACGAGTGAAATCGAACTAAATGCTAAAGTGGAAATCAAGGTTCAATAACTCCGCTATTCGCCACATCTTTTCGAAAAAATACTCGTTCGCTGTAAGTAATCCTTTTTTATAAATACCAAGGATTCGTCCGGGAGTTGCAGCTTTTCTTCTGCAGAAAGAAACGAGAAAATGTACGATGCATCGAAAAGGGTTAATCAGAGAGCGAAACGGAAGAACCGGTCGAAAACGTCGGTAAATTAAAGACTCGAAGATGAAAGGTGAAGAGCACGAAAGAAGCTGCAAGGCAATGGGCAGGAGTTGGGAAACGAGTTAGAGTAGAATGCTTTTGTAGGACATGGACAGAATACCGAAGAAACAATTTCGTATCATCAATTAACCCATGCTCCGTGTAACAAGTATTCGCTGATCGCGTAGCAAATTTTCTAATCGATATATCGTGAAATTTTTCTTTCGCGAACGTCAGATGCTAATCCGAAATTCGCGACGGGTCACCGAAATTATCTGGAAAGCTGGTCGCAAACGGTTTACGCGGTCAAAATTGACTGCGACCAACGGCGTGTCAAACGCGGAACATCGTTGAAATTCTATTCCGTTGAATCTGTACGTGGAACAGAAAAGTTAATCACGTTATAGACCGATCATTGATTTTGTCCGCTCTTTCGTTGCATCGTCAGCCTAATCGAGCGCGCGGTAAACGTTAATGAACTGTCGATAATCCGAAAGCATCGCGTTGTTTACAACGTTTCATGTACAATTTATAATACGATACAATATAAATGAGTAGACCATCTGTTGTATATTTTGCAACTACGTTCATTTACTTTAGAATCCCTTCTACTCGAATAATCGTCGTCGAACGAACGACACCGAACGTTAAACTTCCGATGCAATCGGTTTTTTCCAAGAAATCCCTCGATGTTTTATATACTTAGTTTTTCGATGCAATCGTGGATCGCACGCATCGTTGAATACGCAAGGTCTCGATTGGATTCGATCGAAGAGGAAGTTAATCGAGCGTGGATGAAACTGGCCGGAGAAGAAATTATTCGATGCGGTGGACGACGATGAGACTACGAAAAATACGAAAAATACGAAAAAACCGGCTGAATCGCGTTCGATTCGCGCGTGCAAGACCTTCTCTCTCCTTGGATCGCTTTCTTCGTCCCTTTCTTATACGCAACTCCTCTCCCCGAAGGAACCAGTTGAAATTAACGACTTGGAAATTCTAATTCAATGGCAAGGCTGCCAGTGAAGTTGCGGCTTTCTTTGCTGTTCGCGACTTCCTGTACTCTTCGAACTCGTCCTCCAAACGTTTCATACTTTTTTCCCGCGAGAGTTTCCTTTCATTTCGAAAAAGAGGACTGTCCAAACGAGATAACGGACAAATTTATTGTTTAGATATGGAAATCGGAGACTCGTTGGTTCATTGTCGGCAAAATTTCGAATCGATTTTTTATCTCGATTAACGAGTCGACGCAACGAAGCGCTTTATAAGAACCGTCGTTACGGAAGAGACGCGGTGCTGTACCGACGCGCGTTCCGTCCAAGACGTTTATCCTTGATCAACAACTTGAACGATGCTTTCGGTAACAAAAGTAACACAACAAAAATCACGCAATACCGATTTTCACTTTCGCTTTGAGCAATTATGATAATAATCGGAAGATAACGATCGTTCTCTAAGCTAACTGCTCATTTACGATTGAAAACTACAGTTCCGACTACAAGTAATTGAGTAACAGATAATCAAACATGCTGCACAGCGTACGTTATACGTCGTTCGCAATAACATGACCAGCAAGGTCTTTACCAATTCATATTGTGTGATTATCCAAGAACAAAATGTGCAATTTATCAGCTAAATCAGGATGTTGCGTAATTTCCTTTTGAGAAAGAAAGAAGCGAAACTTCATCCGCTCGTTTATCTTTCTCTATAGATACTTTATACGTATACATAGCAATTTTAGATCTGATCGGGTCTTTCGCTCGTAAACGTGACACTTCTTGTATCGAGAGCCACTTTAAAATCATGATAGATTTTTTTGTCGGATATGTTTTTGCTTGTATCTGTAAAGTAAGTCGATTTCGGGTGCAAGAAGTAGGTTACGCGACATTCGTACGTGACGATCAAATTTCCGAAGCGTTAATTTCCTTGGATTTTTCGATCGAAATACCGTTTCTCGATAGGCAGAGTGACTGGATCGGTCGGTTCGAACCTCGATCCAGTGGCGTGCCATTTAAGTAATAGTTTCAAAATGTCACACTTCATTTAACTGTAAAAGGAGGCTTGTGACACACTTTGCCATGGCGTGTCCAGCCAGACTCAGGCAAATCGGCGTACGTGTACTTGTGTAAGTAGCAACTAACCGGCGAGAAACGTGAAGGCAAAAAAAGCGCAGGCTTTCCGCGGTCGATTAAACCCGCGAGGTCGATCGAACAAAGAAAGGAATCCGGAAAATGAAGGGAACCGATCGGTCGTTTCGCGAATCGTGCCGTTCGAGCTCGTACGCTTTTCGGCTGTTTCGACTGTTTTTCAATTTTAATTAGACCACCGGATTTACCGGCTGGTATGCGCTAGGCGAGCCAAGCCACCGAACATGACGTAAGTTCAGCCAGGAGTTGTGTAAAGTCACGGTTATATATTTTCACGAGTGAAAAGCGGAGAAACGTGTCGGCAAGACTCGATTCAACGATTTATTCGGAGCATGGATCGTTAATGGTTTTCGTACGAAAAATCATACGATTGTTTTAATTATTAATTGTTTCGTAATTGTTTCGCGTCGCGACGAGAATATATCGTGTTCGATTCCCATCGTTACCTACCGCGTTCTCGTTAATTAACTCTTTCGATGCGATCCTGTTTTGTTGGAAAACGTTTTCATACGCTCGTGCGAGTGACTTGTAACGCACGTAGTAAATAAAATGATTTTCGAACGATCGAATCCGATATTCGTGATCGCCTTCTCTTAATTCTAACCTTCTAATCCTAATTCGCGGTTAAAATTGCAAGCACAGGATAACGAGTCGCGGTCATGTGGCGTCACCGTGCCTTCTTCGTAATCGCGATAATCGTTGCTGCGCTGCGTCCCGTTCACGCAACGCTCTTGCAAATCTAATGCTCGAACACTTTATTTCCCTTTATTATAGCACCGTTTGCACACGGCCAGCCAACACGATCTTACGCAATCGATTTCTCGCTGCATTATCGCGCTACCGTATTCGAGGATCTCTGTCGACTTTTCTTTCGCAATTTCGAGTTGATCGCCGAGATTCGGCTTATTCACCTTCCGAAGGATCGTTAAGAGTTCAAGCGGTTAGACGCGAATCGAAGGAAATCGTCGAAGGACGATCTTTCGAGTCGCTTTCTTTTCCACGATCCTGTGATTATCCAGCTTGTCGACTACCGTTTCGTACCGCTATGCGAAGAAAATGCAGTTTTATGTAACTCGAACGGGATGGTTGCCGCTGAAAATTGTCAGTCCGGTTATCGCGGAACTGCGAACGCGAGTATTTCGGTCGTCCGCGTCGCGTTTCTTTTCGCGGTTTCGCCGGAACACGAGCCAACCAATTTCTCTTTCGAGCCGAGCCGAGCGGTTCGAATCGCGCGGGCGCCCGCGGAACGGAGACCGGCGGACAACCGAGCGAGACAGAGCGAACGAAGGAAAGCGAACGCGAGGCAAATGAATCGAACGACTCGAGGAAACGCAACGCGTTCGGCTTCTGAGCAGCCACGAATAACGTGGATTGCTTCCACGTGTCACGAGCTACATTCTTGCATTTCGAGACGGTCGCGGAATAGCAATGTAGCAGGTTAGAATTCACAGAATTCCGGGGAGACGGTTTCGTCGCCAGAAGGAAACGCGTTCGAAGAATGGCTCGACAACCGATCGAATTAATTGCCGATAGATCGCTTTAATGAGACTGATCGTTGCGAAAATATCCGCTAACGCGACGTTACGAGAGATTTTGTTCGATTGATTTGTTCGTCGGTCGGTGCAACCGCTAATACGGAGTTGTCGGGTAAACACGATAGTTACCGAAAATTTTAACGAATTTTCTTCGATACTCGTTGGGTTAGGTAAGGATATGCTTATATAGTTTTGAATATGGTATATTTTGAATATGATAATTAGGAAAGATGCGTGCGCCCTCGGAAAGAAAATTCTCTTTAAACGATGTCTTGTTTAAAAAGCAGCAACGGGAAAGAGAGGAAAAAATTGTACTTCTCGTAGTAGAGTTTTTATCGAACCGGTGAAAGGCAAAACGCGATGCGAGACAAAATCGTTCGGTTACGCGGTACCTCGAGAAGAAATGAAATTTTGAACAGATGCTTTCTTTCGTAGACGAATCGATCGCTGGCAACATCGTGAACGACGGCGTTCGTTCGTTTCGTTAATCGATAATTAACCGCCCAGTCGGTTTTAGCTCGTTCGAAGCGAAATCGGCTTTTACGTTCGTCGTTATGCGTAATTCCACGAAAAAGTAACAATCATCGATTGTTCTGTAGGCGAAGTTGCGCAACGGTACCTGTATTTTTCACGAGTCTCTTTTTAGTCCATCCATAATTTCGCGTTTCGATGAAATTTTTCGTCTTACTTTTTAAAACGTAGCTGCATCGTTCGGACGAATATTTACTATTACCGGAGATAATATGCTTCGCGTCGCTTTCTTCGAGGCAGCCAAAGAAAAACGTAGCTTTCGTTATCGCGCTTACGATGGAAACGTTAAAGTACCGGTGCTCGGACTTGGTAAGGAACGAAGATCGAGAATAACAGCGATTACGAATTATCGAGACAGAATTAATTTCACGGTTCCCACGTAATCGCCAGGCAAATCGAGAAACGAACGAATCGTTTCGTAACTTTTCGAAACTGACCAAGGAAGCGATTCGAACTATTCGTGATTCAACGTCGCGTAATGTTTATTAAAACGGCGTAATTTGCGAATGACTACGATGTTTCGAAGTGTTCAAAATTTCGACGCGATCTTGCGTTCAATTTTTTCAATTTGCGAACGAAAGTCTAAAACCATGTGATTATTCGACGATCGCTACGTCGATTATACCATTTTGCAAGTTCTTTTTAGAAAGCGCATCTAACGCTACAAATTACACCTTCGGGACGACCAGTAACGAATCGAAGCCTGACGTTGCGCAACGATTAGCAAAATTCTAGCGATCCGCATTGTCGTTTTGTTTAGAAAGTACCTATGCCGGTCGGGACGGATAGAAAACGGAAGGAACAAGATCGAGATTAGGGGGAGAATTATTCGGAAAAGGGAAACCGCCTACGATGCAACGATTGCCACGGTTTCGCGATCAATTTTGCAAATGTTAGCCGCGAGCGCGGGAACCGTCGCGTTTTGCAATTATCGAGCATCGATTCAGGATACGTGAGCGCGTGCATACGCGAGAGCCACGTCGATTTGAAAGGTCGATAAGCACACGCGGAATATAATTACAAATTCGAGCAACAGTCCGCGTTGCGCAACTACGATTTTACATGCGCTACGCAATTAAGGAAAAAATTTCATTACGAATTTCTCGCTCTTTCTATTTTCGTCGATAATTTCGCCCGCAAAACGCGTCATCTTCTTATTAGGATCCGTAGCCAACGGCTTCGATCGACAAGATATTATAATCGGTATAAATCCTCGTCTCCGACGATTTCATAGTTTCTGACCGCGTGCTCGTAGCGCGAAGTTAATTAATTCGATAATACGCGTGCGAATGTATCGCGAAGTGCAGTCAACGAGAATTCGGCGATAAAGCGAGGAGAATGGTGCGTATCGACTTGTTTTCTCGAATTCCAACTTGCCAACTTCTTCTCTTGCTTACGATTAATGAAACGCTTAATTACCCCAAGTTTTGCTCGTTCCGTTTCTCTCGAGCACGAACAAGTTTACGCGTTGTTAACAGTTCCGACAATTGTCTTCGCTTCCCCTGCAAACTCTCGCGGACCAGCCGTCGTTCACCAGCTAGAACACGAATTCGTAGGGAATCCGGTTAAATCGACGACATTCTTATTCGCTTCGAAATGAATTTTTTTCAATAATTCGAACCTCGAATATTCTTCGATGAAGTTTCGTAGGATATTTGTCGAAGGAAAGCGTGAAGTTAATTCGGAATCGTCGAAACGTATTTGCTCGTGTCAGTTCGACGAGAAACCGGCACGGTTCATTAACGTCTTAAACAAGTTATATCTTCTCGCGGTATTCGGACGGGACAATCGCTGTTTTTGAACTTGATCGGCCAGAAAAACGTCGCGTCCTTGCGCTCGTCTCGCGTGACCAGGTGTTTTGCCATTTTCGAGCAAGAACGAGTCCCCTTGAGTGGCAAGTGCGACAAAAGCGACCAATTCTACCGTAACCGTCACGGCGAAAGTAAGCTTTTAAGGTCGATTTATCCAGGGAATTGCAAAAATCGCGTTAATAATTCGATTATCGCCGATCCAAATTGATTTCCGCGTCACCCACTGCAAAACCACACGGGTTTCTCTTTTTCTCCTATACAACTAATATCCGCTTGTTATTTTGTCTGGAATACCAGCACGCGTGCAAAATTTACAACTAGAACCTAGATTGCTTGTTCCGCGGATACGTACAACTGAAAGTTTCCATCGTGCCGATAGCAAAAAATTGTGTAATCGATATTCGCAACTTGGAATCAATTCGTTGCACGAACAAACGTATACGGTATCGAACTATTTTGTAGACGAAATAACGATTTGGCGATCGAATAATCATTTTCGTCGAGAAGCCTAGCGTGTTTGAAATTGTTTGAAACGGTGTGATTTTTAACCCGTACAACTTCGTTTTTTAAACGAAATTACGGGTCGGTGCATCGAATTGTAGTATTATTTTTATCGACGCGGCGACGTCGTAATTCAATCGAGTCTCTACGACTCTAGGAAATTGCTTTTCTATAGCCGATATCGTGACGTATCGATTCCGAATAGATGGGCCTCTCTAATCTCCAGTTTTCCTGCTCGCAATCTTCGCTGCAGATCGCGAGGAAATAATGCATCAAAGTCCGATATATTCGACAGAAACGAGCCACGTTGGTATCAGCAACTGTCGCATTACGAAATCCTTTCGACGTAGACGGTTCGGAACATGCTGCTGATAGTACTTTAGTCAAATCCGCCTATACGTGTGGCAAACAGTAGATTCCGTTCTACTGTTTAAACACCTGATCTTTCGTAGAGCTGGTAGGAAGGTGAAACCATGGACAGAAAGATTTCATTTAATTCGATTAGACATAGCAGCCGTTATTAGTTGACAAGGTCCGGTTTCGCTAAGCAAATTCGCTTTCTGAAATTTCACGACATCCTTCGAACTTGGAAATTCCGAAACGATGTTCCTGTCCTCGGGGTAGTTGGCGTCGCCTCGAGCCGGCCGAACGGATCGAGCACTCGCGCGGGTCAGATAGGTCGACCAAGCGTCGAAAATAGCGGACAGAGAAACGACCATGAAAGTTACGATTCGAATTCGAGGAAGCTTGCCTGTAAGGGATAAGTCGTGCTGAGCTGCTTGAAAAGATGATTTCGTGATACGAAAAGAGGCGAACAGGAAGCTCTCGACGAGTCCACAGTGGTGGAAAATCGTAAGAAAGATGGGAACAAAGAGGGAGTCGAGGAGTAGGAGAGACAAGACGGTCACAAAGGAACCGCTTAAATTGTTAAAATCCGGTAGGCAATCTAGCAAGTTAATCCGTTACGTTGGCTCGCTGAATTTCCTTCTTCTGCCTCGAAGCAATTACTTATCGTGCCCCACTTAAACGGCTTTCGCTTCGTCTCGAACAAACGGTAGTCCGTTCGGTTTCCCTGGGGAGAAAAGACGTGTCAACGTGTCGTCTTTCTGCTACTCTTTCTTCGAAGGATTCGACGAGACCGTGGTACTCGAGGTGCTTTCGAAAAGTTTCGTTAGTTCGTGGTCGCACTCGTCTTTCGATAACTTTGATGTCGCTTGCGAAGCTCGTGAACGGAAGTTTGCCACGATGTTAGGTAACGCGTTGATTGCCACACAGGAAATAGACATAGGAGCTCTCGAAAAGGTGCAGTGTGAAAAATGTAGGTTCCTTGTGCCAACACGAATCGATCTAGCCGATTCAGAATTGGCTGTTTCGCTTCCGGCAGTCGGTAATGGATTAATCGGAAAATTCCATTTATCTTTAAAAATCGAATTTTTTCACCGGCATGTAATATCGTTCTTCGAGGTATACAACATTATTTCGATGCGCCGTAATCGTCTTCTATCTAGGTGACTTGTTCGATCCGCATATGTATATCCGTATATATCGGTAACAACCGTGGCAATATACATATGTATAAGTACGACGCTGTAAAAGTCGTGGTGATTAAACGCGTGGTAATGCAACGGATATCGGGGAAGCATCACCGCTACGCGTCAAAGTCCGTGTAAAGGTGGCGACGTAACGATCTTTCCGCTCGAATTCCAGAAAACAAATCGTACGCTTTCGAGACAAAAGTTGAAAGCGTGCACAGACAATATTACGAACTCGTTCGAGATGCGATTAAGATAAAAGAAAGAAGCTGGTGGATGGACGGGGTAATTGGGAACCGTATCGTTATCGCGATCGCGTCCAGTAAACCTGTATCGCGTTCTTCTGTTCGCGATCTCCGAGAAGAATCGTTTCGCGCGATTTTTTATCAAAAATTTTCGTCACTTTCGTCGACGGAATAATTTTGGCGATATTCGCGCGACTTAATCTTTCTTTTCCTCGGTCCTCCCTGTTCCTCGTTAGCCCACGCTTGTCTCTGCAGCGTCGCGCGTGCTTCCAGGTAAGCTTTCTAGTTCCGTAGCCGCGTCGAAACGAGAACCGCCATGTGCGCGAGTCCCGGCAATAAGCTACAGCTGTTCCATGCCGTATCTGCCATCCGAATAATTCGCACTGTTATAATTCCAAGCCCCGTTCGCGTTCACGGAACGCTTCTTTCGCGGTTTCAGCTTTCTCGAGCACCACTTCTCGCGTTAAATAATCTGCAACAACGGCCTGACGGAAAATGCTGATTCGAAGGAGTCGGCGGTGAAAGAACGATTCTGCATCCTCTTCGGTGCTTCCTCTGATCGAACGGGTGTCGAGGAACCCTCGACGCTTTCTTTTTTCAAACTCGTTGTCGGTCATTCGAATCTTTTCGTTACCGAAAATTCCTGTTACCGTTGCCAACTGAAAAGTATCTATGAATCCAGAAAAAGTATCGAGAAAAATATCTATGAATTAAAATTTCTCCGGTGACACGCGGTCGAACGATTAATTGTCGCGAACCGTTTACTTGCACGGTAATAGCCATTGGCGAGTTTCGAGGCGGGAAATGGAGCAATTTAGGGGCGAATAATCGAGCACCGAGAATTTCTGTATCGAATGATAATCACGTGGTGCGTGCATGCGGTCGCAATCGTGTAAACGCGCACGTGTGCGAGCCACAACGTTCAAATCCGCTCGCGAGTACACGTTTCGCGCAAATTTCTCGTAATAAAACCGGACCACGTCTATGCTTTTCCTCGTATCCATCGTACGAACGAAAAATACTGTCTGTATGATTTTAATTTTAATCCTCGACGTAAGCATCGAAATCTAATTGTTACCCGCGTTACTTCGTTCGAGCGAATTCGATTGAACGCGGTCCAATTTGTCACGATCGAACTTGCAGTTCGGCGCAATTCGACTCGACCCGTTTCAATTCGACGTCCAATTTGACGCGACTCGGTTCGACGCGAGATTGCTTTATCCGTAGATATCAAGGATCTGTCCAGAAAGTCGGCGACGCGCTTCTGTTTACCGGTTCGATTGTTAACAGTTTTATACGCTTCCCTCTACTTAATTCGCTTTCGTTAAGAAATTAAAGAAATGACATCGAGAGACTAATGCTAGAAACTGTTGGCATGATCTGTACGCGTCGCGGGAGCAAGATTTCGTCGGCATTGGACAGACTTTAAGCTAAAAGGCGGTGAAAGTGTTGTTACGGCGCATGACGGGAGTAATGACACTCGTACAAATGCTTCGTGTCGCGTCGAGTCGATTCTGTTTCCAGCAGTTCGTTGATACATATACGAGCGTATTTCTGTGCTACGTATGTATTCTTTCGGTCCGACGAATCGTCGTCATAGGCAA
This sequence comes from Megachile rotundata, assembly GCF_050947335.1. Lineage (NCBI taxonomy): Eukaryota > Metazoa > Arthropoda > Insecta > Hymenoptera > Megachilidae > Megachile > Megachile rotundata. The sequence goes on along the minus strand of NC_134989.1, from coordinate 18,299,742 downwards.
CGATGACGGCACCAACACCACCGAGAAAATCGTCGAGTTACCGTGATCGTATATCTTGCCAGCGAAATAAATGTTACGTTTGAGACGTCGACGACGAATAATCGGACGAATTTATCGATAAGAAGCAAACGGAGTTCGTTTACGTCAGAAATACTTGGCGTTTCCGTAAAGCCGCTCCGCTTTCCTACAACGTAGAAAACATCGAAGAACGCGAGATTTGAATGAAAATTTAGAAGCATTACGCTAACAGAGAAATACAGGAAGCACGTTTAATGAACGATTCCGTAACGAGAATCGTAGATCTACTCACGCGTGATCAATTAACTCGATCGATGGACCGTACCTGTATCGAGATCGAAATATTTTCGAGAAACTGGCAATAGTTTGTGTTTGAACTGTAGAGCGTAACGTGGAAATCGTCGAATTGTTGGAGGATTGAAAGCAGACAAACAGTCCCGTTCAACGCAATATCTACAATGGCCACGGTGTACATTGTACTCGGATATTAGATTGGAAGATGGTTCTATAGCGTTTACGTTGCGCAATTTATCACGGTTCCCTTTCAAACGGTTTGATATTTTTATTCTTTGACACACTCTTATTCCTTTGATTCGTTCGCGCGATAGGAAAACGAGCATAGGAGAAATCGCTCGCGCTTCTGACGCCAAATTTCATTTCCACCGTTCGTTTTTTTTACGCGTCGATACTACCTATCAGAATTTTTGTAAAGCGTGCAGGATATCGAAAAATTTTAAGAGCAGGAGTAGTAAAAAAATCGTAGATGCAGTATAAAAATGTATAAAAATATGTTGTATTCGTCGAAGAGTAGTTGTATTCGAGTAAAGTGGAATATTTCGGAACAATGAATTTTCGACGGTGGTCGAGTGACGAGACAAGTCGGTTGTTCGACTTTCGGCACGGTATCAAGGTAGAAAATTAGCGGAAGTCCAGAACAGGAACGTTGCTCGAGACGTTTTCGCTGAATCGTCGAAAATCTGCTCGCTTTCAACAAGCTCCTCTGCAAAATTCTCGTTTCGTCGAGCCTCGAGACAATGGCTCGTCACGATACAAATAGCATAGCGGTTTTTCGTGCATCAAGAAATATTCTTTCGCTTCGTTTCGACCGTTTCGTTATCGCCTGTTTCGTACGATTCGTTCTATTTAGCTGAGTCTTTGTATTCGATAAGTATATTATACTTATGTCGGCTTTGAAACGATCGTTACCGCATCGATATCGGCAGTTTACGGATTTTATAAGTTGACCCGATGCAACGCCTTATTCGGTCTTTCCAACTTCCCTCGTCCTACGGTAGTAGATCGACGTGGCGATATAACGAGAGCCTGCCGTGGTATTTTCTACCTTTTCCCAGTTCACGTGGACGATTTCGTAATTGTAACGAACGATACTATATAGGTATGTATGTACAGGCGTTAGCATAGGATTTCATGGTTGAACGAAACCGTAGTCTTCCGCGAAACTTGATCTTGGACTCGTGCTGGCAACTTATCGTTCGTCGCGTCGCATCGATTTCCATCGGGTCTGTAATACATCATACAAATTACTCCTAATTGGTCTCCATCGAGCAACGAGCATAAGCGCTTTCACTTTCTTCCTGGTCGAGTGAAATCGAGCGAACGATGCGATCGTTTTATACCCCTTCGAACGACCCTCGTAGCTCATCAATGATCATTTATCAAACGTAGTATAAACGATCCGTTTTAAAATGATTTATCTCTTCCTTGATCATCTCGATTGCTCGCTATACGTGCATTTCGTTCAATTGTTCGCTCTTTTAACGATCGATTGTCGTCTATAGCGATAACGCTCGAATAATTTTACCGAGACGGAGAGCTCGGGCTAAAGACATCCTTAGGCGGTCGGAACGATTTCGAGCGAACGTCGATTCGACGGTGATTTTATGATCCGCCAAAATCCATCTTACCGGCCGCACTCGTCAAACTCTGCGTCGAGCATGTAGCCACGCTACAGCTTTCCGCTTGGCTCCTGGCTTGGTAGGTTACGCGTAACCTTGGAAGAAAGGAGTAGTCGCCCTATACGCCGTTCGCCATTATGGTTCTCGCCGCAAACGCGTACCAGTCGTGGTCGTATTTAAACGCGGTAAGGTTGTATATTTGCGTAATCGACCACTAGCGAGGGTGTTCGCGTTCTACCGAACGTTTCAACGTAATCGATCGAACGTGGTCACGCTGCGGCACGGTGCAGCACGCCGCGATGTTCCGGCCTCGATTCTGCACTTCGATCGAGAAACGACGAAATCCTATGGGAATCTCGTTTCCTTGCTAATTTATTTATTTTCTTTAAGATATCTGTACTCGCTTCCGATAAGAAAGATCCGTATCCGTAATCCAAAAACAGTTTCGCGGCGGCGCTCTTTTCTTCGAAATCTTTTCACGGATCTTTGACGAGAAAACTTTCCTCCGCTAGTCGACTCTAGGAACTTCTCTGTAGGAAGAAGAACCGAAACTTCCATTTGTTTCACTTTCGATCAGTCGAAGCCACGAAAGACGGTGAGAAGTGTCGTGGGAACCGAGTCGTCGTTCTTTCACTTTCGGACGATCGATCGTCTCGACTAACACGATTTCACGGAGAATCCTCGACGAGACGGATGCTCGAAAGCTTTCGAAGAAGAATGAACCATAGCATATAAGCCGAGTTTAATTAATCTCGGCTATTGACGACGAATCGTGTAAGAAAGACGTCTTATCGACAAATTGGATTCGAGAGAACGACGAATCTCGTTATTTACCGAGTACGTTCTTCGAATGCATCGACGTACGATCAAAAATTTCATTATGATTCTACACATATTCCACTGTATATTCTCCGCGCTAGCGTAACTAGCATGGCTACGAGATTATTAGAGATAAACCTGTTTATGTATACATATACATATACGTTAATAAATCTTTTATACACATTTTTTCTGTTTACTTATTCAGATTCTCTAACGTTATTCGTATTCCGAGGCCGCGGAACGACCAGAGTTTAAGAAAGGTAATGCGATAATTAAGAGTGGACGATGAAAGTCGTTATGTTGTAATTCTTCCAGCTGACCTACAACCCTAATATCCGTTTCTTCAGAGAGCTCTTCGCAGCTCTCGGTGCGCTCGTTTTTGCGCACTTAATTAATGACACTGCTAATGACAGAATAAGAAGAAGACTCTGACTTGTTCGCGCATAAATTCGCCGTGTGGAACCGCATTGGACCAGCTGCGAGGAAATTTTCGGAAAAAACTTTTCTTCAAATTTTTCGACAATCCGAATCTTAAAGGCTTTCCAATTGAAGCTAACCCGATAAAGAAATCTATGGATTTCCAATTGTTCGGATATTTGAAGTTGGTTATCATCCTACGATTTCGATCGCTTTAATAATACACGATTCAACTTGACACGCGATAAACAGTTACAAACAACCAGACGATTACTGCGGTACTTTTGTTCGACGCGTAAAAATGATTCGATCAAGTAAACAATTTCGGCCGATTCTAAATCGAACGTGACAAATAGTATCGATTCGTAGTGGCGATAATACCCGAATTTATGAAAACACGATATCCCCAGGTAGCAAATATTTTTCGTTCCAACTGCGTCGTACTTTTATCGTTACTGCGTAGATCAGTGAATTACGTCCGCGATATCTTTTTAACGAGTAAAAATATTAGTTTATCGATACGACAAGTTCTATCGCAGCTAGGAGGAAAATAATCGTAAGCTCTTTGGCTTTGACTCGGTTCTGGCTATCGTCGCGTTCAACGATATCATCGAACAAACTATTCGAAAGGTATCTCCATCGATATTACAAAACGATCGACTTTCTGTCGCTTCGACACCGACAATCCTCCCGAAATCGCTGGTAGAAATCAATTTCGCCATCGATATTAACGCTTCTAAGCCGACGCGAGAAGAGGAATGAAAAAAGTCGGGACGAAAGAGTAACGACAAACATGATAGACAGCGTGCGTTCGCAAAGGGGAGGAAAAAACAGCCGCGGAGGATGAAGAAAAGCGTTGGCTGTGTCGTTGAAACTGGAACGGCTTGATTGCGTGGAAAAACGAGGAAAGAAATCGATTCTCTGCGATATGCGTGTACCTCTCTCTTGTCCCTTTTTTTTTTTTCTTTTTGTCTTTTTCTTCGCCAACGGCTCGTCGATGACATCCTCTTTTACGAGCGATCGCTGGAAAATGCGTCGCGGACCGAGTGTCTCTTCTTCGATCCCGTGATTCGTGCGACTCGTGTTTCCCCAAGGAAAGAACAATCTTTCCAGCGAAACGAAATATTCGAGCCAACGATGAATGCATGGTTTTGGCACGGTTTTGTTTCGCGTTCAAAGCAGCTTCCATCGCTTTACGCGAGTGTATCGAGATACTTCGGAGCAATCCTGTATTCGAAAATGATAGACGGACGAAAGCGACGCTTGAAACGGTATTTTCTCTTCGTACCTTTTTATTTCGTTATTGTTATATGCAATTACCGAATTGTATATAGCCCGTTTCAAGATAAATAGCCACGTAAGACGTGGCAATATAGCGACATCGAAATAAGACAAGAAAATTTATTAGACAGAAATATGTAAAGCCGCTACGTTACTCGCGATACGAGATACAATTGGAATTATCGGTAGTAGATACGTACGAATTTTATTTCGATCGAACGAAACCGTTGAAATAGAAAAAAAGATCATTCTTTCGCAAATTTCGCAAATGTCGACGGTGTAAATATGAACGACCAAACAATGCGTTTGCAGCACCACCCTTTTCCTGCTCTGTTATTCATTTGCTTGCACAGGCAAGGGGACAATATAGCACACCGGAATTGTAAATAATAAAAACGAGCCTCCCTCGCGTACGGTAAATACGGGAAATGGAATTACGCGCTTGTTATTCGCTAGTTTCTCCACCGACAAGACGATATTAGAGGTCGTTCGGGATTATCCGTTCTGTTTCGTCCTGGAGATTTTGCGGGACAGCAAGGACCGCGTGTTCGACAAACAACGCTTATACGTATACCTACGGCTATGGGAGAATACGAATTCAGGAAAGCGAAAAGAAAGCAAAAAGAACAGACATCGTTCTTCGTAAATATCGCGTATTTTTTCGTTGTTTCGCCGTCTCGACTATACGACAGCGTTTGAAAGAAATACTGGGTGTTATTAAACGTACAAGCAACGTTTCGAATAAGTGTCGGTAGCGAATATCGTAATTCACGGACGAAACGCGTAAGAGGTATAGCGATGTTGTCGATAAAATGTACTCGATGCGAGACAAGAATTATACGAAATCGATAGAAAGTATATTCAGCCAGACGAAATAAAGTATCAGGGACGCGAGATGGTGCCTCGTTTACGCGCTGTCGAGACTGGCACGCGAATTTCCATGCAAAATAGAGTTACATTATCCGCGGAAATGTGTCAGCGGTTTTCTTGGGCCTTGGCCAACGTGTTTGTCTTCTCGCGGAAGGAACAAGTATTCTATAAAGTCGTGACGATCGTGCAAGATCTGACGCGCGATCGATTTAAAAGACGAGAGACTGAGAGAAAATTGATTCTACAAAATCACTCGAACAAATTAATTAATAACTTTATTTTCTATACGTACGAGTCCGAACGAAGAAATGTTTGATTTTTCACCGTAGTTTATCAAATTTACAAAGGAAACTAATATTTGCCGATGATACTTGGAATGTACTTTTACAAATGTTAAACGAAACCGTGTACGTTCGGTTCGGAACCATCGTTAATGTCCATCAAATCGAACTTGTTTCCTGGAAGATTAAACTGCAGCAGTGATAAATGTATCGAGAAAGCCACGTTCCGCGTTGCTGCTCTCTCTCTCTCTCTCTCTCTCTTTATACGTGTATGTATATGTATAGAAAAAATGAGCAGTTACGAAAGAGAGTTTTCATTTAATTCGTAAAGGAAAGTAGAGGAGATCGGTGAGGTACGTACGGTGATCAGATTAGATCCGTGGTAACGGTGACAATAATTTTCTTCCTATGGATATGTTCGTTCGTAAAACATGTAATCTCGCAATCGGTATTTCCATACGAGAAAGACTTGCGGGAATGCAAGGGACGAAACGAATGTCGAAAATCGCCGACGTATTCGCTCTACTCGAACGTGTCGGAGAAAAGTTTGAATTCTCGCAGATGGACCGAATCGACACGGTTTTCGGCCTGCGTGGGAAGCGAAAGTTTATCGTCCGCTTGCAGGAAGTAAGTCGTGAAAATTGAAGTGGCCATGGTCGAGGAGAAATACAATTGCGCGAGAATCTCGGAACTGACGTATTAGAAACGAAATCTTGCCAGAATCCTAGGATGACCGATGAGCAGCGAATGCAGCGCGCGTTACGTAACGGCGCGGCGAAACGCTTGATAAATGCGAGTTTATTTCAATCCTCTTTGCGTAGGAAGTGGTCAGGGTCGACGTCCACTAACCCAGATAAAGCGACTTTGCTTCTCTGTATGGTATCTTCGGTTGTCGAGGGGCTCCAGGGGATGTCGGAAAAAAGGCGACAACTCGCGCGCCACCTCTCTCGCACCCTGTCTTGTTTTCTTCTAACGGCTGACTGAATGCCCTACTCGTCTCTTTTGCCTGGCTTCATGCTTCTACTTCGATCGAGCTTACACGCCCCCTCTGTTATTCGTTCGCTCGTTCATTACGTTCTATACGTATCGACGGCTAATCATTTTATTCGAATAATCTTCGAGTAAGCGGCGAATTTCAATTTTACGCGGTGTTTATTTCCAATTTCTTTTTTCAACTTCGAAATCTTTATTTTTCTCTATGTTTAGATGTGGGAAACGATTTTGGAAAGCAGCGTAATCTTTAAAAATGAAATCTTTAGAAATTAAAACTATTATAGCTTTTATTTGTAAGTTATTTGTAAGTTATTTGGAAGTTGAAGATACTTCGCGTCTACTCGGAAGATGCAATAAATTGGTAACGGCGTGTAACTCTTTTAAAATTCCTTTGGGGGAAGGTCGTACCACGTTCGCGTCTTCTGTTCTTTTCTTTTCTTTCTTTATAGCGTACATTTAGCCTTTGAAATTCTGGACACCGTGGGACGTTAGCTTTTTTTATTGCTTCGACGGCAACCTCTGTCGCCTTGCAGGCGGTACACCCTTTTCCTGGTTCGTATTAGGTAACAGATTTCTGTGAAAAATCACGCCTCGAACGCGTCGATCGATATCTGCGTTGTGAAAATTAATCGAACGTTATCGTCGCGACTAGTATTTTACCGGGTATAATTCTTCGACGCGAAATTTACGTCGCCGTATGAAAGGTGATTCGGTAACGCGATACAGAGAAATCGGTTGGCATTAAACATTGGCCTGGTCATGGTCGACGCCAGGAGGGTCCAGTAACCCAGATAACGGCGTTGACTTTGTCGCTTCCCTGGCAGAAAGTGTTTTCGACACCCGAAATAGGAATGGACGCGAGTGAAAGATTCCGCGGGTTGCGTGCGCGACTCGCGATCCCCTTCTTTTCCTTCTTCGTTTTCTCTTTCTCCCTCCGTCTGTTCCTCGTTCTGTCCCACGTATTTTCATTCTCGTCTCTCTCGGTTGCACGAGCAACCCTCGAAAGCCATCCACCACCCTCTGGTGCCGCGTTCCGCGCACTCGTGTCCGGGGGTGGCAGATCGTCCTGGCGCAGCCAGTGCCCGCGCGTCTTTCGCGATCGTCGGACCGCGCGTACGGAAAACGGGAAGGTCTTCTCGATCGCGTGTACGTCTCGTGAAAATCGAACGTCCTGTTCACGAATCACCCTCCAGTGCCGTCGAATAGTGCTCTCGGAGTGTCGATCGACGATCAACGGAGAATCGAGCAAGTGCAACCTCGAAGAATCTTCTGATAAGGACATCTACTGTCCTCTGCTCGTGTCAAAGTACTATTGGGGTGTGTTTTGCTGCAGCGTCCAGTGTTTCGATTAACGATTCGTCGAGGCACGAATTATCTAGGACTAACGGTTTATCGAGCTTTCGAAATGTTGATTACGAGGACACGATAAGGTTTCTTGTCCGATGACACCGTATACGAAGGGAGCGATTTACTGCTGGGAGAAAATTTCTTACGCGTGTTCTACATTTTCTATGTTCCCTGCACGAACCGCTTTTATCGCGGAAGCGTTAGGGGTCGACGATCGAACGCGAGTTTCCGGTGCTGTTGTACGATGACGGATCGTGGGATAACGAGAACTCGGACGCGATAATGCCGCGTAACGGTTCGAAGGTCGAACATTTTCGATGATCATATTCAGTGAGCCGAATAAAGATAGGTGTGATTAACTCGTTCGATGGGCAACATTTCGAAACGTAGCCCATCTTTCCGAAAGTGATATTCGACGATCATCCTTTTGCCCGAAAGATCATCGGTGAAAAGCATGCTACGAAGGACAAGCGTCGCGTGGTGAACGATAGTGTCCGGTGTGCCGAACGACGACAGGGTGGTTCCAATGAGAGAGACGGACGGGTAACGCGCGTTCCACGAACTCGATTTATTTTTCCAGGATATACGTGGAATAAAAAGGAAACGTGGTAAGTATACGCGATAAACTGTACGAGAAAAAGTGCGTTCGGCAGCGTTCGGCTGCGTTCGAAACGAATGTTCGCTGCGCGTCGCATCGTTACAGAGTATGTACTGGACCGAGCAGCCATTTGTCGATAGTTTTTTCATTCGATATTTCAAGATTATCCGATCGATGCCTTTAGTTCGCGCTCAATAGATATTAAACGTATTTCGATTTATAATCGTATCTCGATTATAAATCTGTAAGAAATAACGATCAGATGCAGCTGTTTCTACTCGTAGGTTGTGTACGCGGCTTGACGGATGCACTGGCCGACGACGAATCAAGTATTCGCGGTAATTTATGAACAAGTAAAAAACCGATGTTCCGTCTGGCTCGTGTTCAAGACCGATTCCACGGTGTTTCGGCGATATTTTTTACTCGTCCAACGACTAATCCGAGCGTCGAACGGTGAGTTACACCCGACAGAACGTGATTAGCGAGAATTTTCGAGCGAACGATCGCCTGAATTAGGAATGCGCACGATTCAACTATGGCTTAGAGATAGAGAGAGAGAGAGAGAGAGTTTAGAAAAAGCATATAGAAAACTGGAAAAAAATCCAAGTTGGAACTTCTTTGTCCTCGCACGTAGAAAACGTAGACTACCGAGGTATGTGCTTGGACACGCTTGTTTTCCCTAAAAGAACATTTTTTCTAACAAAGTCATCTTTCGTTTCACCGTCGGACAATTTTTCGCGCTTGGTCAGACGATGCATCGCTCGAATCGCAAACATTCTAGCCGGACGGAATTAGTTTGAGAATTAGAATTAGCCGGGATAGGTGTTTCGTTCGAATACAACCGAATTCTATTTCGCGATTCACGAGCAACCGCGTTCGTATGTTGGCGACGAGTGTCGATCGATTTAATTAAACCAGACGGTCGTCTGTTTTTCGTAAATTTCGACCACCGGAACACTGGGAACTACAGAGCAGAGGACATTCTGGTGGCTGTTTCGTGGCTGTTCGATCTGTATCGGAGACGAGCCACGCGATGGAACGTCGACTTTTTAACCTGGTCAATTCCATCTCTGTCACCGCGTAGCTCTTGCTCTCTCGATGAACAAGCTCGTCGACGATTTCTCAGGCTTCCACGCAAGCAAACTGGGTTTCGTCGGAAGCGAGACACCTCGAAGAATAACGATTATGGTGCTGCTCTAACTACCTTTTTAACTTTGATGCAGTTCTATTCGACGTTCAATATTTTTATCAAGGTTGTAACAATGCTTCGTAAGAATAGCGGAAAACAGGATAAAATGAGTCTTTCAATATACTTCCTGCTGTATATTAAACGGAGTTCTAGGACAAACGAAGCGGGAGTGTTTCTTTCTCGTAATCGATCGAATAATTGCAATTGAACGTTAATTGCAAGTTCGTTTATACGATATAACGCAGTTTCGTGAATCTGTATGGAAGGGAAAAATTGGAAAATCCAATAGTGCAGTGTAAACGGCAGCGAATAATAGAGTATACTTTAATTGCAATTATTCCAAATTTCAATCTTTTCACCCGATACATCGTGTAATTGTTATCTAAAAAATATAAAAATACTCAAAACAATAGAACTTATTTCGGTGTTATTTCATCGTGTATTTCATTGTGTATTTATTATCGCGATTGAAAATATTTGTGTCATTTTTATAGAATTTTCATAGAATTTCGGATATTGTAAATAATTTTCGATCTTTGTCTAATATTCGATAAAATCCAATATTAATTGGATATAATTAATTGAGTTGTCTAGTATCGATATCGAAATATCTTTAGACAATTAAAACGAGTTAATTAGATTTTATTGAAACGTTGCAAATGCTTTCCGAATTGAAATTGGTCATTGTGGAATCGATCGTGTAGACAGGCAAAATTCTATTGAACGCGTGACGCGATGAAACGTAAACGAGTGATAGTGCAGCGTCAAAATCCGTACGTAAATGGAGACTATATCCTCTGTATCGGCAATCAGCTCGTAAAACTCTTGATCGTTCGAGGATCGATCCTTGATCCTTTCTGTTAAATAAAACACTTGTCGAACCGAAATTTCTTGATTCTGGGTGCAATAATCGATACCAACTACTCGAGTTTTGCAGTAGCGAAATACGATTGTAACTCATGCGATCGTGCATGCTAGCTAGTTACCGCTAATGAATTAATGACAGAGAGGGAGTTAGATTCAATGGGAAACGGGACTATTGAATGGAATCCCTTGTTTTCGCTCCATGACCGCGTTTAGGAGCCGTGAACAGAAACGAATGTCACGAATATCGTTTATCTTCGCAGCTGCTAACAAATTTATAATAATTTCGTAGATCGAACGAAACCATCGAAGAATACGTGTTCGATTAGAAGACGATGAAATCGAACGAAATTATGTGACCTCTTTCGAACGTGACATATTTCAATTTCACGAAGATTGCGTACGACGAACGAAGTAAAACGTGAAATAAATCCTAGTCCCTATTGTATCTATAGACATGATCCTGTCTGAAATAAGAAACATTCGACAAAATTGCGTTAAACTCGAACTGTCGTGCAAGAGCAAAAGGGATCAGAGTCGTAGTTGCAAGAAACAACAAATTTCCTTGTTTATTTTAATTCCGCGCTCAACGTACGAGAGGAAACGAGTTCAGTAAATACTTCGAAGAAACGACCTCCAAAACGAGACGTAATTTTTGAAATTACGCTCGATGATCGAGAAAAGCCAGACAACGCAGGACGTTGAAACGCGTGGTAATACAACGTTTCGTTCGTATATATAATAGTATATAGTTGGCGCGAATGATTGTCGAATCGAAGGTACTACAGCGTGTGGTAGTTGGTAGTTATGGTAAGACTATGCGTCGCCGTGACAGTTTGATTCCACACGCGCGTAGTCGAATCGATGATTCGAAGTAAGGAAAAGGAAACGAAGGCCATGTCCAGATCGGTAATAGGGAATTTCAGGGAATCATTCTGAGAAACAATTTGCCCGAAGGAAATAGCATCTACGGATGACTCAGAGCCGTAAAAGTGACGAACGCTCGACGATGGTCGGCACCGTAGGCAGCGATTCCGCGACGTAAGCGAGCAAACAAAGAAGAAAAAAGGAGATTCGTACGAGAGGGAGGGACGCGACTACGTAATCAAGCAGCACGCTTGAGAACTGGCCGAGGAGAAACGACGAACAAACACGAGCCAGGGGTAAAGTTACCCCTCGGTAAATTGGGTTAGCTTAAATCCGTTTACGTTAACTCTAATAGCGGAAGCGTGAGCTGCATGTGGCATCGACACCGAACTCGTACGTCGCTCCAGAGCCTCTTTTATACCGACTGTACGTTCCTATCGATCAACTTTCATTATCCTAACGGTCTCTACGACTGGCAGACGAGGACAATGCACGATCTACGAGACACGATTCGACCTCGAAGTTCGAAAATAATAATTCTGTAAAATCATAGATCGCTACTTTTCGAAGGAAGGTTCAAGTTTCCGGGAAAAGTTTGTTAACGAGGTTGAGAGCGCAAACTCGATATAGCGTAGGCAGCAGCCATAATCGAGATAGGACGGCCTGAATATCTGGATTGGGGAGCAGTCGTCTGGCGACCGGAAGAACCGTCTTCGAATTCTGGTCCGATCGGTCGAATATTTGTTTTTCTTCGCGGTGGCGAATCGAATAATCGACTTTTAAAACCCCGTTTTAAAACCCGTTGCGGTTTTAAATAATATTTTCGCGTTTACTGCGGTCAATTTTGCTCCCGATGTATTTTCGATTTCTAAACTTGAAATTGTTTATTCGGATATCGTACGTTCGAAATTGGCGGCTCGTTGCGGCTCATTTACCCCGAAACGTTTGACGAAACGAAAAACCAATTTTCTCCAAAGAATCAAATAATTCTCCGCACCGATACCAGTTTAAATCGTTTCGCATCGTACGTGAACACTATCTTGTAGCGTTTCCGATAGTCGCCTCGTTTTTCGCGGTGAGAATTCCCCAAGTGATTTATGTGCAAGACCATACACGGTCGAAGGGTTTCCATTAAACTGATGGCGTCCATTAACTCTCACCGACAACTTGTACACACGTGGAAGATGGACGTAAAGTCCATTCGCGATGTCCGCGAAATTATAGCGGATAGCTGGTGATATCCATTCGATCCGACTACGTTCATCGTATCTTTACATAATGACGAACGCTGCCTATGTAGAGAATCTATTGAAACATGCCCGACATTTTTCACCGATTGCTATTTAATGAGAATGTCGGCCGTACTTTCGCGTTCCACCAAATTTTCACGCGGTAGCTTCCTTCGATGGCTTTAATATCGCGAAACTGCGAAACAGCTATGCTGAAAAAACACGTTACCGCCTTTCGGATATTTTATATTTTAATGCATGGGAATATTCGCACCGACACGGCGGCTGTAACAATTAGAATTTCGAATACGTTTCATAATTACGGATATTTTGTACGTAACGTTGCTAGTACGTTTTTTGCGTAAAAATCGCATTATTTTCGGTTCGTTCTTATTGTTAGATACGTTCCAGCGAATACGTGTTTTTCGTAATAAAAATATCGATCGTTTTCGCTGACTTGTCGGACAATCGTAACCCGTTCGGTTTTCTCATTCGAAATGTCTGTTATGTTTTCAGGCATGGACAATGGCGGTTTTCTGAGGATTTCCAACCACGCGTACCACGAGGGCCCGAAAATATGTAATTCCGTGTCAAAGTGTCCGTGAACGGTCGAGTTTCGCGCATTTACGTTTCTCTGCTCGACTCGTATAACATCCTGTCTCGTGACAGAAATACGCAAGAACGATGTCATAGTCAGGTGTGAGTCGAGATCACGTCGGACACAATGGCACTGTTGTTCGCCATCATTGTTATCCTGGTTACCACTGCCATGTCGTTGCCACCGGTCATCAGAATCGGTAAGTAAAGTTAAACGCCTCTTCAACTTTTTCGATTCGTCGATGTCAACTCGCCGAACTCGATCTTTCGGGGAGCAGAATTAAAACGAATTTCAAGCGATTACTACGCGTACCGGTGAGATCGCGTTAATAAGGATGTTCGAACGAGTAATGAAATTTATCTCGCGGCAGCTACGAGGCTTTTTCGCGCTGACCTCTCTCGTTAGGGTGAAAGAGTAAGTAAAAAAATGAAGGAAACAAAAAAAACAGAGAAGAAGACGGAAAAGTTTCACCGGAGGACATTTATCGAATGAGCCAAAGTTAATCTTTGACAGACGGCTTGGAGGTAACCGAGTTTTTAATTACTTCTACTGCTACTGAGTTTTAACTAATTAACGCCCGTAAAATTCTTTTTGCTCGTTTACGACCAACGCGACGTATAAGATTTCTCTATAGGAAGAACGAAGAGGAACGATTGAAAAACCGAACCCATTGATAAACGGCATTCGGAGACGCGACTAATTAATCGACACATGACGTTGAACTTCGTCCGGTAGTTTAATCGGCATATCGATTTCGAATCGAAAATTCTTCGATCGCGCGTAGTTATAAGTGTAAAAGTTGTAGCGGAACCAACGGGTACGTTTCAACGACGACGAAATTTACGTTCAGTTGGCTGATTGGTGTTGACAAATAATTTCAAATACGAGTAATAGAACGGAAAGCTGCAATATGGCAATTTGATAAGAAAATCTAATAATTTATCGACTATTTGCGTTTCAGTTGAATACGACGACGATATATGTATATTAGCTATTGATTTGAATATATAATAGACTCCAGTTTTATTGCCGGTTACATTGTCCTCGTGTCTAATTGCAGAATCGAATTGATTATACACGATGCGGAGCAGCATATTTGAGAATTTAACAAAAGGTCTCTGTAATATAGCATACATTTTGTGTCTATTGCCGGGTCCGCAAATTGTAGAGATTGGTCTACAAACGCAATTATCGAGCAACGATGTTTGTACGGATGATGGTAAAATGATCAGTTTGAAACGTAGATAGATCACCTCTTGGGTTGATTCATTCTGAAAATCAAACAGTCCCTTACCGGCAAAGTCGCTTTCGTAATCTCCTAACAGGACTCACGGTACGGCCAATGTTTCCATAATGGAGAACGTAATTCCTCCGGAAGAGGACAGTAAAAAATTGAGCTACCTCGCGACCTCGCTACGTGACCGTACTCGAAAGTCGAAAGTCGAAGGGAAGTGTAGCGTTCGAGGGCGCGCGAAAGCTTCTAGGATTTTCTCAAAGTGGTTATACAGGATCGAATCTTCACCTGTTACCGAATAACTTCATCAGACTTTACGGGTCTTTGCTATTCCACTGGCATTTTCAACGATGCGACCGAAAACGCGCGTCCCGTTCTTGCATTCTTGCACACGATCTCGTACACGCTCGCACACACTCGCGCGTAAACGGAAGGGTCGCTTGTGGCCACTCTTACACCGCGATGGTCGAAACTTTCTAGCGACGTAATTGCTGGAATTTCAACGCGGTGAACCGTCGTTGGGAAACTTGGAACTGCGGATCTTGTTTCGGACGAGGAAACGATTAATCCTTTTCGTTAGGATATTTCTTACGCGATAATTGCAAATCTATCGAGGGAACACGATGAATCGTTTCTTCGTCGACGCGAAAGAAGATATTCTTCTACGGTTCGATGGTCATTCAATGTTTCGATCAAGGACCGGTTAGCCGGAATTTTGTTAGCCACAAAAATCGAGTAATCGAATGGACCCTCGATTTTGTGTAATTGCTATGGAATAGGTGGTTGCAACGCGCTCAAAGCATCGGTTTTCGTCTGATCATCGGAACTAAGCTATTGGACACTTGGAGTGTTTAGGGACTGTCAACCACCGAGAACCTCGGCACACCGATAACAACGTGGACGTTCGACCTGCGTGCATCCGATTAAACGATCATGCTAATCGATATCGACCGTTCGAACAAACGAGCTAAAACTTTTCATTCTGTAACTTTGGTCGAGGCAATATAACGAAAGCTTGTCGTATCTCGTGGAATTATTAAACACTCGAATAAAACGTACGCGTAAACCAAGTGAAGAGATAGACGTTATTCGTCTACCTAGCTGATTTCCTGAACGGTTCACGATATTTTCCAGAGGAGTATTTCGAACAGGATTATCCGTCGGTTGATTAAGCGAAAAAAAAAAATGATATTTTTGTTAGCCACAAAAATTCTATTCGCCTTCTTCCTTCGAAATAGGAGCGGATCTTATTCGGACCGACGACGAATAACAGCTCCTGTTAGATCCGCGCGAAAAGCTCATCGTGATTCAGCACGGGAAAAGCAGCCGAGTCTGGCTTGATTTTCGCGATACCCAGTCGCTCGATTTTTCGACACGAATAGCCTGAATCAACACGGCGCGCGACGCGACTCGAACCAGTCTTTCATTATTCGACGCTGTGTACGTTCGTCGAGTGCATTTTCGCAGTTCCAACGAAATTTATACAGTAACGCCATGGAATACTAGTTGTTTTTGCGTGGAGTCCTCGTTTCGAAGAATGATCTATTAAATTAACGAAAGAATTCAAGTTGTTTCTATGATCATGACACGCGTGGCGATACAACTGCGTACGATACCCAACAGCTCGATGCGTGATAATACGACACACGATAACGGACGATTCGGTATGCGATCAGAGAGAAAATCTTTGCGAAAAGAATCAGCGTATAACTTGAAAATTGAGCCTATTGGATGAATAGAATTTTAATAGTCGCTGTATCGGCCTTGAATGCGGTATGCGCGATAAATTGTCAAGCTAGGGAACCGATGAAACCGAAGAGTTTAGTAAAAGCAAGGAATTTCAGTCAGTCAACCTATTAAGGTTCACTTCCGGCGAGATGTAATCAAGGTGGATTCATTGAGAGTAATGGAAATTTTAATTAGCCGTTTCGTTAGCAACTTTAATTACCGCTAGTCAGCTTTCCAAGGGGTATTAACGCGCTTCTCTACATATAAATAGCGTTACGGACAGAATTTTCAAACGGTTCTTCCACTTTTTTATCCTTTTTCCACCGATTATTCATTTTTGTCGCGAATCGGAAAGTGAAAACGTTCGCCAAATCTGTTTAAAGTATAATTAATCCTGTGGTTCGGACGGTTGGAAAATCGCGATGAAAATTTTCTGCCCGAAAATTAACGAAATCCAGACGCGCAGAAAAGTTAGTAATTTTCGATATTTCTCTTGTTTAGAACATTTTTTTCGCATATTCGTATAACGAATCTCTGCCGAATCGGACAGCGTAAATTACAGGTATTCTATAAAAATTATTTCATTTACATACATATACGTCTAGAGACATAGAAAAGTGTAGGAATAGTTTTCGGTCGAGATAACTGTTTCGATGACCGTTTGTGCTTCTGACGGCACCGATACGAATCGTATCGAATATTTGCTCGTCGAGTGAACCGAAAGCCAGTTTGGCAACTATCGGTGGTCCGAGTGGCGTTTTATGCCTGACCAGAACGAGACGTACGTTGCGTGGTGGCGCCGTGTAAAAGCGTCGTCTCGTCGCATCGACGGTCGAGCAGGAATCTGGTGTCACGTAGCGAGACAGTGAACTCTCTTCGAACCGTACACGCGAGACACGTTCCACAAATAAAACTTTGCGAATTTCCGCTCTATACTTCCACGTAAGCATAAAATATATTTTCGAGATTCTTCGTCGATTCACCGTCGACAACCTTCCAGAGTCTTCGAACGATCTTCTTCTTCCAAGGTTCTCCCTAAATTCTTCCTAGGACATATCGCTCTTAACGATTGTTGCTTGTATCCATCTTCGATAAAACGCGTCTCGACGAAGTCGATAGAGGAAACGAATAGCGGTAACGTTAACGGTATTAGATTTATAACTCGTTCGTTGGCTGCGAGGAATTATAATATGCTTAGAAGCTCTAGGAAAGTGTGGTCGTCCAGTGGTGGACAGGAAGCCGGTTTGGCGACGATTTCACCGAAGGTGGACTTTGTGTTCCCCGAGGAAACGCTTACGGATCGCGATATAACTATTCCAGTTACCCTACCATCCGGTAAGTTGAAACTGTTTACGAGGTAAGCACGACGGGATATTTGCATAGTGACGGTGATTCGTTACGAAAATAAATTGCGCTCGAGTAAACGTTAGAATTTATCGTGGAAGAATTTTCTAGCATTTCATGACTGATTCCGAGTAACGATATTGCTTCGCTTCCGTTTGTTTACGCGTTTAAATACTTTTCACGGTGTATAGCTACAAAAAGAATATAAAATCCAACGAAATTATTCAGCGAATTATTTGGCGATTAGTCGTTTTCGATCGCTTTATCGGGCGTTTTATGTATTGGAAATTTCGGTGGCAAAAAATTGCCAGTTATCGAACGTACTCCGGTGTTTTCCACGCGGTATGTTAAACGTGTATATCTTAATTATAGAGTATTCGAGGATTTACAAGCACTTTACGAACCGAGTTCTTGCAACATCGCGCACATATTTTCACTCGCATAGATATTATACGATTCGAGCGTTGCAAAAGTTAAAATCCGATCGGTCGTTTACTTATCGGGTTAGAAGTTACGGTTACGGTCTCGCAACGCAACGAAAAGAATGATCCGTGTACCGGATCGCGATAAATATCTCGCGAAACGAATGATCGAACTTCGTTCTCTAACCATGAGACTTTTCCCGTGACATTTATTATTATTTCCTTCGTGTCGGATCGGTCGCTGGTATTCAAAGACTGTCAAGAAAATAAGATATCGTTAAAGGCGCACTGGTAACGTTCGAACGCGTTCGTTGCGCGTTGGCTAGAAGTGCCAGTGAAAGGTGTTATTACGAATAATTTCCTTCGCTCGGAAAGAACGCGCAACGCGTTTCGCGGTTCGAACACGCGTGCAGCAAATTGATTTTACATGAATTTAGAACGTCGCCCGTGTCCCTGCGATCGCGATTCGTTTCCATGAAAACGGCGGATTTGTCGACCACGTGGGAAATTATCAAACTTAGAGAGGAAATTTGATTGTTTCACCGGTTATCTAACTCGTGCATGCCTCGGCAAATAAATTTCTATGCAAATATACCGACGATTCGATAAATCGTTATATTGTCTATACGTAACACGATATAACATGCATTATTTGGAGCTCGCAAACACAGTCCAGGGGGCACGTACGAATATTTTTCAAGCAAATAAATCGTCGCGACGGCCTGTACACGCTGGTTATACGGAATCCTGTTTGTTGATAAACGAAGCCAGCGTCGAAAGCTCGTGTTTTTTCCCCCTCGAATATACCGACAGAATTTACGGCGAACTCGTTTCGACGATTTCGCTAAGGGTCTCTTCGCTAGCGCGACACCGTGTGCCCATTGTTAGTAAGCTTTTGTTTCTCGAAAGAATCCCTTTTTGCTTTACGACCAAAAGAGAAATTGTAAAGAACCCGTAAGGGAAACTTTCCAACGAATCGATTAAAACCTAAGTTTCCTCTCGGTTGTCGTTCGGTTCGATACGTTTTAATACGATCTGCCAGAGATTAACTTACTATTCGTTTAGAACTTTCTGGAACCTTAGAACATAGAATTTTTCGACTGGAATCGTATTTGGTTGACGAACGCGGAAACAAAGCGAACGAATAAGAGTTTTAACCAGGTGTAAAGGCGATTCGACATCGAGCCAGAAAGCTCTCGAAAAATACGGGACGTTCGATTTAAAAGCTGCCTCGACACGATCTCTCTCTGTCTTTCTCTCTGTCCGTGTCGCGCCTATGCGATCGTGGCTATGTGCACAATATGGATCAAGGCCCGCGTCGATACTTACCTACTAGGAATTCCGATATTGCAACTCAGCGTTTCGCGCGCTCACCCTGTTTACCCGTTCCCTTCTCCTCGGCCGATGATGGGTGCCATTGGGTGTGGATATATCTATGTATGTACGTGTGCGTTTATCGGGTGCATGTGTCCCCGTTGCGCGTACACTACGGCCGAAAGAGGACTACAATCGAGTTTGACAGACGACCGGTTGCTAAGATCGAACAGGCACGACGAAGGCTCGTGTTCGATTAACGAATTCCGTTCTTCCTAATTATTGGTTAGCTACTAAGAATCTTTCAACTTAAAGGGATCGAATAAAAAATTCAAATTTGTTTTTCTTAGATAATCGTTTCGTTATTTTGGATAGTTACGAAAAGAACAGCCTGACGAAGTCTTTTGTAATTTGTCTGGAAGAACGGAAAGCAGAGAATCCGAACGATCGAAACGACCTTTGAAAGCGTTCTCGAAACAACGGGGGCGTATCGTCGACGCCCAGTCTTACGACGCGTGTCGCGATTTCTCGATAGAAAAAAATATCTACGTCTCTTAGTTGCCGACTTACGACTCATCATCGTGCAATAAACGCTGAAAATAAAACGCGCGCGCATAAATTTGATCGAGCAACGACAATAACGTTCAGAAGATTGCGATGGAAGTTACGATCGCAGACTCTTCTGGAACGAAGCTTCTTTCGAACGACTAGATGAATTATCTCGTTGGCTGCGAAACCGACAGCCAATGTTCTTTGGAGCCGTGAATGCCATGCAAGTGACGTCGCATTGTCTCGAGCACTTCTGAAGAGTGGTACGCCTTCGTGGAGCTGAAAGTGGCTCTTTATTGCCCCTGTTTCTTTCCCGTTGTCACGGGAGTAACAAGAATTTTTTGACGAAAAGAATAATGGACCTAGCTAAAACTTTATTTCATGGGACCTCCAAGTAAATCCGAACATAGATTTTTCGAAAAAAGTGATTTTACCTCGGTGTTCAATTACTTTCGTATTAACTTTATAAACATACGCGTAACGCGTACATGGTTGATTTTGCGATGGAGTTACTTCATAGAGTACGCTTCGAAAAGTTCGCGAGCAAATTAATAGCTCGCAATATTGCCACCGTCGCGACTCGACGCGACGGGGATATAGCGATTTAATAGCGAACGCTTGTTTCGCGTAGAAATACACGCCGTGTTGTTTCGTTGTACGAGGGCGCTTCGAGAATCTCGGATTACTCGTATAAAGTCGACGACGTAAACGGTGCTGAAAACTTGGCGAAGAATTCTCATATCGGGGCGGCACGGCGCAAAGAACGCTGAAACGTTGAAAAATTTTTCGAATTGATCGCACCGGTAGGAGCGCTTTCGCGCAAGGAATTCAGACAAGCTCCCGGTTCCTCGCTGCCTCGGTTCGTTAGACGAGATAATAAGGACAAGGGTTATCAGATTCTGTGTCCTTTCTTTGGATTTTCTCGCGAACTTTCTCTATACCGGTATGAAATCAGCTGTTCCTCCTTGTTCAACCATCTTTCATGTTCGTGGCAAATCGTTCGTGGAAAACCATCACCTCTATGTGAACACGTTGAAGCAACGAAAGCAGAAAATTAGGAATTTCGTTGTTCGACGTAATTCGTACAACGCGTCTTGCAATTTATACCGTAGAAGCAAGGATAGTTTTATTCCTCGTTGAAATCTCTGTTAAAAATTCTATGCTGGCTCGAATATCCGAGAGTTGGCTTCATATAGCAACCCCTTGGTAAACAGAAGCTGTTTATTCCGGTCGCGTAGCCCCGAAATTTCCGAGACCTTTATTTCGCGAGAAATTCAATAACTGGAAGTTTCATACGTTGAAAGGGTCGGAAAATTGTTCTCGGTAGCATGACCACCTTCGAATCTCGATCTGTTCGGCAAGAATTCAAATTTTATTTTATCACCAATTATTTCGATTCGTATGATTATTTACGAAGAGAAACTAAACGATGCAACAAGTTGAAACCGAATTTAGTTTATTATCGTATAATAATAAAAATGATTATTCGTAAACGTTCAACAATACGATGTACGATCACTGCCTAACACGGTAATACAACCATATTACGTTTCGCGAAAGTAATTTTATGCATGCTTGCAAACTCGAAGCGTATCAAAGCGAATTTTGATGCTCGTTAAACGAACAAGATACAATAAGCTTACAGAATTCTTGTAAACCTCTTTCGCTGTAGTACGAATCGATCGTTTAATCTTTGACCGTTTACGGAAGAACGATGTTTAAAGGATATTCGCGATAATTAGAAAAGTTGAATAGTTTGAAATTTTCTAATACCGTGCTGGATAATACCCTCGATCTTTCTCCTTAGATCATAGTTTTCGAGTGTAGAAATTTTTGCTCACCGAACAATGAGTATCCCAGTCACGTAAATGGTTTTATCGCTATACGAGAGGAAAATAGAGAGGAAAAAAAATGGATTTGATCGAGTTAGCAAATATTTGTTCGGTGATTCGCGTAATGCTTTTATGGAAGTGATACGCTGGGAGGTAAGATCGTAGATTGATCGATCGTCTATCGTACACGAGTTCTTTTGGACCACGTTTCCCGTGTCTATTCGGGGTTGATCGAACGCAGAAGCCCATTAGATGGCGAGGAACGGCGGAAAAGACGGGAAGATAAAATATCAACGAGAAACGCGGCAGACTGACGGGAATCCTGGCTAACATGCTTATCCCGATGCGGGTGAACATAATCCTTCTTCGAGACCGATGAGATCTCAGGGGGAAATTCTTGCGATCGCAGCGTTTCGCCGAGCAAACGTTCGCGATGATGTTCCAGGAATATCATATTCTTAAGATAGAAGCACATTCTCTGTCCAGTTAGAAAGATAAGAATTACGGTTAGCGAAGAACTTTCCGATTTATCGAACCGATCTGTCTGATAATCAATTGTGGCGAGTATATCACGGATGATGTACGCGAATTGCTCGACTATTTGGGATACTTGGAACTTAGATAACCTTATTAAGTGTTGTTCAAGCTTGTTTAGAAAGTACGAATTCGTATTTTCTAAGTGGTCGGATATTGGAATTTCGATTAAATGGAAACAAATTTGTTCGAAATTGGCCTCCGTTTCCGGATTAATAATAACCGTTTAAAAAAGCCGGGATCTCTGAATCGAAGTTTCGTATCCGGATGCTATCGTAATGAAGTTACTCGAACTAGCGAGTTCAGGAGAGAACAGGCAATTCCGTAGAACAGGGACAGTAATATCTCTATTAAAGTTGTTCGAGCCGGAAAAGGGGTTATAACTTGATCATTACAAGGATTTGACTTTCGATCGAGCATTTGTTCGTAGCGTAAGACTAACTATTTTAATTGCGTTGAAAGATACGTCGATGCCAGGAAGAACAGAACTTACAGAATCGGGCTTCCAACGAGGGATGATAATAACTCACCAAAGTCGGCAGTTAGTTCGGAAAAATAACCCAATTAAACAATTCTGAACGGTCGGTGGTGTTTTCCACTTTAAAGGAGTATTCTCCTCCTTGCGGAAATTTATTTACCCCGGTTTAGCTTGCTCGAGTGTTCCAACCTGACCCCTTCTATCTCTGCTACAAATCAACAGGCACGAAATCTGTTCAGGAAATTGCTACAACGACTCCGAAGATTTGCATTTTCTCTGCAAACAGGGAGGAACGTTTAAACGATTCGTGGATGCCATTATGATCGCGCACATAATTAACCGCTGACTTAATTCGATGAAATTTTGAACGCGCGATGTTTGTTTTCACCATGAACAACATTTATGGTATAACTTTCCAGAATCCAGAATTCAGCTTCACCATAATGGTGGTTTGTGCATGCGAGTATACGGACGCGATAGATAATTATAATACGATAACATAACGCGGAACGATGATTATTTCGCTTTTCGTATGCGCCATTGCATGCCGCTCTATGCGTCGATACGTTAGCTCCCCCGAGCGGAAATCTTTCGCTACGCGAGTTTCTCGATTCGCTTTCGAGTTTATGAAAATTTTGGAAACTTCAAGAAAACTTGGAGAAAAGTTACGAAAGAAATTTAAATAACATCTAAAGAATTGCAGGCGGAAGGTAGAAAAACATTGGACATTTTTGATTTTTTTATAGCGAAATAAAAAGGTAGCTCATGAAACGTTCAAACATTTCCTCTACGAAAACTCGATCGAGTGTTATCGGTATCCAGTTCTCGATGCAAAGAACTGGATTCGTTTCCGTCCGGTGACCAAGATCGACGAAGAAATATCGTGTTTCATCCTGGGACAAGACGAATTGTCCAAGAGAACGGAGCTGAGGATTTCATCGCAGGGGCAGGGTTAGCAGGCTGATATTGTCGGGCGGGATGTGGAACAGGTAGTCATTTCGGCGATGAAATCAGCCTGTCGAACCCTGCGCCGTGTTTTGTTTGTTCTCGATCGGTTCGGTGTCCTGCGAGGGAATCCTTTTTCCGTCATTCACCTGACCCGTTGAAAACTGCTGCGAAAAATTATCATCCAGGACACTTAGATTTTTCGATTCAGAATTCGCGTAACTGCTCGTATTTCCTAATGTAACGATTAACCAGCTTCCTCGCGTACGTACCTCGATTTTCACTCTAATTGTAAGCGTATTTGTTGAATTTCTTCGCGGATCACAAAACCGACGAAACATAGCTAACTCCTAATTCCGTGTTATCTCGTCGTTTCAAGGACCTTCGGTTATTATTATTGTTGTTGTTGTCGTCGTCGTCGTCGTCGTCGTCGTCGTCAGGAAGTTATGTTGTCTGAATGCCGTCTATCTCTTCGTATCCTCTTCACTTGTCTGAACACTGTCATCGTTACACGAGATTAGCAGTCAATTGCGAAGTTCGCGACTGTTCGTTCGACCAACAAGAACCACCGCAAACGTTTGCCGCGATAAGCTGTTCTCTCTGTGTTTCGGAAACGACGTTGTCGGTTATAAACTTTGCCGTTTGATTGGCTTATTCGGTCGTGAGTAGCTTGTTTCGTTGGAAATTCGCACGATTTGCATTTCAAATCTTCTCCGTAGAAATTTCATTTTCTTGCTTGCTTCTGGTAATTGTCATAATTCCCGACGAGTATTTCGAAAGTTTTGCAAAAACAATATAATAAAACAAAGACAACGCGCAACGATCGTAGTTTGACACGTAACGCCATTGGTGTGCCACTAGTCGTATGATACGATCGTGGCTTGACGAAGCATGATTTGTCAAACAGTTGCCGTCGACCTTTACGCGAATATTTTCTCCCCAATCGTCTGTCGCTTTCTCTATCCCTTCGTGTATCGGAAAATTTTCACGGAGCGTATTCGGCGATATATTTTTGTACGAATAACAGTTACCAAATAATGCGAAATGTTTCACGAGTTAATGGGCTATTTAAAGTCTGAATTATTCAAAGGTCGGACAATGATTTATGACCGATCTATCTATGGAAGCTTATAATTTTACGTCATCATAACAATGCATAATAACTGACACGGCCAGGTGGAATGAAAATTCGATTACCGTTTCACCGATATATCGTCGCTTCTAAAATATTTACGCTCGCGTTAACTGAAAGCTCCGCCTGAAAATGAATAATGGACACTTTGGCTCGAGTGCGCAACGAGTATAGCTAATAATTATTACGCGAGAATTTTTCACGACTTGTGTTACGAATTCAAAGTGTCGAACTATTTTCTTTTTTCTTATTTAAGTTCTTATTGTTTTCGCCATAGGTACCAAGAATCCATCCAGATGGTTAGGCGCACCTCCTAAGTTTGAATAACGCGTAACGTTAAAAATGAACAGTTGGTTGGTATATTCTATGAAATTATCCAATAAATTGTGACGTTGTAAGTTGGAACGTGCGCGAGGAGATCTTACTCCGCTATGCGTGTATAGCGGTTGAGAATAAACGCGATGGAAAAAAAGAGAAGAAACGAGTTTCTGGAGTCCGTCGTGTACGAATGGAAAAATAAAGAGAACCGTCTGGAAGCTCTCCGCTTCCAGAAGCGCATAGCCAATATTGTTTTTAAAATAGAGGAACGATGTCGATAAAGAATCGTAGAATAAAGTTGTCGCGAATCCTGTTTCTTTTTCGATACGTTTCAGACGTGTATTTACGTACTCTGTAACCGAGCGTTAAACAGAATTATTCTATTCGATTATCGATATCATAATTCGGACACACATGCCGCGAACAGAAGCGGACGCCGCTCGGTTAAAATTGTTCGAACGAAGTGTTTATGTATTACGTTACCTAGACTATACATAACGGTGTCTACGAAACACTATAACATAATTGAAATTTGATAATTGATCGAATAACATCGAGGTCGATCGCAAGGATAATGTTTAATCGAAACGCTGCAAGTTAATTTACGAGTAGAACAGAGTTATACTCTAGCGCTAATTCGGTGTAACGATAACGACCAGAAACATTTCGTGTCTCTCGACTGCATCGAGATGACGTGTTTCCTTCGTTGTTAACCATTGTTTCGTACAGACGCCGGTTATGCTCTCGACCGACTTTTAGCGATGTCGCTAAATGGATTTCCCCTCTTCTCGAGAGGAAAACGGGATCTTTCAACTTCTAATCGGGGAAACAATTAGGCGGTACAACGTCGACAACCAGCAACATTAAGTTTCGAAAATTAAACACGATTGCTGGTGGAGCGAGGATACGCGTTCGATTCTCGTGCGCTGAATTGTGACGCGTTTTATCGCCGTGCATTCTATTTTATATAATTAATATGCGGTAAAACCCGTTGCAATGCAAATTACAAATTGGATATGCGTGTACCTTGGTAATTAAAAAAGTATACGAAGAGAACGTTCGCGTAATCTCCTATGGGAAACGAAATTACATTCGATATTCGGTCCAAGAATATTTTACTTTCAAGAAGATGAAGCATTTTTCTTCGAGGAAATTGTTCGCTTTTAATGGCTGAAACGTTCCCATCGGCGAATAGAACTTTTCTACCGATAATTCAAAGCAGTCAGAATTTATTATATTTTTCCTGGTATTTGCAACAAATCGATCTGATTTTGCGCACTCTTTGCTGGAATATTTGAAATTGAGGCTCGGGACGATCAATATACATTGTATATTTATTACCGATAATTCGGCATACAATATGGAAATGATATTTGAAGTTTCAATATACCGTTTGTTTAACGAACACGTGAAATAATTACGTAGAACAAGTGGAAACGCGACCAATAGCTTTCGAATGTATCGAGAGAAAAAAGCAGACGAGCAGGTCCAGAATCGTCGAGCGAACGAGGACTGTGGCGGTAAAACGGAAATAGGAGTCTCTCTTTTAATCGGATAGACGCGACGCAAGAAGCTCATTAATCTCCCTCGCCTTTCAAACAGTCTTTTTCTCTGATGCTCGATGCGCGCGGTTTCCTCGCGGTTTTTCGACTCTTTTCGCTCCTTCGTTCGCTCGTAATTATTTCATCGAGTTTGCATCGTCACTGTGTATCTCGCGTCGTCCGTCTTTTAATCGTCGCTTCGATTCGAATTTTAATTTGGTCTCCGTGTTCTACGCGTTAAATTGATCTACCGGATGTAAACGATTGGCGTTACTCGTGCAATTAAGCGAAACGGAAAAACAGAAAATCATTGTTTTCGACGCGAAATGTTCGGATGTACGGATGTACGAACAAGAGAGCGGTTTTCAAGAATTCTCATCGGGCATGCAAAGGTCGGTTGTCGATGCTCCAAAGTAAACCTGAGACGTTAACGAAGCTAAGGGAACGAAGATTACGAATGCGTCTCGAATACTCCCGTTCTAGGCTGCTCCCTAGGAACGTGTACGACGAGGGGCTTTCTAATTAGTCAGCCGGTTATCCTCTAAGCAGACGTTTAAAGCGACTGCTTCCCTCCGCTTCGTAACGTGTCACGATTACAGAACTGCCGGATTAAAGCACGAATTTCACGCTCGTAAGAAACAGGTAATTCGTTCGAGTTAGAAGCGTTGGTAAAATTATTGTTCAATCGACGAAACTGAAAAGACGAAACGAGGATCGCGTAACGCGGTGGAACGCGATCGAAAGTCGATGGAAATTAATTAGAATCGCGGTGCGATCGTACTTGAAATATAGCGAACGGAAATGTTTACGGCCTTGAAAGTTAATTAAAATGATCGACACGCGCAATAATCGTGATCGAAATGAAATTGATTAAAGGAGAATGCTTTTGATGTTGCTAGAGCGAAACAAGAGTTCAATTTGCTAATTAAAGGTCTGAATTGTATAACCGGTTAAAAAATTACAGCGGCAGCAAACGAGGAATAAATTGAAGTGTATGCTTTGGCTGCCACTTAAAGTCACGAGCAGACGATGTAGCTTTAAGTCAGACTCGCGAGCCACTTTGTCGAAAAGAATGTAACGAAGTTCATTTGGTGGCGTGCAGAGTGCCGGCAGAATTCAGTTTCGTGTTTAAGAGGTCACCGATGGTGGCACGAGAGAACTCGAAGGTTCGCGGAATACTCTGGAAACAGCTTCGAGTAATTTCTCGGGCAAGCTCTCGGCCGACCACCATGCTGAACATTGGACCGTTAAAGATGCAAGAGGCAACAACCACTTGATATCCTTGCCAAATTCCTGCTCGCCGTTCGTTCCTTCGAAACTCTTAGAGCTAACCTAAAGATTCTCAAGATTTTTTCCAATTTTCTAAAACAACTATACTCATTGCGAATACTTGAATGCGACATTTTGCGAGTTCACTCGAATTTCAATAGCGTTAACGATAACTAATTCGATCGGATAGAAAACAATGAGAAAAGAATCGAAAGAACGATCGTAATTACGGTTTGAACACTTTCTTGGCTAGCGTCTCCATAAATTCGGAAGGAATCGAATCTCGTAACGGATGGGGAGAACCTTGAAAGTTCCTCGATAATTTCACCTAATCCGCTCGCGTTTCTGCACCGTTCCTCTCCTCGATCTTCGCTTCTCGCTTCTACTGACCGGTGTAAATTTAATAAAGCTTCTCCTTTATCTAAATGGTCCGTGATTCGCACGATACCCGCTGGTAAATACGACGTCTCGTTTAAGGTCTTAGCCGAGAGCTCGTGGAGTTCGTTCTTCGTTATCTCTATCGGCGATTTCGAGGTCGAAACGAGGATTCCACCGAGCGTAATCCATTGGAAGAAGAATGCACCTCCTTCGCAACACTCGAAAGAACGATTGTCCCGAATTCTGTCTCGAATTTCTCGACTCGAGGCGAATTCTATTTCCCCCTGGAGGCTAACTTTCCGAACCTCGTAGAATAGCTATCGATTTTGTCGATCTAGAATTTCCTTCTAGATGAAGAATTTGCTTCTGGAATTTGTCGTAAATGCGTATCGACAAAATGAAAAAGCAAAATCGCGTAGTCGCGCGGAACACGTTCTACGACAACCGTAACAAGATAGGTACGCTAGTTCGTTACCACGCGACAGAAGAATCGAATGATCGCGGATGCGGCGTAAATTTTCCACAAAGCCGATAATGAACGAGCGTTAACGACGCCTTTATCTCGAAACGGCGCCTAGTGAGCGCCACATACAGGTTACTTCATAATTCAAGCTTTATCTCTGGGACTCGATGCGCGCTCTTTTCGCTCGGACGATTCCCAGGCGATCTCTGGTTGTCTCGTAAAATCGTTTTACCGTTCTCTCCGTGAGTCGGTTGAATTTTGTTGACGATATTCCTGGAAAAACGTACACGCATGAACGCGAGCGAAAAAGAAGGTGAACGTTCTGTTCGTACGAACCGGCTGCGAGATGTAAACAAGCGTGTCGATAGGTCCCCAGATCCGTGCTTCGTGTCGTCCTCGACGTTCGCTCGGAATGGAAGCGTAGCTGATCCCCCGTGTTCTAGGACAATCGAGTTAAAAATTGTAAAAACACGACGGGAAAGCAGGATCGTCTTATGGAACGCTTTCAACGGTTAAAAAGCACAAGCTGACACGATGCTTGTTCGGTAAACGTATGTCGGCTTTAGAAATGATCGCTTTACTTATAAGATGCGCTATTAAAATTAGCAAGCGTTCGCGAACTATTGCGAACACGAAGGAAATAAAACCGTTCCGCCACGATACGACGCTAAAAGTAGTACGAGTCAACGATGTACGCAAGGGACAAGAATAAAAGGTAGAGAAAAGTAGGAGCGCGGAGGTACGCGTACCCGAATCACGGGGAATAAAATTCGTGAATTATCTCCAGGGAGTGATTTGCATTCGAAAAAGAAGAAGGGACCAGGATGAAACGGGGCCGGCTAATCCAGGCTAGAAGACTGACGAAAACATTACGTACAAATGAAATCGAGAATTTGCATAAGTTTCGCTTCGTCTTTTCGCGCTGGCTGCTCCATCGTTTCGTCGACAAAAGAAAATTCCAAAGGCGGAAACTTATGCCTGCCTTTCGAATCGTTCCAAGGAGAACTAATGGACTTTCTCGGTCAACGTTGCTTCGTTTCTCCTTCGAACTTTAACGAACCTTTATCCGTTCGTCGATGACGCGTAAATTTCGTTTGTTCCATCGCTTTTTCGGACGACAAAGCCCACTGGAATTTTAACGCGATTCGAACATCGCCGATATTCTAACAACGAATGTAAACGTTTAATACTTACACGAGCATTATACGCGTTACATCGTCCACGCGATGTCCGATGAAAAGATGCGACGGTAACGTTTTGAATTTTGCGAAAAATTTCTGACACGTGCAGTACAGGAAAATGTACAGTCGTTTATTGACAGTGACAAACGTGCGGGTTAGTTATCGATTTTCGTCGATGATAAAAGCAACCGTAGAGAAAGAGAGGGAGACAAAGAAAGGGAAAGAGCGACGTAAATTGTGCCCTCATCTTCTATATTATTAATGCGTTTTGTTCGCTATAAACATCGACGAAACGTGAAATTACAAACAGTTATTCGCGCAAGCTTTTCATTGTGTTACTCGTTCAATGAACGTACGGCAATTCCGCTGAAAAGTAGCGAGCCATGGAAAGCGATGATAAAATCACCTCCTGTGTACGAAAGCCTGTCAATTTTTTTCTCCGACAACAACGAGCAAGTGCGAAATTTAAATGAAACGCGCGTTCGCGAGGATTCAACCTATTTCCTGTTCGATCGAACAATAAATATTTGTACGGATAAAAATGAATCCGAGGAAAAAAGTTGACGCTACATAAGAATAATCGTTTAAGGAATTAATCGACGATTCGATCATCGAATTGTTCGTTAACGAAACTTGGTAACGGTAGCCTGGTAAGAAACGAATGGAGGTTTCAACGTTTAAATTACTTCCGAAAGACGTTCCAGCGGTCGAGTAACAGAAATGGAAAGATGAGGAGAATTTAACGAGAGAAAGATAGGACTGAATACCCCAGTGACGTTACAAAGAGTATTCTCAAAGAAAATCTGGATTCTTACATTTGGCAGCATTCCATTTCACCACGGCGCGGCGACTAGATGAAAGAGCCGCGAAGGGCTTGCGCTAAAGAAACGGCAAAAAAGTGGCCTGTCTGGAGGTGTCCTTTTAAAACAGAAAAATCCTCGGTATTCTTTCAAGCTGTCAAGCTCCGTTGAAATTCAATTACAATGAAATTTTTAGCTTCCGTAGCGATTAATTATTAGAGATTTCGTTTCTGCTCGTGTTCCCGTTCGATAGGCGTTTTATCGAAATTTTAAGTAATCGCAACGATACAGAAAGCACATATCGTAGTCGCGAATCGACACAGATAATACGGTCCTCTCGTATTTTCGCCTCGGGTCCGAAGGACGGTCAATCTGTAGCGGCGACAAAAATGCTGGCTGCGGTAGCTTGTAAATTTTCAGAGCCGACAAGAAATGAAATGCAAATCACCGGCTCGCCAGGGGCGGCGAAAGTAAGTCGAGACGCGTACCGACGCTACGATAAAACTGGGCTTGCACGATTTAATTAACAATTTAGCAGCCGTAGGTAACGCGGCCAGGCTTTGCTATTCTCTCCTCGGGCTGTGCCACGTCGGACCCACCGGGGCACACGGTATCTTCCTAAATGAATTTTCATAGAGCCGATTCAGCTCGAGGTTCATAGTGTGCCAAGGATTTATAATCGGTTTGATTAAACTACCCGCTAATCCCAGCTAGTCGAGTGGAGTTGGCCGACTCGCGAAAGGAATTATTTGCCAACGGGTATCCTCGAGCTTTCGATCCGATCTTACCCGCAAGCGCCGTCGTCGAGTCACCACGAATCGGTTCGATTAAATTATGCATCGAAGCAACGAAGATCGATCGCAACGGTGTTTGTGGCCACGGTTCAAATTGCCAGATTCGTAGATGAGTTTTCCCCGGTGAAACACCTGTTTCCTCTTTCCTTTGCTGATCGATCGTTCTTCGCTGCTTATCGTCGTTACCTTTGATTCGCGTTGTACAACGATACTCGGATACTTTGCCGTACCGTCACAATTCGTCCATTAATTACTTAATTGTTCTATAAAGCAGCAGTTGTTTTATCGCATTATAACGCTCGGAAAGCTGAATTAAACATTTTCCGTAAATTATTTGGCGAAAAAAAATATTTGATGAATAACCGTTTTCGCCAAGCGAAAGAGTTCGCTAAAACTGACAATTACAGGTCGATCAATGGTCGACCGTAGACCGATTTCCGCGAAGAAGTCTTCAAGAATCGATAAAGCAAATCGGATCATGGAAATCCTCGCCTTACGCGCGACAGTTTCAATCTGAACGCCTCTATCTTCTCAGAAATTATCGCCAATCTTCTAATCCGAAGAAAATTTTTCTTCGATCGTAGCATTTGCAAACTTATATAAGCTTTACGCAACTATCGTAGCTTAAAAGGAAATTTCTTCCTCCTTGACAATTACACGGTTGATCGTGGAATTTCGGTCGAAAGTGAAAATCGCGGAAACCATTCTCCGAAGCGATGTTCCATGTCTTCGGGAATATTCGTGCAAACCTCTGCAGGTGTAAATCCACGGCCTTGTTTGGCCGGTCGCCTAAATTAATCTTGATTAATCCTCTCGGCTATTCCATCGGTTCGTCGAAGCGATCCGAAAGGCGAGAACGATGTTCAATGATCGCTCGTTAAAAGGATTTTCGATCGTTGCTAGCCATCTCTGGTAGACGTT
Organism: Megachile rotundata; assembly: GCF_050947335.1. Classification (NCBI taxonomy): domain Eukaryota; kingdom Metazoa; phylum Arthropoda; class Insecta; order Hymenoptera; family Megachilidae; genus Megachile; species Megachile rotundata. Next base: position 18,267,275 of record NC_134989.1, on the reverse strand, counting down.
AATGGCACCTAAGACGAGTATGCCGAGGTAATTCATTTGCATAAAATGAAGGATCTTATTAGTTCGTTAAGGGCTCATCGTGCTCCGATCGAACGTTCAGAGTTTCAAGTAGTAGCGGCTGTCACTGGTCTGGCACGAACCGCTCTTGCTTCTTTCGTCGAAACTTTCGGACGGTTTTTCGACTATTCTTAGCTTTCTTTTTAGACGTCTCTTTAGGCTTCGCGATTACGTGCAGAACGTTGCCGCGACACGAGGTTAAAACATCGCTTAGCGATATCGCGCGTTCAGAATACGAACGAAAATGTGAAACTAATCGGGTGAAATTCCCTTAACGTCGGATACCCTCGGAATTCTCCGCTCGTTTCTATTCCACAAGTGGCATGTTTCGGTTGTACGAGCGAGAATCACAAGCCGCGAAATAACCTAGAGGCACTTTGTTGCATTAGAAATAAGGTTGCAGTAGGTTTGTACAGCGGAGCTTTTTTCCTACGAGTATTATGCAAATAATACAGAAGCGAGAACAGGGTTTGGACGACGCGGCAAACGAGAAATCCACTTCACCGTTGTGTCTCGCTTCGTAATTAAAACGAATAACCTTATGTAATTACATGTAAAGCGGCACGAGTAACTCGGAACTACGGGAGAGAGAGAGAGAGAGAAAGAGGGAGGAAACGCTGTTACATTATGGTACGTATATGATACAGGCGTCAAAACTGCGTTGTAATCGTGAAACGATAGCCGTGTTCTAGTCTTACTTAAAGGACAGGGTCAGAATGCTCGAAGGTAATCGAATCTTTACCGGTTATTCTCGCTCGCGTACACGCTCGCTTTTGCGACCGCCGACGTCGGGACAAATATCGGATGAGAAGCGACGCATCGCTTGTTTTCGATAAATTCGAATCTCGGAAAATTTCGAATTTTGCGTGTAATAGCTAAGTACAGTTTTGCGAGAAATTTCCTGGTACGTCCGAGCATGATGCAAAGTTAGACGGCATTAGCATAGGTGAACCGTTCGCTTCTCATTTTTGTCCCGCTGCGCTGGTCCAACGGCGTTTGTTTCGGAAAGTTAATTAAACGTCAGATTCGCTGTGCATTCGGTTGACTAGCACACGACGCGAATACGAATTCGTCGAAATTTACCGGCGAGACGTCCAAAGGGATTATTACGGCCGCGTTCCGAGACACGCTGCTACGCCCTTTTGATTATTGCGAGCGAAAATTTTCCAAATACACCCTGCTGCTTTATGAATATCCGCAAACTTCCTCCGAGACAGAGAATCTCGTTAAAGCTAGCTAGTCGCGTTCCAGACTCATTCGCAAATTACTTATTAATTTGGCAAAACGCTTGAACCTCCGCTCCGGTACGCTCGCTTGACAAATGTAGTTATCGTCGGTGCCGAGTTGTGCTCGTGCGAGCAGCGCAGATAATACAGAGCGATAATGCGAGATGAACGCGAATAGTCGCTAGCGGAGACGAAAACTACAACTAAGCTCCGCGCGTAAATCACCGTGCTCGTTAGCACGATTTGAGCCGATTACCGTTCACCAAAGAGATTTAACGGTCACGGTGGTATAATCCGCGCCAGATTAAGACGTACACGGTGTACCAGTTTGTCTAGAACACTCGGATACCTGTCTTTGCCCGGGTATTAACAGACGAAACTAATTCGGTTGCTTTGCTCGAGAGCGTACATTTACGTTTCGTTAACGACATCTTCGCCGATACACGTATATTTTAATCGATCTCCCACGATTTCGATCGAATTTACGACTCGACTCGTTCTCGTTTTCGCGTGCTCGAGAACTCGTGACATCAAGTAACGCACGCGTTACTAAGGACGATCGTTTTCAACCGTGGCTGTCTATGTTTACGCGTAAATCACTGGCACGCGTAATACCGCTCTAATTACGTATTAATACCGGATCCCACGCTTTCCTCTTGTTTCCACGTTGATTTCGTGGTCGCTTATATAACTGGTGAAAGTATGTAATAAGATAACTAGCATAATCGATTAGTCGGTGTTCGAGCGTCGTTGTTTCTTGCTCGTAGCACGCTTTCCATTCCGTTTTGGTAACAACGTAACTCGGTTTTCGGTGAAATTACACGAACAGGATGTCACGGTGCATCGCTGAAATCGCGAGCGACGGAAGAAGAGCGTGTCTTCCTGCGGTCCAGCTGAAATACGCACCGAGACAGCTTCGTTCCTGTTCTTTCGTTCGTGTAATTACTCTTTGCCGATTATTTTTTTGAAAAAGAACCGCGGAATCGAGTTTCACCGAGCTTTAAAATCTCCTTACCGCGCGCGTTTTCTTTCTAACGAAACTCGTTCACCGCGATTCGAGGATAATTATTTGCAAACTAAGAAAGAGGACGAATTTAGTTGTCAAACTGATAAGTATTAAATTGTTTACGGTGAACCGCAACTCGGTAACCGTGTTGCAACGCGATCGACGATAAAAGTTGAAGTTAGCGAATAGGCGAACGTTTAAGCCGTTTCTTACCGGCGTGTAATTATTGTTCTACAAGACACTGATATATTGCAATGGCCAACAGCCACGTGTTTTCTTCCGCGGTCTCGATATTTCTTGTCGCTTTCGGCGAACGTACATTTCCTTGGTTGGCCTGCTTTTTCCCGCGTTGGCTCGTTAGGCTGGAAAAATCACTGCCTCCGCGTGTCGCGTCGTTCGCTTTCTGGCCAACGAGTTTCGCGCTACGATACTAAATGCGCGCGTGTAATCTTCGTTAAGAGAGCGTCTGGTTTCTTTCCTGTGTCGCTCGGGGCCACTTATTTTCAGACAACAAGTGAAATTATAGCCCGATGCGATATTAACCGACCTGTAGAAAAACTATCCGTTGTACACTGCACGCTGTTCTCGTGCTTGGGGGTAGAGATGCACCATAACAATTTGTTCCTGTCCAAATGAAAAGGAAGGGAGACGAAACGTTCTGCGAAATAAAATTGTTCGCTTGTTGCTGTACACGCGGTACGCTATAGAGAATAAGCGAGATAAAAAGAACACCCGTTCAACGGTACATCGTAATTACGTGGAAGACGAAGGATCTGTTCGCGCAACAAAATCTTATGGATTTCGTCTTCAAAGATTTTCTCTTCTTTCCTCGCGAATGTAGAATTACAGAGATGTAATTTCGTGTACGGTGCTTAAAAGAATTGTAAACGAAGGAACGAGCTCGCCCCGTCACGGAAACTTTAATTCAGTCTTTTTAGAGAATCGCTATTAATTTCGATTTCTACCGATCTCTGCCGTCCAATTGCATCGACTGTTTCGAACAACTACGTTAAACGCTTTACGAGTGACTAGAATGCTGCTTCAAGTTTAACGGACACGGAATAATTGCACGCGCCGCAACGCTAATTCGCACACGCGTTTAATTCGACGATCCTGGCGCAAGTCCCAGTTGAATCATTCGATCGCTGTACGGCCGGCAATCGGCTGACCGTCGTCGTAATCGGTCAGCGCATCCTATCATTATTTATGAAAATAATATCCCAACTAATGGCGTAAATTTGTGCTTATCGCGAGGCCGCTATGTTTCACCGGCGCGGCGCGGCGCGGCGCGGCGCGGCGCGGCAATGCGATCGGTCGCAGTTGAAAGTTAATGCGATCGATTCAGGATATCAGCCAATTGACGCGCAAGGCGCGAATTATTGCTTTAATTTCGTTCACGCTTATCGAATAAAACGGATATTGTACAATTAAATTCTATGTCAACCTATGTTTTTCTTCCTTCGAATAATAGTTGTAGAGTAGGTAAGTGCATTTCTTAAGGGCCATAATCAATTTAGGGTCGCGTTAAGCGCGTAATCGAGAAGGGATAATTCGTTATGAAGTTAGCCAGGGTATCTTAACGAGCTGCACCTACTTAATTCCTAGTAGTAGCATCGTACCAGTCGTCGAGGTAACATCCTTCGAGGTTCGAAAGAAGAATAAAAGTTGATCTTGGCAACGTTTCCCCCGAAGCAGGCATCCTTAATTTACAACATCTTTTAAGATCTTGACGACGCTTTACTTTCAAGGTTCAAAGCAAAGTCGGATCATACTTTAAAACGCGAAAGGTAAAAGTTGCCAAGAGTACCCGAAGAAATCTCTCGGTGTGCACGATATTCTTTACCGAATCGCGTTGTTATCGTAAAAAGTACAATTAATTTTTTAACTTAATTTTTTGCCACGTTAAAAATTATGTTAAAAAAACTTGAAATTATCGGGGTTCACCGTCTCGCTGCAACCTTGTTCATCGTTTAGATACGCGGAAACCGACGAGCAACGGACAGGCAATTTTTAAAGTACAAGAATTTGTTTAACAAACATCGCGAGAAAGCTTGTCGAAGGAAATTTCTCGCTGGAATATAGCGACGTCGGACGCGCAGCAACAGGACAAATAAATAAGCATGTTTGTCGAGCAAAAACTCGGAGATTTGAAAGGAGGAATTTTTTGCCAGCGTCGCGCGTCTCGTTTCGGTGCGTGTGCAAATGGGTTCCGCTTGAAAAGTTAGGTGAAAAGCAGAAGCGACTCATAAAGTCCGCAAGTTCGGTAGCCGTCGTCGGCGAACGAGGAAACTGGCTCTCTCGAAGGCACTCGAGAACTTTTTATATCGTCGAAGCGCGAATCGTCGTGGTAATTAAACTGATCGAACGGTCACGGACACCCTGCAATTAGCTCGGTCCACCATACATCGTCGCTTCGGTAGATTCGGTGATTTCGATGGATCGATAAACGCCTTGGTTGCTCCTTGATAAACAAGCCGTGCAGAACTGACCCAACGGGACCAATCGATTTATCGATTCGACCACTCACAAAGGAAGCTTCTCGCGTGCTTCGGAACGGATTGTCCGAGATTATCAGCGGGAAATTCCCTGTAACGTGCTTCATTAACGCGATAGGCGATGTTCATAAACATTGCTCATCGAATCGGTTGAACGCGTTGACCGGAACGGTAGAAATAGTGTACGCGCGATTGGAATGGCAGAAAATAATACGAGTTTATGCGTTAGAAATTGCCAAGACGCGTCGAGAATTCTGCTTAACGCTTTGACCCAGGACGCTTCGCCGTACTCTAGAAATGCCGTTGAGAAACGAGGGATCCTCGGTTGGTTCGCCTGACCTCGACAAATTCGTACCTCCGACTTCTTACGGCGTTTTCATTCTGACTCGGCGACTTATCGATCGACGTTCGTCTGCTCGGTACGATCGTCGCATTCGCCAAGATTTAATCAGACAGAAGAATTCCCGAAGCGACGGAACGAAGACGAGACGTACAAGAAGCCGAGAATTAGTTTACGTCGCACGACGACGACAGTCTGTGTACGGTCGTTCGCGACGAAGATGCGTTCGGCTGGGAGCTGTCTCTTTAAAATTCGTTCGAGCGGAATGGAATTCTCATAATTTCATTGGATTCGCGCGTTTGCGCGTATTTACGCGAGACGAAGGACCCGCGCCGCGCTTTCGTGTCGTTTGCATTGTTTGCGACGTGTTGGCCGACGTGTCGCGTACAAAGGAACGCGCGGATATAAAAAAAAAGCAGAGGGAAAAAGTAGAAAGGAAAGCTGCGCATTACGATGATGAAAGAGATTCACGGGACCTCGAAACGACTTCTTTTCACGCGGCTCCATCGGAAATGGAGTCAAGAGACTGCTTTGATTGAACTTACTTTCTCTATCTAGCTGCTGTACTCTCGTTACGTTTTCGAGTCGATGTCGTGACCGACACTGTAACCCACTAGTAGCGTGGCCAAATAAAAATCTTGCGAAATACAGGCAATTGCGATGGATGTACGTCGGTGTAAGAGGATAAAAGCATGGACACCGAGCAAACAAAAGCGGTTCGAGCACGAATGATCCAGTTCGCTGAAAAAGTTAACTGGAAGAGAACGAATCACCGAAACCTCGAAAGGTACTTCTCCGTTTTGTGATCTTGCTCACAACATCTTGTTTAGAACATCGTCGCACTTTGTCTTACGCTATACATATGTACGTATAACAGATATCGAGTTAAGAGTATCGTCGATACGACCAAAAAGAAATTAGCGCATCGGGACACGAAAGTTAAAGACTCGCGAAGGACGATGTTGTCAGGAAGGAGCAGTCGACGATTCGGTGGACCGTAACGAGAGAATTTCTGCCAGTGACGTTGATCAATGCTTTGCCAGGCATCGTCATCGGTATTCTACGGCCAGTAGATCGTGAACGCGGCTGGCAAGACATTCAGCAGGGGTCCGAAACTGCTTACAGAGTAACGCTAACGATCTAATCTCTGTCAAGAATCGCGTTCATCGTGTTGCGCAGTCGAATTTATCGTGTTTACAGGTTGCGCTCCAATATCGTGCAGTCTATTTTGCAGGCTTTAGAAAAGGTACACGAAATTAATGAAATTACTTACCCAGCAATAATTGGCGAATGGAAAGTTTAGTCGGCTGACGATGCAGACTTCTACCGGAGAAGCGGATCGTAGATGTAGATCGTAAGACGTAAAGTAAACTCGATACGTTGCGGCGCTATCTGCTTACTCTCTGAGTAATTTCGAGATTTCGGAGAAACGTGTTTATTCCTGTCTATCTATCTGTTTATGTATCTATCTCGAATTTCGCCGATTAAACGTTTAAGTAGTTTAGTAAGTTCTTTCGTGCGTCGTCTCTACGGTTGTAAAAAAGACGTTAAAGCTAAATGGAAACCGACCTAGCTATCGGACACGTTTATCCGACGAATCTTGTCCACTATCGGTGCAATAAGTCGTGTACGTGCGATCGAGAATCCAAAGGGTAGCTTCCGAACCGTGAAAGATCGAGAACTAGTCGAGTTGTCGACGAGGTAATGGAGTTCTCCTTCTCTCTTTTTTTCTCGTTTTCTCTCGAACACGCTGCCAACGATCGCGTCGCCTTTCCGCTTGACAATTTCGGTTTATAGAGCTTGTTCGACGAACGCTTTTATCGCGATTCCTCTCTCATCCACCGCAACGATTCTATAAATAATCGCAAAGAATCGTGGAACCGATCCTCCTCGAATGCGTGCGAATTTCCGAAATGTTTATCCTTCCTTCGGATAAAGCCAACGAAGGAAACTCAATTATGCAATGAGCAGATTTTCCGCCGCGTCGCGTTCAAAATTGAAGCCGTGTTGAAAATTTTAAGGGTACCTCGCTTTGTTGACGAGACGCAATTCTCTGCTTTGTCTACGTTCGCCTAGAAGTTTGTTGCTTCTTGTTGAATCTACTTGAAACTTGCCTCCAGTGTGTTTACAACAGTCGGAGGAAGTTGTAAGGCTATGTGTCTTGGACGGTGTATTAAATTGTACGAGGATCTCAGACTACGTCTCAAGCTTCCATGTAATATTTTCGTTGTCTTTCGATGAAACGTTATCGTTCACCGGAGATGTAGGAATATACAGTGGTCCTCGAATTACTCGATGAAAATTTTCACGATTTCTTATATCCCCGCTTTGCACGGTACGAGAGCTTGTCAAATTTCGTATTACAATCTCCGCACACCCTCCACGTTACGTACTACTTTCTGCCCTGCATTTAAAACGTCAACTAACGTTTCTTTTCTACAATATCGTTCGATTAAAATTCACGAAAGAAAAGTTCATTTTCCCGTGGAGTAGCCATTTTCCTATCTTCGAGCACGATATCTGCAAGCCCGGAGATCTCTGACCCATTTTAGAGGGGGAAAAGCGAACAAAACGCTCGAGAAGCGTGGTGTAGCTCGAACTGGCGCCCACTATCGCTGTTCAAAGATCGTTCGATCCTGTCTGGAGCCAGGGAACGGGATCGTAACCACGCAGGAACAAGATCGTAACTCATTTCGAAGCGATAACCGGCGCGTTCCGCGGAGAGCGGTTACACATAGTGTGTGGTGGCAGTTGGTGGTGAGCCAGGTTCACGTACGATGTAGAAATAAAGAAACGAAGGGGACGTTGACGAATTGTGCGAGAAATCGAGGAAAAACGCTTGTTCCCTGTTTCTCTTTGCTATCTCGTTTATTAAGAAAATATTGAAACGCGAGGTAAGATCGAAATATTTCGACGTACGATTACGAAGGGTCAACAATGGCGAGGATATTGTATAGTAGAAACGAGCCACGAAGTCAATTACAGAGAATTAATAGATGTTAACTACACGAATAAACTACTTCTAACAACATTCTAACGTAGTTACTGTAGTTACCGAGCCAGTTAAAGTAGATGAAATTCATTCGAAAGCTAGTAATTAAAATCGTTGAAGCGTTGTTGCGGTTACGAGTGCACTTTGCAAGCAACAACAAGCAACGTAGCTCGTATCTGTTCAAAGAAAACTACGAAAGGATGCTGGTTCTGAACAGAATAACGCGAAAACGGTACAACTACCTCCTACCGATGCGGCTGTATGTATCCGTAGCTGGCAAGTAAATATGGCTTTGGGAATATAAAATGAGCCGCGATAAGTATGCTACAAGTAACGAGCGCGCACAGACGGAATTGCACGTTAGAAAGGAATGTATTCCGGGCACGAGTTCCCGAACCAAGCAGCGGGAAATCTGTCCGAGGAAACTTCGGTTTACGTAACTCCGCTGATACAAGAATCAAGCGTCAAATCACGCGACAGTTTGATTACTTTACCGGTATAGCGACCGCTCGAAACTTCGTTTCTCTAAACTCTAAACGTATCCCACGTACGCGATTGTCATCCGCGTGAACGGAAATCACTAAAAACGGGGTTGTAGCGTCTTTTCGAAACGATGAACCTCGAGAAAGTGATTTTTAACGGCGTTAAAACCGTTTACATTCCTATTTGTCGAACGAGCGTTAACGAGTAAAGAAGGGAAAAAATCGTTTACTACGAGAAAGTGGAAATAATTAATCGAGAGAAGAAACTTGTCGAAGACAATGAACGAGAAAAATAAGGTAACTAGAAAGAAAAGAGAGAAGCGAGAAAAAAATGTTGGAAGAAGATTGCGAAGAGCCATGCCGCTCCATGGCAGTGAAATTGACGAAGTTGAAGGAAAAGTTGCGAAGTAACGCGATAGTCCAGTTAACGCGTACACGAATGCAGCCGAAGACGGTCGAGATATTTCTCTTACTTCCAAAGACACTTGCTCCGGACAAAATTGAGACAAAAGATATAGAATCGCTCCTGTTCCCGCGAGCCGTTAAAAAGGCTGAAACGATAAAAGTTGAAAACTACGACGGGAAGAGAGAAGAATTTGTTCGTAAACTCGTGTTGACTTATAGGCAATCACGATATAAATAGGAAAAATGGGAAACTGCAGAGACGAGTTTCGATGGCTCTTCGCGCGATCCTTATTTCGCGTTTCGATAATCGGAGTTGAAAAACAGGTTTCAGAGGATAAATAAATCAATAAATAAATAAGCTTCGTATTTATAAAAGGATCCGATGCACAGAGAAATTGAAATAGTTGGAGATTCGATAGATCGCGCGTTCGAAGCTAACTCGATTAGGATTGTCGCGAAGGTGCGACTACGTTAATCAGCGTCACCGACGAAGCGCGCATTAGCTACGCAATTATGTATACGCGGAAGGTCGTAGCGAGCGAGAGGAGCGGAAACGTGTCCTTGTCGCGTATTAGCTTGTTGTTTAGTGACCGTAGTTAGTTCATTATTGTACTCTGGGGACAACGGTGGAGGATGTCGAGGAGAGACGTCGAGCGTCTGCGAGCGTCGCTGGCCCGAGAAGCGAATGCAGATCACGTAGCTAATTGGTTGAACGGTCCAAGTGGCGAACCATCGGTGACACGCGGTTAGGTTTGCTCTACTTGGGACACTGGCCGAATTTGTCCTTCGCCGAAATTGCATCGTTTCGTTAATTAAATTGCACGATCGGTCGAGCGTGCGAAATATCGAGTGCAACGTCACGACGGAGAAAGAGATACTCCTCTGACCACCTGTAGGGCTAAACTTTGTCCACGAATGGACTAACTTCTAGAAAGCACGCGTCGATGTACGTACGCGTATCGCGAAACTCCAAGCAGTTAAGCCCTCGAGTACAACTACAGTCGTTCGATTCAAACTTTCGATGGAAATTTTTAATTAGTTTTCAAATCTGATGGAACCAGTACAGGTTCCATCTATTGTAGATCAATTATTTCGATACTTACGGCTAAACTTAAAGACATAAACGATCCGAACGTTCGAGATAACAAAGTAATTTAATACATATCTGTGTAGAACTATGCGTTGTAAGATTTCGAAAATTCGAAGAAGGTAATGACTCGTCTGGAATTTAACCGATGCTACCGAATTCGATTCTCTCGTAATATTTACCATAGTTTGATGCAAGTAACGTCCAAGTTAAATCGGTCTCGGCTTAAATTCTCTATCGACAAATATTTACCGACGATTGCAACCATATGCAAACATTCGAGCAAGATGGAGGAAAGTTGGAAGAAGTAGAGAAGTCCTGTGATCAAACAAGCTTCACTGTTTCAAATTCTTTTATACAAGTACAGTTGCATCTTAAAGCTCCTTTAATCGCAAATTATCTTCATTTTTAATAACAGAAGTTTACACTGTACAAGAAACTTTCGATGTTCCTATTAATCGGCAAAATCAGTGTTAACGGATAAAAATAGAAAAATGGCTGTTCGTATTTTTTAAAAACGATATCGTTTCTAAGTCGAGCGAATAACGATTATTTTATCGGAGCTGTTTAGGTTATTTATACCACTGTAATCTGATCGTATTCAATTTACAGCATTTCGTTGTTTCGCGGTCTGGTTTATTGAGATTCATTCGCAGCAGCCAGCGTAACTAGAAGTCTGCTCGCGGAAAATAGCGAGGTGGTCGGATCGAGTTTAAGTAGCGTTTGGTACCACCAAGTCGAGTTGGCTTATCGATTCTGACGAACGAACGAAATTGCGTTCAACTAATGCCGCAAGTTCGAGACCAACACGCGAACCGCTAAGCGATTTAACTACTATTTATTCGTATCGCGCTTGTTCCGCCGCGAAACTCGATTAAATGGCTTTTCCCTCGTTCTCCTTGGATTCATCGAGAACCTTCGTTCTTTTCCTTTGAAATTACCCGACAAGTTTGCGGCGAAACGATTCAATTTTCCTTTACGCGAACGTAAATCATTTCTACAGAGTATATTGTCGCGAAGGGTCACCTGTACTCGGCATTTCAAATTAAAATCTTACATAATCGAATAATTTCAAGTATAAGTATAATAGTACATTTTTTCTTATGTTTTTTCAGTATGTAACAAAGCAAAGAGAACGAAGAACAATACTTTATTCGCAGCTGCTAGTAAAATGAACGTGTATCTCCTACATGATCATCGTGGTAGAGAGTCGAAGGATGAAAGAGAAGATGAAAAGCATCGAGATAGAGGTAGTTTTCCGTGTGGCGCCGCGTCGTGTCTCGATTTAAACATAATCGAAATGTTTCCGAAACCGTACGTGACCTATGTACGCGGACGCGTCCCGATTCCACCTCGTTCGCGTTGTATCTCGTTGGTATTTCGATTTACCAGCAAAGCTTCCAACACTCGTGAAGCCACAAATTTACAAGGACCTGATCCGAAACAGTGCACAGGTCCTCTGTTTGCATTCGACCGAATACTTCACGAACCACCACCAACAGCTACCTGGATTACGATTACCCTCGGCATTTCCACTCGACCGAACTTTGTCGGACGTGCACTTCTTCTCGGTCTCCTTCCGAGCGACGAGATCTCGAGCAACTCGAGTGCTCGTCGAACGTGGATTCCATTCAATCGAGAAACGCCTCTGATCGCGCACGTTCTCTTTGAGCCCCTGCGCTGGCTGCTGGACGCGCAGAAATTTATACAGGATTCGCTTCCTGAATCGAAACCGAAAAAAAGGGAATGAAAATAGTTAATGTTTGCAAACGAATTAGTTCGCTTAATCGTCGTATGAACTTTATAATCTCTGATTTCCTATCCTATTTTACCGATCGATGGCTAACATCGTGTAACGATACAATTGTGCCGTGTCTTCTGACGCGTATCTGACCTATTTCTACTATCTGTCGGTGACTGATCGCTTGCGACGATATTCTTCTAATTTACTCCCAATTTACTTCTCATTTACGCCTGGCTACCTACTGTCGTAGCTAGGTAATCCACTGATCCATGGCCTACCATCCGAGATCATATTCTACTTGGCTCGCGTCTGACCACCCACTGTTCAATTTCACCGATCCATTGTCTGACTACCTACAGCAATAATCTCCGGGTCGTGCCTAATCACTTACGGTCTATCCTCGTTACCGATGTCTGCCCACCTACCGTCATCTGCTACTGGTCCTGACATATTCCGCTGTCCTTATGTCCAACTATTCGCGGCTCTGTTCTACCGAGTCTCGTCCGACCACGTTCCAACTTGTTCCACTGATACGATCTTCATCGAGAAAAAGCCTCGATGATACTTAGGAAGTTGAAAACGCTCTCTTGGACGCTATTTTTAATGAAATAAAACTTAGCAGAGATAAAGCTTCGATTACGCGGTGTTTAAACGATAAAGCGCGTTCGAGGCGCGAGATAAATTTTCTATGCGAAAGAAACGAAGCTGTCGGCGAATCTCTCCAAGGAATTGACACGTGGTTCGAGGTAAGTAACGCCGGAAGCGAGAATCAGCCGCGTCTAGCTATGTCCGAGGAGAGAGAGAGAGACCAGTCTCATTTTCCATAGCGAGAACCCCTTGCGGAGCTTCATGACGGCGATAACCGTCGACCAGCGGTTTCCACCTCATGAATTATTCCGCGCATACGTGGCGTTTGCTCCATAAACTGTCGACTGACGTCTCGAGCGACTATCTCGATTCGGCACGATGCATTCGATTCCTCGTGATCGTCAGATTTCATGGAAAACGTTCCTTTTATTCCGTTCACGAAATTCATCCACTTTCGTCTCCTTTGTGGTCGACGGGGAAATCTTTCGTAAAAGTAGACATTTTTTATAGGAAAAACCAATCTTTGACTTTAGGGTCAGGGTAATGACTCTGCCACGCGTGCTGGTAAAATCGAAGTTACGAATCGCGAAACGATAACGGTTTTTTTTCTTTATTTCTTTTGCCACGATGAATCTGGAGTGTATATCGTCAAAATGATTTTCCGCGAGAAGAAGCTAATAAAGACGAACGAAATAACGATCTCTATCGAGCGACGAATAAAACGGCGATAAAGCGCAGCATCCTTTACGAGTTATCGGTGCAACGGACTTTTTTCAATCGACTTTGAGTAGTCCTTAAGAACGGGGGTTTGTAGCTGGTGAAAATGCCGACAAGTCTGGTAAAAGTCGTAAATTCCCGGTATTCCGCTTCGTCTCAGGATCCTCCACTTTCGCTCGGCATCTAAATAAACCGACTAGCGCGTTCCCAAAGACCCTAGACCACTCGAAAAGTTTTTAGACGATTTGTTTCCGTGTGGTTTGATTCATTTGTCGGAATCGCGGGAAAGTCGAGTGGTCTTCGCGATGAATTCGAGCGCCATTTCGTTGACCGCTCGAGCTAGAATCCAATACTTTTTACTTGGAATCGTTGATTTGGAGGGCTTCGATTGCCAGCCTGGAAGGTTCGAACGACTGAGTAATCGCGGCGTCGCGATTCAACGAGCTTCGATTGTCGGTCGTTACGGCATCAATTATTATTGTTATTCACCGCGGTTCACCAACCGGATATATGTATAGTACCCTAAAGATTTGTTACGCTCGAAGCATCGGTTAGGTCGGCACGACTGTAACTCGGGAAACTGGATTCGAGAGGGTGCTTACGTCATCGGCAATGCGGTTCGAGGGTGACCCATAGATTTTACTCGAGGGTGGATGCTCACTCCGACGGCTGCTTATATCTAGTCTTGTATACCTAGTGTTCCATTCTGGTTTACAACCACCGAGATATTCCTACAATTAAATAATGCATGCCTTGCATAATTGTTGCCTCGACACTATTCGTGTTCGTCTTTAACCTATGCGTTCGATGGTTTTTCGGCAACGTTATCTTTATTAATCTTCGCGATATCGACTAAATTGCAATCGAGGTTCTGTCGTTCCAACGTTCTTTGTGTTTTACGCGTAACCAACATTTTCTTCGTGCATTGCAATGAAATTGTAAACGCGGCTTCTGCTATAATAAAGAATTATTCTTTTCTCCCGTCGATTCGTCGAATAATATAAAACACCCGGTATAACGGTTTATGTAGGTGGACGTCGACTTAACTAATCGTGGCAACGCGGGGCTTCCCCGGCTTCGTTCGAGTCTGACCCCGCACGGATCGCGCACTGCATGGTGCACGCCATTCCATATGACCACGACGTGTTTATTAGCACTCATCGACGGACTTGTAACTCGCTGGCTGCTGCCCGTACGATTCTTCGCACAGATGAAATCGTAACTTCCTCTTCGAAATCGGTATCGTTCATCGAACATGTCTCTCAACTAAATCTTTCATCTTGTTCGTATCTCGCTTCGTCGTAGAGCATTTTCTCGTATATTTTAGATAGGAAAATTCTTTAATAAATAATTCCCGCGGCATTCAACGAGGATTTGTGCACGGTCAGCGTGAACGTGCGCGAAAACGCGTTAAACCGCGATTTATAATTTCATTGTGCGAACAATATTTTTGCGGTTATCCGTCCGCTGTACGAGATTGTACAATGGCAACAACCATTGTGGAGTGGACCAGCGAGCCGAATTAGTGGCATAATCAAATGACAGATCGGTACACTTTTGTGCTTTCAACTTCCCACCGTGGCCAGCGTTTCAACGGGTAACTACATTATTCCCGAGCACTTCCTACTTCCCTTCATTTTTCTACCAAGAGCATTTCGATAACGTTCATTTTTCGAACGTTCGAGCAAATTTTTACGAACCGACGGCAACAGGACATCGATGTAGACAAAACCGAATCACGCGTTGTCCTCGAACTATCGTCTCCTGTCCCTGATACGATATCAGAGACTCTTTTAGATTTCTGCGACATCCGATCCGAACGATAGGGCAAACTTTAATCCGCTTGTACGGTCGTATAACTTTCAAGAAGCTATCAACTTTTTCTTGTAAACTCGGAACGTTTTTTTTTATCTCTATCACGCATGTACTACATACACGGACAAATATGTATAATAAGTACCCGCATGAAAATGTCCATAAAGTTTGTTTTCAATCTTATACCGTAACATAAATATTCGAGTAAAAGCATCGTTTTTCGGATAGAAACACTCGAAGGATCGTTTCAGAAAATTCACGCGGAAAAAGACGCGAAGGTCGGAGGAAAGCGTAACGGTCCTCCGGGAACCAGACACTTCCGGCCAAAGAATGCCAGTCACGTAGCGAACGTTACCGTGAGTGTTAGGACAGTTTTCTCTCGAGCGACTTCTTAGCTGGAAACGTAATTTCATAAGAGGAGACACGCAGATCCAGACGAAAGTGGAAAGAAGTATGTCAGGAAGAAGGAGATGTCACCGGAGAAGGGAGGATAACTGTACGATTATCCAAAGCCTCGAATCCTCGTAACTCGTATTTCTCGAGTACCGAATCCGTCGGAAAGACGAAGTTGGGCCGACGTAGCAAACGAAACTGGGACATTGTTCGCCTTCCCCTTACGTCGATTGTCTCGCTCTCGCGACTCTCGCAAAATACTCCAACTTAACTTACTTTCGTTAAAATCCTCGTGAAGGAACGAGTTAACGGACGATCACGGAACCTGTAGCGTAACTACGATTTACTAAACGAATTGTGGAGAAATTCGTGATACCTTCTTTAAAAGCCCGTGTTAAAAGCGAAGCGAAATGAATAACGGCAGTGAACGACGCGCGGTGAAGCTTCGAAGATGCTTGGCAAGAGCCGTTGACAAGAAATGGTACAGAGAATAAGCGCGCGCTGAAGCTAGTCTTCTGGATGTAAAACGTTGTCGAGAACGCTTGCTGCGAAAGGAATCTCTTAATACCTATGGTCTGATGTATCGTCGTCGTAACGACCGAGATTCGAACGCGGCAATCTCGACAAAATCGATGCGTTGCGAATACTGCTTGCAGAAACGAGATTACGAAACGGTGCGAGTTCTGCCTGGAAACGGATACAACTTTGGTCTGTTCGTATCGCGTTGGCGATACCGACGAATCGATATTTATCCGCGTGGAATGCATGCCTCGAAATTGCTAATTTCGAAACACGCGGCTCCTTGCGTTCGGATTTCAACGAGTTTTCCGCCATTTGTCCGCTGCGATAGCTTGGCGAATGTACTATACAAGCAGCTCGATACCACGAAAACATCGATAAACGAAAATTATATTCGTTTTACTTGAAGAGTTGACCGAATACTTGTTGAAAATAATGATTAATATTTTATAATAGAACTAGTATGATAGAAAGGATTGCCGCGAGGAACTCGTTTAAACTCAAAGATTGTTTAATAATATTCCTTTTAACCGAATTCTTCTGGTATTTTCATTGAAATGACGGCAGCTCGGAGGAATTTCAATATCGTTCTATGCGCGAATAGAATGTATTCTTGTAAAATATTTTGTAGTAGAATCGTGTACAACGAATACAAGGCGGCATTGTTTTACTTAAACTCATCCTTGACTCTACGTAATCGTCTACCTAGATTCGCACTGGAGATTTTTTCAAATTTTCCACGTACATCGAATACGTTCGGGAAAATTGCCAATATATTGAACGCTACCTATCCTTTTACGAAGTACCTTTACCAGAATGCACGCGTTGACAAATCGTTCTCATTTGCCGGCAATTAATCCAGCAACGTTAACGTCTTATGCTGCATGCAAATTACTCCTTCGTAACTTAGGTTGTAGGTAATGTACATTGCATTTTCGCGTGCCATTTTCTAGGGGTATTCGCGAGCAATCGTTGCTCGTTCCTCTAAAGCCACGCCGTTATTGAATCTCTAAATTACAGCCTTGAAAGAGACGAGTAAAAGCGAGCAGCTAGACGCGTTGGTAACCCTTAGTGGAAGGGTGAAAGGGAAAATTCGAAGTCGTATTTACAAGGGATGTACCGTGTCTGCAGAGAATCAGAAGTGCTACTTCGAAACGCTCGTCGACGGTAATGGCCGGCTCGTAAATTGACGCTCTTCCGTAATTACGTATAATTAACAAAGTAGCCATTAGCGGCTTCTATTTAATTGGATCATCGCCGCGAATGTACGGCGACAAACCTGTGGCGTTGAGCGATAGACGGAATTTAACGAATCGCGTTCGGTCTTCGACTTAATAATCGTTTTAGTTAAACAATCGCTATCGAAATATCGCTGTTTTCGTTAAAGCGCGTTTTCGACCGATCCTACGTTCGTCTTCGATTAATCGCTTCAGGAGAATTTCAGTCCCGGAACTGTTGCAAAACGAAAATTTTCTAATAGAACTAAAAGTCATTGTTGAAAATATAAAGAGACGGTGACGAGATCGCGCGATGATTTTGTCTGGTTAATCGAAACGGAAGTATCGAGGGCTACGTTTCCTGTTTGATCGTCGAGTCGAGCAGCCGTTCGAAACTCGCTCTGTTCGGTGTGCTGGAAACCAAGCGGAATAATCGTCGGCCACTTGGCAGCGTCAGGACCAGAGCAATCAACCAATTAGCAACTTCTCGTTCATTCTTGTTCTTTTCGACGAACTCGCGAAGCCAGCACGAGCACGGAAATATCCGAGGAAGATTCTGTTCAGGTACATCGATCTAACTCCCACCTGGAGGGTTATTCAGATTATTCGCGGAGAATAAAGGACCCTTTTCACGGGGATTCGCGACGATACGCCTCTTTTGAAGTTTTATTCGTTGGTCGCTTTGTATGTAAGTCGGGCACGGAATAACTGTAAAAACGCTGGCTTTGAGAGGCACGTCGAAAGACAGACGTAGAATTCATAAGACACGCGAAGTTGGCGCGAGAAAGTTCCGCGCTGAGAGGAGACGAGAGTCGGGAGAACTTTACGAACTTGTCGACTACGCTCGAGGCTATTGACGAGGGAATCGAGAAACTGAAAGCACGCGTACCATGCTCGTTAACGATTAAATTCGTCGGAAACATCCAGCAGGCTGCCATCAATTTTTGTCGGCAGCAGTTCGTTCTTTACGAGACGATTGTCGGAAGGAAACGCGCGTACAAGAGCGATTTCGAAACAGTTTGTCTGGATGGTATCGTTTTCGGCCACCCGCTTACGTACGTTACTTTGTACGGCATCCTACGAGCCGCGATTTAAGTGGTTTGGCGTGTTGCCCGTAAGGAAAAGGAGATCTTCTCGGGTTGTTCGTTAGTCGATGAGCCAGCGGTTTGGCCATTTTATCTGCCGCCTCGATGCTGCCGTCTTTGCTGTCCTCTAGGCGTAATTTACCGTTACGTAAAAAGCTGTTAGTCCGAAATTGAAGCGTGATACCGGTGAAAAAACTGCTGGAATAGCTGATATAAACGTGTTAATCGTATAGGGAGGATGAGAGACAGTTTAAATTACCTAGTTGATGGATAGAGCGCGAGCTCCGACGTTGAACACCTTCGAGCAGAAAAAGCTGCGCCAACAACGAAGTTGATCGAACAGATGTTTTATTAGCGAAAGAAACGTCAGCCTCTTCGCGATTACTTTCTTTTAATTCTATTAATTGTAAGCGTTAAGTTGTCGATGGTTAGGAATCGAGCACGATTCGATATAGTATCAACGATACATTGACAACGTTGAGAAACTTCTGAAACGTACAAATGCTAATTTCGCAGAGCCTGGACTCCTTCGACGACAAACGCTGTTTCAGTGATTCGGCAGCAAAGTCGAAAACAAGTCGTTGGCAAGTACCATTTCCAACGAGATGCCACCCCGGTGGAGGTCTTTTACGGTTTCCCGTAACGGCGCAACGCAGCGGCAAACTTTTACTTTTGACAGTTTCGACCTGCGCGGTATTAAACCGAGAAACACCGACCGCCATTATTCTTAGCACCTTACCATTCAGCTCGCTGCTCGCTAACTTTTCTTTCCCTTCGGGCATCGACTGTTTGTACTCCTCTCACGATACTCGGCTGCTCGGTGTTCCTTGACACGAGCCAAGAGTTTCTCTCGAAAGGACCAAAACCGTGACCACGTTTCTCATCGAACAAACAAACCCTGAAGATCCTTCACGACCATTGTCCACAAATTGAGAATGACTGGAACGTTTGTTCAGAGACTATATTCGCAACGTTTATCTCTGAACGAAAAACGTTGTAGTCGAAAACTTGAATACCGACGTTACGAACGACCGAGAGGAAAAAGGCGACTATAGCATATTTTGTGCAGATGCGCGTGAGCGAAAATTTGGAAAATTCATCGCCAGAAAAATGTCACGTACAGCAATTATTGCATCCTGTAGCGCCCATTTGTTAAAAGCTTCGGATACAAGCAGAACTCGCTGCTGCAGTCGTGATTCGTGATTTAATGTTACCTTTCGCGTTGAATTTACATTTTTCGCTTCGCACGATATCGGCCAACGCGAAAAATGAAAGCAAGGGGATACCGGTTGGTTGATCGAATACGCGTTCGATATAATCGTGTTTGTAAGAGCATGCGCGTGCGTTATAAAACATAAGTTGGTGGTTGTCGGAGTGGTCTCGTTACGAGTGGAATTCGTCCGAAATAGAGATTGGCTTCGCGTTGGCCACTTGTTACTTTCGATGATCGGTGCGGACAATAGACGGATGGAAATGTTTTTCGATGAATCGGTCACGATGATCGGCAAGAGTAAAATGGTGTAAATTCGGCTTAACGAACACGCGAGCCTGCTATAGTTTCAATAAAAGCGGCAAGTGACGCAGAAGCAATAAATCCTCTGTGGATAGTCGCGGGAGAATTGGTTCCCAATGGTGGTGGCGGAAATGGGAACGGAGGAAGCGGAAATTCGAATTTGGCAGCATCGAGGATGCGGACGGAAGCGCAAAAAGCCGCAGGCTAGGTTTCAGGTATGAATTCCAAAGGAGCTGAGGGAACGATGATACCTCTTACGCGTTCGATTTTATCTTATTTCGTCGACTGTATCGAGCTACGTTCGAGCGTGAACTCGCGCATTTTCACTTACGAAGGTCTGTGCGCGGTTTAACTCGTTCCATCGATGCTGTAGCAGCATCTTTTAAAATGGTTCAAGGCATATCCACCCGGGAACTGTCTCTTTGTTCTTCAACGTTTCGCGAACACTCGACGAAACGTTGCTGACGCGTCCGATATCGGAAATCGTGAATAAACGATTATTCTCCACACTGATCGAGATGACATAATATTTAATCCCTCGTCGGATTATATTTAATTGTTTTGTACGCCTTAAAGTAATTCAAAGGACCTTTTTAAATAATTCTGTAGAATGAAAGGACAAAGCACTCGTAAGTACGAAGAAAGAAACCTCGAGTTGTTTGTCCTGTAACGTATTGGATCGGTCGATTGGTCCGTTACGTTTTAATTTGACTTCGTAGCTCGGGGAATTAACTGCGATTTCGAACTGTGCTTCAACTAAAACTGGGTTTCCGTGATAATCCATCGATCGAGTGGTTTCAGCGAAACGAAAGCTGAAATTCATTTCTGCGGGTAAGATTAACGACAATGAAGCTTCTTTTCGGTTGGCACGTTCGATCGCACGAGCGGTAGCAACTAACCGATTTTTCACCACGTATCGGATTGTTAATTGTTCCCGCTCGAAAGGTTGATCTAGCTTACCTCGAATCGCTCGTGTTCGTTTCGTATGCTTAGTCGGTTGTAATTATCGCGAACTTCGCGGTAAATATTCTTATTTGAAAATTTCCACGTTTCGAATGCGCGAGACTCCGAACATTTGGATAGATTTTGAACGCAAAGTTTTTAGAATAAGCGGAGAACGTAAGAAACTGTATCTCTTCCGAGCCGAAAATCAGAAACGGTAATAAACGTTTAAAGCGACGCTAATAAATGGGCATACGGCTAGGAGATAAAACCGAAACGGCGGGATAAACAGGAACCGAAATGGATAAAGAGCAGAGGAAGATCGTAAAGTGGGCGTTCTGGGAGCTAACATTTGCGAAGCGAATAACATCGAACAGAATGGCCTGTATGACAACGTCCGTTTCGTGGGCAAGATATCCGGACTAGCGGCGTATCGTTGGGCATAAACCCACCCACGTAATTGCTTTTCGGAGCACCCACGGGGAAACCGTTAAAGAAGCTCGGTACTCTATCGATATCGACTCGATCCCGTTTCGCTGTACGATGACGCGTCGAATTTTCGATTACGCTCTATCGAATCTACGGATAAGTTATATTTACGAATTGATCGAGAAGTACGCGTTGCGCGTAGGACACGCGCGAGAACGTTCTTCTTTAAGAAAGATCGTGATAAGGAACGTTCGAAACCAAGAGGCGTGCTCGGAACGATTCCGTGTTTCCGCTCGAAAAACGTACGATGACGAATGCACGGCCGTTAGGCGTACGTATCGGATCGAGGAACAATTTCGTGCGAACGTTCCACTTGGCTCGTTCCAGCTTGCCGGAAAATGCCAACCGCCGCAATATCGGCGCAGCAGTTACGCGAAAAGCCGGTCAGCGAGATCGAGATTTATTCGTGAAATTGAGAATTTGCTGGAACACGAATAGCCATTCGTTGCTGGTCGAGATTGCATACATCAGCCATCTTTCGACTATTTTGCCCCTATCTTTCGCTTCGTCCTTTTTACATCGCTACGGATGTTTGTATCTCGACGAGTCTCGCCAAACGGTCGCGGCGTTCCCTATTTCATTTCTCGAGTCTATTTCGCGCGAATTTCCAACAAACAGATTCGATATCTCGAAATTGACTGAAACGAGAACTTTTCGAACGAAAAGTTAGTCGAACCGTGTTCCGTTAAATCGTCGTTGCGAATCTGCCGCAAAACAGTTTCAAGATTTAATCCAGCCACTCGACGATTTCGTTAACCGGCCAGACGTTGCACGGATAGAGAATCATGCGATATTAACGAATAACCGGAATCGATGGCGTACACGGTTTTGCATTTCCGCGAGGAAGTCGGTGAAACTTTCGTGATTTATGCCGTTCAATTATTTCGCCGTACATTAAACTGACCGTGGAACTTCCGAACAATTTCTGTTCACGGGTAGACGCTGCATCGACCAACATTTTTCGGATCGGGTATGTTTTTTCGTTCTATTAATAAGAAATGTCTGTGCATTTTACGATCGGGTACTCTAATTCGTTTCTGGATTTCTCGAGAAAACTTTGTTACCTCGATCGATCGAGCGTCGATTCGAAACGTTGTTGCTCTATCGATGCATAAACTAAACCAATAGTTTCTACGGAAACGTTTTCCGTCGACGAGTAAAGTGTCCAAGTACTATGAAAGTAGTTGAACCCGCGAGAGAAGTTTTGCCCACGGAATTTTAACCCGGGGAGAAAACCACGGCGTGGAATAATGGCGTGCGAATGGAGAACACAATGACTAGTCGAAGCCGTAATTAGCAAAGTTGCTGGCGTTTCAAGGAAACTCTGTCTCTCCCTCTTTCAAACTCCGTTGCTTTCGTCAAATTGACGGTCGAGACGCGAACGGAGAAAGCTACGTTAATTCGTGGAAACGAGACAGCAAGTTGTTCGAGAAGTCGGTGAATGGGGAAGAAAATATTTTAATTTCAATTAATGGTATGCCAGTGAAACACGGCTAGCTTTCGGAAGAAACAATGAAAGTTGTTCCATGTTCGTTTCGCGTCACGTTAAAGGAACATGATTCTCCAAAGAAGCTTTTCTTTGGCGTTACCGACTGCGGGAAATTGTTCCATTCGTTGATGACGCGACACCGCGTGGCATCCTCAAACTGTTAGACGAAATGAAAGTTCTGCTCGATAAGCAAGATAAAAGCCAGCTTCGACTACTTTCTTCGTTAATAAATGTAACGTTAGATTACACTTTATCTTTCTAAATTCAACGCGACAACTAAAGTTACAAGACCGCTAAAGTTCCGCTCGCATTTTCCTTTGATCGTGGTATAAGTTTTAACGAGCACAATAAGGAAGTTAAAAAAAGTGGCATTTACCAATGGGTTTTCCTGTCTGCAACGTACAACGAATCGTTCGTTCGTGTAACGATCAAAGTTTCCGTTGGTCACGGAACAAGCGTTTATTGGGTTTCGTCGATGGCGGGCAGATCAGAGGACCGAGGTCGCACGAATTTGACAACATTGAAATTGATAAGTTCGCGAGAAGCGAACCGTTCGTCTAGAACGGTCAAGTTTGTCGGAGGTATATCCCGTTCAATTTGTCAAAGGTGTAAAGTTCGCCGACGCTGAAACGCGATAAACTGATCGGTTCGTCAGCTTGTCCGATACGGTTCACCCTTATGCGAGTTCGATTCGTTTAACTGGACAAACTGGAAAATGCGAAAGCCGTAACAGGTTTGCTAGATCACGCGTTCAATTACACAGGCGTTTTACTAGCTACGCGTAGAACGACCCACAGGTTGGACGATTAATCGTTGTATAATAGATCGAAAGTCCAGATAATACGCTTTCACGATATTCGATGTCGATCGTGAATCGAAAATCCTAAGTAAACTTTTTAATTGCGAAAACAAATGATAACTGTTAAGTATCCTAATAAATTGAAATTTTCCAGCGAAACGTAAACATCGACGAAGAAATCGGACAGTCGAGAGTAACTGCAGGTTATCGACACGATTCCGTGTTGACTTAGGACCAAGAGAGAACCGTTCCATATTCGGTTTAGGTGGGGAGAAATCGAAGAACGCTTTATTAGCACTTTCGTGTTACGAGCAGGTAGAACGTCTATCGAGATCGTTTCGTTAGGGAGCGTAATCGCGACGATCTTACGATTTCGCGTTGCTAATGAGCTATTAAGCAATTGTGGACCGTGTTCCTTGCCCGGAGGACGAGTTGCAACTTCCGGTTATGCAGAGATAAGAAGTTCCTTCCTGAGAGCATGAAACTTGTTATTATGGTTTCGCGGTGAGCCTCGTAATTACGATTATCGCGGGAAAATTTTAGGCAAATTAACCCCCTTCGCGGATACTTTATTAACGCTCTAAAACGATAACGGCAACTTAACTTACGAGCGTCGTTTTGCCGTATTCTAACAGGAAATTGTCGTCGTTTGATACGAAACGAATTAATCTATAGGTATCAACTCGTTATCGTTCCCTGTCAAGATTATTCCAGTCGCTCCCGTCCCGTCGACTAAATTATATCAATCATTAGGCGAACGCGCGTCGACCGCAAATCCCGGCAAATACTCGACTACACCGAATCACGCGATGTCGCAAAACAATAATTTATTAATCGATCGAACGATAACGGGTCGCTGATGAATCCACGGAACTGACGATTCAGCCGCACTTAGATCGTGCAATAGTATTATCGGTCACGGTCTAGCGTTACGTATTTCCCTTGGGTGCTGCTTCGAGATCGCGATAACTCGGCTTCTGGCCACGAGCCTACCTATACCAGGCTTAGTTCCAGCGACGCGTCAAACTCGATTTTCACCGCTTAAACGATCGTTCCCAGGGATTACAAGCTGCGGAGGACAGGGCTGACAACGAGTGGTCCTTGCCGAAAACTCGGTCGAGAAGCTGCGCTTCGATCGATTCGATACTCTAAGTGGATGCAACTTTTTATCTCGGTACAATCTTTTCACGATTTTAAGTATCAAGATTTAATTGAACCCTGTTCAATTCGTCGCGTCTCGATTCGGCTCGAATCAACCTGACCCCATTTTGATCGAGCGTTCTTCGATTCTACGCACTTCGATATCTCTTACAGATCATTCGTCAACTATATAAAATAAAAGATAAAAGTCAACATTTCTTGCTCGTCGACGAATCGAATGAAGAATATAAGATCTTTTATGCCGTGAAATCCGCAGTCTCCAACGACGGACCTGTGCGCATTTTCTGGTCGAAAAGGAGTCAGCGAATACGTGTTTGAAGCACGGAAGTCCTCGGCGCGCTAATAGCGAGGGTCACGATCGCGAGAAAGCTGACAGACACCGATTAAAGCCGCCTTCGTCCCATCTTCTCGTCGCGTCGCGTCGCGTCGCGTCTCGTCTCGCCTCGTCTCGTCACGTCGAGACGTTATTTTCTTCCAACGAAGCTTCTTCGAGATCTCGGACAAAACGGATTTTAATTCAAATTCAATAGAACGTCGCGCGGCATTTATGAATCGTACGCGTTGGGGCACCGCAGTCTTATTCTTCCCACGAGATAAAAGAACGCTCGATTTTTTCATTCTCTTCTATCGAGAATCTTTTGGTTCGAGAAGTCGGTTGTCTGTGAACACGATAGCATCGAGGAATCACAGTTTACTATCGACTGCTTGGGAAATTTGAATAATACGCGGAATAAGGAGCCTCATTATCGCCAAGATTCTTTTCCTTTTCCTACTCTTGCTTCCTTTTTTTTCTTTTTTTCTTTTTTTCTTTTTTTCTTTTTCGCGTGAACGGAGCACATTGAATCGTCGGTGGAGAGAGGACGAGGATATTCTGTGGACACGTTCGACGGAGAATTGAATGAAACGACTGAAAATACTTATACATTTTACATGACGAAGAAATGGGAAAGAAAAGAGGGTCACGGAAGAATGAAGTTCGATCGAAGATTTTCTTTCGACCGGTTGGCCATCGAATTCCTTGCTCGAGCTTCGTTACTTACAACGGCCGACGGTGAATAAACGGGTACAATGGTGCTGGTTCGTTGCTCGTTCCGAAAGCTACCCGTAAACGATTGTTTCAGACTTGGAGCTTTTTAACCTAGATTCGGATGGAACGAGCGGTCACCGTTTAAAACGTCAGCCAACGAAGACTTGTCGGATAATTACGGAAGGAACTTCTTAATCCCGTTAAAAACGGTACACGTCTGCTAGGATAGGCCGGTAGAAGTTTCTCGGCAGAGAAGGACGAGGGAAGAAGGAAAATTCCCGTTCTCTCGGACAATTGCTGCAACCGTTTTCGAGCATTTCGAGACGACGAGAGGGAAATACGATGCTTGACACGTTTCCGTAGGCGGCAAATGAATTATACTCCGGCTAGAATTATTTCGTTGTCTGCTATTTGCTTTTTAACGTCTGAAGGTCCATTTATATCCGTAGACGTTGAGAAGTTACAGGCATGACAGTTTCGCCGAGAATCGCGCCGACAACGAGAGGTGCGAACGCGTTTTCGATAGACAGTCGATTTCGCGGGAGAACGAATTAGAATTTAACAAGATACTTTGTCACCGATTATTATCGCACATTCTTCCAGCATACTTTCCTCTCCATCCAAGTAAACTTTACCGTTTACTCGCAGTACGTAAGCTAATATCTCTCAGCTTTCGGATTTCCATTCGGAACTGTTTCTCCGCGTTCATGGACTTCCCCGGCAAGTCCGTATATCTCCTAGTTTGCACCAATTAAGGTTATCTGGTGCTAACGCGTGTTATCTCGGTATAACATCGGCTCGTAGACGCGTTGCCGAAATGTATTCTACATTGAAAACCGGATGCTTTCTTAGTTTCTTGATATACTTATTTGCTAAACGCGTAAAAAATTGTTCAATCCGAAAAACTAAATATCGTAACGTGGAAGTGAAATTTTTCCAGGTTTACCATAATTGGGCTGTAAAGTACGCGTGCAGAAGATTTATACGGCAGTGTATTACGCAACTTCGCTTACGTAGATTAACGTAGATTAAAAATGGGTATTAAACGATGAAAAGCTACGTATACGAAAATTACGAACACGCGTTACCGATCGGCAAAGTATTAAAATGAAATTTCGTGCTAATTCATGCAAGCTCATCGAATAACTTATATTCGTGTCGAGTAAAAGCGTATCGCGCAGAAAAAGATCCGTTAATTATTCGTATTCGTTTTGTAAGCAAAATAATACAAAGAAAAATGCAGCATCTCGCTCACGATTAATTAAAAACTACCAGCTCCAGAAGTTGGCGAAACGCGATGACCTATCTGTCCTAGCGAATTCCAGCAAATAAAAGTGACTGCTTTGAAGCGTTTCGTTTATCCCGACCACCTGAAAGAGCAATTTTGTCGGTTAAACTCGTTCTGGATGACTCTACATCGTCGCAGTGCTTCAAAAGCGACGTCGCTGCAAGACGTGGATTAAATAAACGGTGCCGAGCTAAACAATTCCGGCTAAAAGTAGTCGAGACCACGCGAAAGCTGGACTTTTTAAACACTTCGCTTTACAGCTTAAAGAGGCTGTCACTTTTTTTGTGAAATTAGCATAACAGACCGGTAATGACCCATCTCGCGTTTCGAGTCCGCGAAGAAAGGTTTATCATATTCGACTCTTCGCTGTAATTAGTTATTACGTGGCATAGTACTCGCAACGTTCCACAGCTTTTCGCCGTGGCCGTGTACTAGATGTAACTAGCACTCGGCGTGTTAATTAATGAAAATTTCATCGGCGTTAAAGCGAGATTCCTTTCAATTACATTAAACCTGAGCCATGACCGTTGATTTCGCGTTTTCTACCACCGCGTGCACAATGATTGAACCGTAAGGTTTCATCGTCGTTCGCTCGCTTTATCTCGAATTAATGAGCTGCTCGCGGAACAGTCGGAGCGAATGCGTTTCAATTAAATCCGTAGGAACGCGAGTAGGCAGCGCCGTTGTCGCGTAAGAAATTACCTTCTCCTTCTTTTTAACTCGCTACGACGTCGATTCGTATAAACTTTCGATATTTTCACCGACTACTTTTCAATTTATTCGGCATCGATTAGGCAAGTCAGGTGGATAGAATTGTAGGGAAACTGGCACTGAAGCGCTTGTAATTCGCTTTGTAAACCGACTCCTATTCCGCAAGCACGATCAGCGTGGACTTTGACGCTTCGGTTCAACGACCTCGTCGACTCGAATGATCGCCGACTCGAGTCGGAAACGAGTAATTGGCCCGTTCGATATAATATACAGATAATCGATGTATTTCTACGACATCGTTCTATAATAATTTCTGGTCACTTGGACTGTTGATTCTTAAAATCGATAAACGAGTTATTTAATCCAACCTCTCCTCTGATCATCCGATGTTCGCGATATTTTGCCAATTTCCGATTATCCTGTTTTCACGATAATTCCTAATTAGAACTGGCCACTGGCCGTTACCTAATCCCTAATCGTCCTATCTTCGCGGTAAACTGTCAAGTACACGAAGCATTCTCTACTGTTCGTTACCCAATTTCTACTAATCCTATTTTCACGGTGTTAAAAATTACTCTCGGCAAGAGGTTAGTATCGCTCGAGGGAGTAGCAAGGAGAGAATCTCGTTCGATAAGGCTCGAAGTTTGTCCGGAGAGACCGTGTGTTCCGATAGTACGGCTAACTGTTATTAACGATCGCAAGAGCCATCGGGGGGTCCTTTTGTTTCGCGTTCAACCGGAGAGACTATGTTCTCCTCCTATGTATAGGTGTGGTTGTCGTTCAAAGTCGCATTAGGAAGCTAGGACAGCGAATAATCGGAGACAGGGAGGTCGCTTGCACCAGAGTATATTGAGATTCGGAGAACTCGATAAAGAACCTTCTGCTTTCCTGTCTGCGCGTGCTCGTCCAGTTCTACGCTTTCTGATTTCAGCGTTCGATAAAACTATGCTAACTGTTCTCTGCACTCCATCAAAATCTTACGAACTCGGAATGTTGTTTCCTTTTTATCGAAACGCATTAAATTTAATTGATCCCTTAACACTGGCCAAGGCATATTGAACGAAATAAAAATAGATTTGCCTCGTAACGATGATTACGATGATTATTTGCCTAGTAAAGATAACGATGAAAAATTGTTGAAAATATTCGAGTTCTTATCTTACACGGTACGGATACGTTCGTAGAAAGATCAACAAGTGCTACTGCCTGATCAATACCGTGTCATTTCACTTGCTCGACGAGAGTGGAATTTAAGATCGTCCCCAAAGGGGTAAGTCGAAGGGTTTCGATGTTCCTGAAAATGCGTCGAAACGCATGATTTTCAAGTCTTTTCGGACTATTCTCAAGAACGAAGGAAAGCTCGAAGGATAGATTCGAAATCGGAGTGAGTCGAACTTATAAACTTGCCTAGCCCGTTTACCTATCGAAACAACGGTGGCTGGATCGATCTTGACCCGAATATTACGATCAGATATTCGAATGTTCGCGAACTTAACGATATTCAGAATTGCTCGAGTGTTTTCGTTTGCTAATTATTTAATCGAGTTGAATTTCATAACAGTTAGCGACGTTTTAGCTAATTTTAATTAAGGGTTCGGGTTTTGTTGATTTTACAGGTGCGATCTTCACGGAAGATCAGAAGGACAGTCCGTCGGAGCTGGCGTTCAAATACGCCATCTATAAAATCAACAAGGACAAAACTCTGTTGGCGAACACGACGTTGGTCTACGATATACAATACGTACCTAAGGACGATTCCTTCAGGACGTCGAAGAAAGGTGAGCCGCACGAATGGTATCGATAAATAAAATTGATTTTGAATTTCGAAATTTCAGGTTTCGGACATATCTGTCCGAGAGAAGACTCGTGTATACGGAAGGACAATTTTACTCTTTCGAAAAAGTCCTCTCTTTGATCGTTTTAAGATAACGGATAGACAAAGTGTGCCAGTTTCCCTGCATCCTCGCTGTTCGTCCGCCACACAATGAAGCGTATTTAACGCCTCGAAACAACTCGAGTGAAAACATCTCGACACGAAAACGTTACGACGTCGATAAGACACGAATTCCGTATCTGATAAAAACGAGGCGCTCTCGAGGCCCTGACTCTTTCTATTTCGAAGCTTAATAAACGCCAAAAGGTTGGGGACAAGAAGATTTCTATTCGGGGAACCCTACACGAGTCTGATTTTCATCTTCGATACGGTCAAATGATAAAAGTTACGTTCCCCGAATGTTCATGGTTAGCTCCGTTCATGGCTCGTAACTTTTTATTCTCCGTCGCGAAGTCTGGAACGTAAACGTGAAATAGTATCTTTGCTTCCTCCGACGACAATCGCATCGATAAAGATATAGCCTAATACATCGTCGAGTCGCTAAAACGCGCTATCATTGAAAATTCGATCGAAGCAATTTTAACGAGAAAGAAGGAAACGACAGGCGAGCTAGCGCATACTGGTGAGGTGAATAGGGAACGGCTAGTCATAAGAAGAAATATATGCAAAATAATTCCACGGGTGTATCGAGTCGCCGTGAAACCATAACAATGTTTCTTGCTGGTCGATCGTACGTAGCCTGGCGAACATAAATTGCGAGCCGTAAATTCGACGGGGCGTTGATAAATTTCCAACAAACTTCTATTCGCCGCGAATGTATACATATATTCCATGGCGGATACCGACTGGATTATTGGAACTCGAAGCCGCTTCATTTCCCGTGTCGAGTACTCTTCACGGTGTTCATTTAACCGACACCGTTGTTGCATATGTTCGCGCATATCGATGTAGCGCGATGAAATATCAACTCTTAAGTAATAAAGCTTTTCAGTCCGTTACTAAAAAATGCTCCTCGAGCCTACAAATAGTACATAGAACGTTAGTACCCGTTGGTCGGTGTTTATTCTGAGCCACTTGCACGAAATATGCGGCACAATCAAATTCTGATCCTTCGACTCGAGTTCCTTTCAACGAACTAAACATCGAAGTAGTAGCTTTAACGCGTTTGAAAACATGCCGTCGGAGCAGCTTCGTAGACCGTACTTACTCTTCGGCACCTCTCGTGAATCTCGTTTTCAAATCTAGAATGACGATCCTCTTCGCGTGGTAAGTACGCTCGCGACGTAGCCGACAAGCCGCATCCGCGTCAGCTTTCGCATTTAAAGACATTCGAGGCTCGTCTGAAAAGATTTTCCATTTCCAAAGCGGTCTCGTCTCTATCTCTCTCTCTCTTTTTCGCTCGCTAAGAATCTCAGCCTCGGGTTTCCTTTCCGTTTTTACCTTCCTTTTCTCTCCACGACTCTATCCTTACTTTCGCGACTCTTCTTTCACGATAAATCTTCGATGCGAAGGGACTGTCGGCCTTTTTTTTTTCTTCTTTTCTTTCTCTCTTTCCCTCTTCCG
The DNA here is from genome assembly GCF_050947335.1 of Megachile rotundata. Lineage (NCBI taxonomy): Eukaryota > Metazoa > Arthropoda > Insecta > Hymenoptera > Megachilidae > Megachile > Megachile rotundata. Next base: position 18,236,291 of record NC_134989.1, on the reverse strand, counting down.
GTAGCGCAACGCGAGGTTAATGTCGCGTACAGGTCGACTCAGCTCTCTGGCGAAAGCTAATGTTCCGTCGTGGATTCGGTAGGAATAATCTTTCGCGCGTCGAGAGACTTTCGAGCAAGAATATTTCTTGTCCTTCCGTTCGCTGCTCGAATACGTCTATTTGACCGTGAAATGTTCCCGAAATTTCAACCGCGAGGCCACTGTAAATTCATTGAAAAGTTACAGTTTTCTTTGCAAAATAGTTCGTAATATGCTCGAATCTTCTTATTATAAGCAATTAAGATTATCGAAAGCAGATACATTCGTTAATGCACAAAGGATCCCGACAATTACGTTCGAAGAAGTGACGGCTTACGGTCGAGATGTCGCTCAAGGAAGCGTAAGACACACTGAAACGGAAGAGAGAAACGAATCCTCAAAATTCATTGAATAACTTCTACGAGTCCCTTTGATACCGCGAGGCGGAACATTTTAATGGAAGCTTCCCTTTATTACCGGCAAACTTTCCTCCCTCTCGACACCGTAACTGCTTCTTTGTCAGCTGGACGGCCATGGTATCCTCTGATTCTGCAGAAAATCTGCCAATCCTTTATTCGATTCTCTAGGAAATTGCGAAATGTCTTCATAATCGCGATCTTCTCCGTATCTTTTATCTTTTAATTATAAGTATTTTCAATTTAAACGATTTAATCGCGTCCATTATTTGCCGTTGAAAATAGAAGAACTCGTAACGCCTAGTGAACTTTCCACTTTTATACGAAAAAAAAAGGCGAAAAATGGCAATTTCATAAGATTCTTATTCCTTCGAACGAGATGTAAAAGGAATGTCCTCTAGCATCGAATCCTATCGACTACGAGAAATTTGATTTATCGTTGTTCTCCTGTTCGTCGCCGACGGCACGACGAAAAGTGAGACCCGTTCGCGACATCGAGACATTTCCCTGTTATCCTCTTGATTAAGTCGAACGTTACGCTTGTCCTGGCTAAATAAGCTTGGTTGGTTCGTTAAGAAATATGTAGCTGTTTTCGTTAACGAACCGACGCTATCTCACGAGTATCGCGCGATGTTTCAGTGTTTCCAGACGACACCGAAGCTTTGCTAGCTGCCTCCAGAGGTTTCTCAACACTTTGACGCGACTCAAACAGATTTATGCGAAGAAGCTTAACTAGTTTCTAATTAATTTTACTTGGCTAATTTAATCCTCTGGTGCTTCCTCTATGGTGCTCACTGCACGATAGCCAACGGTAAAGTTTCATAAATAAATTTTATTTTATTTATTTGGAATATCTTCGCGAATTCGATTTCGATTATTCGTATACAACTTTTTATTCGTGTCAGAAGTTTCAAATTTCTTTCATAACCGTTGTACCGGTTCTAAAACCGTTCAACCTCCGGTAAACCGAATAAACTGAGCGAACGTTAGGCCGCAAAAGATCGCTTTCGACAAACAAGTAAAGGAAAAATTACCACCGTTTATCATAATTTTGGGACGCATAAAGGGATAATGTAAAGGAATGATCCAAAGAAAAACATGAAACGATAAACGCGCGTTTAATGTCCAGCCGTTGAAACATAGCCGAGTCCGTTCACGAGAAGGAAAACGCTGGCAACCGTACGCTTCCGGTTGACTTGAATCTCCTGTAAAACTCTCGCGTTATGTTTGCCGTGGCATGGAAATAGAAACAAAACTATCGGGGTTTTGTTCGAGCTTCAGAGACCACGGTCCAAAAGAAACGCGTCCGGCGGGAAGAAGTAAATTAAAAACACGACTACTCGCCGCGCCGCGCCGGTGCGCTCGACAAAAAGCACAACCGAATACTTTTTTAACGTTTCCACGTACTTTTCGAATAACAAAACAGATTCCTCGTTAGCGTATCCTCTGTGTACGGAATATCGAGACTTCTATTTTAAATTATCGAGCATATTATATCCCGATAACGGTAATGAAGCGTTAATTCGATTTGACGCGAAATAGCGGCACGTTCGGAGCGATCAATTCGGGGTTAAGTGAAAGCAGCAACGTAAACGCAGAAACGATGAGTCAGACGATCGACGTGGCACTCGAACGGGCCAGATCAGAGAGCAAAGAAAAGTCTCGTGAATAATTCAACGAGCACGGACAAAGCAGAATACTTGGATACGACGAAATCCCAGCCGAGAAATCGAACTCATCCATTCTCGTTCCTAGGCTACCTTTACACGCGTGCCAACGATCATTTTCCAATGCGTACTGCAGCTGTATCGTAACTGAAAGGATAATGGATCAGGAACCCATCAATATATCAATTTTCTGTCCATTTTCCGCGATATTCGCTTATAGAGAACAACGATCTCGTCGATCATCCGATGCCATCGACATTTTACAATTTATACTTTACAAATATGTATAATGTTAACGTGTTCCGTTCTATCGAATATACATATTCTTATATTTGTTAAGAAGACATTTCTATTTAGACATTTCTAAAGCGACGCTTCGTTTCGTAGCTTGCAAGCAGCTGTCCAGATCGGTTCAGGGGATCTTCGGACCTTCCGATCCTCTTCTGGGTGCTCACATACAAAGTATATGCGAGGCTCTGGACGTCCCGCACCTAGAAGCTAGGGTCGACTTCGAACCGACGTTTAAGGAGTTTAGTATAAACCTCTATCCCTCGCAGGACCACTTGAACAAAGCCTTCAAGGATCTCATGTCTTTTTTAAACTGGACCAAAGTGGCAATTATCTACGAAGAGGACTACGGTAAGCTATTTTACTATTTCGGCCGGTATAGAAAACGATTTTCTCGATCGATCAAAGAAGTTGGTTATTTGGGAATCTGGAAACGGAGAAATATAGTGATTCGGAAATTTCCAAGTTCAGTCATTAATACCACAAGGTATTAAAAATTTAAAAGCACATGTAATCATGGCGAGTTTGCATCTATCGTTTACAAGGAAAACTTTCGGTTAGCCGATTAAACGTTCCGTCTGATCGAATGGGTACAATATGCTTTTGTGTTGGAGAGTTTTGCAAAAATTTCTATCCAAATTTACTCCGCTTCTTGCTTAACTAAGCCCGGCGAACTCTAATGGAATTGCAAGCTCGCGACGCAGCTCGACCACAGAATTTCGATTAGTGGTTGGCTGCGGCATGACAGACGAGTTCGCGTTAGGTATATCGTTCGTTTCGACACGAACGACACACTCGAAGTGAGAAAAGCGCGTGAAGCTCGCAAGTGAAAGAGAGAGAGAGTCGAAACCTCGGAAGGTGAGCATTGAGACTTTACGCTACTGAAAATTAGTTATCGTCGTGGAAGATTAATGATCGTGGAAGCTCGATGAACTTCGAGTACAATTTGTAAGATTTACCGTTTAAACGGTTAAAATCGCCAAGACTTTCTCTCGACACGTTCGGGCAACGAAGAGCTTCGGTAATTTCTAAATAAGATACGATATCAAAGATGTTATATGATTAGATAGAACGAGTGAGAAAATGGAAAATGAACCGTGAAATTGTCGATTAACTACGGAACACCGGGTATTTTGGTGGTAAACGAAAAATCAGTCGCCCTGCTGACAAATCTTGTGCGATTTTACGCGACAGAGTTCCGTTATGCGCGTGTGCGGATGACAGGCCGACATTTCAGCATCGCGCAGACATCAACTTCCGCCGGCTGAATCCGACGGCCTATTTGCATAGGGGCGCATCACGCAGTTAAAAAAAAGGCAGCGTAATGACTAGTCTGTATGACACGGTACGCCATCACCGAGAACGTTGTTCCAGTGATTCCTTGGAGAGCTCTACTCGTACGTTTGAAAATCTACTTGTGCCTCTGATATTTGCTTCGTTGTTCCGACACCGGCGCGATCCTTGCCATTGCCTCAACTTTTTTGCACATAAATTTTACGCTATCGCGAACTTTGAATTTGCTTGGAAATTTACTTATAACTTTGATACTCTACGAAAATACGTATTCACGGACACTTTGTTAAAAGTGACTCGATTGTCGAGGTATAGAATAATCGTTATTCGAAATTACCTTCCTTGATTGGACGACGTAATCGTCTCCTCTATAAACGAAGAAAAGACTGAAAAAAACCGTCGGTTTTTACGTCACCTTGAAGACTATGACAACGTCGATCATAAATTCCTTCGCCGGCTTACGGTATCTTCTTGCAACAGGGCGGCAGTTGCTATCTTGGAGAAAAAATCTTATTCCGGGCAGTATTTTGTCGAAATTCGAATTAATCTTCTAACTAAATGCTGCTCGTGAAAAAGTAACTTTTATGCCATTCAATTATTTCTCCGTAACGTTATACAATGTCTCTGGTGAAGTAAAAGACTCGACGAACCCGTAGTTAAAATTCTTCGAAAAAGATAAAAGAAGGGTGTATTCCTTTCCGATTCTTCTTCACTGCATGTAGTTTTTGCATTGTGCAACGCTACCATAAATTTCTTGCTACGCGTATCGTTCAACCCTTGGCTCGTCCGAGTTGTACTTTAAACCAGACTTTACCTCATACCATAACCCTTGTAACCTCTCTTCTCCTTTCTGTCTACCCTGTTGTGGCTTGAAACGTATACCGAAGTACAAGCAGGAAACCTGTGTGCGGGTGCATTCACCGGAAACCGGCGAGCGATAATTGGAAACCACGTCTAAGAAGAGGCTTGTTATCTTTCAATTTCGCGTTTCAGCGATGCTAACGGATAAATTATTTCACGGGATCATTCATTATTTAACGCGTTGATTGCTATCAAGTTTATCGGTTAGGGTTAAGCCGAATAATAATTCTCTTCGGTAATAAGTTCTCTTTTACGCTACTAAATTTTCTTCGCTTTTAACTTTATCACGGATATTTATTAACTCGAAAATTTGTAAATTTCCAAAATTTTTCATATGTTGAGTCGACGATTTACGAAACGATAGAACAAATTATGACGAACGAACGGAACCATTTTGAAATACGACCTCTTGTAGCCACACCGTCGAAAAGAAAAAGAAATATTTCAAATTTTCCACGACTCTTCCGGCTATTTCTGTTATGTACGATTAGTCGGTCTTCGAGTCGGTCGCGTGGAGATTTAATGCGACGGAAAGGTCGATGACCATTTTCCAAAGCGCTTTCCGAACGGGTCAGTGGATTCGTGAATTCGAATGGGTGACGGCAACCTGTCGAAAATTTTCGACGAACGTTCGCGATCACGCGATTGAAAATGAAAAGCGTCATAGCCAGCCGACGATCGACATCGACTAGCTCGCGATTTTCTGCGACGAAGCGAAAATCATTTAACGCTTGACCCTCGTTCGAAATCTATTCTTACAACGATCGTTGTAAAAGACTCGTTGAAATTTTCTAGCGAATTTCTCCCGTCGAGCACTGTACTTGGAGTAATATTCCTTATTTGTTCCCAGGATTATTCAAGTTACAGGACCTCGTGAAATCACCGCCTTCCACGAGGACAGAAATGTATATTCGACAGGCAGGTCCTGGATCCTATAGGCAAGTGCTTCGAGAAGTAAGACACAAGGAGATTTACAAGCTCATCGTCGACACCGATCCCGCGCACATGCAACAATTCTTTCGAGCGGTGAGTCGATCGTTTGATCGGTATCGCGAAACGATATTCAATACCCTGAGCGAGTATTAAAAGTTCGAAACGTCGATTGCCATCGCAGTCCTTCTATTCTGTAAGTAGGAAGGAACAGAGAACGAGTGAGAAGTAATTATAGCTTGCAACTTAAACGGGATTAAACGGCAATCAAGTAGCAAACGAAATGGTTTATTTCGAAAGTTTAACGAAAGTTGCGAGCAAGCAACACTCTGTCGAACGAATTCATCTTGTTACTTGTTCTGTTATTCGATTGCCTCGAAATCTCCTTTGGTATTATTCGTTTCTTGACCGTAATTTCAACGCGAAATAATAAGATAACAGAGACCGAAAAGGATTCCGAGCGCTAAGAGGAAGGCAATTTGCTCGAAACGTCGTCGCAATTAAATTTAGCGATAGTCTCGAAAACTCGAATTCTAGGCTATTCTTCGACGTTTCGCTTTTTCCTCGATAAGACACTTAGATTCTCCCAAGCTGATTCACCGCGGCTACGGTCATACGGAATGAATTTTTCTGCACGAGTGGATCGTAATACCAAATATATTATTTATTCATTGTTTCGCTGGTTGCCGTTGCAAAAAACGAGGCGAAGCGGAAGTTTAAAATCGTTTAAAAAAATACAAGTAAGGTAGGAAAACGTGAAGCGGCTTTCGAATGTGGAAACCCATCTTTTATTTCGTGCTCTTTTTTATCGCTCTGCAATAAAAATCTGTTAACTAAAACATCTATAATAGACAAGTACAAAACACGGTTAAAAATTTGATTACCTGCCATCGAAAACAGCCATACGCACTCTGGCACTGGTCAATTTTTTCAGTCGCGATCTCTTAACAATTTAATTGTTCGATTCGATGCTTTACATCGTTACTTATTGAACGCGTATGAAATTGACAATTTCAAAAGGTAATCGACGAAACAAACGTACTGTAAAATAGCTCCGAATAACGTATTAATTTGCAGCTGATGATATAACGAAAATATCCGGATAAACGTTTCATCTATATTCTTTGTACTAATTGACTGCCTTTTTACAGTTTAATTCGATACGAAATATCCAATTGCCGAGTGATTAATTTTATATTAATATCGATGTAAAGTTTATGTAATTCGTGTTCGATAAACGATAAAGTCCAGCGTGGCACGTATTATTTATACGATTCATCGACTCGTGTTATACTTTTTATAGCATTGCGAAATTGACCATTTTGCATAGAATTTTTGGATAAGAATCGAAATATGCTTCGAAACGAGGAGAATCGTGAAAAATTATTGGTAAGGTTCGATCGATCGTGACTGAGAAGAAGCCACGATCGAGGCAGAGAAACCGATGCTTTCCGCAATTATCGGTCCTTTTATCCGCTAGAAAAATATGCATAATCCTCGAGAGCCGACGCGATGTGCCGGAAATTGCACGGTACCGTGAACCGTTTTCCGTCGAAACGATCGCACAGTTTTAGAGTTTTGGAGTTTCGTCGACGCGCAGGACAAAAATGTTCTCCTCGTTTATTCGAGGGAAATCTGCGCCTGGTGCAATTGGCTTTTACGATGAACTCGCGTATAAAGGGATTATCGCGTGCAATTCGGCACGAATAACGCAACGATCGCGAGAAAGAAGAAAATGTTTTTGCCCGAAATTCATCGGAATTATGAAGAATTTTTGGCATCCCGTTCTCTTCGATCCGATCCGGCCTAGAGCTTAAATTTCCTTACGATTCTCGTATCGTAATGTGCGCAAATGAAAACGAAAAAGAATTGAAACATACTCGATATAAATCTGTTATAGGATAAAAAGCGAAGCAAGAGCATTTCATATCCGGCTTTACGGATCATTGCCTATTCAACTCGACGAGAAGCCGGTGAAATTTGTTCAATTTTAATTGCACCACGTTTATTAACGGGAAGTCGATGGATAGAAGGACGGAATGGTTTCATGGTTCGAATTCCATCCTCGGTTCTCGTTGGATCCGTCGAGAGGGGCAATCTTGGCTCAGACGTGGTCGAAGGAAACCCGTTATTTGCATGCTTGGTCCATTGGGAATTCCTGCGGATATTCCTCGTTGCTTGAGTAATCAAAAAACGTTCAGGCTTTCTTACGATCCTCACTGTCTTTGCGCGTTTCAGCCGCTCCTTCTGCCCTCTTTTATGAATAAAGTCATTTTCTAGGGTTCTTTTTCAAAAAATTCCCTCGATTTTTCCTTTAAGCAAATTCTTTTTCATCGGAAACCGTAACAACGAGTCGTGATTATGTTCTACGAGAAAAAAAAGTAAAGTATATTATTAACCGTTTGGAAATGTCGAAATTTCAATATTTCAATATTTCAATATTTAAAGTATTCATACTTAACATTGTATTACACGTACACTTAAGCATCGGCAATATATGTAGATAGTATCGATTATTTAAGGCTTCCATAAGACTGAAAACGAAAAGTTACGAAGCAAATGTTTTTGTCGAAAATTACGATCGTATTGGAAAGATAAGGTATTAGACGGCGAAACCTTCCGATGGACCACTTTAACCGATTGCGTTCGTCGATCGTTTAGAAGATTCTTCCCTAAACGCGATGCTAAAGTGGTTGTCGTACGAATACAGTTTTATCTACACTATTCGGGGTGTTGGAAATAACGCAGCAGTGACTTGATACTGAAACTATAAATAAGATGATTCGGGTCGATGGCTACGCGTATTTCAATAAATATTCGTCGTACCTTGGAAAAAAATGACAAGTTGAATTCCCAAGGTTATACGATTTTATATTTCGTGTTCTTTTACTCTCGGTCAATCTTCTGGTACGAAAAGAAAAAACTATTTTTATTGTTATTTTCTGTAGCAAATAACAATACGTCGTGAAACATAGAGAGCAAAAGGTATATACGCGACTAATTCGAGCCGTTCTCTGCTTTTCAGATACTCCAGCTGCAGATGAACGATTACAGATACCACTACATGTTCACCACGTTCGTAAGTATTTGTTTAGTCTCTGGTATACTGTTTTCGCGATGAAAGTTAGAACTCGCCTTTGCAACCTTTCCGAGGAAACTCGCTGTACACGGTACACGGGTACGGTCCACGAACCCTTAACCCTTTTCAACTGTTCCCGTTTTCTATCGATTGCCACGTTCTTATAGTATTGTTTCGATACTTTTCAACATTCCAATAATTCTACGCGTTCGTATTAAATTTATGAAATTATTCCGAAGCAATCACCTTGATACCCCCCGAATAACAATTATTTGTCGACTAAACCCAAATTAAGATGGACAATTAACGGATAAAAATTTTGTGATGCTATTGCGTAAAATCTGGGAACTTGAATCCGTTGTTGTACACGCCATTGAATTTCCAGCTGCAGAGCGGTTCAACAAAATAGAAATTTATTTGCGTTCGATATTCGAGGACAATGCTCGGCCGCATTTGACGTTCGAAATCGTTGCAAATCCATTAGGTTTTCGATTTTCAACGAGCACTCTGCTATTTGAATTTGAATCGTGTAGCTTCTGTAGGTGACGCGTCTGGCTCGGAAACACGATTTGCAAAAATATTCGAAATATATATATACATACATATATGTTTGTACAAAAACGAAAAATGCGTAGAGGAATATATGTATGATAAAATTGAAGAGAATTTTCTTAAAGACGAAACCGTGTGTATATAAAAGTACTATCAATCTTTTATCTAATAGCGTCGACCTTTTCTTGTTCAATGTTTAACGATTACAGGAACGCTCGTGTCGTGCAATCAGCAATCACGTAAAAAAATCGCGATCAGAGGTTGCGTTGGAAATGAAAAGAAACATCGGGACGGTGTTGTTACACTCTGTCGCAACGTTTATTCGGACAGGTGATCGTGCGAGTATCGGAATTTCGATAGACCAGTAAATTGTGCGATCGTGTTCTCCGATACGAACACATCGTTCACGAATTGACACGAATTAACCGGATGGTGTTTGTCTATCAATGACCGCCTCGAGTGAATTTCACCGTGAAATTCTAAATGTTCGTGTAATCCTCGATCGCGAGTTGCAAGCCTGTCAAGGCTCGTTTAACGCGTAAAATTAATTAACAACGATCGCGAATCAACATATCGCACGTTGCTTTTGGCGCGGTACAATTAATGATCGATTAATTAATAGACGAGGAAGATCGTGACTTTACTAACGGATCAGTGCTCCTTTAACGCCGTGAATCGCCGCAGCGGCCGATCAATTTCGAGTGGACGAATTAATCTGTTCGAAACAATTAGAGCCGCGAATCGTTACGACGTTCATGACCGAGTAAATATCGATGAAGAATTCGCGAACGAGCAACGAGCGAATAATCGAAATTACGAGTTCAGGCCAGATCATTGTTTCGTCGTGCGTTCTATAACCTATTATTCCATCGTGACTTGTGAGAGAATAAACTTGAGGGTTCTCTATTTTGTAATTATCTATTCGACTATCCGCACATTTCCCGGTCAGCCCTTTCGGTATTGTTCGAAACGAGAACATTCCTGTTCCGTGAAAGATATTTAAACTCAATTACGATACTCTAAACACCAAGTATTCGAACTCCTCGATCCAGATTCGTTTACCGCTTATACTGCTACAACAACAGGGTTAGTAAATGGAAATAGATTCTGCATCGCGGAGCAACGCGTTTAAAACGACCTTTCAATTTTCTGGTTCGACTTCAATTTAATCCATTATTTATTAAAAGAAGTTTACGCGATCGATATCCACGGTAGAAGATGTTAAAAGTTATCGTCTTTCGAGAAACGGAACCATGTACAATCTATATCGTGTATATTTCTAGTTTAGGTGTTGGTTGAAGCTCCATTACTCGATTTCAAGGCTCGTTACATAAACATAACCGTGGCTCCTGGAATAAATCACTTGTCCGGGGGCATGGCACGACTTTCCGCAACGACGAAGATATCGCGCTTCGAGAGAGAAATAGCGCGCGGTCGGGACAGGAAAAGAGAGGCGAAAATCGTGTCGAGACGGATGAGGTTGATTTCAAGGGTAGAGAAATTCTTTCGGAACGGAAACTAACTTTATCTGTCGACTCGGTGCGCGACGATGGTCTAACTGAACGTTATTTAAATGGAACATCCTCTGAGAACATGGAGTCGTTATAAATCGCATTTATAATAGGAAATTATTGTACTTGAAATACGAAATATATTGCATTTGAACGAGAAACATATGTTGACAGGACATCGAAACGTTCGATTTGGAAGATTTTAAATACAACAGCGTGAACATGACCGCGTTTCGTCTGGTGGACCTGGAGGAACCGAAGGTGGCGGAAGTTCTCCGACAGATGGAACGCTTCCAGCCGATTGGCCACGCGATCCTCAACAAAACCGGAGTTATCCAGGTTGGTGGAAAGTTCATATAACTTCGGGCTCCGGAAGTCGCTGTTATCGTGGAACGTCCCGAAACTCGTTGGCCGTTGCTTGTTGCAACGGAAAACGATTTTCTCTCTTTCCATCACCGATCACGCCAACTTTCGATCGGAGGATCGCATACTCGACATTCTTTCGTGCGGTGGCGCGCTCGTATCTTTCTTACTTTTCAGCGTCAAACTTTACTTTCGTAGGAAATATGCTAGAAAAATTCGAGCGTGTTACGAGCAAAGTTTCTGTGATTATTTTACAACGAGAATCTCGTATGTATGAAATTAATCTGATCGTTAAACGCGTTACATTGTTTGCCATGTAAATTCAGAGGTACGTTTCATATTTACATTCGACTTTTAAAGGGATTCTTTAATCTAAGTTTCCCTTTTTAACGAAAAACAACCGTGAACGCTCGATTAAAATAAAGTTTTTGTATTCCGTTGTTTCACGCGTATATAGTCTTGCCACTCGCTTTTCAAATCTTTATTCCAACAATCCAGCAGAATCCGATGGAAGCATCGAACGTATAAAGTATAAAACGAAATGAAAAATTGAAGAACGATTTAAATATTAATTCTTTATAGAAACAAATGAGCAGTTTAAATTTAAATGAAAAAGTGTTATTCGATGAATAAAACTTGCAACGATCTGACCGGTAAAGCTTATCGTAATGCGCGTATACACTTCCCAAAATCGATTGTTTCGCTGTTTACGTAACATGTTGCGAATAAGCACAGGAATTAAATGTATCGAGTGCGTCGGTAAAACCGTGTTTGATCGACAAAATGTGAAACGCTTTCTCAGCCAAGGGGAAACGTATGTTTCAGGCAGAACCAGCTCTGGTGTACGACAGCGTGCAGGTTTTCGCGCACGGTTTGGCGGCGTTGGACCGCAGCCATGACCTGAGGCTCGCTAATTTATCGTGCGAGAAAGAGAAACCCTGGGACGACGGTCTCTCTCTCTACAACTACATTAACGCCGTACGTACGTTCTATAATTTTTCATTAGCGGATGACTCGTTCGCAACGAAGCCCTCGATACTCGAACAGGGGGAAAGACATCGGCTGGGACCTTTATTACCTCGACAGAAACCGCGAATAAGGGTAGAAAATGGTATTCGGATAACTAGGAAAAAAATTTCAATTCTGTCGAAACATATTTCTTGAGAAAAAGTTTCTGAGATAGACTCGCGAAGATTGATATATATACATATATATATATGTATACGCGGAAAATAGCGAATCATCGCGTGTAAAAAAATCCATGGCCAATGGAGATGCGAGGCGAGAACTTTTCTATACTATTTATTTTCCACGAAATTTGCGCTCGTTGCAATTAAGAAAATTAAATAGCGGATCGTTTCCACCGAATTTGTCGATAAAGCGTTTCCTGACATTCTCTCTTCCTCCAGGGCTTTTTCCTCCTTTAATTTTGCATGCATTACGGAATGATACAATATCGCATCTTTAGATTTTTTGTCTATGCATTTCTTCTATTAATTTTGGCAATTTACCGGAATAATTGTTGAATTTCAACGGCATAAATATCGAACGTGTCGCGCATGCAAACCGCGTACGTACTTATGTTTGACCGACATGCCAGGACAATACATCAACGAGCAGTCGACTCGGACGATAAAGCACGTTACATAACGATACCTCCTGGTTCTGCCACTCTTCTCGGTAATTTACGAAGCAATTTTTCCAAAGTCGTTAAATTGTTCTGATTTTTTACTTCCACACCCTCGTAAATGTCGCGTCGCGTCGCATCGCGTCGTTTCGATCGTTCGATATTACTTTAAAGTTTACGAGCGCAAGGACGAAAAACTTGTTTCTATCAGATTGCGAGCGTTAAATTTGAAGTTAGGTCGGGAGCCGATTTTCGAGATTGAGGTTAATTAATCGTGACTGCTAATCGGATTACCCGATTTCGTTTATACGCGTGTTAAATACGCGCAATTAATTTTCAATTCTTTACACTTCCACGATCAGTGATTTTTCATGCACAGAATAACGCGGAAGTTACCCGCAGTTGTAGGCAGTTTTTCAACCGATTAACAATGGTATACGAAGGGAAAGCGTTTCGATAGACAGAATTCGTAAATTATTCAACTTTCTATAGAGTTCGGCTCTTTCGTTTAAAAAATTAATCACTGTATCGAGTTTTCAACGGTTCGCGAAACTTGTTGCAAGCACACTTGTTTACATGACAGGATTTGAAAAACGTACAGTTGCATTTTAACGACATGTTTATTCGACTTTAACGAGGGCTCAACAAATTTGCCGATCGCAAAATAACCCGTTGACTATTTTACGAGGTAGCCGGATGAAAAACTTTTTAAACAATTTAAGATTATACTATTTACAGGCGCAAATGCGAATTTGACTCAAGTTACTTGGTCGATAATTCGCTTCCGCCGCTGAAACATAACTTTTATTGAACGGACTAACAACAACGTTCGAAAGTAATCAAGAAGCGAAGAAGTTTCTTACTTTAAACGACGCTATTTAAGCCGGATATCGTTCGAAACGCACAACTTGCAAGCCCAGCAATGATTTACGACCTTTTTGCGTCGAGTGGAAGCAAGAACCGAGTCGTTGCAGACGTTGATACCTTAACAATTCCACTCCGTTTAATTGCATTCTATAGCGTAGTAAGAAACGAATTTATGATGTACCAAGTTCGTCTCGAGTCAACGAACGAACAAAATAACAGATTCGAAACTTCGAAACATATTTTACGCGATGCAAGTAATTCCACGCGTCAGTTCGAAAAATTTTCCGACCTACAACTCCATCCACGGCGATATAACGAGAATCTACTGTATCGCATATTGTTGGTAATCGAAATACACGACGTAAGCTTTGAACGTAAACGAACGAGAAGAGAGATATTGCCATTGCTGATTGACAAGTAATTGAGTTTCGATGAAAAAAAAATGTATCGAAGCACGAGCGATGCACATAATATAGATCGTATTATTTTTAAAATACCTATGGAAACAACGTTTTCAATTGTCACGGTATTTCGGAAATGTTTGCACTGTTTCGCACGGTGCAGCACGGTGCAGCAGTTATTCGAACGCATCCGGGCGCTAAATTCTCGGTTCATTTATCAAGGAAAGCGTTTAATTTATGCAGAATATGTGCACTGTAGTTCATTAATCGATACGTAACTGCAAACCGAATGACACACCGATTCTGTCGATAAATTATCTGCAACGCGTGCAGCTATTGGTTTTGACCCATGCTTCGTTAATACGTTATTCGTATGAATGTGTACTTGAAACGCTATTTTTCAACAAAGTGGTAGAAAAAAGGTAACTAATGGTAAACAGAATCACCGCAGAATCCTAGAAGAAAAGTTTTCCTAGAAAAAAAAGATATTATCGAATAACCTATAGCAGGAAATGGCTAGATCGGTAGATCCCGAAATTCGGAAATTACTCGAGAGCCATTTCCTCGTCGTCGGTAAGCGATTTCGAGCGACGAAGTCTGTAAACTCGCGTCTCTCGAGTAGAATGCGAGCGTCGAACTAGCCCGAAAGTTCGAGCAATATTCGCTTAATAAACCCTGCTACGAGTCTTGTCCACAAATGGAACGTGAGCCGTGCTTCTTGTACGGGCTTTAGCACGTGTTATTAGCGCAGACCGGGGAAGGGCGGCGAGAAATTTAACGAGACGGCCCGAGACGCCGCGTCGAGTCCAGTTTGCTGAAAAATATGATCGCGTGGGTTGCTTTGGGAGAGAAAAGTTGGCTCTGGGTAGAACAAGATTGAAAGAAACGAGACAAAGGAAATCGCGAAGAATTCGAATAGCTTCGGAAATTTCGACACCGTGTCGCCGCATGGAAAATAAATCCTGAATTACGATACGAAATTGGGCCGCGTTTAATTTTCGCTATAGTTTTAACAACCGTGCAGAAAACAAAATAGTCAAGAAATTGTATAAATCTCAGTTTCTGTTATTAAAATCTTGGGAACGCAGCGCGGCAATTTGGAGAGGAATTCACCTCGTATCTTATTTTAACAACGTTCCGACCATTGTTCTGCTGCTCTTTGAGCTTTATTATGAAGGTTATAGAGACTTTTGTTCAACATTTTTAACAAACTTGTTAACTGTCTTGGAAAAGAACAATAACTTCCTTCTCAGCAAAGATGTACATAAGTATTTTGTTAACATTATTTAAACAGAAGTCATTAAATTATCTACGAATCATCGTGGGATAAGAGAAATATTTGGAGCTAGTGGATTTTTGAATAATAACGCCAACGTTCCACAACACGAGCAACCGGCTTTTGGAAATTTCGAAATTTTTAGTGTACGGTGCGCCAGATATCCTATTTCCCGCACCTGCCAGCCGTATTTTTTATGGTTCCAGTCCGTAATCCAGCCTTAATCCTTGCCGAGCTATATACCCTTATCAACTTTTTTATTCTTTTATTTCGTTTCTCGTTTCAACTAGCTACGATGTTCATTCATATTCGATACTTGACCTCTTTATTTCGTAAAGCACGACTTTCTAGATACGTGAAAAAAAAAGAACGTTGAAAGCGGAGGAAAATTTCGAAGCAGTCACTCCTCGCTATATAATTTGGATAAGGTAGCGAAGAAAATATATGTATACGATGTAGCGTAAACACGAGGAGGGTAAAGATGCGAGCTAAAGAAAGATAGTCGAGAAGACAAGGAAGACGAAAGCGATCCATTCTCTGTAGCTATTCGCTAAATACGCTGTTCAATTATTCATGTGTCAACGTTGCTTCGCTACTCCGTCTCTCCGCTCGCGTTTGCGGCTTATCGCTGGACGCCTACCAATCTGGCTGCTCCTAGTTGCACGGATACCCTGAGTATTCGTTGGAATATCCACGATTTCTTTCTCTTCCGCCCTCCAGGCTCGATACATCGGTCGATTTTTTTTCGCTACCTTAGACGGGAAAAGCACCGCTGCATTAGGTATAACATGGCATTTGCATTAGACGCGTATCCCGCGGTGCACTTACATGTATGTTCCTAACGCTGTATATCCATATCTACTATGCATACATGTATACCGTGATATAGATCGAGGCTCCCATAAGCTATACGTATCTCCCCAATCTCGTTTTCGAAGCTAGATAATAAAGGTTTAAAAAGCAATTTTACGAAATTCTAAAATGCCTGAAGCGCGTAGTTTTGCTGAAAAATCAGTTTCGCTACTTCCACATTATCGGTATAAAATATCTTGACCGTTCCTCGTTAATATCGTCGTCCACGCGTCGAGATCACGGTCTCGTGTGATTTCGTCGAAATGACCGGACTTTTATTTACAAATTTCGTGGGGATCTCCGCTCGTTTTTTACTGCCACCATTCCGTGTTACGGGACGGACAATATAGATGTTGGCAAACTAGACGAAGCGTATTTCCATCGAGTGGATTCCTCCGTCCACGTACGTTCGCTGTTTGCTCACCAGAGATAGATCGTCGAGTTATTCGAAAGAACGTTCCATCGAGTTTATCAAGCATCGATACAACGACAGGCCAGTCTTTGTCGTGAAATACCGTAGAACGGATAACTTGGTCGTAATCTGAAACGAATACGAACACGCGAGTCCACGTCGTCTGTTCGGCAGGATCGTATTCTCGCGTCGAAAAATTTCGTTTCGCTTACCGTTTGTCTTGTTCGTCTGAAAAATCGATAAACGTTCTCTGCTCTCGGAATATAGCCTGAATTTTTTTCGAAGATGCAAGGTGACGCCGGTATTTGCATAGCGAATCAATCTGTCCGTGTCAACGAATACTAATGTAACTGGAATCTACTCTAAGTAATCCTTCGGTTTCTATGAATTAAATTCTGCGAATTGTATCAGCGATGCAATTATCGGATATCGAAGTACACTCGCGTTCATCCTTTCTTCTCGTAGAAAAGAATATATAATTGTGCTCTCCGTTTCAGATGCCAATGTTTTCTTTCGTTCCAAAACTGAATTTAACATTATTTTAGTTCTATATTGATATTTTCGTCGAACGAATAGCTCAGGTTTCCTGCTAGCCAGCACGTAACCCAAATGCTTTGTCATTTTCAGGAACTAGTTTTTCAAACTTCCACGAACCAACCGAATAGACAATAACAGAAATTATAACGTTCGATATTTCTGCAATTTTGTTTCCGATTTTCCTTTTTTCGTTACTGCGAGTCTATATGAACCTGGCAACAATTAAAAACTATATAGGCATGTGTCTCTTTCATTCGTGGACTTCGATCGTCAGACTGCGCTATATGTATGTACTGGTGGGAAAAAAAATGTAAAATATATGAACGCGATACATGATCATATTATATCGAGTACATGAAAAATACTACCAACGTGTTATCGCAATATTAAAGTAATTATTAGCTAAATAAATATCAAGATTTGAACGGATATGAAGTTATAAGGTATCATAAATGTATAAACATCCGCGGACTAGTAGCTGCATCGTCGGTTAATTTCTATTATGAAAATAACATCAAAGATAGGTACATACATCGAAGCGTAAACGACGAGCTTTTAAATTAGTTTGGATCATTTCCTTTTTTCTCAACCCGGGTAATTGCTTAAGTTTGGCTAAAGAGATCTCCAACTGGTAGAATTTATATCTTGGCAGACATCTCTGCTTGCAATCTAAACTTTCTTTTCGGAACAACAAGTTCATTTGTACGTAGTATTAGTGGAATTCTAATTGAAACGACGCCAAATGAAGCGTATTAAACGTTCATAAATATTTCACGAGAGAGAAAAACTTTTAGTGAAATCATGAAATTTCAGTAGGATAATTTAAATACGATTAAATATGTTGCCCTTTTTCGTTCGACGGTAAACACAGAGTTTACAGGCGTTGTATACATACATAACATATATGTATAGGCGAAAAGTTGACTGCGGTACGATTAGAAAGCGATAAACGAATCGGATCGAGTCGGAATTTAGGGTTACGAACATTTCTATTCGCAGGCAGGTTTACACGGACTAACCGGACATATCGAGTTCAACGAAGGAAAACGGAACAACTTCAAGTTGGACTTACTGAAATTGAAGAAAGAAGAACTGGTGAAGGTGGGCGAATGGAAACCCGGTTCCGGTGTTAACGTGACCGACGTCGGCGCTTTTTACGAGACAACCGCCACTAATATCACTCTGGTCGTCATGACGAGAGAGGTAATTACCACGTTTTATCACCGTCAACGTAACACATCCGTTCGTGCGACATTTCTTCGAGGTGAAAACTGAAAATTATATGGATAGTGGACACACGCGAATTTCCCTTTGCTTCGTATTCAAGTATAGATTAGATGTATAGAGAAATATTCGGATTAACATCTCCTTTAAAAATGTCCGAAAGAAAGCTCCGTTTCTAATCATCGATCACGCGAACTTTCCATCCAAGTTTCGATTACGTGTTCCCGCCGCGTCTCGAGTCGTCCGAAAGAAACTAATTTTACCCTATTCGTCGTCAAAGGTTGGCGAACATCATCCGAGATACGAACCAGAGCCTCGTCTCCTCCATTTTCCAAGATGAAAGGCATGAACGTCGGTAAAAAGAGGGAAGCATCCAGCTTGGAAGCTTCGAACCGAACTCGCGTTAAGGCGTTCGATGATTGCGTATTGCTCTCCATCGTGTTTCATATCGTCTCTTCTTATCAAGGAATAAGGACTCTTTTCTACTCCCTCTCTCTCTCTCTCTCGCTCTTCGTCTCGTTTCCCGCGAAAGAGAAAGTCTCGTTCTTCGCCTGTTCGACAGAGTCTTCCTTTTATCTGTCCGATTTGCTTTTTGCCAGTGATCCGTCAAAGAAATCTTATCCTTGTTCGCAGGAGAAACCGTACGTGATGGTAAAAGAGGACAAGAATCTGACCGGAAACGCTAGATTCGAAGGGTTTTGCATCGATTTGCTCAAGTGGATCGCCGGTCAAGTTGGCTTCCAGTACGCCATAAGATTAGTGCCCGATCACATGTACGGCGTTTACGATCCAGAAACCAAAGAATGGAACGGCATCGTACGGGAACTGATGGAGAAGGTAAAAGATTTCGGATTCTTCGTACGCGATAGATCGTAGTGTATTTCATGCTGATTCTAGAAGGATTAACTTTTAAGTTTTTATTATATCGAGAATGAATATTCGCTAAATATTTTATGTCGACGCGAAAGAAATTGCATATTTTAATGGAAATAAGTAAGAAAGAAGCGGTGACAAGAAAGAGGTCGAGGAGAATTTTATATGCAAAACAGCGAACCGATGCTGTTACAGTAAATCCGTCACGGTTAGAATTTCATTATGCATACCTCGAGCCAACGACGCGCACCTAATTTAGCGTTTCCTAACGGACGTTAACGTACATCGGATATTCCAATTCATAGAGGACGTCGCGCAGGTGTTACCCGGTAACATCTGAATTGTAAAAAGTCGCGGTTATTAAATTGGAATCTGATGTCGAAGGTTGCCCGAACGATATCGGATAATTGATCAAACTCTCCGCTCGATCCTATCACCGTTGTTCGATGTTACGAAAATCGAGATCTCGCGTTGTTAGGTCTATCATGGATCGAAACCTTCAATTTCGATTTGTTTCAAATTGGTTAGATAAATTTCAAAATATAACAAATCATAATGTTACACGGTTGTTTGCAAAGTAAACGAACAATTTAATCAAATGAATTTTCATTGTCTGTACGATTCGAATCTCGTATTTTTATCGTCGATTCGAAAACATTGATTACAGTTTTAATGAAACCATTTTTTCATCGATTACAATTCTATTCTAGCCGTGTACATTTTTACCTTCGTGAAATAAGTGATACGCGTAATGAAACATATTTGTAAAACTCGTGTTGGAACATAAAACCTGCGAGGTAAAAAGTAATTAAAAAACGTAGAGCCAGAAAAACATTACGTTTCATGTATTAAAGCAGCTGGCGAAGGTGAAACGAGAAAACGGTAATAATAAAAACATTGATGGAACTGGTACCGTTTGCTTGTTCACCCTGGAAAAGCATGGTAGAATTAAGTGTAGAAGGAACGAATTAAATAATTAAACGTTTCGGTTATTCGTTTCGTTCATCTTATCAAATATACATATAGAAAATTGATTGTTAATAAATCTACTAAATAACTATTACAATATTTTGCCCTTAGAGTTCGAAAATCTGTGTAACTTATAATACAAAACAACTATAACGAACGATATCATTGATTGCTCAAAGTATTAAGTTTGGTCAATTTTTTTATGAACATCGGGGCCATTCCAATTATTTTCACGAAGAAGATGAATAGAATTATCTTAACGCTGTGGTATGTATATTACGGTAAAATAATGTGCATATAAATGAAAGTAACAGGGACACGAAGCGTTAAACGCGGAAGAGAGTTGAAAAATACGTAGCAAAAAGAGAATAAAGATTAAAGAAGCAGAATTTTCAGCAGAAAACTGATGAGTCGAGGTCCTTGGAGACGCAGAGGTTGCGGATCGCTGTCGGCGAATTCGTGTTCCGCGCGACTAACCGCAACTCCGACACGGGTAACCGGTGAATTCCGAAGATCAGCGATTTATAAAAGATGCAAAGCAATCTGTCCCTTGTGAAAGGGTGTGCCGCCTTAACCCAGAAACCGACGAAACCGTAAGCGGATCGTCCCGAAGGAAAGACGTCATCGACGGTGACCTAGCCGTTCCGGAACGGTTTACGTCCTCTTATAAAAGATGCACTGGTTATTTTGCAAAGCAAACATTCGCCTAGCTGACGCGATACCCTGCACTTGCTACATCTTTTAAAGAAAATCTATCGAATCGAAAGTAATTAAGGAAATATATCGATGCGTGGCCTTCTTTTAATGTTGCATTTCGTATTTCCTAAATAGGTATTAGAATAAAGTAGGTGTACTTCGTAAAATGCTCCGATCGTGTACCGAAGATGCGAACAATTCTTGAAATTAGATCGTTCGCGACGAAAAAGAAACGAGAGTTCCGCGAGTGAAGTCTTTTCTTTTATTTTACAGAGGGCAGACTTGGCTGTCGCGTCCATGACGATCAACTACGCGCGAGAAAGCGTGATAGATTTCACGAAACCGTTCATGAATCTCGGTATAGGGATTCTGTTTAAGGTGAGTCGCTGTTATCGTTTGTTGATCCATCGATATTGCTTTCGCTTTAAATTTCGGATAAATTTCTGCACGAGACGAGTCGAGATCCGAACTGTCCTTATGGTTCGACCTAATATAGTTCGCGTTCGTATCATCCAATTTAGATGAAACGTTGTAGTTATCGTACGGCGGAGATGAAAAATTGCATAACGTGTATCAAGACGAATTCGAACAGAATCACGAAACGTGTGAAATTCCGTCGTACAGAGTTCAAATACAAATTTCCAGAGGGCGAAACTTCTGGATTTCGTAGGACGATGTTCGTCAGAAAGGAAGGAAGAATTCGCGATGCAATTTATCGACGATCGTGGCACTGCTTAGTTCAAAGAAGCCTGCATAATAAAATTTGTATTTTAACTCGGCAGTCGATTGAAAAAAAAAAAAAGTAACGGAAAATCGTAAAAAGTAGAAGGAAAAACGGAAAGAAATTGTCGATGAAACGAAACGAAAGAAAACGAAACGAAGAACGTAGAAAAATGTTGTCGAGAAATGTACCGTCGTTCGACGGGCAAACGTGACGAGATCCGTTTTAATTAAAATCGTAGCGTAACGTAATTTAGGTGCCCTCCAGCCAGCCAACGCGCTTGTTCTCCTTCATGAACCCGCTGGCCGTCGAGATCTGGCTATACGTGCTGGCCGCGTACATGCTGGTAAGCTTCACCCTGTTCGTGATGGCACGATTCAGCCCGTACGAGTGGAACAATCCGCACCCGTGCCTCGCGGAAAGCGACGTGGTCGAGAACCAGTTCAACGTCAGCAACAGCTTTTGGTTTATCACTGGCACGTTCCTGAGACAGGGCAGTGGGCTCAACCCCAAGGTACACTCAACGAGGTGCTTCGCCACTGGACTATTTCTTTCGTTCTTTTCGATTGCTTTCTTTATACTAATATCTACTTCGCACTTTTCGCTTCTTTCGTTCCCGCCGCGTTTTCACAAATTTTTACATTCTCGTTCGAAAGATTATAACTTGCTCTTCTTGGATCGATACGTAGTACTTGACTTTGAAACGTGCTTTCTACATGTATACGTTACACAGCATACACGGTCCGATGATCTTCATAAATGTATCATAAATGTATATCGATAAATATCTGAAAACGATCCATGTCTACCGTTCAGCTTCAATTTCCATGAAATTGAATTTTAAAATTCCATGCAACTTTCGAATAGTAATTACCGCTAAATAATATTATATTCTACGCGAGAAGATTTCTCCGACCTCGTCGCGGTCTCCACGAAACTTCGTGGCTCTATGAATTTGCACGAAAGATGATTTCATTGTCCATCCCCGTTAATAATCCCGTTTTCTCCTTGTCCGTTCTTCCGAGAATAGTTCGATGGACGTTTAAAGCGAGCAGCCGGGTAAGGAAAATCAGAAGCTGTCACGGTTGGAATCGGCTATAGCCGTCGTCGTCGCTCCGTAATCCAGATTCGCCTAGATTTAGAAGCTAAATCGTGGTCTAGTTTCGACGGTACCTTGCCTAGAAGGAGAAAAAAAGCGAACGGAAGGATAAAGGGAACCTGTCCAGCGGTTGAGCCCGTTACGCGTTCAAGCTATTGTGTTTCCGTTCCTGACGGACCAAAGAATGGCGAGGAATCGTGATTTCAGCGAAATAAAGGATCGCCTTTTTCAACTGTATTCACGAGCGACGGAACAGCATTCTCGAACCGCTGTTCTCCGAATTGTTATACGCGAATAAATGACAAAGAAAAAGGTCTGAGATCGATAAACGGCCAAAGTCGGTCGTAAAATATAGCATGGAAGTTACGAGAACGGTCTTCTTCACATATTAACGAGCTTCTGCGCGTTAATAGATCGAGCCAGAGTAGAACGTAACGTAAATCCGGTAACGCGTAAAATCTCGTTCGAATTCGGATCGGAACGCTTGGAATAATTTATCGCGAGATTAAAAGGAATCGAAAGCGTTCGAAACGATGATTAACCTCGAGCAGAGAACCGTTAAACATCGAGATTCAGATAATGTGGAAATACGTGTAATTGCTTCAGGTATCCGGTCGAATGCCGTCGAGATTGTTCTCGTTCATGAATCCTCTTGCCGTGGAGATCTGGTTGTCCATGCTGGGCGCTTACGTGATGGTGTCGTTGACCATTTGGATAGTGGCAAGGTTCTCGCCTTACGAATGGGTGGAACCGTTGCCTTGCCCAAGCTGCAAGTGTCCCCTTCAGGTAGGCTCTCGTCGAGTGGTGCTAATCGCGATCATAGTAACGAGAATTGTTGTGAAACTAGTAAACCTTGAATTTCCGTGCCACTTGGCGGGGGTCACGCGATTCTCATCAGGGTGGTCACGTGAGCGCCTTGGACCCTGACAGCGACGACATTCCTCTGCCAAGAACCGTCAACGAGTTCACCCTGGCCAACAGCTTCTGGTTTACGGTCGGCACACTTATGCAACAGGGCAGCGACCTCAACCCCAAGGTAAAACGTGTCACCACAGAGTCGGCTTTTCAGAAACTTACAACGAAACAGCTAAAAAATAACTGAGTAGATCTCGAGAGCTCGTTGGATTTCGGTCCTTCTCGTTTCAGTGTCGCGCGCTGCTCGATAGAACGCGTTCTCGATTCGAATCGAACTGCCGACGATTCGGCAGTACGTTTTCAATTATTTTCATTATTTTCCACCGAATACGTTCGATACGCAACGACCCTATGTATCTGACAATAGCCCATTTCCAAGAATAATCGTTGATTATTCGCGAGGAAAAATTGAAAAAAAAAGTCTAATTATTTAACGACGGAACGTTCGATAAAAATTCATTGTTCGAAAATGAAACAATTATAGCGATTTAATGTCGAATAAAGGTACGTAGCAAGGAAAGACCGGACGAAAATGTAACTACCGATTCGGTAACGATATCACTGGTCCATAAAGCGAGTTGTACCTCGTAACGGCATTATTCGCCGTAAAGGAGGCCGTTTAAAACGAGCTCGTGAAATTTCGGTGTTGTCATAAAGCCCGTACGTGTGAACCTACACTCGCGTTCACTCTACTATATCCACGGAACCAGCTACGCTTCGTTTTATTCGCCAAACAATCAGAGAAACAACGCTCCACTTTCATCCTTTTCTTCGTGTTGTTTGCCTTTTTGTCCAGCGCTACCACTCCTTTTCTTTCTAGACCTTCCGGTGTGCTCGCAATCGCCCGTTTCCTTCCACGTTTCCAACGAAACGAGTTTTTGTCACTTTTAATCACCGCCGTGATGTTCAGCCCTCGAAACACGTACACGTTCGCAAATCCGCCGGTTTTCTTCGACTATGTGGAACGAGATCCATCCGGCGCGGAGTAGAGAACAGTCGATGAAACTTTGCCAGCCGCGATATCTCGCGGGAAATGAAAAATGGAAGAGACGGCGTATCCTGACCAATTTCCTCGTCGTACTGTTCATTTGATGGCGCCAGTTTTGATCACCGATCCTTGTCGCGTAGTTGTTGCTTCCTTGGAAATTGATATTCCGATCTTTGAAAATACACTTGGCTGTACACTTCCTTTTGCCAAAGAGAGTCGCAATATTTCGATTTCGAGCAAGTCCACGTACAATTCGAGAAGAATCGGAAAATAGCCCAGAGACAAGTTAGAAAGATTGAAATGTAGAAAATGTCGAATTTAAAATGACTCGAGCGTTCGGAGCGTAGCGATTAAGAAAATTTATGGAACGTTTCCATCGAACCACGTGGACGCGAAATAGCGGGATCCAACGAGCTGACTCGTTTCTGTTTCGAGAAAGGTCGCGTAAATCGAGAAAACGTAATATTTTCAAGCACCATATGAGTACAAGAGAATCGATACGCGTGAATATCGATCGCGAATAAAAATGAAAAACGTTCCCGCATACCGTCGAGTGTTGTTTCAACGGTTTTGTAACAAGAGTAAATTCGCTCGTTCCAAAAGAGCGAAGAATACTTGTTGACGTAGCGTAGATACGAAACACCGTCGAAATCCTCACGTTTTAAAGACACAAGAACGATCGATGCATTTCCAGAGATCGCATGTCACCCCTGCATGCACATAGCAGCAGCCAAGCACCTTCCATTTTGTTCACCCTGTTCCCGTTGTTTCGATTCGGGTTTCGCCTCGACGTAAAACGAGATATCATCGATCAAGAGCACGCCTCGAGCAATTTTCGCTAACTTACCTCGAATTTTGACGCGTCGTTGCCGTCGCTACGACGAAAGACGTACAGCTTTCATGCATGGGTAATCGTCAACTTTAGCGTAGACGAAGAATTTATACACGAGAACGAATAAATAATCTGATAAATATACTATCGGATCAAAGAACGATACAAACATGTTGCGTAGTCCGTCTCTAATAAGTTACTACGTACGTAGATCTTAATCCATTTGCTTTAACATACATTCCCAGGTTGCGAGTTTGTACGTTTTCAAAATTTCTACGTTCCCAAATTCCTAAAATTTGCAATTTCCATTGATCTTGGCCCTACTGTCATCGTGAACACGATTGCTCGTAAGCTTCAGCCTGCCCGACACTGAATTAAAATGCGCATGACAAGTAATCGTAGAGAAAAAGAAACGAAACGTAAAATCGTGACACGTTGTCCCTTAAACTCCTCCTCCAAGTGTAAAATTTCACGCGTCGTCAGCTGCGATAACATTCGACGAAGGTGGGAGAGCTCTTTCTAACGATGCAAAGTTAACACCTGTACAGCATATGGTGCTAGCCGGCTCTGGTGGCATGTATATGTACATGCGGGGTTGTCGTTGCGAACTTTACGGGAATCGTAGGTACTTCCGTGCCAAAGCTGCTGATTCTTCGGTAAAATCTCGCGAAAATCTCCGATGGTACGCGCGCGAAAACTCGGACGAGCGGACCCGTGATCTTCCCAACGCGAAACACTGCGCGAGAGATCAGGTGCATCGCGAGTTTCGCGAGAATACTTCTCGAACCTTATTATCCGACGCGACGCCTTGCAACCTCGTTGGAACACGCGACGAGCGATTTTCGTCGCGATAAAGCCGTTTACCGCGATCATGCTGCCGATACGAATAAATAACAGCCGGCGTAGACAAGTTTTCGCAAAGCGATTCCTTTCCCGACGCGATTCGTACAGCGAAGCCAACTGTTCCGTTTCAATTTTTCTACGAGTATCCAAACAACCGGGGAATCGTACAGTTTGTGGACAATTCCGAAACAGCATTTATCGAAAAAAGCTTATTATACTTTACAAAGAGTGATCGAATCCCTAAAATTTCAATTGCAATCGTCACTTTCTTTAACTCTGTACAGATTCGGATATATGAACGAAGCCAAGTTGGATCAGAAGTCGTTCGAATGGTCGGAACGCGATATATAATTTTATTGCCGAAGATATCGACTTTTTCTCCGGTAATATCCTGTGTGCGATGAATCGATGTAATTAAAATCCTTCTTCCGGAGCAAACCGAGTCTTCTTTTTACTCAAGTTCGTTCAGATTGAAAGAAATAATTGAGAAACGCAGTGATCGGTTGGTAATCGGTTCCGTGATGGTCTCCCTCCGACCCGTTAATGGATCGAAATATGCCATTAGCGACCTCGAGGCGCATCATCGAGACCGCATATTGCATTCTTCGATCCGCCTAGTGGAATGTAGCCGAGACACGGAGCCCCCAGGGGGTCTTAAATCGTCTCTCGGCCTCGATGCTCCACCGACGTGGTTTCAATTGATCGTGGAAGCTCTTTATGGGCTTCCGGCACGGAGATGCGGAATCGAAGCAACATTTATGAAAGAGCTGATTGCCGCTCGCGAACCACGATGCTCGAATAAGTACACGCGTTCGACAGTTTTATTCGATTAGATCGCTTTGTCGTATCGCATGCGATTCATAAGTTTACGCTCGCTAATTTATCGTACATTTGATTGTTCGCGTAGAGAGAACCAAAGCTCGATACCGTATACGCGTATTAGGCAATGCTCGTTTATCCATTAAATCGTACAATTCGAGTAAAATTTACTGTACAATCTGCGGAAAGGAATTGCTCGCGAAACATACCGGCATTTAGTCGATTCAAGATATATTGATCGTGATTAACAGGCGACTAGCACGAGAATCGTGGGCGGAATCTGGTGGTTCTTCACGTTGATTATCATCTCCTCTTATACGGCGAATTTAGCCGCTTTCCTAACGGTGGAGAGAATGATAACGCCGATCGAAAACGCGGCCGATCTTGCTGAGCAAACCGAGATCTCCTATGGCACGTTGGAAGGTGGCAGTACCATGACATTCTTTAGAGTAAGTGTTCATCTTTATACTGCTATTATACTGCTATTATAATTTATCTGATTGCGATAAATTGCTGCTAATAATTATTTCCTGTTAAAGTCTTAACGAAAATTCCAATATTTCGATGTTAATAAATTCACGATTATTGATCTTTAAAAAACATTCATAGAATATAAATGACAAAAGACAGGTAAAAGGTAGCTGAATTCTCGTCTCTGTTAGTTTTCGAAGAAAGTTGGTAAATAACGAGACTGGTCGGTATGGGACAAAAGTTGGCTACTCGAGGAAAGTTCGTTTGAAGAAATGCTCGAAATATAAGTCGAGTTGCGTGGAATAAGAAGTTACGAAGTGGAGAGTTCCTGAAAACAGATGGTTCAAGAAGTTTCCCCGCAGATTTAGATAATTTAAAGGCGACTTCTTTGCCTGGTTCAAATTTCGGGAGTAATTACGAAGGAAGAAAATTCTGTTTCGCGAAATGGTTCATTAAATCGATTCTCGGCCGACATATAAATAGTGGTAGGAATTCGTTAGCTCGGTTAATGTTTCAACGCATTCGCGATGAAACGTTTTATGTTTCGCCAAAGCGGAGCCAAAATTTTCGCGAATATTCCATGCACGTCTTACGAATATTTCAACGAGCACCGAGCGAATATATATTCGCGGTTCATCCGGAATATTAAAACCATAAACTTACCGGTTGCAATCGGTCGTGTAACAAATTTGACTAATTATGCCGTGAAACGTGCACGACGATTTTCATAACGTTGATATAAAACGCGAAACGCGTTGTTTAATTTTCGAATAGTCCACTCGCGCGAACTCTTATCGTTATTAAATTTCGATGCTCGTTTGTGCCGACGCAACGCTGCATTACATCGATATTAATATCGTATTATTGGTATAGGATTTTATAACGAAGCTTCCATATAATACGTGTATCACGGAGTAAATAATACGTTCGCGGACCGAAGGAATTTGTATCGCTAATAAAAATATCCTTTGTAACACGAATGCGTTCAAATGAATTTCCGATTATTTCCTGTGTGAATTCATACGCCAGAGATTGCAAAGACAAATCTCGGTATATAAGGTGCGGTGCCACCGTAAAACAAAATGCTTCGATGAATTGTCTATCGTGAAATTGCAAATTTGCCAATTAGCCGAATTACTAAATTCTGTTTAACGAACAGGATTCGAAGATTGGAATATATCAAAAGATGTGGAGGTTTATGGAATCAAAGTCACCTTCGGTGTTCGTGAAGAGCTACGAGGACGGTGTAAAAAGGGTGTTGGAGGGTGACTACGCGTTTTTAATGGAATCTACGATGCTCGACTACGCGGTGCAACGCGATTGCAATCTCACGCAAATCGGTGGTCTACTGGATAGCAAGGGCTACGGGATCGCTACGCCAAAAGGTAATAGAAAATAACAATCTCCGTACGTTTACTCGTTGTATCGGTTATGCGATCGTACATCAGCCTAGTTTGTGTTCTCGTATAGAGGAATAAGCCGACATACGTTCGAGGAAAAGGCAAATGTCCAACTCGGTTCCTAACTAGTTACGCCAATACCAACATCGTCGTCGGAGCAATATAACGAGAGTCTATTTGCATGTCCATCGTTCTCGCTTTATTCCGTATTCCGTGTCTAAGCGTCTAAGCCTACCAGCTAGTTCTACCGGCGAATCCATTAACACATCTCGACGGAAAACGCTCTCTCCTTTCTCTTCGTTTTCTCTCCATCTCTTTCCGCGCCAGGGCCGCCATAAAGTGTTAATTAGCAACTGCAAACTGTCGCGCGCTTTGAAATCCAAGGCACTCAGTTTCATCGAAAGCGCCCTGGAAGTTTCGCGTCCAAGTAATTGCCAGGCTGGTTACCCTCGAAAGCTTGCGGGTGAATTTCTAAATTGGACCAAAGTGTCCACGTTTTAATTTATGCACAACTTTCGCGATACATCCTGCTGCGTCGCTTTATTCTCGACGATCGCGCGATCTCGAAAAATTCGCGACTCACGGTTAATTACGAAAAAATCGAGGAAACTCTCGAGGAAAGTTTGACAGGGAGACAAATTGATTCGCGGCCATCTTTATTTTTGATCCTTGAAATAAGAAAGAGTAATCTCAGCTTCGCTCGAAGCGAATTCGCCGGATCGTTGACCGACTTAACGAAGCCGTTTTATATGCAGGTTCGCCTTGGAGGGATAAAATATCTCTGGCGATTCTGGAACTACAGGAGAAGGGGGTGATACAGATCCTGTACGATAAGTGGTGGAAGAACACCGGAGACGTGTGCAACCGGGACGAGAAGAGCAAGGAGAGCAAAGCTAACGCGCTGGGCGTCGAAAATATCGGTGAGTTGGCGAGAATTGAATTTTTTCTTCTCCGCGAGGCTAGAAGAAAAAAGAACGGCGAAGAAGACGGCGGTCGAGAGAAACCGAGGTATAATTTATCGTCGGAGCTGAAAACCGGCGAAACTTTAACCGATGTTGCCCGAGAAGGGTTGAAATTTTTATTGAAACGTATCAACGCTTTCGCTCAATGTCGACTTTCGCGATACCTTTTACTCCCAAATATCTATGCGTGCTGTCAAAATTTCTTCGAAACTGTTGCGACTAAAAGTAAACATTCCGAATCCAATATCGTTACTTTTATGTCGTTCACTGGCTGTTTCCGTTCAACCGACGCTCTACAATTTCATATTTTTTATGCATTTCTTTTATCCTTGAACGTGTACGGACAGTGTTTCTAAATTATAGAGAAATTCCATCGAAATAATCAAACGCGGTTAATCCAGATAACGGTGACCGATGTCCGCCCTGTAATCAAACGGAACAATGAGTTTAATCAACAAAACAAGCACGAAACAAAGACACGAAGTCATTAGATACGTTTGAATATACCAGTATTCCGTCCAGTGTGTAACTAACTTAATTTATGGGCTTCCGAGTAGCATGTCGAGTTACATAATGAACTGTGGATGGATTTCAATTAGCTACAGAATTGCGTAACAAACCATGCCTAGAAGGTTGAAACGTTTAAACGAAATTAGAAAACGGATCAAATAAAGAAAGATCTTTAAGAATCGACGATCGTTTTAAATAACTGGCGATAAATCTCCGAATTACAAAGTTTCCCAACCCTCTGTTCTCGATCAAAGCTATTATTTGGAATTTTCAAAAATATCCAGATTTTAGCAAAATTCCATTCCGCTGCTGAAATGTATGCGGTAAAAATACCATAAACTGCACTTGCCGTAAAATAGTTTGAGTAATGAAAGCACGCCGCGCCGGTACGTTTCTTAAAATTCCTGTCTGATAAATGGAATTCCATTGTGTCGCGTTAAAGTTGCTTTTTCGTTCAACGAAAACTATGGTATTCCGGAGACGTGTCGCGGAAGTCGACTTCTAGGTCGAGACTCGATGACGTCTGAAGTTCGCGGATAACAAAAGTCCGAAGTTCTCGACAGTGAAACGCGGAATAGTTCCATAGGCGCGCAATGGCCGCGCTTTCTCGCCTTGCCGCGAAATTAACCGAGACAACGGGAAAGAGACGAGGAAATGGGACTGGCGCCTACACGAGAAACTTTGGTACTTCCGGTAAAAGGTCTCTTTAATCGTTGCGTTGCGTTGCGTTGCGTTGCGTTGCGTTAGAACGATTATGCAAACCATTTCGAGCCAAACGACCAACGAATCCGTTAAACGTTAGTTACCAACAGAACGCATATTTCTTATATTATTCTGAAATTATTCGATACCACACGATCGTTTTATAACGATTACGAAATTAGTTCTGATCGGTTCAAAGTTCCATGTTATTAATTCGCGATAATACTCGACGAAGTAAAACGAACGAGGAAAGAACTGCTGATAAGCGAGTAACGATTAAACCGGAAGTTAGTTGACTGAAAAGTAAGCACACGGCGCAGCGGCAAGGTACTCGAGCACGCGTAACGGTTCGAAAAGTTCAAGTTCGCGAGCCTACGAACGAAACTTCCTGGATCTCGTTTCATCCGCGAGAAAATGAAAACTCGCTCTAACGTATAAATTTTGAAGATTCAATATGAAGCGCGCAGGTATCTTCAATTTTCTACGAAATATGCAACGTTTTAATAAGAGAACCATCTGGGTGGAAGTGTTGGCAATAGTACCGCGAAGATCATCCAGAACTTGGTAATATAAAATACTTGTAAAATAATATCGAGCGGACGAGTAGAGACAGGCTGACTTTATAATTTGCTTAGAGCCGGAAGTTCCGCGGCGAAACTTTGGTGGATTCGATATCGAGACGACGCGACGTGTACGCGGTAAGCGAGCAAACTATACGAAATGATCGTCGTAGAAAATAAATACTGCCGTAACTCCGACAAAACTCTTTTCTGCCACGCTCGTTTTTCTACCGAGTAACTTTACGAAACGACCACGGATAAAATAACGAATCGTGTACGTTCGTTCACAGAATACTGCATAAAATGCGATGAAAAGTCCAGATCGTCGTCAACTTTAAGCCGTTTAGCTTTAAACAGTTTCGAGGACAGTCGAGCATTGTTACTCGTTTTCTTCCATTTTAATTTCAATTTTAAAATTCGTCTCCGATGCCGAGACAATCTCGATGGACTGGATCAAGTAACGCGTTACAAGCGAGTGAATCAGGGAAAGTAACCGATTTGAAAAATCCTTGCGAAAACTTTGGGATTTTCGCGAAAAAGAAAGACGATTTTAACCGAGCCCGCATACCTCGACAGTGCCTAAACTCACGGTCCACAAATTTCTGTCTCCCCGTTCGTCGAACGGATTCTTTCAGCAAAGTTTCAGCCGGAATAAAGGAGAGCGAGTTCAAAAGGGAAAGACGGGAATCGAGGAACGGCTCAACAAAGACCGTTGAAGAGGGCGAGAAGACGCGAGCGTGAATAACGACAGCGTACCATGAACGAAGGGAAGCTAGACAGATGGATAGATAAATAGATAAATAGAGAGTCGGAGGATAGGTAGGGGTAAAGAGAAAGGGGTTAGAGGGTGATAGATGGCGGGACAGATTCAGGGAATGGTCCTTGGTGGCAGTTACATTAACCGTGAAGCGCGGGAGCTCGACATCAGAAAAGAAGCAGAGACAGCCGGCGGCGGTAAAATAATGAGCTTCCGGTTTTCTCGTTCCAGGCGGTGTCTTTGTCGTGCTGCTGTGCGGCCTGGCGTTAGCGATCCTGGTGGCGATTCTCGAGTTCTGCTGGAACTCGAAGAAGAACACCCAATCGGACCGGGTAAGCGAACGAACCGTTCCAGATAATTTCCTACGATTTCGTGCTTCGCGTATACCTGCTGCATGAGTGTACATTCTTTTCGTGGCGTGCAGGGCCGTTCGTTTACGTTTTACTTACGTTTTTGCTAGTTTTCTTTCTCGTTTCTTCCACCAGTTACAAACGGAACAGTTGCATGCCGTGTCGAACTCCCTTAAATATCTTTTTTCCCTTTCTAACTACACGAACGGAAGAATGTTTCGAAGTAGCGAGATTCGTAGCGAGATTTCTTCCAGTAAAATCAGACTTTAACGACCCAAAGACCGAGTAACTAATTTCTTGAAAAACCATTTAGTTTCATACTGTTCTTAATTTACATTTGAAATTCCGAGCAAGAATTCGGTTACGTTCCTCGATTACGCTTCGCTTAGCGTTATTTGTTATTTCATTTATTCGATCGCGTTACGTGCGTAGCATTATTCATCCGCGTCATTCACCGTCTTTCGAACAATTCGATTCGATCAGTTTCTTTGAATTTTTAATCACGAAGCGTTTGATCGTTCGGCTGCGAGCTGATTAAATGTCACGCGCGGCCTTGCACGCGAGAGAAATTGCATGGTATCGCGGTCGTCGTGGTGCGATCGTCTTCTGTATCATTTGTTGGTATTGTTGTGCCTGCTCTGACGGTCCCTGTCCACTCATCGACGGCTAAACGAAACCGATGCCGACGCCGACGACCGATCGACTTCGCATTTGGCACTTGGCAGTCCCTATGCGCCGAAATGGCCTCGGAATTGCGGTTCGCCGTGCGCTGCGGCTCCAGGCAGAGACCAGCCGCGAAGGCGCGCAATTCCGACGCCGCGGTGCCGTGCGGTCGTTGCAGTCCACGTGCCAGCAGAAGGAGAACGCGATACTGTTCGACCGGCCACGAGGAGACCACCTACATACCGAGCATCGAATTACCACGAATAAATGGTGTAAGTCCTGTCCCTCACGACGGGCGAGCGATCACTTTCGATGGCCTCTCTTTCCCTCGAGACTTTTAACCTATGCACGCTACGAAATATTTTCATGCGAAATCGACAGACATCTTTGTCGCGATCCTGACGTCTTACGTAGTTGTACAAAACATTGTCACTAGAATTCGAAAGAAATATAATTAACCGCTGTGCGGGACGAGATTGGTCGGTAAGATCCTGTTTCGAGAGCAACGATCTCGCTAAAACTGTACGAGTTCACGGTACGCGATTGGAAGTCGTTCGAACGAAAATGAACATCGGGAGTATCGAAGACGGAAGCTCGCGAATTGAACCGTACCGCGATTTCGACCTAGGGCTGCTGAGAAAATTTCGATTTTAATTTCTTGCGCGACACGATTATACGATCGAACGACAAAAATATCTGTATATCCTCGACATTGCTAATTTTCTATAAAAGTAGTAAGTAAATCGTAGAATGTACAGTTAATATTTCGTTGCCGTTCGATGCCGCGATATAGCAGAAGACACGATTGCAAAAGTAGCGCAACAGGCAGGCAAACGTCTGGAATCGAATTTCGCGTGGCATGCAAGCGCACGGGAATACAAACAATTCGATGTTTGCCCGCAGGGTTTGTTGATTTATCGTTATATCAACTGTCAGGTGAATGTCGATCGAAAGAATCGCAACGGACAAAGTTGCGAAACGAACGGACGAGGGAGGCACCTGGAAGAGAAGCCATCGATTGGTCGCGGAGCTGTGCCTGTTGTCACGGTAATCCGATCCTCGACGAGGATGATATTCGAACCGATTCGATCGGCGCATCCCATTCACCAACGACCCGTAATCATCGAGCAAATAATTTTCAAGAATTCGATTACCGTGATCGATGCACAGCCTCCATACAGCCCCTGTATGTACGCGTATATATACGTATTTTTTTTATCAACGAGACGAGAACGTGTACCATGGCTGAACAGGAGAAGGGAGTATTTCAGGATGAGTGTGCTTGCGGGAAAATTGTTTTTTATCTTTTGTGCCTCGTTCCCATGTGTATTTGTTGTACACCGTACGGGTTACCGTTCCACGTTTAACGTTCGTCAACTTTATTTATTCGTACAAAGATATCTGATGTATGCGTGTTATGCATTTTGGCACGGTCCATTATTCTGCTTCTAGCGAATCGATCGCGAACGTGTACGCTTCACTTTCGATGTACATTCTAATTTGCAGTATACACTTGCGTATGTCTGTGTGGGTATACATATACTTGATTGCATGCTTGGAATTGCCGTTGAACGATTATAATAACGACCCTGCGCGACGACGCGAAATCGCTCGAAACTCGACGCTGCAGTTTCGGCGGATGCCTTGGGTCGGGTTGCCGCGCGCCAATCGATCACGAAATATTCACGGAATCGTTGAGAAAAATCTGCATTCTTTGTTGCGTTTTTCAAATTATCCCGCGTTAAACGTCGCGGAGGTTGTCCGATTTAGACGCGCATAGAGAAAACTATTTTGTCCGGATAAAGGAATACCCCGTCCTGTCCCGCATGAATATCGATACGATATCGTAACATCGAGTAGCTCGTAAAATTTCATTGTATGGGCCTGGTGAATGGTTACAATCCGGCAAATATAGGTTCGGTACGCAAAAGAGAATAGAGTGTTCGTTAAACAAGATTGGAAACGTTCCACCGTCCTCGAACACTCGCGTCGATGGTGCTCCGGATCGTGGCGGAAGTGATTTTTTCCAGGCTGAGTCACACATTTTCGAAGCCCCGATTTCCGTGTATCCAGCTATCGGTCCTTCGACTGCACGGCCAGGACTACGGAAGAAGCAGTTTCAGTTCACCTAGATACTTCCGCCAGTTTAAATCTCATCGATATTCCTACCGCCTCGCGATATCGCCTCTTGTAAAAGGGAAACAGATTAAAATGGAATTTCGAGGCTCGCTAGGAAGCGTTCTCTCGCTTTCGGTTTCATAATTGGCGTTATCGATTGGTTCGTGCGCGGATAGAGTACGACATATTTTACGGGGAACGATGAAAAAAGATGTTTGGGATACGCGATGAAAACCGAAGTTAATTAACGCGCTCGATGACCTCAGGAATTTAATACGATCAAGCCATTAAAATGTTGTAGATATAATTTTCGGTCGTATTAACGCGTTCAATTTTTCTCTCCCGATTATTCGGTTATATTCGATTTCATTAAATTCGTGTATTTCGTTAGAACGGTAAAAGCTAACAACTATCTTTCTTGCGAACAATCTTTTAGATGCAACTGTTTCCTCTTTCCAAAAGATACGATGTCTCGGAGTTGACAATTTACAGAAATATAAAGCAGTCTCGAAATGAATTCTTAGAACTACACCGCGTTCTCGTTTCGTCGCTTTACGTTTCCCTTTCGTTCATTTATTCGTTCGAGCTTAATTACGACCCGAACCCGGTGAAATAGCGACACAATCGAGTTTTGTCGACTGCTACGTCCCCGTAACTACGTTCGAATCGGATTTCCGGTGTTCGCGTTTACTTTGTTAAGAAGAAAAAAAGGTGAGTAGGAAAAGATGGATATTCGTGCTCGTCTCGGATTCCGTTCGTTTCCTCTTCCGATACTTTAATCAGTGCTTCGGTATGCTGCTTGTGGACGTCATACAATCGAGGCGGAATATTTATCGCGGCTATTCAAATTTCTCGGTAGCTCGTCGATGATGCTCTTCCTTTCGCCTAAAAAGAAATTCTATAGAATATAAAAGCTACTTTTCTCAAATCATATCGCTGTTACTATAACTTGATATTAGATGAACGTAATCGGAACTCCCGCTGCGTGCGTATTCGATCGTTTTATGATAAATAGAATCTAAGCGCGTTCGAAGGGAAGTACGCGAACGTAGTCGAAAAAATTGGCGCGAATAAATGGAGAGGAAGCGATCGGTGCTTGGAGAGAACACGCGGAAGACTTTCGGAACTCTTTCGAGCGGTACAAGTACCTCTATCGAACACGAGGGTAATAAAAGTGGACGCGGATTCGATACGTTGAGCCACGTGATCCGACGATAACTCCTTTACGAGCTTTTAAAAAGTTCCAACAAGTTTTAACGAATCGCTTCGCGTTCACCCGCTTTTCCCCTAGCGGACAACTTTTAATAACCCGCTCGCGGCCATCCGGTGACTTGCCGACGGATAGACGAGGGTTTATTCGCCGATAACTGCCCCGATATAGCTAACACCTGCGCTTCCTTCTATCAGCAGGAGGGTGGTGCGTTGTCGATGACGGAGATGAAGAAATCATTGAGCTTCGATCAAGTGGCAGCGGCCCGTGGCGGGAACACCTAGCACAGGCCTCGTCCTCGTCTTCATCCTCAGCAGCAGCAGCAGCAGCAGCAGCAGCAGCAGCAGCAGCAACAACAGCACCAACAACAGCAACCGCCACCGTGCAAAGCCACGCCCACGCACACGCGTCACACACACTGCCACTCACATTTACACAGTCACAGTCACAGTCATACGCACAAGCACCAACTACCCCCACCGAGGCAGAGACGGGGTTCTTCAAGCATCGCCTTGGGTCAAGGTTAGTCGATCTTCGTCGAATATCGTTTCAAGGGTTATATCGATATGGTTTCTCCATATATCGGTGCTATAAATATCGAGACGGATCGAACGAGATGTTACATTATGATCTCGAAAGAATCTTGAATTTACTTGGTTCGATGTTTACGCGTTCGGCGAGTTAAAAATAAGATTGTTCGATGCGTAGGAGGTGACCACCCTGAGAGTATCCTGTGGAGATTCGACTGCGACCTGGCTGGTGAGCCAGATGTGGTGATATCGCCGCCTCCGCCACCACCGCCACCCTCCGCGGCCGTATCGAGAACCACGACCCTTTGACCAATACTTGAAGAGGTGCCGACAGGTGTGCCCGCTCAGAAGGAGCTGCCCACCCAGGCATCGGTGGTCGTGAACGCGGTCGACCAAAAGGAGACCTGCTTATAGCATATGTAGTCGCCGGGGTGGCTGAGTCGACCGCAACGCGGCCTGCCCTGCGCCATCGGCGACCTTGGATCATCGATCGAGCAGCTGTCCACGTGACGATACACGCAGTTTTTTCTCGAACGAGATCCGTGAACGTGTCGCGATCCGTGTGCCGAACCTGCTCCGAATAAACATCGGCAAATCGTGTCCGAGGACCACTCGAAGGGCGAGGTTCGCTCGCGAGACGAGCATCGACCATTTTCGATTAAAACGTTCAATGTAGAATGCTCTTTAGAGGGATGACAACTACAGCGTGCATTAAAAACCGAACGAGCCATCTGTCACCACCGATGATCAACGGTCAAAAGTGGATACGACGATGAAACGGAATCGATCGTATAGGCTTTGGAAATGTGTCACCCTGTGAGCGTGAAGTGCGCAAGAGGAACTGAATAGCGAATGAAACACCGCGTGTAACGCCAATCAATCGAGAAACGATCGCGTGTCCCCGAGAACGAGAACTTTCGAGGCTGACGGCAGCGAACGGAAACTAAACAGTCAACCGAATTGCGTCTACTGCCCACTACGATGAAACTGTACGACGTTGAACTAGCATTTGTGTCGATTGCCCGATTTACGGGCTAAAAACATATCGAGATGGAAACCGAAAATAGATTCGACGGTTCGAGTTTTGGTCAGTAAACTAAACTATAGATGGTACGGGCGAAGTTGATATACGAGAGACGAGGAGATGATTATCCTCGACCCACTGTAATCTACTGTATCGTCGGTAATCAATACCTCGTATCAAAAATCTTTCCAAAACTTTTAAATCTCCAAGTTTTCGCGTCTCGTAATTTTCGAATTTCCAATTTCCCAACTTCCCAGATCCGATTACCAGAATTTCCAAGTTTCTAAGTTTCATCCAGACGTTACGTAGATACGATACTACACGGCTGCAGGTGAAGTACGAGCTGATTTTTACGGGTACGAGGTGATTTACAGCTGAATGCCAGACCATTTAAGTAAATATAGTTATCGGCAAGAAGACTCTTTGTCATGCCTGTATTTATTGTATATGTAATAAAGGGAAAAACGCATATGTCAATTGTCACCACTAGATAGTCTCGAATAGGGAGGTTTAATCGTTGGGACTTTAATCGTCCCGACTGCAGCTTCGAAAATATCTTTGGTTATCATCGACCGTCTGGACAAGTGGTCGTATCCTAGAGACCACGCTTCGAGGAGCAAAACGTGTGATTAGACTCGGACCAAACTCATAGTGTTCACTGCCAACAACTAAGCTAATATAGGCGAACGGTTGTAAACAGCTCTGAATCGAACATACGGATCGATTCGCCAAAATTCACGGCCTAAAGAAGATGGTTCCGTGGTTAATCAGCTTCTAGGATTACGGAAGGACCAACGAATTTTAAAACGAAGTTCAATTTCAATCGCGAAGCTATGCACAACGAAGGAAAGCTAACAGGAAGCAATACCTGGACACAGATATTCGACGATCGAGATTAGATAGAGGAAATTTTTATTAACGGAAGTTGAACGAGCTAAAACAGCTGTTACTGCCGTTTCACGATTTATTTCTGACAGGAACACGGCTCGT
Source organism: Megachile rotundata (assembly GCF_050947335.1). NCBI lineage: Eukaryota > Metazoa > Arthropoda > Insecta > Hymenoptera > Megachilidae > Megachile > Megachile rotundata. The sequence continues at coordinate 18,197,115 of NC_134989.1, read as the reverse complement.
CGCAGGGAAACGCACGGAAACGCACGAAAACGCACGGAAACGCAGAAAGAATTCGTTCAACTCGTTCGGGACGAAGTACAAAGTTTCGGAAATCGTTATCCAGAGATTAGAATTTCGCGCTCGAACATTTGTTTCCGCGCGAACGATTACGATCAAGGACAGACTGACGAAGGACCAGGATTTTTCCAACGTTTTACGACAACTAACTCGCAGCCTCGAAAGATCAACCGCCGGAGTCTCGAGCGGATTCGTAGAACAATTTATCGATTCGCCGGCGTTTTGTATCATAAACGCGGTTGCACACGACGATGATTTACGCGCTAAACACGCCTCATCGGACGATTGTATAAAAATCACGTGTTCGTGCGTATATCGTATAGTTTACAATAACTTAATTTTCTCGTAAGTAAGTGCGTAGTCCCGTAAGAGACTTAGTCATATTTTGACACGATCGACGATTTACTATCGAATTAAAAACAAAATACGATATACATATAGGTTGTATATACAGCGACTGTTTTTTCACCAAGTTCGAAGAGGCGACGCGTTAAACAGAGCATTTTTAGCGTCGCGTTGTTCAATAGCCGTTCATAGCCGAGTTTTTCTTAGAAGCGCTCGTTTATCGAACGGCTATTATACCGTGTACAGGTACGTACAGATACACAAATACATACACACGCGCGCGCGCACCAAAACAACGATATTTGTTAAATGAAAAGAAAGATATAGGAAGGAGATAACGTTGAGATTATTAACGCATTGACTGTCGAACAGAAAATTTGTTGCCTCGTCGAGGAAAATCTATTTATATAATGATTTATCAAAAACTTTCCCGTTTTTTATTTAATAGACAATTTTAACATGATAGCTGCCGATTGACCATCGCCTCGAAGTAGATACAATTGAATCCTTGCTTTAAAGTGGAATGGAATCTTTGAAAAAATGATACAAGTAGAATTTAGTTGATACGAAGCACGCGATGTGGAAAGAAGAACTGTTACCGACTTAAATACGTGTTGGTACGATGCGTTCGTGGTATTGTTGGCTATTATTTCAGCAAGATTGGTAACGTTACACGTTAGAATCTTTCGTAAACATAATAATATTTGGTAACAGAAGTTGGAAATTTTTCAAAAATAAATTATACCTGGTGCGACAGTGAACGCGTTAACCCTTTCGCTACATCTTCTATAAGCAATTCGTTAATTATTTATTTTGAAACTTTCAGAAAACATCTCTAGATCGCTATCGTTATTTAATAGTAATTCGGTATCTCGAGCCGTACACATAGTACGTATTTCTAATTTTTACCATTCGTTCTTGATCTCTGCCGATGCATATATGTATACGTGATAAGCAGCGAAAGGGTTAAGATCGTAATTAATAAGCCCGTGGGAGAATGAGTGAGAACGACGAGTGTTTGATAAAACGTGAACGCTGATCGAATCGTATCGAAAGAAAAAAACAACCGACGAAGCGAACAACGCTGTTGCGCCTGAGCGAACGATCAAAATGAAGAAATGGAACGGAAAATTTTTCGTCGACGAAAAACTATTGCAAAAATCAAAAACGATGAAAAATTTGGACTTCCTTGTAAAAATGAATTTTCAGTTTTTATTTGAACGAACGTCGATAACGTACTTTCTCGTCGTACATTTTTAAACAGCGAACAGGCTCGAGAAAGGTTCGAGAATATACAGGGTCCATCCATTTAAGCTATATGAATTATGGACTGTCCCTTTCAGTTTTCCTTTAATTAAATTTTTAACTACGAACAAAAGTTTAATGCACGAGAATTTATGAAAAGAGTACGTGCGGAGGTGATTTTAGAGTTGAAATATCTCGAAGCAAAAATCGATATTCCTGGTAAAGATACAGGTCCCTTTTTACGCATAACAGATTTTTTAAACTATTGATTTATATTGTATCGACCCAAATACGAGCCAAACACTGACCGGAACTCTAATTCGTAACTAACGCAACAGGAAAATTACTGAAAGTGAATATTTTCTATACATCTAAATTTACGAATTTGCAATATCTGTGAAAAACTGTCCAGATTCGCCTATTTGCTTTACCGAGACACGATAGATATTTCTTCGACGATGTTACTCGTTCCATTGTTCTTGCAGTCGCGGTAAAGAATTCCAGTTGAGATGCATCGAAAGCGCGTGTACATAAATTCGTTTCGAAAAATGAGTGGTAATCACAATCGCGGTCGCGTACAGGAAGAAAATACACGTACACGTTGTAACGCGAAGAAAACATTCGTCGTGTTAAGGAATTATGACGACAAAGGCGATCTTAGTTAGACGAGTTATCGAGACGCAATGAATTCGTGTATGTTCGAGTGATGAAAAAAGTGTTCGAGAGTTAATTGACTAGTCATCACTGGTGTGCCACTATTCAATAAATAAATTTTATTTACTTAATCGACCTAGACATTTCTACACTTGGCGTAGCAGTTGGAAAATACGTTGACTTCCTTTTTTTGCGATTGGATGTCTGAGAATTCGAAGAGAGGATAGTTTCAACGAGATGAAAGTCATATTTTTCGTCGAATTTTCGGTTGATCGTTGTAGAAAAATAAAGTAAGGAAAATTGTTAATCGCTTTTCTATTCTCGGCTGTCCAATCGAGTGAATGTGATACGCAGCGAATCGTCGACATAAACATATCTCTCCGAACTAACAGACAATTAAATGTTGTTATATACATGTTTTACTGAATATCATTCAGGCGCTCTGTTATTTTCTACATTCCGTGAGACGAACCAGACTAAAACGATCCCATGATAGATCCCGATACCTTGTTAGATTTTTCCACCCGAGCAATAAACTATTTGAAGAATTGCCAACGATTTCGTTTCTCGAACAACGAAATGATCATGGTTAGAATATTCGATCCAGGTCAAAGTGGACTGTCGCGAAAACAACGATACCATCGTGGTCAGGGTGACAAGCGAACTCGACGATTCATCAATCACCTTGATTCCTTGATGCATATTCAGACTGGCGACCGCGCTTCCGCCCGCGTCAACCATCATTTCGTTTACCATTAACGTTGCATCGCCTATGCGAGTGTCGTTTCCTAGTTGGACGTATTGGCTTGGCGAATTGACGCGATTAACGATGGACATGCATTATGCTCAGTTTGCACGAGACATTTTCCTGCTCGATAATCGATCATATTTTCCACAGCAGACGTTTATACCGAAGTAGTGAACCGACATCGCCGTTTTCTCCGAAAACCTGGGAAAAACGTTAATACGATCGACGTCCTATCAAGAATCAAGATTTTCGAAGTGGCTCTCGACCGATTTCAATTTCCATTACGTTCGTCGATACGATCCGAAGTCAACGGAAACAACGACAGCTTTATCGTTAACGAAGTCTACTATAGTTGAAAATTCATTCGTTCCGAAAGCTTTTTCATGTTTTTTTTCCGCTCTCGAAAGTACCATCAACGTAATCACCGCGAATGACCGAAATAACGATCGATCGAAGTTATCTACATAAATGATAGCTATCGTGCGAAGCGTGTTTCGATGATGCACACTTGGACAATTACGATCGAGAACGCGTACAGTTAGGATGCCTTGCTTCGGATCGTACATTACGCCGACAAAGTGGGGACGATAGCATCGAGCAAAGGGGAATAATTTTTACGGAATAACGCGCGCATGGAATTGGCCGGAAACCAGAAGCCCGAGCGAGCGTCCTTTGCACTTCTATTTACGACGCTCCTCCCTTGGCTAGCGGAAGTAAATTGTCAGCAAAGTGGCTAGCTCCCGTCGTTCCATATTGAAAATTGCATTCATTTAACCGCGTCGCGTCAAAGCCAGTCCGTTAAAATCTGGGCCATTCGTTGTCGTGCTCTCGAAAAGACGAAGAGGGAAGGGAAACTGCCAAACAGAGACGAAATAAGAATGCTCTTTTGATATCGAAACTCTACCGGCTTTTCGATGCCCGAATATTCGTTAATTTTCACGATATCGTTGCGCGATCAAATAACTCCTTTTTTACTTTTACTTTTACTTTGAGTTTTCTTGTTTTCGTTGTTCGTCTCGTTGATAGAAATAGGAACCGGAGCGTTGGATATCGATTCGAATACCGAGCAATCGGACTCACGAGCAATCGGGGGAACCTTGAAATTGCTTCTTCGGGCAAGAAACGCGGTCCCAAGGAATTGTCGAACTGATCTGCCAATATGAAATACGAGAGATATTTTAGCGCCGTTAATACGCGGCCGTAATTAAATCAGGATATAATTTCACGTACTGCTACCAGATCACCGATAAAAGGCGGTTCTATTTCGATCCAGGTATATTTTCATACAGGTAAGTATAAAGAGAGAAAAGAAGGAAATAATATATGTTTTTTAAATATGCTTTTCATCGAATGTCCCTAACACTCAAATTACGATATAGTATGCGTATCGACAAAATTCTTATACGCAACAGCATAAGACGTTTAACTGCATAACGTATACCGACGCAACACGCGGCATTAGGCCGGCTTCTGTGAGTCCTCGTGAATCCTCGCTTTGTATATAATACATATACAAGAGTCTGTTCTATATGAATCGATACGTCGAGCCAAAGCTTCAAATTGTTCAAACAACCTACAAACCCTCGTCGTTCGAACGGCGAGCATCCCTAATAACGAAACTCGATCTTATCTCTACCACCCCGAGCGAGATGTAAAAAACATCCATGTTTCTTTTGGACCGCGCCTACCGTAGGTCAAGTAAATCGAGCGTAACGTATCGCTCGAGCTTTTTGCGTTGACCGTTATCTGGCTGGCATTTACCACCGGGGCTATCTTCTCTTTCTTCTTTCCTTTTTATAAATGCCAGAAAGGAAAGGACCCGTAAAGAGACCCCAATCGTACGAAACGAGCAGGACATTTAGGGGTAGCTGGTTCATACGAACCTTCTATATCCGTAGTAAAGAGAGCAACTCGAAACCACCAGACGTTTTCACAGCTTTAATCTTACGAAAGCCACGGGTGCTAGAATTCTAGCCAATGAACTTTTCCGTCGTCCGTCTTTGCCAAAACGGTAATCGAGACTTTCCGGATGACTGAGACATTGCTTTATGAAGCAATACGAAGAAGAGAGATAGAAAACCGATCACGCAGACTTTCAGCTTATTTCGACGCTAAAGGGCAAAGCGGTATCTTCTCTTCTGTTCCCCGTCATTTTTATCAATAACCCCGTCAGTCTGTCCTGGAATTTTTGGCATTTACCTCGCGAGCGTTTCTCGATCTATCGCGAGCAGAACGAACTTGCGCTTGCCAATCAACGTGAAATTCCAAATATCTCGTCGTTCTTGGAAAATTTTCAATAAATTTCATACCACCTACGAGCACAAATCAATTCTGATTCAACGATCAAACACGCGCCAATCGCCAAGAACAACCACAAACTTCGATTACTCGACATTCTCTCTATCCAATTTATCTTTACTTTTCATAATTATCTTGCAAAATAATACGTGTATCCACTGACACCAGGTTGAAGGTAAATATCCGAGTATTCAGATTTTTACGGGATTGCTAGAAAGCGGTCGACAACAATTTCAAGCGTATAACGTTGAACTTCTCGTGCAAGTCACTTTGATTAAACGTCCAGGAAGATGCTTTTCACGGGCTCCTCGACGAGGATCATGACCGTCCTTCTTGTGTCTAGCAAACGAGAAAGTAGCAGTCTACTCTTCTTTCCTTCGCAACACGACATCCTTCTGACTTATCCCGCGAAAAATGGATGAACATCAAGGATATCTCGAGTTGAATCCCGACACGTTTCTGTTGCGAATCCCTACACGTTTGTAAACGAACGGAAGGACACGTACAGCACCGACTAATTGGAAAAAATGACTAACTTCGAAACTTTCAAATTGATGTTTAAGGTTCTTCTGTTGTACGCTTACAAATATTTATTTACTCGTTCCCGCAATTTTACATAAAATGATGAAAACTATCCTTTTAAAAATTCACTCGCTTTCGTTGAACCAATCGATAAAACAACGAATGCTCTACCTTAAACGAACAAAATTTGCAGAAACTCGTTCACATGCGTCGTAGAGTCACGCATTGCATATCCGAGCGTTATATTGCATTACCACGGGTCGTATATTCCCGTAATAAATCGATACGCGTTTTATAGTTACGCGCTATAAGACAACTTTTACCTTTTCGTCATTTCCTGTAACAAGTAACGTATGGGAATACATTTCTACGATAAACGCGTAGAGAAAGTTAACCAAAGTGACTGGAAAATATTCCATTGTCGGGTTCGCGGCATTTGAAATATCTGTACGGAGCTCGAATCGCGAAGTCACCGAGATTTCTTGAAATTCTGAATCCTCCTTCGGAAGTCGATAATGAGATATCAACGTCACGAACAGTTGACACTGGATGAAAAGTTTCTATAGCAAGTATCTCCGCGTAGCATGGTCCTTTTATCGTCGTAAAATCTCGCGGTATATGGCTGGAATTCGCAATTAAATTTTAACGAACCTACATCGGAAAATGTAGTCGCGACATACTATGAAAATAAACACCATTGACCAGCCTTCAATATTATATTTTAATATTTTCCAAATGAATGGTCATGCGCTTTTTGTTTAAATTCGGCAATAAAGAAATTCTACTTACAATGTCTCGTAAAATACCTCGATTCAAACTAAGCTTCGAGCAAAACATTTTCCCCTCATATTAAAAAGAGGAATTGTGGAAACAGATAAGGCGGTTACCAATAAGGAACCGTAATTCTGTTATTACAATGACTTTTGCTGAATCTGTTCAGAATACGCATTTACGACTGGGTGCACAACTAACAAGCACAGCATAAATCAATGTTCCTCTAAGCTACAGAATAGCTGTTGTCCTCAAGTTAATTACAAAACTGTTACATTGCACCGTGTTTACAGCCGAATATTTACGATGGCACTTAAGGTCGCCATATTTGTCAAATAAATACGAATGAGAAATGATTGTTTACCAACAGGAAATGCTTTCTATAATCAAGGTAAAACGCATTTCGTTTCAAAATTAATTCAAAAACTTGTTTATAGCATATGCTTGTGCTTTTAGGGATTTAATTCGTTCATTTACTCTTTGTCAATTAAGACTCGTTATTGAGCAAGCGAGCCGAAGGCGAGCGAAGCTCTCATACTTGACTTTGCAACTTCTTTCTCCGCGTTTTTCTTTTGCACCACTCGACCAATTCTCATCAAATTTTGCACGCGGATAAATATACAGTTTTATACACATATTTTCGTTCAAAACATATTCCTGGATATATCGAGACCAACTTGAGTCGTCCGTGTTTAAGGGGTGAAAAAATTTCGCTCTGAGTAGAAATACACTCCTGGAAATTAGCGGTCAATTTTGAACTTTGACCTCATGCGCAGTAGCAAACCGTTACAGATAGTACAGTTTTTTTTTTTTTTTCATTAGAATACACTTTGATCCAAAACGGACCTATATGTGTTGTCTTTATTAAATATAAATATAATATTCTATTGACAGAATAACAAAAGATATAAAACTACAAAGTATTGCATATACAAATAGTGCAGTTTATAGACTAAAAAATTGCCGCCCATCCAGCGGCGAAACGGGTGAAATAAACCTAAAAAATGAGGGTCCGAACACGCATATAAGAAAAATAAAAAAATGAATATTTCGGCACTTTGGCGACGTAGCATGGTTCCTGAGGCATTTAGAAACAAATTTCTATTAGGGTTTGATGCGTTTTGATGCCTAATAAAGCCAGGAAATCAATTTTTGTCGAATTAGGTCGGAAACGGTACAGGTGGCGCCATCTAGCGGCGAGCGGCGGAACTACGAAAAAGTAAAATTTTGATTTTCTCCGAAATTAGGCAATTTTACGTATTTCTGAGGGTCAGAAATTGTTCTGTGACCTTTGTAGAATCTATATATTGCCCCAAGAACCTCCTCAGAACGCTAGATAAGAAAAGAAAAAAATAGGTCAAAACATGGACTAAAAAATTGGCGTCCATCTAGCGGTGAAAGTTGGAACTACAAAAATATAAAAATGCGATTTTCTCGAAAATTAGCGAACTTTGAGTACTTCTGAGGCTCAGAAAGTGTTATGCGATCGCATTAGAACCAAAATAAAGCAATAAAAGCTTCCTAAAGGCTTTAATAAAGAAAATAAAAAAAATGTCATTTTGTGGAGAAAATTTGTGGCGACATCTAGCGGCGAAATTGAGAACTAAACCGAAAAACCGTATGTCCGAACACGCAGTAAAGGGGTTAAATAAAAATTGATATTCTCGGCTCAATAGGCCTAAAAATGAATAACTTATTGAACAAAAATTGCTTTAAAATGTCTAAAGAATTATACTACGTCGTCAAAGATCAGAAATATTACTTTTTATATTTTCTTAACGCGTGTACCGGCATACGTTTTTTCAGTTTAGTTCGCAGTTTCGCCGCTAGATGGCGCCACAAATTTTCTCCATAAAATCACATTTTTTTTATTTTCTTTATTAAAGCCTTTAGGAAGCTTTTATTGCTTTATTTTGGTTCTAATGCGATCGCATAACACTTTCTGAGCCTCAGAAGTACTCAAAGTTCGCTAATTTTCGAGAAAATCGCATTTTTATATTTTTGTAGTTCCAACTTTCACCGCTAGATGGACGCCAATTTTTTAGTCCATGTTTTGACCTATTTTTTTCGTTTCTTTTCTAGCGTTCTGAGGAGGTTCTTGTGGCAATATATAGATTCTACAGAGGTCACAGAACAATTTCTGACCCTCAGAAATACGTAAAATTGCCTAATTTCGGAGAAAATCGAAATTTTAGTTTTTCGTAGTTCCGCCGCTCCCCGCTAGATGGCGCCACCTGTACCGTTTCCGACCTAATTCGACAAAAATTGATTTCCTGGCTTTATTAGGCATCAAAACACATCAAACCCTAATAGAAATTTGTTTCTAAATGCCTCAGGAACCATACTACGTCGTCAAAGTGCCGAAATATTGCATTTTGCATGCGCAGTAGAATTGACATAGGCGGCTCATGTACCTATCGTAATGCTGACACAAAATAATTAATTACTCATTACCCGAACACTATTTATGAACTTTTATGATCGAACCATGTAAATAATGTAGTGCTGATCATTCTTCAATCATAAAAGTGCACAAAATATATCCACAAAACGTGTAATTAATTATTCAAAATGACCTCGAGTATACCGCTTGTCACCGTGGCTGGCCTCAGGTTATTAGTTAATAACTAATTAATTTCATTAAAAATCTAAACAAATATGATACAAGAAAGTAGCTGAGGGATCGCTGAACATTCTGTTATAATAAATGTGCATAGACTGTGCTCAGAAAGTGAGTAATTAACGATTTTGCATACTCATTATCGTGTATATTCCTCCTGCGCGCCGCCCGCGCATGTCACGGAGGAATAATCACCGAAAAACCATATTCCCGTAGCCTTTAAAGCATTTCTCATTGCCGTCGTTCGAAAATGGCACAGCCTGGTTCATCAGGCGGCGCGCGGCGGAATTAGCAAAATATAAAATAGTAAACGAAATCCTTTTAACAGTAAATTGGAACAATGGCTTTACAATACTCTCGAAACATAAAAAGAAAATAATATAAAGTACTTAAAAAGGAGCATTTTATGAACTAAAACACGGAAACTAAATTCTGTAAACCAATTTTGTATAGCCTGTCTATCCTATAATAAAAATATCAACATTTACGTATTAAATTTTATTAAAACAAATATACAGATTATATCTTATGGCTTAACAAATAATACATTTTTTAACAACTTACTTTTTGCAGAAAAATTGATGTCCTTTAGATGATAGAAATCTGTACTTAGTAAGCGTTTTTGATTTCAGAACTTATAATTATTGCATATAACAATCAGCGAGTTCTTTATGTACAAAATTAGTAAATATATCGATCATATTACAGGACAAGTCCTTGATATGAAAGACCGTCAGCTTCCGGAGACTCCATCCTATTTCTCAAATGTTCCAATGTATTCGCTAAATGTTTTTGAATTTGTTCAGTTTCTTCGCTAACTTCTAAATTAGGAAGCTCTTCCCTAATTTTTGCGATTACTTGGTTTAAAATTTGAACGGTTACCTAAACATAATTGTTTGTACATGAATTAGTGAACGTTAATAAAGTACCACGAAAGTCTATTAAAAATAATTCTCACCGCTGTATTTCCCTTCTCGTAGAAATAAATATAATGATTTAATAATTCAACGTAAAGTTGTACTTGAACTGAAGTATCCATACATTGGCTTGCTATTCTGATACCTTTCTTCAAACAATCCAACACTTTATTCCCATCTTGCATCTAAGATAAGATAAGTACATAATTTATATTTCATTAGTTTTATAACAATTATATAAGAACGTAAAAAGTAATTCTACTCGCCTCTTTTCCTCCTGTTGCTAATGATTTTCCTGACCAAAATATATGAGAGCAAGTAGCAACACCTCTACACTGGTCTGGTTTTCTCAATAATTTACTGGCGTACAAAGCACATTGATTACGAACCGGTTCCGCATTTTCTTCGCTAAAGCAACTCATTTGCTCGAACGTAGCAATAATTAATGTAATGGCTGCTAGCTGAGCCTTGGAATCGCTTATTTCATCTTCATATATTGAAAATGCTTGACTCATAAATTCATAAGCAACCATTTCAAAATTGTCGAAACGAATTTCTCCTATTGCTATTGCACCTTGAAGGAATAGCCTTAGTGGCAATTCTGCCAGTTCAGCTTTCATTAAAGCCGTGATAGTTGCGTGACAAAACTGGAAAATTTTTTGACATTTCTTTTGCCACATTTCATCCTAAAAAAAGAAGTAATTAAAACAATTATCGATGTGTATCTATATTTTATAAAAGTATAAACAATTTACTAACTTGATCTTTCAAGCCCTTATATGTAAAAGCTAGCTGATAAGCCTGAAATACTATTGGTGGTAAAGTGTATTTTATTCTCTTATTTCCACCTGCACTAAAATGTTTCCTGGCAGCACTTAATATCATGTATTGTGGATCAGCCGTTTCAGATTTAAAATGATGTATTAATCTACCAAGAAGTCCTTGTTCTTCTGCGAAATCTTCAGGATCTTCCTCTATGTTGGGTTGATCAGGTTGATCTTGTACTAACGGAGATATCATAGAAAGTACAGCATCTACTTGCTCTTGAGTTGGAATTAAAGTTTCATTTTCTAAAATATTTGTTATTATATAAATTGCTAATAACTTCCGGCCTTCAAAATCAAAATAATCTAGTAGCGGAGCAAAATGATCAAGTTTTAAAACAGTTAGTATGTTTTTATAATTATCTATTGGAATTTTCATCAACCTTACTAACTCTCTTGACACAGCACTATTATATTCCAGTCTGAAAAATTTAACCAATTTATTGCATATTCATCTCCATGTAAATTTAAATATAACACATACTTATCCACATTCTGTTTTTGGAAAATTTGGACAGTTGTTAATAAAACTTTATCCACATAATCCACTCTGTCGGGATAACATTTGTGTGCTAGATTAATAAGAGCTACTTGTAGAGAAACTATATCTTCTGGAGGCATATCTTGTCGAGTCTGTATACAATAAACAATTTCACTAATGAAAAATAATTACAACAATAAAGACTTTTCCGTCAAATTTTTCTCAGACTTAAACTAGATAAGCAAGGATGATTTAAACATTGATAACTGTAATCATAGCAATATCAAATTTGTGCAGCATCTGATCATCATTGAAGATTTACATTAGTCAATAATTTACACGTATATAACATTAAAGCAACTGTGCCAACCTGGATAATAGTAGCAATTTGATCGCTAAAAACATCAAATAGTTTTACATCCTGTGGGATTCCAGGTACTTGATTTGGACTTCCTGGCCCTCCTACACCGTCTGATCTTTGACTAAATGCTGCAAGACGATCTATCAATGAAATAATTATATTTTTTACGTTTACGCCATTTTGAAGTTCTGCACAGGACTTCAAAAATGCGTTTAACGTTTGCAGATGAAATTCATCAGGAAAAACCTAATTAAAAATATAATTAAATTATTTATAATGATATGTGTATGACATAATTTAAAGTACTTTTAATTCTATTATTTACTTGAATTATGCACTCCATGAGATACTCTTGTGCAATGGCATCCCTACAACTAACTACTTGTTCCAAAATTCCTGGTAAAACAAGCTAAAAATCATCTTCTTATTAATCATATTAATTTTTTCAAATCTTTAAAAACAGAATGTATGCAAGATCCACCTTTTCATACTTATCTAAAGTAACTGATTCCAACTGACTGAGTCGTACAAGATTAGTGCCTACTAAAATTCTAAGTTCTTCTCTTTCTCTCTCTCTTCTTTCTCTATCTCTACTGTGACCTTGATGTTGCATGCGTACCCATAATTTATTCATTTCTGCAAAATTCATCAGAACAAAGTCTATGCTATCACGAACCTAAAAAGAAAATCCATAGTATAAACTTATACGTTTGAAAATATAATTATTCTTTCCTCTATACATACGCTTCCATCTTCGTCATCTCCTTCTGCAACATCCGGTAAAATGTTACGGGTACACTGTAATAAATAATTTCTTAAAAAAAGACCTCTCAGAGGGTGCTGGACTCCTCTGCACATCTCTACTAAATCTCTTAACAGGTCTCTTTTCAAACCAGGAGCTGTTTTGATATATACCAATCCAACTGTGATAAGCAAATACCTATAATATCGAATAATATTATCAACAGTGTATCAATAGCATTATAAAACTTATATATTAAGCTTACAGTCTAGGTACAATATTGCCAACATATTGCACTAATTCATATAAATCTGTAACTTTTCTTCCTTTTTGAAACTCATCTAACAAATAAAGCTCTAAATGTCTTAACTCATCGGTAATAGACATATCTAAGATTAAATGTAAGGAAATTTTAAAAAATTATTATATACATTTTAATACAGGAACTAATTGATAAGGATACATAATTCATAATAACTCTTTGGACTTAGAAGAGATGTTCTAAGTTCTCCTAACATTGTAGAAGCATGTTTCAATGCATCCATTAACTTGGATTTGTCCAAACAGTGTTTCATTTGAAAAGCTTGTACTTTGACTACGCCAATTGCATCTTCAAGTAATTTTTCCTGTTCTTCCATTCCTGTTATGGCGGGTGTCATTGGCTGTGAGAAAAATAAAGATACCTACCAGGAACACCAGGTAGTACCATGCTAGGTAAGCCATTCAATGCAAGCATGCACTATTTTAAGCTTGTATGATGATAAAAGCATAGAAAAATTATGTCGTTACTCTATAACAGCATTAATTATTCAAAAGAAAAGTTATATGAACTATGCAGAAAGCAAGTAATTTACTAATGTTACAATCCTTTGGTAATGAATATATGCCTGAAAGAATTCTATTCTTAAAATTATAGTTCTAAATCTTTATTACTTTAATACAATGTTCTATTAGAACCAGAGGTTATACTTTCATCAAATTGCCACAAACTAAAACATCACGTATTACAGAAATGTTTTTCTTATTAGATTCCAACGATAGATAAAAAATAATGAATCAAAATTCACACATTCTCTGAAATGTTAAACATAAACACAAAAATTTTGACAGCACTTAACCTACAACGTTAAAATATTTCTATCGATGATAGTTATCTAATATTTATGTTTGAATTTAATTAGTATATATTAACTGCTTCCAAAAGCAAGGGTTTAACATGCTTTTCAAAATTAAACGTATACTTACCATTTTCTTTCTTTTAAAATTCGAACACTCGTTGCCTGTATCTGAAACAACCCTCTGACAGTGATACGTTCTACAGAACTGTAGATACCAGTATAGTGTGTACGAATCTATAATCTATACTATTTCATCCCGTATAATAGTTGTATAAACTATATGTGCGTTGAAGTTTTTTAATGTAGGGACTGATAAAAAGAAAAGTGTCCCACCACTCATTTCATTTATTCATGTATTTTATATCCAAAAACAAAAAACTTTTCTACGCTTTCCTGAATTCTTCTTAAATTTTTCTCTAAGATTTCATTCAATTCTTTTTGGGATCTTTCGACAATTTATCTAATTTAAGGTGTCTTTAGATTCTTCCAGGTTCTCTCGATTACTACACGATTTTCACGGGGTTCCTCTTCTATCCATTGATAATAATTCTGTCTTCTTTTTTTGTGTTCCTTTTGAATTTTTCACAAATTTTCTCCAAGTTTTACCTAGTTGTTCCTAAATTCTGACCAAACTTTCCCTAGATGTTATCCAGATAAAATTACGTCATGATCCAGATTTTTCGTACCATTTTCTTGAGTCCAATTTACATTCTTCGAAGATTTTCTCTGAACTCTATCTAAGCTCTTCCTAACACTACTGAGCTTTCGTAGCGTTTCATATTTTACTCAATTATTTAAAGTTTGAAAAATAACAATAATACATATTGTTCTATATACAATAATATAAATACTTAGATTTAAAATGATCAGATAAAAGAATACGAATAATTAATTTTTTGCCAAGCAATGCAAAATATTTATGAAATAATATTTCTTTGGATAGTATCTTATTTTTTTATGATACAAAAACAAAAGATATTTTAAACATATGATCATGTTGTGAGTAATTTCTAACTAAAATAGATTGATTTCCACAATTATTGTAAAAATTCGCGCCGTTTAGGCGCATGTTATCTTCAATAATGGATTAATTCACATATGTCGCTGTGTGTCATAAACTATCTGCGTCATCTACAGATATTTGTAGATGAGATTTCTATAAGTGTTTTTGGTAAAATTTTGTTTGTTCTCTTCGGTGAGATTCATATCATCGAGGTAAGAATAGTAGAAAATAATTGTATATAACAAAAATAAGAAGGATTTGGACACTATGGATTTTACTTTATAGTACAAAAAGAAACGTATGAAATCACTCTCTCTATCTATCCAGATTTCCTTGGGACTTGTAAGTAACATTCGTTTACTCCACTGGAAAATACGTTCAGAGTAATATAAACATATTCTACTTATGTAGGCTGCTATTTCTCTTATTATGAAATTTTATTCATCTGAATTTATTCGCGTAGAATAAATACTATCGATTTCACCTTGAAATCATTGCTCAAAATCTGGGTTACTTTTTTTGTTTATTAGCATTGTACGTGTAAACATTTTGAATGAATTAGTAGTAGTAGAATGTTATATATGTGTTTATACGATACAAAATTAATTGTTTTTAAATATATATTATGTATTTGATGAATTATTGATTTCCATAAAACATACGTGAACATTTGCTTCTCTTATTACCATTAGTGACATTAATGTATGTTATTATTCATTTATACTTACTTTATTTACACAGGCTAATCCCAAATTACAAAAATGAGTCTTATCGAAGGGGTTGGAGATGAAGTTACAAATTTTTTTATTATTGTGGTCGCCCTCTTAGTAGGGTGGCTTGCCTGGTGTTCTACAAGTATTGCAGATCAACCATTAATACGCACAGTACTTATATTGCAACATCGAACACGCACACGTATTGCTGAACTTCGAGCTAATCAAACTACTAGCTCTTTCAGTCGACCACCAAATTTGGAGATGTCGGAAGAAGAATCTGTACAACCAGTTACAGATGACAATAATGATACTTCACAAAATTGTCCAGAATCACCTGTCACAGGTAATATTTTCTATTATTTAAGAACGGTTTTATGCTAAAATAACAGAGATATTAGAATCATTAGTTTTCTACTGTAACAGACACAAATGGAAGAACTTCTCCAGAAACACACAGAACACCTGAAACGGCAGCTACGGAAGAAGTACTTATCGAAGCAATGGATTCATTTAATAATGATAATGCAACTTTATTGCAAAGACAAACCAAAATAAATACTTCCAAGAAAACAAGTATATCAGAGTCATGTACTGAGTCCATAGAAGCTATACCACATGAAGCTGAAAATCTTTCAGAAAGCACTGCTAATGAAATTAATATTAAACTTAAGTTCATAAATGATGATCAAAAAGTTGTTACTGGTAGCCTTAAAGAGCTGCTTGGAGACTTTAAAAGGTCAATACTAATTAATATATATGTATAGTATGTTAGGCATAAATTTATAAAACAAATAATTCTTATATTTTTGTAGGAGGCATTTTCAAATAGAACTTGACGCCCAAAAATTGGTGAGATTAGTATTTAATGGCCGAGTGTTACAGCCTGATAGTCAAACATTGGAAAAATGTGGCTTGTATAACAATTGTGTAGTTCATTGCTTAGTACATCAACCACGACCAAATCCTGTACCATCGCAAACATCGACATTAGACAATTCATCGTCAATCTATTTTAATCCTCAATCATTCTCTGATATACCTACTGGCACAGGAATTAGTTCAGTGCATAACGAGTGGGATTTGAATAGACTTATGTTGAGTTTTATGACACTTACGTTAGGTCTTGCTTGGTATTCACGATACCACTACGCGCAACTGTTTTCCGCAACTACTACAATTGCATTATATGCACTCACTGCAATCTTTGCAATTTCATTAGTTACTAACTTCTTTCCTCATGAAGATAATATCAGAAATATTGAATGAATTTACAGCAATAAAGTACTTTATGAAGTTACACTTTAAAATATTAATATATAACTCATTTTGAAATCATTAGAACACATTTCATGTTTGTGAGGCAAACAGCATGAAGAATATAATTTTTATCACTGTATAAAACAAGTTATGTATGTAAAAAGTAAAGTGTAGCTAAGTCATAGAATTGCATTTCAATTGTTATGAACATATATTGAGCTCAAAATTTTTATTTGTGCGTGTAGAAAGCAAGTTTTTCTCGGTTACCATAATTAAAGAAAATACATATATAATGTGACGTCAAATTTATATTAAAATACTTATTCGTTTAAATATATTTGTGATAAATATTATTGATTTGTTGAATTATTAGATAATAAATATTATAAACAACAGTTGCAATGGTGCTGCATTACATTATTTTCAACAACTGATTTGTTATATGTACACGTTTTAAATATTTAGTTAGCTTAGATGAATATATATAATTCAGTTTATTTTTATAATTTTCAAATTAATGCGTGAACATAATGAATTAGAATTAGTTTCTTAAGCACCATTACATTAATTGCTATAAAAATAAATGAAAGTTGTCGAAAATGTATATATATATTTATAGAATTCGTAAGGTATTATATGATCGTAATTGTAATTTATTAGAAGATATACTTTATATTCCAAACAAACACGTTTCATTACTATTTTTGATTCATCATTACGTTAAATCCGTAATATACTGTATTATAATAGCTTGTAGAAATACTGAATTACGATGGAATGTGAAATAAACGGCTATTTATTCGATGTTTTTCTGTATTGACGTATTCTAATTTAGAAGCGATTTAATGTTAATAAAACATTTTTTATCTAAACTTCGAGAAAGTGGAAAATGAGTTTAGCGGGATAAAAATATGTTTAAATATTGTACAATTCGTGATAACATTTATTACTATTTAATTATATAAAAAGTTTGCAATTACATACTCTTCTTTTATAGAAAATTTTATTAATGACTTATAAAGTCTTTCATATAAAATAAATATTGTGAATAAAGTCGTCACGCCAAAATTTACATTTGGAGACGATTTATAATTTATAGAATACTTCGTACAACCCTTTAATTTAAATTACAAGAAACTTAATTTCGATGTATACGAATAAAAAGAAATAAATAACGAATGAAAAGTCATTTCTTAAATAGAAGTTAATTTAATTGTAAAGTTTTCCCACACAATCCACTAAGTATTTTAGGTAAAGGCTCAGAAATATTTGTCTTCTTAAAGAAAAGATTTAATCGATGTTTTAACATTGAATTGTCTATATTAAAATTTCCTTCTGGGTTTTCTAGCAGAATAGTACCTTTTCCTGAAGTACCATTGATATTAACGTATTTACAGACTGGATATTTTAATACTGAAGTCGACTGAATTTTATTTGCATCAGCTTTTGTTACTTGAATTGTTTGCTTATGTAACGATAAAATATCGAATTCCTTTAACACTATTTTATTATTGACATACAAGTCATAAGAACAATTATAAATACCAAATATCAATTCGATTTCGTTTCTTAACTGTTCGTATGAGATAGGAACTAAAGATTTAGGAGTTTCTAACAAAACAGTTCCTAAGCAGCCGGTTGCTCCAAATCTTGGTCTCATACCTAGAAGTTCAAGATTTACATATTTCAACAAAGGCTCTTCATGTGGTTTGTTATTATCGTTTTGAAATATTTGTCCTTTTACTAATACAAGTTTCATATTAACGCCTTTAATTGTTTGCATTTCTTCTATAATTATATTTGCATTTTCCGATAATTTTGACATGTCCTCCTGTGGAGTTTTAGTTGCATTTTCAATAAAATCTTTGTGACTGATAATTACTTTTGCTAAATTACTATCTTGATTTCCTATTTCATAATATACAACTGCTTCATCTGATGGAACCAACTGAGCTTTCTTTCGCAGTTTTTGAACCCTATTAATTACTTCTCTTGCCACACCTTCATTATGCATACTTTCATCAGGAGTAACATCCAATAAAATTAAAATATTTCCCCCACTATGTGCTTCATACTGTTCAGATAATTGCTCAGCTGCTGGCCCAGTGAAACTAAACATCAACCGTAAGTCTTGCTCACCTAACTTATGACCTAGAACAGTAATTTCTTTTGTTGCAACAAATGTTTGTAATTGTACATCAGAAAGCTCTTTAATAGCTTGAGTAATGGACTTAAATTCTCCTTTAAGACGTGATCCAAGTACTTTATGATCGGGTTCTGCTCTTAATTTAACACCATACTTCTCTTTATCAGTAGTTACTGTTAATTCCTTTACATTAAGTTCTTCAAGAATGTATGATTTTAAAGAAGTTATATCATTCAATACTTCAGCATCCTGATGAATTATTACAACTTCCGGTAATGGATATTTGACAGGAATTGTTTTTCTATCTCGTATGACGCGTCCTAATTCTATCACGGTTTGCATATAAAATACAGCTTTCTCAATCTTTTCATCAATTAATTCCAAACAAGGTTGTGGGATCATTTGATAATGAACACTGTCCATATTAATCTTAGACTGTGGAAGTATTTTCACTAAATATTTGAACATAAACTCTGTTAAAAATGGTGTGAATGGAGCATTAACACGAACCATTGTATAAAGAACACAAAATAAAGTGTTCAATGCTTGTTGACAATCAGTCACGCCGCTATCACCTTTTATACGTTTTCTGTTCATTCTTACATACCAATTAGTAAGATTGTCTATGTATTTCACTAGATGAGGTACTACTGTGTATAATCTGTATGCTTGCATTTCATCTTTAACAAATTGCAATAGTGTTTGAGTAAAAGACAAAATCCATCTATCCATGATATTATTAGAAGACACATCTTTAGAATTGTCATATATAAAAATAGTTTTCTCTTCTCTTTCAAACCTTTCAATGTTTTGCATTAAAAATCTAAAGGCATTATACCAAGGTAAGAATACATCCTTTATAACATCCCTTACACCTTCTTCTTTAAATCGTAAATTTTCCGCTCTTACAACAGGAGAATTAATTAAGTACAAACGAAGAGCATCAGCTCCGTATTTGTTAACAATTTCTATGGGATCTGGATAATTCTTTTTGCGCTTGGACATCTTTTGCCCATCAGATGCTAGTATTAAACCATTGGCAACAAGATTTTTAAATGGAGCTTTTCCAAAAAGAGCAGTAGATATAACTAAAAGGGTATAAAACCAACCGCGAGTTTGATCAATACCTTCTCCAATAAAATCAGCTGGAAAACTCTCCTCAAATTCTTTTCGATTCTCAAAAGGGTAATGCATTTGTGCATATGGCATAGAACCTGATTCAAACCAACAATCAAATACTTCGGGTACACGTCGCAACGGTGGATATCCTGGTCGTCTGGATGGTATAGTTAAATCATCTATACTTTCTCTATGAATATCTGTTATTTTCGTATTAGTTAATTCTTCCAATTCTGCAATACTTCCTATGCATACTATTTCTTGTCCATCTTCTGAGATCCATAATGGAATTGGATTACCCCAATAACGATTTCTACTAATAGCCCAATCACGAGCATCTCTCAACCAATTACCAAATCGTTTATCTTTTACATATTCTGGTACCCAATAAGTGGTACTATTTGCTGCTATAAGTTTTTCTTTTATAGCTTCTACTCTGACAAACCATGAAGGTACTGCTTTATAAATTAACGGAGTATCAGATCTCCAACAATATGGATAACTATGTTTGACAGTACTGTTATGAATTAATCTTTTATTCGCTTGTAAATATTTGATAATATCTTTATCAGCATCTTTTACATATTTTCCAATAAAATCATGAACCGGTTCTATGAAACGACCACAACTATCAATTGGACATACAATTTCTTGATCTTTTGTTATAACACCAGCTTCTAAACAACACCGGTAATCGTCCTCTCCAAAATAAGGTGCTTGATGAACAATACCTGTACCAGTCTCTGCAGTAACATATGTGTCATTTAATACGATAAAAGCACCTTTATCTCTTAAACTTTCAAAATAAGGAAAAGGAGGTTTATATATTTTTCCTTTCAAATCAGAACCTTTTCTTTTACCTTGTATAGTATACACATCTTTAGATTTGTATAGAAGTTCTAAACTTGATTCCAATATAATGTAAACATTATTAGAAAAATGATCTTTAACTTCTACATATTCATAATTAGGATTACAGCAAAGAGCCATGTTGCTAGGTAAGGTCCAAGGTGTAGTAGTCCATGCTAGAATTGAAACATTTGGTTCATCAACTAGTGGAAATGCCACAACTACAGAAGGATCAACAACATCTTTGTAATTTTGCCCTGATTCAAAATTAGACAGCGGTGTATTACAACCAGTAGAAAAAGGCATTACTTTAACACCTTGATACACAAGGCTTTTGTTATATAATTCTTTGAAAATCCACCAAATAGATTCCATGTACCAAGGATATAATGTTTTGTAATCATTTTTGAAATCTATCCACCTGCCGATTCTGCTCACTATTATTTCCCATTCTGTGGCATATTTCATTACGATGCTTCTACATTCTTTATTATAATTTGCTATGCCCATTTTAGCAACATCATCGGGACCTTTTATATTCAAACTTTTGTCTATTTCGTATTCGACTGGTAAACCGTGAGTATCCCAACCAAATCTTCTTTCCACGTGATAACCAGATTGATGAGCATACCTTGTTATAATGTCTTTTATTGTGCCTGCAAGTATGTGTCCATAGTGAGGTAAACCGGTTGCAAAAGGTGGACCGTCGTAAAATGAATATTTTGGTTTTCCTTTTGATTGCTTCAAACAATTTTCAAAAATATCCAATTTCTTCCATAATTCCAAAATAATTTCCTCCTCCTTTGGAAAATTAATCGTTTCTGGCAATTTTTCTTTCATTTTTAAAAGATTTTATGAATAACTTTGCGAAATATTTGATACCAGCTGGTATACTAACGTAATTATCAAATTTAAAGTACTGTGCATCAAAGACACGGTAGCGAATTACACGTAACTTACTTCTGAGGTTAGGATTATAAATTGATGCACGTGTTTCTAAAAAGGTGAATGCAATGTTCCAATTGAGAACCTCTAATAATTTGTATCACTTGAACTTGAATAATATATATACATACATTATATAAATATGTATAAATATATAAGCATGTAATACATGTTTTTCACATTTAATAAACTGTAGGAACAAAGGAAACAATTATTTTTATTATAACTTTATTAATAGTGAAATATTATTACATCATTCAAGCGAAATTAAATATATTTATATACATAGAAATCATAATAGATTAATAAATAAGCATGATTGCACGTTTTTTTTTAGCAACAACTTCATTTTATTTTGAGTACAATTTATAAATAATAATATAAATATATACAAAATTACATAATATATACTTTAATAATTGAATTATTTTATAAAACTTATGTGTACACTATGATTGATTTAATACAATTTTATTTTGAATTATATATTAAAACCTTTTATTGTATACAAAATAAATGGAAAATAGATAAAAATTAAAAAAATTCGTGACTAGAAGTTCCATTATAACTAACGCCTTCGTACACAATATACATATACATATATATATATATCTACGATTGTTGCGTAATTTGTGGTATCCTTTGTCGTTGTCCACCTATATAAATAACTTGTCTCTGTTCATCAGGATGAATGAGTTCATCTGTATGTTTCCAACGCCATTTTTTTTCACTTTCTTTAATACGCCTATGGTCAATATAACTAATAACGCAACTTGTTGGAATCCATACAATGGCTGTAATAATTATTACTGCCCCAACTATGTTATCTTTCAAAAATCGCATGACTTTGTTAATATTTATATCCTCGATAATATCCCAAAATCTTTCAACCACATCCTGAATTGTTTTCTCGCAAACGCCCTTTAAATATTTAAAAATTTTTAAATTTGTATATAAAATATGCTATAAATTATCTTTGAAAAATATTACCTTATTGCAAAAACCTTGAATACATGGTGTTCCATCTGGTAAAATATCCTGTGGATCTATCGGAAAACATGTTTCATTTAAACTCATTCTACAGCATCTTTTACATGCGTCTCCAACTACGAAGTAAAATTCATCATAAAGATATATTATTTTCTACATATATTAAGTATAAAATATGAAATCCATACTTGTATCACACATGCAACTTTGCAGACCCTGTGTTTCACAATATGGTACACATTTCCCAAGTCTACATTGACCTCTCTCAAGGCATCCTGTACCATCTTTCATTGGAGGAGATCTAGGACACTCGCTAGAAGCTCCTGTACAACGAGATTCTTGCTCACAAGTAGCATATTGAGCATCTCTGCATTTTACACCTATTTGCATAAATGCACAGCCTTGACAGCAAGGTGAATTCTTATCACTGAAAAATACATTTTATTAAATATGATTTATTAAAAAGAATCAATAAAAATTCTAATAACAAATTATTACCTGCAAACTGCTCCTTGACTTCTACGAAGTTTACAATTTTTATCACAACATGCATCATTATCTTCGGTACCCAGTAATCCCGCGTCGCATTCTTCGTCTCCTTCGACTCGTAAATTACCGCAAAATGATTCTTCTGGTTCAGAAAAACAGCGACCAGACTTTGCTTGTAATACTTTTCTGATAGATCTTAAACTACATGGTGAAAAACGCTAATGTATAAATAATTAGTAATCAATACCTTCATACTGTATGAAATACATTATATTATTTTAATATTAATTAAATGTACCTTATTATTCACATCATATCCGCTAACGCTATATGTATACATTAAATATGAACCTCCTTGACTAGCACTTGGACTGCATTCCTGTTAAGAGATACTATTTGTTTAAAATATAATAAATGTGACAAGAAATGCGAGTTCATAAAAGTTGAAGAAATTACTGTTATATCTGGATCATGTTCAGAACCCCAATTATGTCCAAATTCATGTGCAGTGACTAAATCAGCTTCTCTCGTAATTACTCTTTGTCCATAATGATTTCTACTAGAACTTAAACCTGAGTTAAGATATAAAGTATAACCATTCTTGAAATACTCTAAAATGTAAAAGTATTAAATAAGATATCATTAAATGTAATTCGCATATTAATTAAATATTTATTGAAGGTTCAGATGTACCTGGTGTACAAATGCCACCTACTGAATTTCTACGAGGAGAGCCGACATATGCTAGTCCTAATATGCCACCTTCGAATTTGAGATCAGTAAATAAATGAGCTAAACAAAAATCCTTATGACTGTATTCACGACTGAAAACCTAAAGATTAGTTATATATATTGTATATAATCTCAAAATACACTTAATTTAAAAAACGGATTTGTGTAAAATGAAAGAATAGAAATTCAATTTTACCTCGAGCAAAGTGCGCACATCCCACTTTTCTCTAACCATATTATAGTGAGTTTCACCGCCTCTTACACGAGTTGGTTCACTATGGACTACAATTTTCTTAATAACAAAACCCATTCCTTTAAATCCATCTTGTTCTTGTCGTTCTTGCCATAAAGTATCGTTATAAATTTTATGTACTCTGTCAATTAAACTTATCTGTAAAATATAAGCAATATGTTTTGAAAATCATCTGAGTAAAATCATAATATTTTACATTAATCAATGTAGTCACTTACTAAATAATTAATTGTAGTTTTTGTACTACTAGCACCCATTTCTTGATAAAAACGGTAATCGGCAACCAGTAATAAGGGACATCTTGTTTTTGTTGGAGTGTACTCATAAGTTTCAGTTTGTCTTTTTGCTCTAGAATGTTCATCTGATTCGAAATTAAATTCTTCTTCATCATCTACTGGAATATCTGTAATTTAGATGTTGTATAAAGGCACCTTAATATTTAATAAAATCATTCGTTTGAAATAACAACTAACTCAATTCTTCTTTCACGTATCCACAAGTTTTAGGTGCCCCATGTGTATGGCCTTCGCCATTTTCAAAATGTTCCCAACTAAGTTTAACATCTGACGACTTATAAACAATCATTGTTTCATTACCCAAGTGAGGTAAATGTCTCCAAGATGGCTGAAAAATGCAACAAATTCATGTGAATTATGTCATGTAAAAATTTTTTACTTAAAAAATTATATACCTCAATATGAAATGTTTCATCAGAAATTGTAATGCTGGCTGTAAGAACTCCATTATCAATATGTACTTGTGCATGAGAATCTATTTCCCCAAATACGCGTCCATGATAAAAGCTTTCATGATCTTATAAAAAAAGTCATTTTAAAATAAATATATAATGTAAAAAATATATTTCTAAATAATAATGTATTGTTTTACCTAAATGCACACTTTTTTCTTCTCCATTACCATTTACTTCATATGCTTTAAATTTAGAATGAATAACTTCCCTTCTTGGTGTTAAAATTAAACGAAAATACCTATCAAAAATATAATATGTGTATTATTTACAATAAACAATAACTATTTGTAAGTGATAATAATATGCTAAATTACCGTCCATGAGAATAAAATTCCAATTCGTTTATTTTATTGTAAGGATGATAGCTATGTTGAACACCTCGTTTTACAATTTTATGTTGGAAATGAGTTGAATGAATAGTTTCATAATACTTTAAATTCCTGTGGAGACCATCTACAAAAATGAATCCAACAATATAAAATAACAAATGAAATGTTAATATATAATACAAACTACTAAATATGTAATGTAATATACATACAAGTGATTTGTACAGTAACAAATATATAGTATATTAATAGTGTATTTCGAATTTCCATACTTGTTAGAAATGTTCTATATCAAATTACTATTTATTACTGTATTCTGTGAATTATATTTCATATTATGAGCATTTTTTATTTTTTAATCCAAATTTTATATGAACTGACGAAGGTTAATCTAGAGTTGTTATTACATTCCTCTAGGTTAATGGGGTAGTGTAAACTTTTTCTCTGTCAACATACAACACATAGAAACATTGCCTTATTTTAAAGCACATGCACAATAATGATCAAATATAATTTTAATTAAATTTACGTATATAAAATGTTCAATTAGATAAAACTAATAGTCTCATAGAATAAGTACAATTTTTCAACAAATTAATGAAAATATTATATGGCCGAAATATTATTTTCTTTGAAAATTTGACAATTATTATGTGTAGGTATAACATAATGTATTCTATACATATATATATAGTTAGAATTAATTGTGTTGGTAAATTGTGTTATCATTAAAAATTTGGTAGATATTTTTTAAAAATATTTGTAAACACTCTTTAATATAATATTGTTTATGACAACGTATACATTAGAATTGAAGCGAAGTTTTTTACAGATGCCGCAGTTAAAACAGTTGGAAGTGATGTTTGGTACCCTCACGTTCTCTAGAATGTGCTAGAATTTTTTTTGAGACGTATTTAATATAAGTATTATAACTAAATGCGTACTAGTCATTTACAAACATCGCAGTAGTTCAAGAAGCTGCAGTATATAATTGGAACTTGTGTATGATTTTGTCCGTTTAAATTAAAATAAAACGATAAAAGAAATGTCACATGAAACAACTTTGTTACATTGTTATAATCGTGGTTGTGGTAAGAAGTTTGATCCGAATGATAATAAAGAAGGTATGCAGTTTATTATTTCTCTAGGAATAGTAAAAACAACCTAAAATTATTCATCTGTTTGATAATTAAACATTTTATATATCACATAAAAATTCGTTTTATCTGTATTTATTTTAGGAGATTGCATTCATCACCCTGGTCATCCGGTATTTCATGATGCTTATAAAGGCTGGTCCTGTTGTAACAAAAAATGTACAGATTTCACAGAATTCTTGAATATCAAAGGATGTACAAAATCTTGTCACTCAAATGTCAAACCACCTGAGCCAGAGAAACCTGCTGTTGACAAATCGAAGACTAACGAAATAATTGAAGTAACTGCTCAGCCTCTCAATAATGGACCTGTGTTGGAAAGGCCTCCTTTTGATGCTCCACAAGTTACATTAAAACCTACTGTGTCACCTACATTATTAGAACAAATTAAAGGATTAACTTCTTCTATATCAGAAATTCTACCACAAACAAAAGTTCAAATTGGACAAAGCTGTAAAAACAATGCATGTAAAGCTACGTACAATGGCCCAGCATCTGATGATGAAGTGTGCAATCATCATCCTGGTATTCCTATTTTTCATGAAGGAATGAAATATTGGTCTTGTTGTCAAAAGAAAACTACAGACTTTTCCACATTCTTAGAACAACCAGGATGTTTGCAAGGAAAACATAAATGGATTTCTGAGGTATACTAAAAATTGATATTATTTACTCACTTAGATGTTAATATATTTTAATAAGAAATATTTAACAGTCTAAATATTGTTTTAAACATTGTTTTAAAAACAAAACAATAATTATGTTTCAGAATACTGGTAAAAAAGTTAACTGTAGAATGGATTGGCATCAAACTGGAACATTGATTGTAGTTTCTATTTATGCAAAGAAATACCAGCCAGACCAATCAACTATTAAATTAAATCCTATACGTTTAACTGTGGATCTATATTTTATTGAAGAAAACTCTAGATATAATCTCGATTTAGAACTTAGAGGAGTACGTATCAAATTTTTGAATTTAGTCTGTATTGAGTAAATTTTAGACATTCATAATATTTATAAAATTTATTTCTGCAGGTTGTTGATATTACACAAAGCAGTGTAAATATGCTTCCAACTAAAGTAGAAATTAAATTAAAAAAAGCTGAATCTGGATCATGGGCAAAATTAAATATTCCTAGAACAAACGAGATAGAAACAGAAGAAAATGACAAAACTGATGAAAACATTAGCGCACAAGTTGAAGCAGTTGATCTTAGCGATCTTTAAGTGTTCATATTTAATTATTTTATTATAAATATTATAAAACATGAATATATTATCTATTTAAAGATGATACTTTCATTTGAAGGTACAAAGAAATATTATTTTCTTAATGTTATCGGATTTATTTCCGAGAAAAGTGGGGATACTTAGTATTCGCTTTGTTATTTTCATAAGAAAAACTAAAAAGTCTATCATTAAATTTTGATATTTAAAAACAGTATTGAGTTTTCAATACATTTCAGGTTTTATTTATGATTTATTTAATCGTAATAAATCATTTTGAGCTGAAATTGTGTCTTGATTTATATAATAATAGACCTTGTTTATATTTGACGAACGAATCAAATACAAATCTGGTTGACCTGAGAGAAACGTCTAAAGGTCAGAGATCTCATTGAAACCTTTGAATTAGGTGTTATGCCTACTTCGTAAAAATTGACGAATTTTGAAACTGTAGTAACTTTCTTTCCTTGTTTGCCATTTTCTTTAGAAAGACTAGAGTGCCTATATGTGCACGTAATAATCAAAACTGTGTTAAACTAAACTTAACCTATACATGGTTATCGTTTTAACCTAGTTTCATTGTTGTTTTTGATTTATTGCGAGTTGCAGTAAATTATGCAAACATGCGTTTATACGAATAAACTCAATTAGAAATTAGTGCAACTTGCAACTTCTATAAAAATAAGCCAATGTTCTTTATTTACTTAGTTTTGTAATTTATTTAAACACATATATAATAAAGTCTCGATATAAGTGTCCCAAATTATGTTGTGTTTAGGATCACTTTTAGTAAAAAAATGTAAAAAATTTGTTGGTAACATCCTTCTAACAAAACAGTCAAAAATAAAAATGTCCTATAATTGTATTATCTCATGAATATACTCCACCAGAATCACCTTACATTTTTCAAGTAGTGATCTTTCTTCAATGGTGGGGATAATTTTCTCAGTTATATCGGTGTGTTCAATATTTTCGTTTATATTCAAGTTTTACTACACAGTTCTGTAGCAATAATTTCCGCTTATTAATATAAAAATAATTTATTTGTATACTAGTATGAATAAGACACCTCAAAAATTACGAGTAATAAATTTTTTGTCACTAATATTTATGTTACATACAAATATCTATCATGAAATATAAATACAAATCAATATATTATTTTAGATACTTGCTCTTCATGGATATGCTCAATCGGATATTACTTTTAAATCAAAATTAGGTTCTTTGAGAAAAGGATTTAAAAGAGAAATTGAATTTACATTTTTAAGAGCACCGCATAAAGTTTCAATGCAAAAGAATTTTGGCATTGATGAAACAGAGGAAGGTATTATGTTTGTTACTTGAAAATTGAAAATTTAATATATATTTCTATGTAATGATATTACATAAATATACAATGAATTTAGTATTAAGAAGTAATAAACACTATATCTTGTAGGATATGGATGGTGGTTTAATACAGAAGATCATATATTTAAAGCAACTATTCCAAGCAATTTATCTGTAGGTTTTGAAGATAGTATAGCTGTAATTGAAAAGATATTTCAAGAGTCTGGTCCTTTCGATGGCATTTTAGGCTTTTCACAGGGTGCAGCATTTGCAGTTATACTGTGTTTTATGCAACAAAAAAATCGTAAATAATTAATTTAATACTTATGAATTATACAACAATTTTAATTTAATATAGGTATTTATATAATCACTTGTTCCAGTGTTACAAATCAAATTTGATTTCGCAATTATTATATCTGGATTCAAGTCATTATGTAAACCTCATACAATGTATTATGATGGAAAAATAAGTATACCTTCATTACACATATATGGAGAAACTGATCAAGTTATTCCAGCAGGTTAGATAACCTTTAATCTTTTAATAAAAATTAAACTACAGTTTAGTGTACCTTTCTTTTTTATAGAATCAGCGAAAGAAATTAATGAAATGTTTATAAATAAAGTAACATTAACTCATATAGGCGGGCATTATGTACCAAGCAAAAAGGATTATTATAAGGAATTTATTACGGACATGACATTACAAAAAAACAGAAGGGACAATTAACTGTAAGTTGTGTTCTACATTTGATACTTAATGTATGACATAACAGAAGTAAACACAATAAATAGGCTGTACTGACTACAAAATGTAATTCACATAAAAAAATGTAAAAAATTATAATTAACATTGAGAAATATTAGTAAATTTATTCAAATCAACTGTAAATAAACATCATACAATATCCATTAAAAATAACTTTCATTAACAATTTACATTAAAATTTTTATATGGCAACCAAGATATGACTTGATAACATAATAAATTAGGAGAAATTTGTACATGATTATTTACCTTGTTAAACAGGTATTGTACAATTAAAAATTGTTTAACTGTTCTCTTCTATAAAAGGCACTACTGATATTAAACATTAAAAATTGAACAACTTAAATTATGTTTTGAAAATATACTAGCTTAATTTTTTTTTTGCCGATATAATACAACATATTAATTATTTAGATCAAATATGTGGTTCATAAGTATTTTGTACCAAATGAAATGTATTTTATGTATAGCAAGTTAAATTTTTAAATAGATTTTAACTCCGTTCGTTTATACGTATCATGCATAATTATTTCCAGCTTTATGATATGGAAATTTATTATATAATATTATTATGTATTTATAAATATTATTGATATTAGATTTCTTAAACTCCTTTAGTAAAGCTTACGTTCAACTTTGTTTAATAAAATCAGGGATATTATATTTTTATCTATATAATACAATATAGATATATGTATTACGGTGAAATTTTAAGTTTTAAAATTGTCAACTTAATTTAAGCAATTTATATCTGTATAATACATTACATTTTTTAATGATGATACTAAAACACATTCAAGAGTATTTGTTATATCAAGTACTGTATGGATACAATTAATGTTCTTGTCAACTGTATGCCACTTTTAAATGTATGACTACATACAATAAATATATGGGTTATTTTTCGAATACAAATTAATGCATACATAAATAAAATTCTTAACAAGGTGTTATAGTATGAAAAATATGATGAACAGAAATGTTATATTTTATACTTAAAATCATATGCCTGGTATAATATAGCAGTCAATTTGTTAAAATTACGTATACTATTTATAATTTATCACATTCTCAAATTTCTATTTGGTAACAATAAAACCTAATGTTCACAGTTTTTACAAACAGTACTGTTTAATTTTGCATATTAAATAATAAATGAAACGTGTATATTTTACAAAATTTGAGGCATTAATGCCTCACTTGCATACTTCAAGTTTAATAAAATAACCGAAATAAAAGATAAATAAACCGAAAATATTACAAAACACTGTAAGATAAGATACAAGCTATAATCATAAATTATACGTGACTGAGGTATTTGGTCATCTTAGCATTAATAACAAAGTGTTGAAATATTTTAGTACCTATTAGAGATTATAATAAATTTAACTGATGTACTGGATCATAAGCTTCATGTTTTATTATCCCTTTCAGTCAAATATCCAAGTACAAATAGTAGTTGTTCATCACTCGCAAAAAAGGAGAACAAAAATCAGGGAATGAGCAGTTACTTAACATTCTCCTTAAGAAAGTTAAAAAAGTTTTTGAGATTTTTAATATTCATATAAACTTGTATGTATCTAGTATTCACATTATGTTTGTTTAAACTGTGTCAGCCTTTTTAAAAATATCTGACAATTATAAAATTGAGTTGAATTCAACACCTTATCATCAGCTTCTTCACAATAGTAACATTATTTCAAGGCGACTATTCTTGGCTATTGGATTCTTGAGATTTCATGACATCTGGTAGGTCAGGTGGCAATGAAAATGGTGTCATCTCTAAAGTTTCAAATTGACCATTTTCTTGGCGAACAGCTAATCCTACTAATGCAGGACACTGTGCTTTGGCAGTTGCTGATGTTAATCCATAATCAGATAAAAATTTACTGTCTGACATTACAACATTATCTTTGTTGAACAGCTGCTGATTTACAGGTGGTATTTTTAATATACCTATGAAACAATTATACCTTTAACCTAATTTTTTTGTATATATTTTATAAATAGTTGCAATATTGTATAAAAATGAGCGAAACACGAAAATAATAAAAATTAATTGGCGATTCTCTTTTGAACTGTAATGTTATAGATGTAATTTCTGATTTTAATTTATGTGCACGTAAATTATGTTTTTTTTACCTTCTATAATTTTCTTAAGTTCAAGAACTGTGGTATTATCTTTTGCGTCAGTAAATATCGTCATATTTTTTCGTCGAATCATTAGAAATACATCCTATAAAGAGGATCATGATTGTATTTATTTGAGGTTATTTTTGTTAGGAGCGTCTTAAACGAATATTACAAGGAATAGATAAATACGAACAAAAACTTACCATTATGTACTTTACTATATATTTATTATCGAAAAGGATAATTAATCTACAGTGTTTCTACAATCCTGTTTTATTGACTATTGTTCACTTATAAATCCTCAGGTTAAAGGCAAAAGAATAAAGTAGACATTTACCGACATGATAACCACATAAAACACGTTATTTGATTGGTGCTTCTTTTCAAACGCAAACTATGTTTGGCTCATTGTTTGTTTTTTGGACCAATCACAAATTACATTTAACTTCATGTTAAATTACAAATCCTTAAATCAGAGATAGGATTATTTGAATATTGTTTATATACCTATCAATACATTAATTTAATAAATGGAGTTCAAATATAGTAACTTATCAATTTATATAATAACCGCGATCGATACAGTGACTAATATTTATTATCAAAATTATTTATCGTGGTATACAAAATTGTATTACAAAACAATATAAGTGGAATAAATACTATATTTATATTTTACTAACGATATTAATAATAATGTTATTGAATATGTCACGTTTATGTAACAGGTGTTCACCTGTTAAGGAAACAAATAATAATAATTCCAAAATATATGTATGGTATGGAGTAAAGACGAATATAAATGGAAAAACCTCGCATCGTTCACATGCGATTTTATTGGATGAAATATGTGAACTTGATAGATTTCAAATTTCTAGATTTATAAATTTCTAAATTTTCAAATCCACAGATTGTCAGATCCGTTAAATTCTAAATTAAAAAATGTATAAACTAAAAACCAACAAGTGGAGAACCTCTTCTTTCTATGCGAGACTAGTTTCCCTAAGGAACCGTATAGTCTATCATGCTTGTCGATGTATTTATATTCAGGTTGAACGCAGACTGGTTACATTTCTAAAGTTTGCAAAAAGTTGGACGATATCAAGCCAGTAACATTGAAAACGGTGATTATGCATGTCTAATAGTTTCCAAGGGGAGGTCCTTGGCCTTAGAGACGCAACGGTGTAGGACGTACGTGAATGAATCTCCTTTCCGCAGTGACGTCATTGGTAGCTATTAGTTCATCGAGTACTCGATGGTAAAAGCGCGATCTATGAAGGTGCGCACGCGCCTTTCAAAATGACCTGCGCGACGCTCAGACTCGTCAGCAGCGACTCGACGAAAGCTCTGTCGCTATTCTTTCGATCATAATTCGATTTCTTCCGAGACTAGTCGAGATGCGACCGCGGTATACATCCGTGGAACATTTCTGCAGGAAAATTGAACGGCTACGAAATCGCAATAACATTTAACGAGAGGGTCGCCGTGAAAAGCGAACAAAAGTTCGTCCCAGTATGTTCCGGTGTGCTGTGTGGATGGTATGGTGATCGAAACTTCGAATAACGCATTGCGTTATTTTTTCGAGAATAAGAAGATCCTGGAAGGTCTTCGTCGAGTTACGCTGACGTTATTCGTCATTTCTATGTGTTTAAGCATTTCGTTTCCGATTGATCGATAATCGTGAATTAGGTCGCCCACGAGTCGCGCCCCGAAGAGTGGAAACACGTATAAAAATCGTGAGGGTGAAAGAAAAATCTTTTAGTTGGTGTTCGAACGATCACCGGCTAACACGTTCGACGGTTGTTATAAGTCTTGAGCGACGGTGACGTATATGATGAAATTACAGCTGCTTGTAATCGAAACGGATTACTGCTGGAGGAAAGCGTTGCTTAGGTAAGCAAGTGATCGCGGATTTTTACCAAGCCACTTATGCCTTTAACACTTGTCTGTAGAGTTAAGCTGATTTAGTGGTATTTTTTATAAGTAGCGTATCACGTAGAAATCAAAATATTTAAACTCTTAAACCGTTCAATTCCCATTCAAAGATATAATAAATCAAATATTACCATATAATTGTTCTACTAACAATGTCAGAAAACGAATCATTTTTCATCATTTTCAATCGTCTTCGACAGATTTTGATTGTAACAGATATCCGTTCCATTTTTTGCATTTAAATACATTTTTGTAAAGATAGAATGATTTTGGTGTCTTTTTCTAAGCATGCTTTTCATAACTTTTGTGATAGTTATAATAGTTTTCAAAAATAGTTTTCAAATGTTATCGTTGAACCGACATGTTACTTTCATTATATTTCCGAATTGTTTAAATATGCCGCCAAACGTTGCGTCGATAATAGCAAGCGATTAGCAGCAGTCGGTAATAAACGTCAATTGACTACGACGATCGCCGTTACGTGCGTGTTGCTCGAAAAAATTTTTGACCCATACGAGAAGAAATTGTGACGATGATTCAGAACAGTTTGAGTTTCTTAGTTTATTCCTTTGGTCCTTGTTCTTCTCCTTCGTACCCCTTTAACTGACGCCATCTTCAATTTTGTTTTCTTTTTTTTTTTGTTCAAGTGTCACTGTAACTGTACGATACAGTGGATCTCGTAAAAATGTTGTGAATACAAACAGTGAGTGCGTTGAATGAAAAACGAACGGTGCATCGTCTAAATTGAAATGATACAGTGGTCGCGATATGAGTTTGCGTCGTAGATCTAATCTTCAAGCATCCCTGAAAGATTACAAACCAGAAAGGAGTCAATAGCCGTCCAAGTGTCCATGTAAAAGTCATTCAATAGAATTCTTCCTCTTTGAAGTATCGTTGGTTAGTTTATGTGTAGTTTTGATACATGTGTTTCGTCTTTCTTGTTGCACCATAATTGTATTGTTCGATCGAAGAAAATCGAGTCCTCATTTGTTGGTTATGTTTCTCTGTTATAACCGTCTGCCGTAAATCGCACGCTTCCCTAGTACGTTTTTGATTAGTGTTAAAAATTGAAAATATAAGTAGTGATAGTGTACGTAGAAATAAAATGCACAAGTTAAGATTGCCTGTCAAGGTTGAATTGCCCAGTGCTTTAACAAGGTATGGTGATATTTGATCTAGAGTTATTGATATTGTTTTTATTTTAATTTTTTTCCACATTACAATGACTACGTACTAATACAGAGATTCCCAAAGTGTTGGTCCGGATGTTTTGGTGGAACACCAGTTAATTTTTAACAGATCGCGTTAACTTTGAGACTGTAAAATTTCAAAATTTTAAGATTTTTCGAATTTGCGCTTTAAAAATTTGGAAATTTTTAGATTTTAGGATTTCCGGATTTTTAAAAATATTTAAACATTGATTTCGATAGATAAAAGTTTGGGAGGCCCTGTAGTAGTATTTTTTTATATATAATTCGATAACGTTGTAATGGAACGACACGATTTTCTTTTGAATACGTATTCTGTTTAAAAATTCGGCAAGATGTTAAAATAGCTGCGGTAGTTACAATACGATGCCTCCCCGTTGCACTATCGAGACAGTTAAGAATCGAAATTTTTGACATATGATACCGATCCAATAAATCATTTTGTATTAGTTCGAATGTTTTTATGTACTAATTACATGTTTTGTGTATGTATGTGTATGTTTGGTTGTCTTTAAATTTACAGATTTGAATTTTGTATATTTTTGAAGCTATATACGTTATCTAGTAAGCAT
Organism: Megachile rotundata; assembly: GCF_050947335.1. Taxonomy (NCBI): domain Eukaryota; kingdom Metazoa; phylum Arthropoda; class Insecta; order Hymenoptera; family Megachilidae; genus Megachile; species Megachile rotundata. The sequence goes on along the minus strand of NC_134989.1, from coordinate 18,161,494 downwards.
GAAATCACCGCTTATAGTAAATTATAGTATGAAAATTTACTAAATTGAAGATTTCATTTCATTTCGTCTACGTGTAATTTCATGAAAATATACTTATGTGATTTTCAGCAACGTAATCCGATCGTCTGATATTGTCAACAATTTTTTTGACGATTTCATTCAGATAGAATTACTTTTCTAACGTTGTATGTAAAATGTTTAAGAGTGATTTCAACGTTCCAATCTTTAGCAATTTCAAAAATAATAAACATATGGAATTGTTATCAGTAATGACGTGATTATCGAGTATAATTATACTCGGCAATGTCTGGAGGAACAGCTAATTCGATTATCGCTTCTGAGATAGATTGTCTTTAAAAACTGCTTGACCGGTTGCATCTGTTGCTTTTGATAATGACGACCATCGGATTAAAATTTTTATCACTAAATCTACAATCGGTACGTAAGATCGTAGAAATCACGATGAAAATGTTATTGCGGGTAATCACAATATTTATCTTCATATATGTATATTAAGATACACAGAAACATTACCAGTGTGGATTTTATGCTGAGAAAAGATTTCGGATTGCGGGTTAATAGCCCATATACGCGAGGAGGCGATAATTTTATTATTATCATAACAATTTAAACAAATGCTTGTTCACTGCTAATTGAACTACGGTAGTTGAAATTCCGTCATTCTTATAGATAGCAGCTAACCTTGGCAGCCATAAAAACTAATGCAAACTACAGGACCCTACCCATTTCTATGTAACTACCATCGTTCAGTGTTCCTTGTTTCCTTCGATACGTCGAACCCTTCCAGTAGTTTCTCAGTGGGTTTCATTGGCGAGGAGGTAGTAGGAGTGTTTATCGTATGTATCGTCTCTACTACGATATAATAAGGTTGTATATGAAACTCGCGTCGAGTGGAGTCCAGTAAAATCGACATTTCCGGGATCGTATGTCGTATTCTGAAACTGGGATTTTACAGTTTCCTAAGTGTCGGTAAAATATAACGTAATGTCGAACATACGAACTGTAGTGAATTTAAATGTACGAAAAAAACAAAATAAAGTAAACGCGTAACTGCAAGTTTCACTCGGACTAAGGTATTGTGCATTGCGCGTTGTTTGGAGCGAGTGATTGATAGTCGTTCGTGGTCGTCCGTCGACGGTCGAAGGGCGACAAGGTAAAGGCGAGATCCCACCTAACCACCTGTGTGTGCTTTCGAGTGCGTATGCGCGTGCTTGCGGTTCTTCGGGTACACGTGCACTTAGCTAGTTTGACCAGAGACCAGTACGAGCTCGACGACTTAACAGCTCGTATGCGCTACGCGTCTGTTAGTGTATTTTTGGCGTCGTACTCTTATACGAGCCGTTGTAGATTCGGACACTCGTTTGACCAGTTTAAATAAGAATAGTGTTAGCGAGGATAAATCGCTAGTCGCATCCTGACCGTCTAGTACGATGTGTCGTGTCGCAGCCGCGTTAGTAACAATTAAGATATCGTTGACAATGTACGTGACGGGATAATAGTTTATGGTTTTGGTGATGCATTTTTCCAAATACTGTCGGTAATGTAAATTGTGCAGAAATCGAGTGTGGCTGAGCAATGGTAGGCGCCGTTACGTGATTCGGACAGTTTTTGGCGTCGCACCTTTCACAAGACCTTGATACGGTCGATTCGGATTCCTTGGTTTCTTCAAAATTGCATATTCGTCACCGAAATTCTGACAGTTTAAAATTTCATCTGTGTCGAAGCGTGTTACTGATTGTTCATGGAACGGATCGGAATGACGTGGTGAACAAGTTAAGAAATTTGCTCGGTACACTATTCAAAACATCAACAAGTACGTATCTTAAATGAAATTTTGTTCAAATGACTGTTATCCGATTTAAACGATTTTCTTTCGTATATGTGATTTCGTATTTACCGAATTCCAACTTGCAGACATTCTCTCGATATTTACCCGCAAACCATTTACCTTATAACCTTCGATTTCATCCGTGTCGTATACACATTAAGATTGTTAGTATTACAAAAAGATCATTTCCTAGAGATAATCAGTCTTGAACATAGCCAGATCTATTTTTGGCAAATAAGTATTATTATATCTGACCCTTATGCGACGATGAAAGTGTTCATTCGATAAACGCGTACTTTTATTATTCAACGTATTCGCATGAAATTTATATACATAGATCACGTAGCTAGCGTACTCTGCGCGATTTTAGGATTTTTAAAACACGATACGTTTAAATGTTGCAAACAGCTGATTGAAAGTCTAACGAGGCACAAGCGGTTGACGATTGAAAACGCGTTGTCGTATAATTTATACGTTCTTATGTATTTATTAGGAGATATAGGCGAAGTATTTGTGCAGCATTGTTTCTTGTAAAATGGTTGCGTCGCTGTTTACCAGTGCACCTACCATAATGCAGGTTGTTCTTTCTTTCTCCCTCTCTTGCTGACTTTGTGCCTGTCTCGGTACATCTTTTCGTCTCTTTCTCCTTTTCTCTTGCCTACTTACCGAACATCGTGACTTTACAGTGTTTACGTTGCACTCGAACATGAAGTCAGTGCAAAGTGTTATTTTGTTGGACGTGTAAGTAACCGTGAATAGATTTTCGTTACATTTTCTATTTCATGCGTAGTCGTTGCTCGTGCGATACGTACATACATATTTAAAGAACGTGTGCATCGAGCACCTTCATTTTTCCTTTTCTACGAAGGAATTTATCAACGTTGTTCGCGCGAACGCATCGATTCAGTTTTCTTGACGTGTTCTCGCGCGTAATAGCGTACGAACGATTACTCGGTTATGGTTTACGTAAGAGAACAATTATTTTCTTGTTTATCGAGTTTGTTGCGTGGGAAGAAAAATTGTTTGACAACGGTAAAAAGTGCGCGATAAGCAGGTAAAAAAGTAAATTACTTTGTCTGTACTATTCCTAATGTAGCAGCTAACAATTAATGATCGTGTTCGAGTTAGTTTCGAGTTAAATCCAGCCTTGGAACACGACTACTTCAACAAAATTATCGCGAATGTTCCTTGCATTTTCTGGATGTTTGCGCCATCAATCGCCTGCTCCGATAGAATTTTCTTCGGATCGAACATACAGCGAAATGAAATTTTTCTAAAGCGAACTGTGATCGATTTTTATTTCGTCTGGATCTCGCGACGCGTGCCGGAACGTTGACAAACGTAATCGATCGTATTTGTTCAAGCATTTCATACGCGTTCGTTCCTATAATCGATGAAAATTATTAGCATCGATTTATTTGTCCGGGTCAATTGATCGTGTACTAGCTGATTTTTCCATTGGTCAGAAAGTAATTTCTCGAACAATGCTGCTCGTTCGAAATAGCGTCTATAAGGCATGGCGAGAATCGATATCCTCCACAATGTACGGGAAATTGAGGGAAAGTTCGGATTATCATTAATGCAAGAGAAACAAGCTAATACAGCAGGGTGCCCGCGCCTAAGTGTGACAGCGCGATATTTCATCAACTATTTATGATACGAAAAAGTGTTTATTTGGAAGGATAAAATTTCATTTTTTAATGTTATTAATGTGGAAGATGTGAAAAGATATGATGGCAAAGTTTCGTTTTTTATTAAGATTTATTTGTATTTACCCGAGTTTTATTATTTTTCGAGATATAACGCTTAGAAGTTTACTGATTTTCAGCAGAGACGTCTCGATTTGAGTAGTAAATCATTAAAACGGTCTTATTGTTGCGGTAAGTGTCGCATGTTTGACGCTGCCTGTCGAAACCGATAGCCGGGAATTTACGTTTTGAACGGCGATTCTTTCCACGTTTCTTACTCTTCGAACCGTTGCCGTTCGGACCGTAAATTCCCGGCTATCGATGCCGGCAGGTAGAGTCAAACATGCGGCACTTACCGCAATAATAAGACTGTTTTTATGACTTACTATTCAAATCGAGACGTCTCTGCTGAAAATCAGTAAATTTCTAAGCTAATCTCACCCTGTATGTACAAGGTTCGTTTAATTCGTTACACGAGACTGTGTACACTAAGGGGTGACTCAGATGGTGTGTTACATCATTGATTATCATTTAACGGGATCGCATCGTGAAAGTATCAATTAAAAAGTCAATCCGTCGAGATAAATACGCTGTTTCGATAAAAAAATATAACTATAATACATTTTGGTTAGGTTTAGGAAGCATAACTTCCTAGAATTCTACATTGCTAGTAGCCGATAACAGAAAACCCCTATGATTCTAGATCTCCGTTTACGGGAATATAACGACAGTCTGTCGCGATGAAAAATATTTCGAATTTCATTAGTGTTTATGTATTATATATTTATGTGTACAATTACTTTAAATTATGACTTTATTGTGTCGTAGAGTAGATGATATCTACAATAGTATTCAATCCCCAGTACGTATAGTGTTTATAAATAATCTGTTTATATTTTATACCTAGAAAATTTAATAAAATCGTTAATCACGTTATAGTCAAATTTGCTTTCTAAATCGTAGTACATAATAAGAACAAAATACTGAATGAAATACGAGACGAATCAAAATCTGTAGTGAAATATTCGTCTAACTCTTTTAATTACTGTAGAGCGTGGATGCAGTTGTGAGTCAGTTACGAGGAAGGAGGAAATGAGTCACGAGTTGTCTGGGACGTTTATTCGTGACGTAAATGCATCTCTTCTAACCAACGTCAAGTTTTCGCGGCTTTCTCGCGATCGTCGTAACGATGACGTTTACTCTGACCACGAGTTTCATGCATATTCCATTCGTCGCTTAACTGGTACACACTTTCGTTCGACTGCATTCCAGAGTGTATCAAAGACTTTTAGTCGCTAATACAACTGTCGATAACGTTACAGATCTATGCTTTGAATATAACGCAGATATTTTGTGGATAAGAACGAGCGATCTCAATAGTTCGATCGATAAATTTTCAAACGTAAAAAGTGTTATATTTGTAAATCTCTTCAAATACAGTGTATCGATGGAAAATCGATTTCTCCATAAGTTCGCATTTTCTTTAACGGGAGTAGCGAAGGATAATTTAGCTGGTAGCAGCGAAAGAATATAACGAAACTTATTCGACTTATCGAAACTATTCAATGGAAAAAATGGAACTACTAGTTTGTTTTTGTAACCAAGCAACGTTAAAAGATAACCGCAGCGGTAAAATATTAGCTTACCTCCCTCTTCTCCTCCATATACGTATATAGTTCATTTTATCGCTACGAAAAGCGCCACGAATATCGCGATAAATATTCATAATTTCGCGCTGTTTCCGTTCTCGAAACGGATTAGTCATCAGATTATTTCATTCGTCCGATCGTTTCGTGGTACGTAATAGTCTTCCGCTTCTTTTCAAGAAGTTCGAATTGTTGGTAGGAAACGTGAAAGGTGTACGATCGAAGTTTCTATATGTTTTCTGCTCGTATAACGTTGATAATATCAATTCGTGGAAATTCAAGGTGATTGTACAGTGGATCGGCGCGATAGCGATTTATCGTTTGTTAGGCATTTCGAGGCGATAAGTTGATGCGACAAACCGAACCGTCCAGTCGCGTTTCGTATCGTGTTCATGCATTACTCGAACTGCAGCGTGTTCCTTTAGTAATTTGTATTTCTTCCCTTCTACTTGCGTTTCTTTTCTTCTCATTTGAATGTCGCCTTATCTAATCTACTGTAATTGTCTCTGTTGTTTGTAGACACCGGCCGTCGAAGTGTTAAATCGCTTTCTCCCGGTACCCTTGATTAGGCTCGATCGAATCATCGAACGGGCGTCGGGCGTCGGGCGCCGGGCGCTGGGCGCGACGAATCCACGTGCTCCAATCGTTTCGAAGGATGATGACGATGCATGGATATCGTTGTTAGTTAACTCGATGAAACAAATTGGCTTCGAGCGTTGTTCCAATGGAGGCCGTGCGAAAGAAGTTGCATGCAAAAATAACCGAGACACGGTTGTTTGGTGGTTCGCGTAACGATGAAAATGAGATGCTGCAATTGAGAAGCTGCTCGGAGAGGAGTGTAATTGACGTTCCATTAAATGCAGAACTCGATACTCGAAGGTAATTGAGGTGTACACGTTGATTTTGAAAAAAAAAAGAGCCTCGATAAGTCTGCCATCCTGCATGGATGCGGTTTGATCAAATTATTATTTAGTTCGAGTTTAAATTTTAAGCGATTTCATAATAAGTACATTCAAATATCTAGTTAATTAACGTAGATTTATTTTCCTTTGGTTAAGTGGACATTTTATAGTTAAGTGCTCCATTTGTCTATACTTTTTTACAAGCTTGGACAAAAGGTTTTTCTTCAGGGACTTCGTTCTTTCTTCTTAAAGTTTTCTTCGTAAAATTTCTTACACTTGCCTTCGGCATCCCTTTGTATTTTCCTAGGTTATCCTCGGTTATTCCTAAACCTTTTTGGTTCTATTAATGCTTTTCCATAAATTTTTCATAGAATTTCCGAGATCCCTTGCAATTTTTCATAATATTCTCTTAGGCTCCTGCTACATAGTGGGGAGTTCCTATCCTGGCTTTCGCGTTAACCAAGAGAAGCTTATGTTGCACTCGTGTATAAGCGATTTTCGGCCATACACGATTCAATGATCCCACGCGTTATTAACCTGTTGCTAAAGGATGCACGACTACGCGTCGGCATACCTTGTATAGTATGTAGAAACTAGTGCATAATAAATAACCGGTTGTACGATTACAGGGATTTAATGTTCTTTTAACGTCTGTCGATGACCATTTTGAAAGGCCAGTTCGATGAAAACTCGTGCGTCAGTTGTTCGACTTCGATGTCCGATAATGACACTCGTTCCTAAGGAATGTAGGTTTCTCTGGCTGCGTTATAGTAAAAGTATACAGGCGTTCCGAACGAAACGTACGATTTTAATTTTCAGAATGTTTGCATTGATTCACGAATTCGAGCAACGTCGATGAAACGAGAGTACCAGACCTGGCTTGGAAACAATCGGTTGCAAGGCTTTGTTCGGGTTTCTACGGAGAAATAGTTGACCTTTCCTCTAAGAAGTTAACATGGCCCTGGAAATATTGCTGGCTTTATCGTATATGCGCGCGCCCCTTTTTCCGCTACAATTGATTCATTGAAAACGAATGCTTGGAAACGTTCGTGCACGATAAATTATAATCTTCTAACTTGTTTTGTCGTTACACTTTGCAAAGATTTTTCTATTACACAGAAACTCGATACTTTTAAAGAATGTTCGCTTGCACTTTGTCGTCCATTTGCACTTTTCTTTATAATCTTCACTCTTTTTTGATGCACCTACATTTTAAACGATTGTTACGTTGCAACGATCGTCCTGTTGCTTTCACGTTTCCTTAAATTTTTTACAAAATAATAGTCGTAGGACTTCTAAGCTGCTGTTCGATGAAATACCTTGATCGAGTTTCGAACAGTCTGAACGATCATAAACGGATCGATAAAATCACATTTTTATCCGCTGCTGAATCGACAGAATAACCAAGCCGACGTTTCGTTCTATGTTCTTCTTAACAATTTGCTAAACGCATTAGTATGAATTCGAGCTTAACCCTAATACGAACCGTGTGTGATTATCGTACAGGGACTCTGTTGGGAAACCTCACATCGGTAGACAATAATTTCTTTGTTGTCCGATGCTCATCGTTAATTATAGCTACGAGTCATCATGTTCGTTTGCGGTTCGAATTCCACGATCCAAAAGCTTTTTTCATCGAACCGATTAATTTGACGAGGATTCCGATTTCCTCGATTACCAAGGAACCGATACCGAGAACATAGATGCTTCATTGAACTTGAAGTCGAAATCGGTTATACAATATTATCGCGCGTATTTATATTCTTATTTACTTTTTATAATTTTTATATCGTCGCGCGTTGTATCTCTGTTTGAAACATTTATTACGTTTGAATCTCTTCTGCAAATACGCATGTTGCAACACGGCGCCGATGTTGCACTTCGAATAGCATTTCATGGGCGTTTAATACATACAAGTCTGAGGCGTTTTAGATGCACGTATTTATCGGATAGTGATTTATTTTATGAAGTTTATGCAACGTTCTCGAAAAGCGTGTTAGAAAAAAATTTGTTTGTGCATATTTATAAAAATACAATGTTATTTGGTCAGTTATTATACAATAGATATTACGTTTTATCAGTCGGAGATTAGAACAAGTATTTCCCGTGAATTCTGTTTATAGTACCGGACATGACTTAACTTCTGAAGGACGGAAGCGTTGAAAAATATCAGCTACAAGCCGGAAACTGGGTCAGTTATAATCCAAGAATTTTTCAGTATACCTACCGTAATATTCGAAACATCGATATCAATATACGTACATAATTGAAATTACCAGAAGAATTTAATTCTTCATTGTTGAAAGTATGTAATTCAACGAAAGCGGGAGCATAATGCGGTATGATTTTTTTTGAAACGTTTCAATGAAAAGGGAGGAAAATATTTTCATGCTTAGTAACCGGTCTGTTCGCGATTGGCCTTCAAGAAAATCGTGGTACGAAAGAGATTGTAGGAGATACGAAACGAGGATAAAGATGTTGAAATTAATTCCTTGCTGCTTTACATCGAGGTAAAATTTAAGTATACGCATGACTAAGGGTAAGCAACGAGTTACACGCATCTCGTATTAGATGTTTAGAAAATTTCAATTTCCTTATTTCCAAATGTCTGAATCTTCGATTTCAGAAATCCAGAAATATTTAAAGTTCGAAATTTGAAAATTTCCAAGTTGCTACCCATTCCGATGCTCGCCTATATTCTTCGTAAATTCTTCGTAAATATAAAGGTAGAATTGACTATCGTAAAATACAGAATAAGTAAAAACGGACTGACGAAGGCTATTGTAGAGAACGTCGAAGGTAATTGTGGCAGGTCTTGTGGGAGGTTCCATCCGTTAATACAGGGATGTGTGCCCATGGAATGATTGTTCAGCTGGGTCAAAAGGGTCGTCGGTCCGGAACGTTGCGACGCCAGGACTGTAGAGGTCTCGTTATCGAGTAGGGCTGTTTATCGAGTTAAGTTTCGAGTTCTGAATAAAACAACCCGCGTAAATGGAAATCTGTCATGGAAGTTCATGGAAAAACACTGTCGTTGTTTTTCCAGGATTCGGGAGTATCTATACGATGCCGACGTTAAATGTTCGCTACGGGTATAGGTCAGAATACTTGTAAGATATCTGCTTATCGTACTTCACGATGGCATTGAAACTAAATATAATGTATACAAAAAGATTTAAAAGGAGTCGATTTACGATAATAGTTATTAGATTTTTCGATCGTTCAAAGGATCTAGAGGGAGGAGAAAAGGGCTTTCGGTTGCTTTAGGTTGTTTCGTCGAACGACCTTATCGTGCTCTCTTCCGTACCTCTAAGAATCGAAACCGAATGACGAACGAATGTAAGTACGTCCGACACTCTTCTAACGCCGTTTGCATTTATCGTTCTATTCGACGCAGAACGCAAGATCCGCCTACAAGGAGTCTCTACCTCGATGCAACCCACGCATTGCATTTCTTGATTCACATTTTGCGCCTCGCGATCAATCAACAGAAGATTCTTTAGAATTCTTTTTCGTTGTCAGCGAAAAAACTGGCAATATGTATTCGATATTTATTGGCAGTACTGAAATATTAATACCGTATCGACAATATACGTATGTCTATTTATTCTTAGAATCCTGAAACGATTGTGCCAGTTCTTTCGTTTATTTCGTCAAACATGGGGTAATGACGCATAGGGAGTTACCTATATGTATAGAACCGATTAAATATCTCACCGCTTGAAGGTATTTCTTTTTCGTCTCTACGGCGTTTCCACTCGTGATCGCGATCGCAGGTATTATCGGCAAAAGAGTGTCTCTGCACGTTCGCCAAACTTTCCACAAACGGATATGTGCGGTGCCTCGGCCATTTAGGATTTTAGCGAAGCCTGGCCGCTGCCTTTAAAACGCGCCCCGTCGAGTACCCTTAACACGATAACCTTTTGCTCGGCAGCCGATGATAACTAAAAGTAGAACGTGTTATGTTGGCTGCATCGTTGAGCGTCAACGATCCGGTTAAACATGGACTGCTCCAACGTTTTATCGAACGACCGACGCGAACAATAAACTCGCCTGGCCTGATTTTTGCTCCGAGATCAGATGAAAAAAGAAGATAAAGAAGATTTCCTTTCGACCGGAAAGATTTCCGGTTAGAATCTTGTATCATCGATTGAAGAGAAATCACGGTATCACCGTGACTCGAAATTCCTCGATTGAACCGTATCGCGTCTATAAATAATCATGCCCGATCCGCATTCGAATTAATACTCGCAACGATCCATCGTGTTGTTCGTTGTTCTTTGTCCGGTGCCAGTTTAATTGGAAAGTGCGAGTGCAATTGCTTCTTATTTTTCATTCTTCCAATTTTATTTTAAATATATAACTACTCTTCGCTCGGTATGGAGATTAAACATTTCGAGGTCCCCGTCTTCCGATAAGAGTGAGAATCTTCAGTTCAATCGACATTATATTAGTATTCGGATTAAACGCATATAGATAATATAACGAACTTATGTAATATATTTACCGATTAATATTATCATCAAGCGATAACAATCATAGTTATTTTCAATACAACAGACAGCGCGTTCAATTTTGAAAGATGAAAAATACGGTATTACACGCAATAGTAATGTTATTGACGAATAACGAAAATGCCAAGATAAACTTCATACGAGATAATGCCAGGAGTTATTCGTTATTTAAACATTGATGCACGAAATGCATCGAATGTAACGATAGATTTCGACTTGATCGCTTTATGTAGCCTTGCATCACAATGTACATCGTAAACGATTCCGATGTATGTAACAAACATTTCGCTCCGGCGCCGTAAGCGAGTTACGTAAAATTGGCACGGTATTCAGTGTGTTAATTAAGCTCGAGTCGATTTAAAAAACGCGCATTGACACTTAGACACGTTTAGTGTACAGTCGATTACGAATAACAAATCAATGGCATCTAACAAAATAAAAATCAGCGATTTTCTCGTAAACGATGTTTTGGTTATTGTTTATTTAACTCGATCATTGTAAACGTCGAGGCAACTCCTGTCCGTACACTCGTTCTTAACCGAGTGTTCTCTACCTACCTTGCTTCCGAATCTACATGATCATTCACGATCTTACGCAGTCTAATATATTGATCGGATACATGTCCGTAACATTATCTTACGTCCGAAATCCTCTATCGAAGATATAGCTCCTTTCCATGGCAAGGTTCGCTGCTGTTTATCGCGGTATAAGAAATCTTGTTTCTCGTAATTTACTTGTTTCGATAAATTGACTCTTTCGTACCAACGAACGTCTTTACGAATCGCGTACACTTATGTATACGTTCTAGAAGAGTAAATATCGAGGTATTAAAAGCGTACATGCCCGACGAGCGGAAGTAAGTAACGGTGGTAGTATGGGAGAAGCCCAGAAACGAAGCACGTTCTGTTTGGGACGAAAGGGTTGGGCAATTGATCGGCTCCTCGCTCGACGAACACTCCGATCCGCCACGTTGAACGGTAAAGCAATTGCGAATGATAGTCGCACCGTCTTCTGTTCGCAGGATGGTATTGGACCCCAAGGTCACGAGTCTGCATAGTGATTACGGAAGCTTCGATCGAGCATTGGGCGCCGGTGAGGGCCACGAGAGGGACGTCGAGGCGACGGTTGATGGAAGCAGCAACGGGATGGCACAGTCGAGCGACGTTTACCAACGGCAGCCGTTATTACCTGGTGCACCGACCAAAGGCAAAGATAAGTGGGCCGGTGTCGCGTCCGGTTCCGACTATTACGTTGACGACGAAGACGAGAAGATCGACAGTCTCGGCCGGCATCCTGGCATACCGAATGGATCCGGAAATGGTGTCGTTAAGCTCGACATACCTGCTCCCTTACGGGAAGAACCTCGTTTCCCTAAAGAGAAGTGGAAAACGTTTCTTGGTAGGGATCATCATCGATATCTTCTTTTCATTTTCGATCACCCCTATGCGTTTCTCTGTTTCGGCTTTAACTGTGTTTTAGGGCACGTCTCCAGATGCCATAATCTTTAGTAGCTTGGAAAACTGTTCCAGGAAGATGGACGAGCAAATAATTTCTTTAATAGTTTCAGCAACATCGTATACGCGTACGCTAACGTTCGGCTAATAATCGCAGATTTTAGGATCAAGTTACCTGTCTGCTACTACTGTCAGTCTATCGTTGTACCTTTTTTCGACTAGGTTCTCGAGTACGTTCTGTTCACACGGCGAGGAGGTATCCATCGAGATCGAGGTCAATGCGTGACCTGGTATTTCGCTACAGATCTACACGGAGGTTGCTCTAATACGGTCAGGCTCGATCGTGTGTTCTTGAACGATCGAGTCATTAGAACCAACTCGTGTTCCGTTAGTCACTTGTTTCTCAACCGGATTGTTGTCCGACAAAATTTCTTAACATTCGCGACGATACGAGAAGTCCGATAGTTCACGATGCAGTCACGACACGATTCTCTATGTGAACAGACTTTCGTTTTTGTATGAAATGTCCTTCGTCTTATCCATTTCTATATCTCTACATAATTTAATTAGTTATAAGAATCTCCCTGTCTGATAACTCTGTAATCTTAATAGATCGCAGACACTGATCGATAATCAAGGATATAACAGAAACGGGTGTCATTTGAAAACAATCGATCATTGGCTTTATTAATCCTTCCTTACGTCATAATACAACGGTGTCACTTTGTTTTCAACGATGTATTCTATTATTATTATTCGATCACAGAAAGATGCGTCTTGGACGAGTAGATAGATAGCATTATTTTGGCTCGTGATGCATTTGGAAGAATATATGTAATTTCTTCGAGTCCGTCGAGAGAATGATTCATTCACCTTACTATGTATATCGCGTATACAATATCAAAGATACATAGACTAAGGATCGTTTCACTTTCTGTTACAGCATTTTTATTTATGGTCGTGAACTTTATACTGACCACTGCGTCCCTCGCAATGGTGCACGAGCGAGTCCCCGATCGGAACACATACGGTCCGCTTCCGGATGTCGTGTTGGACAATGTCGCCGCTCAGGATTGGGCTCTCAACGTATCAGAAATTTTGATTATGATACTGTCTAACTCAGCGATGGTTTTTATTATCTTTCATAAGCATAGGTATGTGTTACGAAAGCACGATCGACTTTAAAAGTATACTTCCTATCGACTTTAAAAGTATATTTTCATTCTTTCAGATTTATCGTTGTTAGGCGAATATTTCTTTTGATGGGGCTGCTCTATATGATGAGAAGCATCACGATGTACGTAACGGTACTGCCTGTGGCTAGCAAAACGTATTTTTGCAGTCCGAAAGCGAACAACACGAGTCCGCTTCTCGTTACCAAGAGGGTACTGCAGCTGATTTCAGGCTTCGGCTTGTCTATAAACGGCAAGCACACTTATTGCGGGGATTATATTTACAGCGGTCACACGGTCGTGCTTGTACTTAGTTACCTGATTATCAAGGAGTGTACGTATCAATTGTATATCGTCTATCTTTCGGTTATACTATTTATCGGTAGCGCATAAGAATCGTCTGAAAGGATAATTAAAATTGCAGATTCTCCGAGAAGATGTCAACTGATACATTGGTTAGCTGGTATTACTGTTCTTGTCGGGGTAATTATGGTTTTGGTGGCTCACGGACATTATACCGTGGACGTCCTTATAGCATACTACGTAACTACGCGCTTATGGTATATTTATCATACGTTAGCTAATAATTCGCATCTTAAGGTAAGTTGTGTTTTCATGCCAATGCTTTTATATTAATAATAGACAATTGTCGTAGAATTCATTATACATGCTACATCCGGAGATACGAAAGAAACAACGCGTATATTCGTCGGATAGATATCGCGACAAGTAAATGTTCATATCGATAAACCAAAAAGAAATAATTCTGAAATTTTTTCCAGCAATACGAACCAAACAACTTTCTGGCCCGACTCTGGTGGTTTCCTATTTTTAAGTATTTCGAGAAAAACGTGGGCGGCACGGTGCCACGACAATACGATTGGCCTTTACCCTGGCCTCGACGATTCCTTGCCAAGCACCCTAATCGGGACAGTTAATGTCTGTCTTTGATTTCGCGATAGAGGCTGTCAAACAACGGAGTTACTTTTGTTGTCATTTGTGTATATATATATGTATATATATATAGACATATATGTATACGTACCTAGGCTTACAATGTGAAGATAAAGCTTTACTAGAAAATGGTACGAGAAACGAGGACGATGCGTGTGGTACAAGCTTTTGATCGGCGTTTGTTTCGAAGCTCGACGAAAGTTTGCGGTGTTCACTTCCTTAAAGACGAAACAAAAGAAAAGAAAAAAAAGCAAAAATAGAAAAAAAGAAGAAAAAAAAACTAACACATGAACGATAGTGAAAAAAGATTCTTGTATCGTCATGTTCGTTATCGTCCATATGCAAAACCTATTTTTTTCTTGATTTTGATACGACTTATACATAAGATATAAGAAAATAGATAATGGTAGTCTGAACTTTAGTCTCGCAACGGGAAAGAATTCACTTGTTGTTAGAGGGAGGTATCCGAAAGTTACCAACAAATTTAGTGTATAAAAATAAATGCTAGATATCTCTATTTTCAGATACTCCGAAACGCGAAATATTTAGGTATATAACAAAAACAAATTTATGCTGTATCGCTAAATGAAGCGTGGAAACACTCAGACGTCTTGTTGAAACGTAGTGATAACGATGCGGAGAGAAATCGTTTTATAGCTCTCTTGTTTGAACAACGACTCGGATTGGAAAACAATTACTAAAAAGAAAACTGCGCTGCAAATTTTATTTTTAAACAAGTGACATTTTATTTGCGGCGAGACCTTCCTCTGGCCAATCTTTGGAGCGTCTTCTAATCTTTCGACTTCCAAGATACCAAGACGATGTCGTTCTTTGATATTTGTTACACTGCGGCATGCCTTATTCCGACGAAAGTCAATCGAATGCAATGCAATTTTTTAACCGCTTCAATTGGTCAATTATCGTCGTTCGTTTCTCTAGCTTCGTTTCATAGCATTCCCTCGAAATTGATACTACGCTAATTATTTTATTGCGGAGAAACGTTTAGAAAAGAGAATTGGCCCATAGTTAGAAATAAAACATTTAATCGTGCAATTTCGTGGGACCAAACACAGAACAATTGGAAATGTAATATAGCGATCGAGAGAGTGATTGTTTTTTAACGAACAAGATTAATAGCAGCGACAATAGATACGCATATTTAAGACGAACACAGAATTAGTCACAAATGCCGATGTTCTTGCTCTAATTCGTAGACTATGGCTGTTGTTACACGCTGACGTATATTACATCGTGATGTGTTCTTCTCTTCGATAGACTTTTCTTATTGAAGGTGGTGCCGCGTGTTCGATTTTTAACTAATACGCGCGATATGCTAGGCATACGTTATGCTAAGCACAAGATGCTGTCGTCGGTGTAACTAGGTCTTTTGTCTGGGGTGGGCTAAGGCGTAATAAAGTCGCTTTGGAAAATTGGTAATTTGGAAATTTAGGGACTCGAGGATTTAGAAATTTACGAGTTTGAATTTTTAGAGAAAATTAAACATTTCTAATTTGTCGTTTAAGAAGGGCTAAACCCACCCTCGGCTTTTCCTAGTAACACCAATGTATGCAGTATACCAATGAAATTCGTGTGATTCCTCGGAATAAGGTCGTCTTTTAATTACACACACACACGTACATACATACACGTACATACGTACATACATACACAGAGAGACACGCGCATACACGTAACACGTACACACACACACCAGATGTTGTCACGCATAGATGCGAAAATGGAGATGTGAATCGTGCGAAGAAAAACTATCGCGTTACACGTGATGAAAAAAAAGAGGAAAAAAGGAGAGAACGAAGGAAAAAAGAAAATGCATTTTCAAATTGTCAATTCTTCGTACGATTTCCTCTTCCCCTTCTATCATCTAACACTATAAAATTCGTAACAATTCTATTCTTGTCTCGCGAGCGAGCGCTTTTCAGTTTCATCTTCATTCGAGCTACATTAGCACAAAACGCTTTTTTATCGTGAAAAGAACGTTTCAATGAATCTCAGTTTCTTTCGAAGGGAAGGAGGATGGATGATGAACAAATAGAATGCGAATGATTCGTGTATCCTGTGAAACCGTTGAGCGATGTTTGTGAAATTTGTGCATAGTTTAAGCAACGTTAACTACAGCGATTTGTTGTATTCTTCTGCACGCACGATTTATTGTTTATAATTGGGTGCAGAAAGCTCTCGTTATTCGTCGTATCTAGTTGACGCACAAACGTGCGTTTCCTGGGATCGATTAAACTTGTAAATCAGCGAAATAAAACAATGGAAATGTAGAAATCAGTCACGGCAGTGTCCAGTTTTCCGCTTTTATTTTTCTTTTATGAATTCGACGGCCGAACAACGAGCAAGTAAGAGGAGATCGAGCGAAATCGAACGAAAACTGTGTCGAGGAAACCAGGCGAATAAAGATATGAATCTGTTGGCCCTTATTACATGGTAATTAAGTCTTTTTCCGTCTGTGATGATTAACGAAGAAACGAAGAATCATCGTTACGACAGTTTGCGTTCGTGATACTAAAACGAAACACGACTGCGAAACGATTCAAATTGATGTTATGCCGATCAAAGTTACCGATATTTCCTGTTAACCCTCTATGGACCATTTCTGCTTTCTGTCGCGAATTATTTCTGAACGTAATTAAAGATTAAATTTGTTTTCTATTTTGCGATGGTGCTATAAACAGAACTGACGCGAAATCGGAGCGCTGCAAGTTTGAAATGCTTCAAGCTTGAAACGCACATAAATTTTATTAATATTTGTATTAATATGATATTATGCATAGAGCTTCGCAAACAGTATAATAGATTTTTCATAGATTGTGAGGCTCGTTAACACGTTTGATCCGAAAGTAACAAATGCGCAGTTCACTGCCTATCTAGGTTGTGTAATTATTACTCATTGGGATCTAAACGTGTTGAAGTATGAATTGGGTGGATGTTTTGAACCAGCCTCACATCGATGCGATTATAAACAATTAGTTCTTCGAACAACTAATAATCCTTGAATGACAGAATCAAATTTTGAATTCGTCTTTGCCCTCATCTGCTAAATTTCATACTATTTTTTTTAGATATTATTTTCCCAATACATGAAATATCTAATTTTAATGAACGTACCGTTGTATAATGTTTCGTGGATTCGAGTCAAACAATTGACGCGGTCACTGTCAGTCGAGGATTAAGGTAACGATTAAATAACATGATAACGTGCATAGTGCAATGACACCTGTTGGGCTATAGAGGGTTAAATGTTCATAGATGCGTGTATCGAATATATATACATAGATATGTATACAACATATATTTTAATAAGATTAAATGTGGTTCGTAGCGATATATTTCTTAAGTAACGACGCAGCGTTCGATGTATTATCCAAATGGATCGTTCAAACATTATTTTGGAATGTGTGCAATGAGTATTGCACACCGCGTAATCATAGGGAGGATGATGCAGTGCGTGCGATTATTATAGTTGTTGAGAAAAGCTGCGGGAGAGCATCCGAAAACAAAAGCGTTTTGAAAATATGTATACATAGTGTTAGCGTTGATCCTTTCCCTGAGCGGGTACGCTACGAACGAGCGCCACGAAATAATTTCTGACACGCTGTCGAAATAGAGATATTAATAACCGCGTCAAATCGCAGCCAAAATACGAACGTGCAAATCGTGCATTATTCATGTTATGTGCGTTAACACGACGTGCACATCGACCTATGCATTTGTACGTATGGATTCATGCCAGGAGAAATAAATGTTACAGCAGTGATGGGCAAATCATTTGCCCACTGAAGGGTAGTAATGTGCGAGTGGCATGTAGCGATCGCGTATAAGATAGTTCATAAATTTAGAAATTCAAGGATTTGAAGGTTTAGAAATTTGAAAATTTAAGAGTTTTGGAATTTATAAACTTGGAAAGTTGGAAATATGAGAATTCGAAAAATTCGAATGGGCTGAGGAATTGACCGTTTAGAAATGTGTAAATTTGAAAATTTTGTAGTTGCTCATCACTGTTCTCTACGCACACGATGAACGGAGAATATGTGCTTTTTTATGACTCAAAGGGCCTCGTCACTTCATACAAGAAGATATATCGAGTAGATGGATATAAAACGAGGAAAAAGAAAAGCAGAGCGCAGAAAATATTCGTCGCGTTATATCGATTCGGAACAACTAGAAAGAAAGAAAAATAAAAGAAAAAGCCGAAGTACATTATGAACACGCGCCCGTAAATAACATACTGTGTATGTGTATTTATATGTATATACATAACATATATATATATATTGTATATATATATATATATGTATATATATTTTTACTGTGTAGATATTTTTTGGTAAATTGTTACAATAATCCTATTAGATCAGGTTAAGCGTATACATATAACATATATATGTAAATACAAATACAATAATAGCCGAAGAAAAAGCTTCTCATAATCGCCGGAGTTTTCTCGTCGGGAACGAACGAACGAACATAAACGAAATTTTGTTACCGTTTCAATGAAACATTCGACTCCAATGGTTATATACTATATACACATATAGCTTTTTCAATGATTAGCGTCGTGTTTCTTTCTTTATGCCTGTTCAATTACCGAGTAATCGTATTCTTTCTGTAAAAGAAAACGACTGGTTACTGGCACGCGTGTAACTTGGTTTCCATTCTCCGATGCGAGCACATCATATTTTGTACATAAAGATAAAGATGTTACTCTGTTAAAAAATGTCTTCGACGATTGTTTAATTAAAGAAACGGGGTTTTAAACGTCGATATTACATTGCGCCAGCGTGCAACAATGTAAAGACGAACTGCAAGTTGTATTCGATTTTACTTGATACTACTCTATATTTATAATATTTATTACGTTTTTTCATATGTTGGTGTAATAAAGTTTAGGTATATACTTTGCAACGCTCGCTTTAATGTATGTCTCCGACCTACAGGATGAATGATCATTACTCGCCTTTTGTCTCTTGTAAATTTCTGTAACGAAACTTACGTTATCGGCCTTTCATTTCCATGATCTCTCAGTAAAAGTATCATGAGCACAAGTTCATCATTTGTTGTCTATTGCCTTGTTCCCGTTTTTCTTTTTTATAATTTATCGTAAAACACGAACGAAGTATGTGTACATGCATATAATGTGTCGGTCATAAAGCAGTAAAATATACCGAATTATGATTGAAAGTAGTTTAACGTTCTACCGCTAAATGGCGCGACGAGTATCTTTTTTTGAAGTATATTGTCTACACAATGATCGTTAACGGTTCAAATAAGTATAATGGAAAAAAATATTGTGCAAATCTTGTGCAAAGTCTTAAAATATTGTGATTTTTTTTTTGGATAAAGCATAAAATTTGGCGATATTCCGAAAACGGATTTAGTTGCCTCGTTCGTTTCACTGTCCATCGCTAGATGGCACAAGTGGCACTGTTTTCTGAAGGGCGCATTAATACGAAATAAAAAGATTTAGCGAAACAGCAAAAATGTTTTTAGACAATAGAATCCAGTGTAGAGCCTTTCAAATCTTATGACGCTAAATTTTCACACATTGTCCGTGATTCTACTTAACTGCATACGTATCGAGCATTTAGGATAGAAGACGCGCGAGTAATGTCGGTACTCCGCCTTTATCGTGTTTCGTAAAATATTTAACGAAGTTGATAAGACGTTTAACGATAGGAAGAAAAATAAACGTTTGTTCGACGCGTAAAGATCGAAAGCAATGAACCGTTCTATTATTTTTGTAAATCTTTTATACGTATTAGGGAATCCGAAGAAACGCGTCCCTCTAGACGGACATAGCGAATCTGTTCGCAAAACGTTGCGATGGCATCCGAGATGGTTTTCAAGGTGACACGGACCTTGTATCGTAAAAGCAGCGATGTGTACGAAAGGTGATCAATAACCGTCAATATGCAGGACGACGTTTTAATAAGAGTGTAAGCCCGAGATCCTAGGGCCCAGTTTATGACTTCGCGACACAGGACGTCACTTCGCCGCTCTTACTGCCTGCTCTTTATTATCATTCGTCCCTGTCTTTTCGACGTTTCTCTGTCACTCCTTTACCTCCCTCGTCGCTCTACCCCTATTCTTCTCCCACTCTCGGTCACTCTTCGCCGTTGCTTTCTTCTCTTCCGTCCTACTTCTCCGTCTTTGTCTTCTCTTCGACTCTCTGGCTGTTTTCACGCGAATTTATTATTTATAAAGCCGAAGGAGCTTGCGACTCCTCGGGCGTGTTCCGACTTGGTCGTCCGACTTGCAGCCTCCCAACAAAATTCTGCCACAGTTGTAGAGCCTCGGTCGATTCGTTTCCGTGACGCTGCGTCGTTTTCTCGTTCGGAAACGTCGTTGGTGTTGGTATCGATCAAAGCATGTATCATAACCGACCAGATGTATCCCATCGAAGAATCGCCTTATCTGTAAAAGCTGGATCGAAGCGAAACGAGTTTAAGTTAACCTCCGGACTGGTCGATTATGCTAAATGTATTTCTCGTACCGCGATGCTGATTAGATTATTAGTTAAAAGCATCGGATTATCTGAAGTGGCGACATATGTTCGACATTTCCGGAAGTCGACTGTTTCGAGTGGCTCGCACGCGGCCGCTACATGGATGTTACTTTTTATCAGGAACTTCGATAGACGAGAACGCTTGGCTCGAGTACAGAGCGCAGTACGCGTAACGTCACTCGCGCTCGTTTCGATAGAAAGAATTTTCAATTCGGAGTCAACCGAAAGACAATGCGCGTTTATCGAATAAATAAACAGCGAAAGAAAGAACGATGCTCGTTACTCGTTTGTTTTCGCGAAGTTAGCCTCGATTATCTTGGTCGAGAAGGAGACAAGCCGATTCGTCGCCCCCTCTAGGGCTTCGACTCCGTGAACGCTGTGAAGCTTAAAGAGATAGGATTACTCGCGATTCGAAATTTATTTACACCGGCCTTAATCCCTATTATAGCCGCACGCGTAGCCCGAGGAAATGGCCGAGCAATTTCGGATTTCGACTGCCGTGAGATGATGGATCGCCGTTTCGTAGCCGGGCGCTGATGATACCTCGCAGATGTAACCTCCGCACCCTTTTCGGGACGGAACCACTTGCCGGTGATTATCGATTAAACGCATGCACGTCGTAGCCTCCTCTACTCTGGCCTCGCCTCGATTTTCCTTCTAGTTCCCCTTTCGTTTCTTCCTTTCTTTCGTTCTTTCTTTTCGTCTCGTTGCATCGCTTTCGTTCCGGGGCCGCCGACATCTGGCCCGCGGCGCGCCGCTTCGCCCCGTCTGTCCTCTCGCGTTCGCGACCGCGTCGCGTATCGCTGTTTTTAAATTCGATCTTCGATCTTTGTCGAAAATTCGACCGGCAAGTTCGCGGTCGTACCCACGGAAGCAGCCTCGATGTTAGCCTAAAACTTGAATCATCGCTGTTGTAACGAGCAATCTCGATAGGATTAAAAGGTTGTTTACCGAAACGGAAAGCCGGGGAGTTTGGGTTTACTTGGCGCAGTCGACACAAGCGCATCCTGCCGGCGCGGTGCGGTCGACGGCTTCCTACCGAATGCGTACATGTTCCTTCAGCTGCTGTCGTTGCGCTGTGTACTCGAATCAATCGTTTCCATCTGTTAAACTCTCGGTAGCGACACTACGAACCTACCAATTTCGAAATCTCGGATATTCGGAGTAGTTAAAGAAGCGAAGTAGAAAAACTTTTGAGATTAGTGGGAAGTTAGGCTCCTAGCGACAGTTAAAGCTCGAAGACGTTTCTCGTGAATATCTTCGCGTTGCTATGCTACCGAGGATACTTGCAAGTTTCGCGTTCTGCGCCTTCGAGGATGCCGGCAGAGTTCTTTTCTACACCTAATAAACACGGACATTGAAAATTATCGCTACCGCCTACAACGTGGTGGCTAGTTTTCATCCGGGTACCTAAGGAGCTCGACACACCGATAACGAGCAACGAGAAGTGACAGCGAGGTAACAGAGAACCGTCGATCCTGGGTTGTCTTCACTCGCTCGATCGCTGAAATAGTATTGTTACGCTGCTCATTGAGCACGAGGCATGTCATAGATTGTCAACGGGCGATCGAGGTACAACCTTCGGCACCGGGTAATAATAGATATGCTGTCAGCGGGATGTTTCGACATTCGATCAGAAGATTTTTTTTCTTACCTGACTGCAGGAAATCGAGGTTCGAGCAAAGACGACGAAATGGCGGGGGGAGAGGTTTCGAAGCATAGGAAAGCGAATAGCAGGAGAGGCGGGAGAACAAAAAAGGGCGCGCAGGAAGATGGAAAGGATTACGGTGCGTCAGGAGCGATGACTGAACGGCCGGTAATCGCCGTGCCGCTCTAATATTTCGAATAGTTCGCATTTACAATGGGCTTTATTGGCGGGAAAACTGAAAGGGAGGGGTATTTTGAGCGGCCAGGACATCCATCACCGGGTGTCAACGTTTGTCTTGCGTCGCGTTCAACGCGGAAAAGTATTGACGTCGAATAGAAGCGTCGAGCGACGACGAGCCAGCCAACGCGTCGCGTTCGCGGACGGAAACGATCTCCTCGTTCGATGTCGCACGAAACGCACGCTTCGCGAGAGGTTGTTCCGCCAGTAAGCATCCTGACCATCGACTTGCCGTGATCGATGGACCAAAGGGAGTTCGTCGATGCCGAGACAACGTGTTTGGACAGCTTTATTTCGACCGACGAATTTTAGCGTGCGACGGGGCGTTGCGGGTCGTCATTGTATCGTATTTAAATGAGCCTTCTAATGCGTTCAGCCCGAATATCGGTCTAGAATTATTTTGTTCTGCCAAAAAGGATCGCCGCGTGTTGTCTATATTACCGTGCATTAAAGATTTCCAATTGTCTCGTTGACGTCGTTACCAAAGCAATTAGATATATCTTGTAGCGAACAGGTTTTGTGTAGAAATTCGATGGTGATTACAGAGTGTGACAATTGTCGGTAGCGAATAATCGTATGAAATTTCTGCAGCTTGCTCAGCTTTTCCTCGTTTCAGTATGCCGATTCGTTGGCGTCGTGCATACTTACTAATTCAGAAAGGGGGAGAATAATCGAGAACGTTGGAACGAGCAAAAAAGCGATCGGCGTCGTTCGTTGGGAAAACAGTTATACGGGTGGCCAGAGAGTAGGTATACGTAGCAACATACGCTGACGAGAGGCGTCGATGCATAATCGGAGCGCACCCTTCCGTGGCTATCCGTTTTATTTATCCGATAACACGCCATTATGGGCGAATCGCGGATGCGGCTGTGTGTCAGTAACGATTGGCTATTTATAATAACACGTGGCATATGGGTAATTAGTTGCGCGTAAGCCAGCCTGAAAAACCCGAACGTTGACGGTACTTGTCCAGAAAAATTATCGTCGTTTTTCATCGTCCCGCCTCGAAATCCATTATTTCGGCTCTTGATTTTTCTCCGACCTGTGGCTACGTAACACCGTTACGCGCTATACGCGATGTTTCACAAATGCATGTAGATATTTCAGGGGGCAAACTTACACGCTAAAACTGCTAAAAATAGGTATGGGATTAAAATTGTTTCTGCAGCACCGTAGCTTACTCGCGTGGGCTCCTAATTTCGGAGATAAGTTTCTTGTAACGAGTCTACATTATTGTGAACGCAACACGATCGCATAATGTAACTCCACGAAGAATACCTGGTATTTTCGAACGAGTACGGAACTCGAGGCTACGGCGTTCAGTAACGCGTGGCACTTTCGATACTTTCTTTAATCGTTCGTAACTCGAGAACCAAGTTATACCGGATACGCGTCGGTGGGACGTTTTCTATTTGTTTTAACGCGCAGATTTACCCGTTCGAATATTCGTTTATGAAACATACTGTACTGGCCTGTAGCGCGCGTGCAATTAACGTTTTGTAAAATCTGCTCCGCTCTTTCGTGACTTCCTTTCGGGATCGACTTTGACGCCTGTTTTGCCACGACGCGCACGTATCACGCACGAACGAGTAATTACGTTAATTCGAGGAAAGACGATGATAGACCGGCGACGAATCAAGGGGATGCCAGGGTAAATTGAAGGAGAACGGAAAGCCGTTCGAGAGGAAACGCGAACGAGAAACACGACGAGCAAAGGGAACCAAGGAGCGACAGACGAGCTAAGCTGGCAATCGGAGCGGACAGAAGACGACTTTTCTCCTTGTCGACGTTGGTAAACGTCGCTCTATTAACTCTCTTCTACGGGTTAACGCGATTAATGTCGATAGGATAACAGTGGCAAAAAGCTTGGACAAAAATCCGTGTAGCGAATACACGGTAAACGGAATGTCGGGTAAAAATATCGACGAGAGCGACGCTTCTGGTGCACCGAAGTCATCCTGACGCGTGTCTCCTTGGTTGTCGCACAATGCCTTCGTCTACGAAAAAATGTCTCCTTCTCTCATCTTTTTTGCGTGTACTCTTTGTTACGATCTCGTGACGACCACGATCATGACGACGACGATGACTATGAAGCGCAAACAATGACCAGGGTTACGTAACAACATGCTCTGCTTACATTTCGCGCAGGGTGGCCAATGAACAGTAACAGGAGCATCGCTAGCGAACCGCGCTCTCGTGAACGGACGGGTGAACGGTGAGTCGTTCGAAAATATCCGTAGATGAAGTTTACGTTTTCTTACTTGCTACTTTTTCGACCCGTATGCAACTTTCATCGTCGCGTTTTCGATTCGCTTTGCATTCTATAGTCACGTACAGTATTTGTCAGGTATATTGAATCGATGAGCGATATACCGCTGCGTTTTCGTTCCAAGAATAGGATAGGTAAGTTGAAAGGAACGGTGAACCGGCGAAAGTAGCCAAAAGGGGTAACAGGAAGCGAGGACAGCCGCGAACGAAAATGTTCCATGGCCAACGAAAGACAGCCAAGCACCGTTACGAGCGGATTACGCTCAAAGTCGTAAGCTGCTCGGTTCGAGATATTTTCTCGTGACCGCAAAACAAGAGGAGGCAGCGGTTGCTTGGACGAGCGAATGCATCGAGCTGGTACGACCGACGGGATTGTCCTTCATTACGCACGAAGGAAAGTGCAGTCATCGACGTGCATACCCGTAGGTATGCACACAGAGGCATTAGCTCCCCCAAAGCCAACCGGTATTAATTCCACTAATTGGACGTGGTTTGGTTCGTGGCAAACATCGGTCCCCTACCGATCCTCGACCTTCCTCGGACGAGGGACTTGGATCCCGCGATCGATCGCCTTGTCCTCCCAAACGATACGATTTTATTCCTTATCGGAAAATATTCTTATCCCTTTGACCCGTTCTTAACGAAATCTTGTCAAAGGAAGTCTGTTCGAGTATCCGTGATTAATAACGACGTGTACGAACGTAGACCCATCAAGGACCAAAGACGGTAAGACGAACAATTGAAAAGAAGTAAAGACGCGAAGGATTTCTTATCGTTCCAAATTGGCTGTAAACTCGACTGTACAGTGAAAAAATGTAGAAATTTTCTCTCTTTCTTTTCTTCGAAATTGCCACATCTTTAGATCAGGATCGCGCCTCTTCGACCTCCGCAGGTCGAAGGTATATGTATAGATTTTGAGAAGCGTTCACGATCGAAGGAGGGTGGATCGAAAAACGCGTACAGATTTTGCGAGGAAAAGTGGAACGGCAAAACGATCGGCCCCCGTTCGTCGAAGCGGGAGATGGTCAATGAACGTTAGGCCCAGGGGGTCTCGTTTCGTTTGGGGTTGCACGAGGTCAAGGGATCAGCTGCGGTGGAGGAATACGTGTCTGCGAAGCCTGTTACGTATCCATATACATGTACGTAAGCGTTGTACGTGTACTCGTAACAAACGCGGAGGGTCTTTCCTCGTGAATCTGGGTCACCGGGCTGACGAGAGAACCGATCGGGGGTTGACCGTTAGAAAAAGGCCAAACGACGATCCCCCTTCGCGCTTCTTTCTCGCCTATCTTACAAGCCTTCGAACTATCGTCCGTGACGAGTTAATCGGACAGAGGGGTCCTCTCTGGAATTTTTCCCCTTGGATTTCGCGCCAACGAACTCGCGCGTACACCGACACCATCACCACCACCACCATCTACGCGGTCCATTCAAGCTTTCGGCCCGGACGTTGTTCTTGCGACGTTACTTTTGGAGGACGCCTGGAACGCGGAGGCGCAACGTCGGGTAAAATCGCAGAGGGCGCGACATATTTTTCGCGCGACGAGTGGCGGTAGAAATTAACGAGGGAAATGCGCCCGAAGGGAAAAGTTTGGGCACGAGAAGCATCGGTGGATACGGTTGCTTCAGGTACGGCACAAAGATATTAAGCACTCGTGCTCGGAGCTTACCGAGAGTCGAGGAGAGTGTCGGTGGGTTCGGTATATCTTGTATGCTTCGAGAACAGCAGAAGGAAGAGGAGAAGGGGAGAAGAGGAGGAGGAGAAGATTGAGGAGGGGCGGACGAAAAGGTGGTAGCGAGTCGGAGTCGCGGCACGAGAGGGCAGGGAAGGGTTGGGCAGGGGCAAAAGAGGGTGGTCGAGAAGCGGAGAGAGATCGCGAGGAAGCAGAGTTACCTACAGAAGAAATAAGTGCGCTCGTGTAATGCTGATGGCGAATATGGTAGAGGAGATCCGAGGGAACGACGAAGAAGAAGGCGGCAGGGAGGACAGGCTCTCCGCGAGGATGGGGAGGTGGCGCGAGCCACGAGAAGGGAGACCCCCCCGCGCGCACCGAGACCGACCGATCGATTCGAACGCCGGCGACGGCGACATTCTTCGTCGTACGGACAGAGAATCGAGGAACAGGCAGAAACGAAGGGGTGGAGGGACAGAGAGAGAGTCGAAGACACGAAGAATAGGGACGGGTGCGAAAGAGGGAACGAGGTGGAGACTACCGGCGGTCGCGCTCTCTCGCGCGACTCCGAGAGAACGTACGAACCGCGAGTCAAGGAGGGAGGAGAGGTTGCGAGAACAAGTGGGAGGCAGCCGTAAGACGAAGAGGTCTCTCTTACGCGAGAAGGGGAACGAGACGAAACGACGAAGAGAAAAAGAGACAACGTGAGTGAAAGAGAGAGAGAGAGAACCGAAGGGTTCGGATGCAAGGAGAATCGGAAAGAGTCGAGAACGAACTGGAAGAAAAGAAGACGATAGACGGTGGAGACAGAGAAAGCTCGGGAGTACGAGGGGTTGGCGAAGGGAAGAAAATCGAAGGAGAGAGGAATCGCGAACGGGAAGAGAAAAAGAAACGGGAGGGTATGTCGAGTAGAAGAAAGCAAAAAACGGAAAGGGAAGAGAGAAGAAAGGAACGTGACTGCGAAAAAGGGAAGGAACCGAAACGCGAAACGCGAAACGCTAGGAGGACCGTAAGGGTAGGGCAGTGTGGGGTGGGGCGAGGGAGGTGGTTAGGTTTAGGCGAGGCGAGGGGTGGCGCGGCTTGGCGGGGCGAGGCGAGACGAAGAGTGGCGAGGAATACAGTGGCGCGGTGCGGCGCGGCGAGGCGAGGCGAGAGCAAAGGGTGGCATGGAGGGAGAGGTCGCGAGGAAAAAGAAGAAATCCCCACTCGCAGCGCGTAGATCGGCGGTAGGTTCGAATCGTACTGTCTTGTCGAGATTCGCGTCTGCGTCTGGATGTCTCCGTGTGTTAGTCGCCCCCGGAATCGTCCCGGTCGGCATCGTCGGTGCGCGTCGTCGGTGGCAGAGGTTGCCGGTGGTGGGGAACGCTCGCTCGTCCCGCCACCGATCGAGGGAAGGTTGGAAAGGCGTCGACGGTACCAGGTTACCGTCCAATAGGGAGAACTGCCACCCTGGCGGCTCCGCCAACCGGATAGTCGGTTGCGCGCACAGAACGCCCATCCTCCCCGTTCCTCGAGCTCCCACTGATGTTTTTATTTATTACATCTGTGACTGGGTAGGGAAATACTCCCGACTCGACCGAGAGAGCGTTTGCCACTTTGAGAACGAGCGACGCGCGTCCCTGCGAGTTACCGCCGCAGCCGCAGCCGCAGCCGTTTTCGTCGCCGCCGTCGCCGTCGTCGTCGTCGTCGTCGCCGCCGTCGCTCTCGTCGTCGTCGTCGTCGTCGTCGTCGTCGTGGTCGTCGTCGTCGTCGTCGTCGTTGTGTTCGTCTTGGTCGTCGTGCTCGGGATCGCTGTCGCGCCGCGACAGCGTTTCTAGTCGTCGTAGTTCTCGTTGCCGAGGTGTTCGTCGCGATCGTGCGCGTCGCGCGTTATTCGTCGACGCGTCGCGTCGCGGCATCGGCTCCGTCGTGTTCGCGTTCCTCGTCGCCGACGAGTTTCGAGTTCGCGAGAAACCTGCCGTCCAGCCGCGTCGTCCGATCGTCGCTTGCTCCGATCTGGTCGGTGAACGAGCAGCAGAGGAAACGCGTTGTCCCGGAGGATATCTCGCGGGTGGTCGATCGAGGTTGGGCGAGGGGCAGCTCGGCTGCTCCTCGGGCGAAGCCGGCCAGCACGCGGGGCACGGACCTGTCCGCGAGCAGAACGAAGCCGAGATCGTGGCCGGCATCCAGTGACGATTGCCGATTGTCATGGACACGGTTGTTCGAGTGGTTGTGCACAGTGAAATCGTTAGGTACGCGTACACGGTCCAACTTGCCCCGTGAGAGGCGACGGTTAACTCGAGTGACAGTGAGGTCGTGTCTCGCGGTCGATCCTGGATCGACGCGACGCGCCTGATCGGCTGGTTCCGGCAGCCGGGCGGTCGTTCGAACGAGATCAACGGTTTAGCATGCGTTGAGACTCGCGGTGTCGTGATCCTCGTATCTCGCGGTGTCCACGTGGCGAGAACCGAGGCGAGGTGTTTCCTCGCGACACCGTAACAACATTTCGA
Organism: Megachile rotundata; assembly: GCF_050947335.1. Taxonomy (NCBI): domain Eukaryota; kingdom Metazoa; phylum Arthropoda; class Insecta; order Hymenoptera; family Megachilidae; genus Megachile; species Megachile rotundata. The sequence goes on along the minus strand of NC_134989.1, from coordinate 18,132,474 downwards.
GGGAACGCTACGATATATCGAGAGGGAGGTGGTCGACGACAACGGATAGACGCGTGCTCTTTGGACGGCCGATGGATCACGGAGCGATGGATAGCGCTTCCGATCACAGCAGTCGCGCCAGTCCCGTAACCGGCAGCCCGAAACATCCGCACAGTCCGTCGGCCCAACAAGCTCAGCAACAACAGCTCCACGGCTCTCAGCATCAACCGCCGGCGTCTCATCAGCAACCTCATCCGCGGGACCAGCTCCGCGATCAACAATCGCAGCAGCAACAGCATCGCGGCGTTCCCACGCCGGGATCGCCGACCAGAGGTTCGCCGCCTCAAGGACTTCCGTTAAGCCCGCCACCCATTTCCGCCGGAGGAGCGCCCAGTGCACCGTCAGGTATGGTGCCCCGTATGCCGGGATTACCACCACCGGGACTCGGACTACTCGGTCAACTCGGTGGCATGCTGAGCGGTCACCATGGCTCGCCGCTCGAGCTGATGGCGGCCCATCACGCGGTTCTACCCCCGAGGTCCTACAATAGCCCGCCACCGATCAGCACCAGCGATCCTACCGCGAACGAGTGCAAACTGGTCGACTATCGCGGTCAAAAAGTGGCCGCGTTCATCATCGCCGGGGACACGATGCTCTGTCTGCCGCAGGCATTCGAGTTGTTTCTCAAACACCTCGTCGGTGGCCTGCACACCGTCTACACGAAACTGAAAAGGCTCGATATAGTGCCGTTGGTGTGCAACGTCGAACAGGTTAGGATTCTACGCGGACTCGGAGCCATCCAGCCAGGAGTCAATCGATGCAAGCTGCTCAGTTGCAAGGACTTCGATATACTCTACAGGGACTGCACAACGGCCAGGTAAGCGTATCGCGGCTACCTTACTTTACTACCTAGATAATATGTATCTTCTTCGAAACGAAACGACTCGCGACGATACGCGAAAACGACTATCACTCTTTGTACCCCTAACAGCCGCTCCAAAGAGAACGGAAGCTACGATCCCCGCGTGTATTAATAACGCCCGGTGTCGCCTCTGGGCAGCACTTTATCTTCGGCCAGCTACGTTCCTTACCTTGCTACCGGTCGACCATGAAAAAAACAAACATATTTTAATCGTGCCTTGGCTTCTGCTTCTCGAGGACTATCTCCGTTCTCGGTGATTTTACCGTTTTCTCGTCGTTTCCCGAAGCTTTTTATCGTTCTTCCTCCCTTTTCTGGCTCGTTTCTATCTCCCGCTCTCTCTCTCCCTCCCTCGTTCGTTCGTACTGTCGCGACAGGGACGGCAGGAGATTCGAGCAAAGGCACGTGCCCTTGCATCTGGAATTGTCAACGGGCCTCTGTGCCAACAGGTGTCCCTTTCACGGCAGTTTCTCTGAATGAATCGTCCCCACCGACGAGACAGAGAGAAGTGGCTGTAGTACAAGCTTACCCCACCCACGAGTTAGACGGCAGACGAAACGGAATGGTAAACGGAACGAGGGGATCCGGTGGGATCGGCGAAACTATTGTCCACGACTCGGCGCTTCTGTCGCGCGTCTCGCGTCCACCGAGCCTCTCGAACGAACTTTCGACAACGTAGCTTCGTCGCGTCTCCGGACGATCTCGTTTTAAACTTCTGATCCATCGCGATAACACGGTCCGCGAAAGATCGATCGGTGAGAAAACTGGTCGCGACGGCGGACAATTACATCGCAGCGAGAGACGCGCAGCGGTAGTCGCAACGGAAACGGATTCAGCGCGACACGGTGAGGGCGAAAGAGAAAGAGGGCCGAGGGATAGCGGTTAGATGAAACAGGGACGGAAGCAGAGGGACTGGAGAGAAAGAGAAAACTGAAGGAAAGAGAAAGTCGTAGGGATAGGGATCCAAATAATCCGAGTCGCAGTCGAAGAACAGAGTTGAACGAGCCGTCGGCTCGTGCGGGCCATTCTTCTCGCCTCTGCTCTTATTTCTCCGTTCGTTCTTTTATCGAATCGATCTTTTTTAGTCTTTGGATACTCCTGATACGACGGCTTTCGAAGATACTGCCGCAGAAATTATTTCCTTCCTCGCTCCCCACTCGCGAAAGAAAAGCAAAAGTGAAGAGTGGCCTGAAAAGTAATGGTTACGATAAGGGAAATGTAATTCTTTTGCTTCGATCCAGCGTGGTTGCGTCTAAAACAAGTTACGTCGATAATGTTACGAGGACGTAGTGTTTTACTACTTTATGAGCCGAGTCATTATAGCGTTCGCAATAAATAATTCTTTTTATGCGCGTGCTATCGTACTTACGTACTAATTTGTAAGTTTTAATTAAAACGAAACATGTATGTTTTATACTTTGTTAATAGAATAAAGTATACAGTGATTGCCATCTTATCCTTTATGTAGTTACTACGATCTATAAAGCCCCCGACTATCGAGTTACGATAATACAATATTTTTTAACATTTTCATGATTTTCGTCGAGTCGAAAGAGCCAGAAACGATCGTAATAACAAAGTTCTTTCAACGATTAAGGCATTACGTGTATGCCGATCGTTCGTGTTCGAATACCGAGATATCGTATCACAATGGTTATTTGTCATTAATGGCATTATATTACAGTTAGAATGTAAATTGCATGTGATCGTAATCCAAAGGTTAGGCTTCTCGATGTTAGGTTAGAATAAACCTAAAATTCCACTTGAAAGGATCATATTTATTTATACTCTATACGTATAGCTCGAAAAACAAAGTCGACATCCTTGCTCGAAATATCTCTGAGACCATTTATCACGGTCGAGGCATTAGCATTGTTCAGGGAGAAATAAATATTCTATCGCAAAACAGTCAGTGATATTGGAAGAGAACCTTCGTGGCAGGAGGAGAATGTGCGCGAAACTGAAACTCCCGTTAGAAGCGAAAAACACGATCCAACGGAAGATCCCACCTTGACTCGAAAATCGCCTCGCATCCTGGCTTTTCGTGTATCGATCGGAAAAACGAGCGGAGGCATATCGGCAGAGGGTGAGAAACAAGCGAAGCGCGGAGGTGTGCGGGGCGGCGAGGGAGGATCAGCAGGAAAAATCGGATGATTAAGAGACGCGGACCGGTGTGTTCGGTGTCGTCGTGTGTGCGGTGGTCCAGTCTGGTCGCGTGTACCGCTGACGTCGTTACATTCTGATAATGCACGGGCAGCGGTAACACCGGGGCAACGGGGCTGCACACCGACGCGGATTCAATGCCCGCACAGTTACACGCTCCTCCGGCCGCTTCTATCGCCATCGATGCAACAGCATGCACCGAGAACCGCACCGATAATTCAGCGGGATTTTTCTTGCGGTTTACAGCGCGGCGCCGGCTGCGCTGCAACGCTCCGCCACGCCGCTTCACCTCTCGTGCACGGCCATCTCGCGTACCCTCGGACCTTCGATCGAAACTTCGTCGAAGCTGCCCACGCGACGCGACGCTCGTGTCGTTTGGATCGTTGTGTCCCCGATTCCGTACCTCTTCTTTCGCTTTTCTAATTGCTGCCATATATGAACGCTTCTCTAACGAGAACGGAGCCAATTATCCTCGTCAATTTGTTTGGCTCTGGTGAAAAGATCGCTCGAATCTTTGGAAGCGTGTCCCGCTTACGTTTTATACCGATATGGAAAATCATCGAGTTCCTCGATGAACGTTAGTTTAATCGGTTGAGCTCTATGATCGATGAAATTCCACTTTCCCTATATTTGCCGCATTTATTATCCGATACTTAGGGTACGGTTCGAATGCATCGTCGATCAGGTTTGCCAAATTCGCGCGAAACTTAACGGTAAAATATGTGGTACAATGACTTCGATGTATAATTCGCTGCACAGGTTTCGCTACATTTAATACCCTATAGTTTCGTTGTCAAACAGAGTTATCTTTGCGTTAATTGTCTCGTTACTCTTTCGGATATTTCAAGGTAATATCGAGCAACGCAGCTCGCTCTAGAAAAGATATTTCGGCGACAAGTTGTGAGAAAGTTGTCCGGTCGTTGGCTAGCGCACTTTAGTGCAGAGTACCAAATCGCGAGCAGGATCGCGATAAATATCGTTGGCGCACGAACGCGAGATTTCCTCGTTGCTGTCTTCTTTCTTCCTTCCTTTTTTCCCTAACCTCTTCCTTCGAGTCTTTCACAACGCGTCTTTCTCGCCGCGTAACCCACGAACGCAGCAGGATACGTGGGAGTGCGCGCGGCCCTGGACTATAATTCTATGCGCTATTAGCCGTTTAATTATAAAATTGTGCATAGATTAATTGGCTCCCGTAATGGGTCTAACAATGCACAGACGCGCACTCGGTGACTAACGGGAGGAGGGAACGAGAGTGCGCTTGCATAAAGAGGTAGGGAGGGAGGGAGGGAGACAGAGAAGGAGACTTACAATTACCGAGAGAAAGAATATGCTCGTGCCAAAGAGAAACGAAGAAAGATCGCGGTATAGGTAGGGGGAAGAAGGAACATCGTTATTAATATTTATTTTCTTCGCTCGTACCTCCCAACTTTTCTCGTTGTTGCTGTGCGCTTATGCACAATCGTATCTCGAGACTGTAGGCCCGATTAAATGGATACGCGTTCGCGTTTTCGCGCCAGCGAAACGGTTCCTGTGCATTGGCGTAACTGGGAAAGGGGCCAGGCTGGACCTCTGATCCCCTGAACGAAAATACATATTGTTCTAAAAGTATCCCGCATTTTTTCCTATCGTTCTAGAATACGTTTCGAAGTTCGCCTAGTGATCGTTGAAAATTTTCGTTCTAATTTTCGATGCAGGGTCTTAAGCGTGCACCTTGACGAGGTCCGTGCTCCGTAACGCTACAGAGGGGTGGTTCGCGTTTTTTCAACCAAGAAATCGGATACTTTTCCTCTCGGGGAAAAATTAAGTAATTCCTGGAAGCGTCCAGCTAGCCGTTGCGCGGACGTTTAAAGAAGCGACCGAAGCCTTTGGGGTGGAAAGAAAGTTGAACGAAACGAAATTACCGAGAGGCAGCGGTATAAAGAGAGACGCGTCACGAATGAAAATAAAGAGAAAGGAAGGAACCAGAAGGTTGAGTTAATCCTTCTTGTTTGTCTTTACGTTAATTATCTAGAATTAAGGAGGTTGCTTGTCGCGGCAGACCGGTCGGATTACTCGGCCGATTATTACTTGTTGCGGATTATTAATTACCGAGAATTACCGTCCTTGCGCTAGGGTTCGAGAATCGACGAGGGTAGCGGCAGCGACGTTCGAAAGAAAATTCGATCGATTTTTTTAGGAGAAGGGAAATCTCGGGACGGGAACGAAGGATCGGGAATGATACTCGTAAAATTAAGGTTTTTGTATCGAGACTGGCAAGTTAATCTCCAAAAATAATTAAACTCTCATCGAAATGTGGAATTTATTAAACATAAATTACCCCCGATGTACATAAAAGCGTTTGGTATCGTGTCGAAAATTAAAATGACGCTAATATTAAATTATTTTAAGTTTTATAGAAATAAACGAGTTAGGGAAAGAAAATTCGTATAAAACGAGGATTTATTATAACGGCGATGACGAGGGCATGTCGTATAAGATAAAATCTGATTATAAATACTTTTCTCATTTAAGCCGTAATACTTCGACAATAAAACATGTAACACGCGTGTCTTTTAGACAGACTTTCGGAGAAACTAGGTGATTCGTTTAGTAGGTTCGCGAAGAAATTGAAGAGTAACGATAAACGCGAGAGTATCGATGCGTCAAAACGTGCACGTATATCTAAATAAAAAACGATCCTCTCGACAATGGTAATAGAAGCCCTTCAAAATATAAAAGCTGTGCTAGCAGACCGGTTGAGTACGCGTGGGTTATGAAACCGAAAAAAAAAAGAAAAAGCACCGAACCAGCTGCCGTATTCGATACAATCGCCAAGCGGATAACTTCCCCGCGGAAAAAGATAAATGGAAGGAGAATGGATCGAGACTGGATCCACGGGAACCTCGTGCTCGAACTACACAATAATTGTTCGTTGTGAAAACCAGCTATTTCATGAACGATCTTCTTCCTTCTTCCTTCTTTTTCCGCTTTGATTTGGAAATCGTACTACTTTCCATACGAACAGTGGCGTAACTAAGATTTTCGCTCGGCGTACACCGTGTCTCTCGGCTTTTATCGCAATTTAGGTCTTTTAACATTACTTTTCGATTTTTTTCAAATTCTTTCATTCGCGTGCTTTCAAGTCGTTACCCACCGTTTAAACGTGTTTTATCTTGGTACTATTTTAAATGTTTAGTAACAACGCGCATCACAATTTATAACGGTTATTGTAAAACGTTCGGTTCGATCCGACACATATCATAGGCAATTTGTTAGGAAATTCGGAGGCTCGTGAATTCTCGAGGATATATTAAAATTGAAAATACTCGGGTGATTGCTCGCGAACGAGCAAAATTCGAAAGAAAGAACGCGGCGAAAGAAAATGAAGAAGAAAGCCGAACGAAAACGCCCGTGGCTAGGATCGGCGATTCCTCTTTATGCAGCCGATACGGATGCAAGTCATCGGAGGGGTCGGTATTGTATCGAAACGGTGCGGCGTGGCGCGGCGCCAGGCTCCCGTTCCGTGACTTCTCGTCTTCTTTCTGTTGTTCGTGCCACTGGATCGTTCGCGACCTTTTCTCATCTATCGACTGTCTCGATAATTCTCGGTTCGCGGTATCTTCGTCTAACCGATCTAGATTCGATCATATGATAATACCGTGTGACGTCGTCGTTGTTACGTTAATTGGGAATCCGCGAGCGTAACTCTTGGATACTCTGCTATTACTCTGCGCTGTTATTTTTTCTCTATTCATCCTGCATTAATTTACAAGCTCGGTTAATCCTGTGAAACGCGCGTTTCAACTTCGTTCAGCTATATTTAGCAATCATATTTTTAATACAATAAGTGCATGCATATATACATGCGTTTATAAAAAGGCAGTCGAGGAGCTGCGTTAAGTGGGTGTAGTTCAACGGCAACAGTTTTTCTGAAACATACTGATAAGTACCTGTCTATTAGGAGAAAAAAGACATTGTCTGTAATAACCTTGTTTAAAAATAGACGAAAGGATTTAATTACCGATGAATCGAATTAGAAACGATAGGAAGAATTCGATTAATCTCTTCACGATACGATGTATGGGGATCTAACGCGAAGCGATATTACGCGCGATATCGCAACGCGATGAGTTTTACGTAATTGCACGAAGCGTGACGATACAACGCGTACAATTTTAACGCGTACCGATCTAACGCATGGTAATCCAACGTGTGGCGATATAGCATAGCGACGCATTTCAAATCTAATTACCGTATTTTATAGTTATTGTAAGTTTCGAATCTTCCCTATGTTTCATTTCTGGCCGCCTTGTTCTTCGTTTTTTTTTTTATTTTCACTTCGATACCGTGCCAGTCTGTCTAGTCTACAATACCTATAAACCTGGTTATCTATGAATGCGTATATTAAGTCGGCTGCAATTCAATCGTTCGTTTCAACGCGTGCATACATGCGCGAATCGCACGACCACGAATGCTTAGCTTTAGTCGTATCTCGACTTTTTTATCGGGTCAGTGAGTTCGTTGGAACTTGCTGTTCTTACAACGATGCGAGTTACGCCTACTACATAAATATGTATTTACTCTCCTGTGTATACGTGTGTGCACCTCGGCAGTGCATGTCTTGCAGCGGTATATGCACCGCAGCGTTGTCGCTCCAAGGTAAACATAGTTCCAGAGTTTTTTCCACGGAAGAGGCGCGAAAAAGTTCAGCTTCCGTTGTCCTTTCTGTCGAACGACCTTTCAACGAGTTTCGACGAAAGGGTAAACGTTGGTAACGACGTCGAAATCGCGCCATCTGCTCTCGCGTTCATCCATTGTTGGACAGTATAAATCATGACCAAACAAGAGGCGATGGAATATTTAACGGTAGTTCTTTCCTCTCGATGTTATCGCGATTTTTGCTAGATCGTATCGACGGATTCGATGAAAAATGGGCAAACGCGATCGATCGAGAACGCGAATCGTTCCTCGAGATACCCCGAGGTGTCAGATGGTCCCTAATAGAGTGTGGGACGGTTGCGTCGCGAACATATAAAACTAAAAACGCTCGTCAACGAATACGGCGCGATCGTTTCAAATTCGTCGACGCATGAACTTTAGACGGTTTGTCGATTGTTCGGTGGAACGGTCGCGACCAGACTAGTTAAGGTACGAAGAGAAATCGATTGTTTCGTAGGAACCAGTGACCCACATTAAAACAGCTGACTCGTAGGGAGAGCCCTGGATATCTAGTTGTTAGCCCTACACCTCTACCCTTGTCGTATCAACGCGGCCTACCCTTCTTCTGTTCCGACCCCTTCCCGAAAGACAACCTCCCGCATACTCTCGGCTCTTTATTTTTCTCGCTTGCCGCTCGTCGGTCTTTTCTTATCTGGTCTTCGATTTTCTAGACGGGTTTTAGAAGAAATTGATTTGGAAAGTTTAACGCGCGGATATGCAGAGTTCTAGAAACGTATTGAAACGTTAAATATTCGAACGATGCTGTCTCGGATAAACGCGTACGAAATGAAAACGAGTCCAGTTCGGTCGAGACGAAACGCATCGACGAGAACTTGTGACAGGGCCGAAGAAGAAAAAGCACGATGGTCTGCAGCGAGAACGATATCAACCCATCATCCCTTCCAGGTAGGGGAGGTTTTGTAATTGCACCGATTATCTGGTGGATTGAAACGGTGAATACACAACGCAGAGTGTACGAACGCGTAGAGAAACCGGGCTGGGTCGGATAAGGCGGAGCGAGGGGTGGCGTTAGCAGGGTGAGACAGGAGGAAAGGCGCTGCAATGGGGTGGCGAAGAGAAACACGGTATGGAAGAGGCGGAGAAGGGGATCGCAAACGGTACTCGGTAATTTCGAGTGATTCGTGGACGACGTCGGCGAGCATATCGCGCACCCCTTTCTAGAGAGGGGTTTCGTGCGCACGGCAACCACTCGAACTCGTTACACACGGTAATTAAACGACGCACGAGACCTCCCTGCTAGACGCTCGGTATTTTAAGGCAGACCGTTAAAAACTACACTCGAACTGAACTCGCCTTTACCTTGCTCCGTCTCGTCTCGTTTCGTCGACCACTGAACGCGACGTTTTAGATTTTCGAGAAATAGCAATTTTTTTTTGCAACTTACAAAAAAGTTTGTCAAGATTCGAAAGAATAAATTGGAAGAAAGAATAAGAGCAATCGAAGCTTGTACAAGTGTTAATCGGCTAAGAAGATTATCTTTGGCGTGGGATTCGCTGGCGGTTTCTCAACGGACCTCTTCGACAACGATGCCTTCGAGAGGGCGTATAGTCGACGGGGTCGCGAAATTGTCGAGAGGGATCGGAATTTCCATAGAGCACGTCGAACGGATCGAAACGAGCCGCTAGCTCGAAGCTACTCGTTCAAATCGGGTAGCATATCGATGAACGACTGTAATCTAGTAATCTGGTAGCAACCAGTAGACACTATAATCGGCACGTTTTCTCTCTGTGTTCCTAACCGTGTGTGGGATTCGTGAAACGCGGATAGCGGCTGATCGTGTCCGTACAAGACCCCCTTTCACCCTGTCGTTCACGTATCTCAGCCGGAATCGGGATTGTTTGCCAGTTACCGAGGCGAAATCGCTACCAATCGGTAGCTAAAGCGAGGCCGTTGCGTCGTTTGCTTGGCTCGCGTGCCGTCGAGTTTGGCGTAACGTCGCGCGTCAATCAACGCGAGCCCTCTCACGGACTCTCTCGCGAGTAACGATCCCTCGAGCACTCCGCCACTCGAGCATTCGAGCACTCGACGTCGAGCCGATTTCTCCTACGCGATACGCCTCGACATACGTACTGTACACCTTCCGAGAGGGTAACTCGTTTTCTCCTAGACATTGTCTAATCTTACTACCGACTCTCCGAATTTCGACTATTTGCTAAATTTGCTAAATTACGCTTATTAAAGAACAGCCGTAGAGTCGTGAAAATTTATTTTATCGGTGATCGAAGGGCATCGCGAAAGCTAATCAATCTTTTTTACCCCATCTTCCTCTATGATACGACTGATCGAAATAATTGCCAGTGTAGAGTAATTATATCATTGTACCGAATTACCTGACGGCGTTCACGGTCGTCGTTACGCTCGTGGGTCCCGAAGAACCGCGAGCTGTTATTAAGCGCCGACGTTGATGCATCTAGTCCCGGTTTTACGTGGCAGGGATGTACGTCTCGTATCGACGGTAACATTCTTCTTTCTTGCTCGAGAACGACGAGCAACGAGAAGAATTTCGATCGGTACACTTTACGAGCTGAAGCCATTACGCAAAATTTCGAGTTACGAGTGTTCGATTGGTTTTTATGGAATTTCGTGGATCTGGCTCACGATGGATCTACTCGTTCGAGGATTAATTTGTCGAGTGTTCGCGGAAGAAATAATTGGTTGGAAAAACGTGGCTTATTTAGAAGGATGAAATGGTCGTTCGGGTTGGAGGAAAGGAAAACGTTCGATCGGGAACATTTACCGATTGCCGGGCAATCGCGAGAGGCGCGATCGACACCGGGCATAGACGTGTAATTACGAAGGGCTCCGGTTCTCCGAGTCGAGCGGTCCGCTATTTATCAACGTCGCTCGTTACCGCTTCGTCTTCCGTTCGACCGAAAGAAATTGCGGACGATCGAACAGTGCTTCGTCGTCGCGAAATATCGCGTCCGATTCGCGATTTCACGGTTTCTCCTCGAGATCCGAACTCTTCCCGTCGATCTCGAGTTTCCGCTGCGCGTCCAAGACGCGGCGGTCCGTCTGAATTATGGATGAACGGCGTTTCGAACGCGAGAAACATCGTTCTTGTTCGAACACGAGGACGAGGACGGCAACGAGGACGAAATGGAGGGGGAAGACGATCGTTATCGGCCGACACGAGCCATAAAGTACATTTTAATTCGAGCTCGCCGCGATAGATAAAGCACGAACGGGCCAGGTTAACAGGTACACGCTCGCGGATCGCACGTACGGACAATCAGACTTGCAAAAGCGGCACTTAATTGGTCTCTTAACGGCGCGGGACGGTGATTAATTGGCGCCGATCTGACCGCGAAGCTGACTCGCGAGTTGACCGAATCTTCGCGAGAGTAAGCGAGAATCTGTTCGAGCGACGCGAAACGAAGCGGAACGCGAGCAGGTCGAGCGACGACTAGAGAAGAGAAGCGCGTATTCTCGCTGTTGAGAGAGTTCGCAAACGAGCTGCCGTTAATGAGGCGATATTTCAGTTTTTGAATAACTGACCTAACGTGGACGGGACACACGTTGAACCGGTTTCGAGAGCAGTCTCGACTCCCCGTCTGTTGGTACAAAAGTACGTCTTTACCTCTTTTGTCGAACGTTTCGCGTGTTTCTGCCTCGATATCGTACGCCACCGTCTATCTCTCAATTAGTACCTTCGTCGAGTCATCGACGGAGAATCAAGCTCGAAGGTACGAAGGAGAGAAAGAGCACGGAGTAAAAAGAGAGTATCGTACCTATCGACGAATCGAAATGAAAACCAAACAAGTCCTCCTCCCCTGGCAAAGCGTCTATTCGTATCCCGGCAATAATTGATAGAATAAATTAAATCATTTGTCTTGGCGGGAAATTAAAAAGGTAATTTATATACGACTGGTCGGGGCGTAGCTGGGCCGAGTGGCTGGCAAACATGGCAGAGAGCAAGAGAGAAACGGAGAAGAGAAGAAGGTTGCGTACACCTACACGCTGGCTCGTGTTCTACCGACGGAATCGGACACGGAGAAAAGGGTCTCGGATCACCGTGCAACGAAACAAACGAAACGAAACGAAACGATGCTCCTACTCGTAGCGATGGGGTTGGCTTAGGGGGAATGGGGAATGGGCAACAGGGAGGGGGTGGACAAGAGGGAACGAAGTACGCGTCGGTGGCTCGTTTTGTTTTTGGTCCGTCTTTCGATTTATTCCACGCTGATGAATCAGGTGTGGCGCTCTCTTCTTCTTTCTGTTCGCGAGGTCGAGATTACTTTTGTGGGCGGGACGCGTTCTGTCAGTGCCTCCAGAGGGTATATTCAGGTATAGAAACTCTCCTCGTACGTTTCACTCGATCCTGCAGTTGAAATTTAAATCTAGTCTGGATCTATCAATCGTGGACGAGCCGCATCGGAGGTCAACGGATGAAATTTTGCCGCGCAGCAACGTTTCGCTCGCGTGTTAGTCTTGCCCGCGTTTTCGACTTATAAATTACGTTACATTTCTATTTTTCCTCTTTCTTCTTTGTAGTTTGTTTTAGACCGATGTAGGTATTTGTCGGTAAGATGAAAATTAATGGAATGGAAATTTTGCAAAACCAAACGAAACTTTACGTACGAATTTGCATACCTTGTATTCCGGTATAGCTTTGTCCAAAATGAAATACGAATTCCCTTTTTGCGCTTCTTCGCCGTAATAAGCACGGTCCACGCGTTTCGGATCACGATAAATACCAGTTGAGGAGCGTGACTTGCTCCAGTAATCCATGCCACCCGATCATCTCGAGTTGTTCGCGTTCAACCGGAACGCGAATTGTTTTTTGCGTTTCTCCGTCGTAATCGCCATAGCCCACGTGTTTGAAATCGCGATAAATAGCAGTTGAGAAGCGTGTTTTGACAGATGAACCGACGAGACGGTGGTCCTGCCTCTCACGATCGCGACCACGATTTCGGCGCGAGCAACGAACCCGAAAACATCCGCGGCGCCGTTAACGATATTGGCTTAGGCGCTTCTGCTCGCGTACCGTCGACGATAAATAACGTTTTCGAGCGAGCTGCGAGTTCGTTCTGCTCCCTCGTGCAGACGGAACAAATCACGATAGTCTAACGTCGCCACGGACGGGAGGAACGAGCGGAGAATAGGTGGTAGAAGCTTGTTCGACAGCCATCGAATATCTGTTTTTTCGAACAACGCGTTTCCTGCCTCCGTTTTGCGGACTCTTCGACCATTCTCTCCTGTCCATTGCAAAAGTCCGCGATATTTTCATCGGGTTATTGTTTACACCTTCATTATCACGCTAATTAAGATCGAGCAACGATAATAAATTCCTTTTTAACGATTAATATGGATATTAATATCTGCCAGGAGAATTATCGACGTTCACCAGTGTCAATCGATGTTTTATACTACTTTATATTTCTTCTTATGCTGCTCATTATTCATATGTTAATCGGTCGTTAGAATAATTGCATTCTTTTAACCCATTTTTTATTCGAATTCTAATAAAAAGCAGGCGTGATTGTCATGATAATTATACGGTTTAATATGTTTTGATCATTACCGTGATTTTTTCCGGTCCTTGTTTTCAAAGTATCGTTAGGAAATATACATGTACACGGCGATAATTTACGCGTTATCATACCTATTAGTATAATTGAAGAGCGCGTTTTGGCGACGAAAGAAAATTGAAAAATATCTGTTTCGACGATTGATTTGGTGGGGCGGGAAAAAAATGGTAATTTCGATGGTCGAAGAAACGCTGGTCAGAGAAAGAATCGGAAAGCGGGGAACAGAAAGAAAGAAGAAACAAAGCTCGGTCTCGAAGCGGCAGCGACGGACGATTTGTTCGCGCCGCGGGAGTTCGGCTTAACGAAAATAAGCGAACTTCTCACATAACTCACTGGGGACTTGGCTCTCGGGCCCTATTTCACCTCCTCTCTGTCTCTCTTCGCTAAACGAACCAACAAACGAATACAAATAGAAATCATTAATGGTTTTGTTTCACGGGGTCTAGTCTAGGTTTCTCGAACAGTGCACGATAATGATTCGTTAATGATTCCTGGCTAGCCCGGACCCGGCTTGAACCGTTCGGTTCCTCCAGAGAGGAGAATTTTTTCTTTTATTCCCGTTCGAGGGGTCGAAAACTCGTCACTCCGACGGAACGAACGAAATTCAACGCGGTTACCGGTAAAACGATTCGTTGAAACACTGGAACAGCGGGGGTGGCGAACAGAGAATCCGCAGGTAGTCGATTCGTCGATGGTAATCTGTGGAATCGAGAATGGAAAAGAAAAGGGTAAATGTTCCATCGCGAATCTATCGAGTATTTACTTTACACGTTAACGCGTTACGTATTTGGAAATAAATCCTCCCTGTGTATAACGCGTTGCATCTGTCTTTTGTCGAAAACCGATTCTCTAAAGAATCTCGCGTGAAATCTAACGCGTTCCTTTTTATCGAATTCGTCGTTCGTTCCTTCAGTTTCCCGCATTTCCTAACAAACCATCCGTTCTTTCCCACTGTGGAACCACGGGGAACAGCGTCGTATCGATCAATGACACGAGCCTTTCGAACAATGCAACCCCGTTTCTCTATTACGGTCATCAGTCATTCGGTATAAATATTAAATTCGCTAAAAAACTGGTCGGTGTTGGGGTCGAAGTTGCACCGTCAGCCAAGTATACAAAAGGCGGGGCCAGCTGATCGACATCGTGCCGATCGAAGGGGTCCCGATCTCGGGAGGATCTCGCTGTTCCTGGAATCGATCCCGCGCGATTCTCTCCGCCGCTCCCGTTCCTCGACGACCCAACCTTTAAATGTTATTTACGCTCGACGTTAATACACGGGACAGTCTCTTTGTTTCTACCTCCATCTTGACCATCTGTTTGTCCTTCCGGTTTCGTTTAGCGACAAAGAATAGCAATGATTCTTCTTCGAGGAGAGCATCAAAATGGGCCTCGTTGTCGTGGCTGCGGGAACAAAACAAATGTTGCAACGGGGATGAAGAGGGAGATGCATTGTCGTCGCCGAGAGACGACCGTTTAGCGTTCGATAATGCGGCGTGTCTCGGACAGAGGAAGATCGGCCGCGTCCAAGCAGAGCACTCTTCTCGAGAGCACCTTCGAGGGTACTTTAACCGACCGAGGATCGAAGCAACGGTCCGCAAGAAACGCACCGGTCCCGTTCGAGTGCGCCGGACAATGTGTTCGATTGTTTTACCGCGTCGCAATTATCCCACTCTTACGATTAGTACGTAATTAGCGATCAAAGAGTACTCTACGTTTCTCCTCCGTTTCCTTTCGATTTTGTCCGCTCTCGAGTACTTTCGTCTTCGCCCGTAGAAAAGTTCGCGTTCATCGACGCGAATTAAAGTTTTCCTTAGCAAATAACAGCGGAGAAAACTTGTCCGTGTACGCAGAATTACTCAACGAGTATATTCGAGTGAAAAAAAAAATGATTTTTCTTACCTTGGACGAGTCGGTCGTGCGGATCAGTTGGCACCGAGAATGCCGATAAAACGAGGAAGCTACGAGCACACGGCATCGAATCGAGTTAGTTCGTAAAGCGCCGGTGCTAGGCGAATAATCGTAGCTGCAGGCGTACGCGAGGCACAATGAGACTCGGCATTAATTAACGAGGAAATTAGCATTGCCGGGGTTAGCGAACGGCAGTGATTACGTTTTAATGATACGAACCGTCAGAGCGGTAGGAACAGTAGCAACGGTAGGAACAAGCAGACACCGGTAACAACGCGCGACTACGATTCTTCGGGTTGTTGGCTGCGCGTCGAGGATATATCTAACATCTATTCCTCGTTTTCGTCTTACATCTACCTTTTCTTTCCTGCATCGCAGCGACGCCCAAGCTTTATCTCTTTCTGTGTGAATTTTGCGGTTTGCGATTCGATTCTATCTTTTCTCTCTACCGCTTCTCTGTTTCCGCGTGTACGGACAAAGAATACAACGGAAGAATACGAGAGAAGAAGGTGCGTCGTAATTTTAACCGGATTTCACGAGATCTTGGTTTTTTCATTTAAAATACTCTCAGCAAGTAGACATTTATTTTCTACGCGAAACTTTTATGCGCTTGTAAAAAGAAAATTTAACCGTTTCGCTAAAATCAAATTTGTTGGTAGGCGATTATTTAGATTTAGTTTGGCGTTCGACTCGTAGATAGATTCTTTTCGAAGGAGCGTGCTTTCGGGAAAGGAGGACCGAAAGTAAAAAGTATTTATCGAAGCGAAGGGGTTAGCTGGCTGGGATTTAACGGGGAAAAAGATAGGAGGCAAGTACGAAATCGGACGAGAAAAATCGCACGCGTCAGCTGGAAGGTCGAACAGAGAAATCTCGCGGCGTTCTTAATTAGCTACCTCCGCTAAAAGGGGAACATAGTAGGCGCGTCTCGTTTCGCCTTGCCTGGCGCTCGTGCGCTCATTAATATACGAGAATAAGTTAACGCCGCGTTAACGCGTACGCGGTTACACGCTCGAGTCCGCTCGCCTTTGCTCGAACCACCGAAATCGTCTCGATAGGATAGCCCGATTCGTTCGGCTAGCATTCTTCCTTGGATTCCAACCAGTTCGTTCGCGATATAATGCTCTATCGTGATACCGAACACGAAAAAAAATTGTTGCATGATTATACGGTGCTCGCAGGTTTGTTTCCGGAATCATAACGAAGCGGAGGAAAACGTTGAAAGGAAATCGAAGTATAATTAATCGTATAATTAGCGGTTCTGCGATTCTAGCATACGTTCACCCAGCTGTAAATCGGCGCAGGAACGCTTGTTATTTCAACGACCGATCGTATAAATTATTCCACTGAAATTAGTGACTAAAACACGAACGAATCGATCGATAATCGAAGCGTCGTCGAGAATTTTTCTCGATTTCACGGAGACAAGGGTATTTCGATCGAAAGCGCAGAAACGATTTCGGGCAATTTCTCGATAAAAATATCGGAGCGTGCGCGTATGTAAGTCGGTAGACGCGAGAAGTTATCGGTCGAAGGAGCGAGCGAGCAAGAGAAGAAGCAACGGTCATACATAATGTATGAGGAAGCACGGTGTATCGGTGACACGCGGTTCCGGCCTTCGTTCGCGGACGAGGCCCTTCAAACACGGTGACAAACAGGTTTCCAGCATGCGATTCGTTACGCACGGTTCCCCGCGCGCGTACCGTCTTGCGGCTCGAGCGGAAAATCTTCGTCCGTGCCGTACACGTTCCCTGTACGGAAGCAAGACAACAACGTAATCGCTAATTACCGGGTAACGATAATCTCGTGGCTGAAAAAAACACACGGAACGAATGGTAGTTGTACGGAGGCGCGAGGGAAGTACGAAGAAGTAACAGGATCGAGGAGTTCTCTCGATCGGCAGAGGACGCCATGCGTAACGGTCCTCCGCGACCATTCTCCTCCGTGAGATACAACGTGCCAACCGTCCATTGTTTAATTTGTTTGCCGTTCCTCCTCTCCACGGTTTTACGATCGTTCCAGTTTGTTCTTGCGGCGCAACGATCCGGGGAAAACTGAGCCGGATACCCGAGACCGTCCAACGATGACTGTTAATTGCGAGACGATGTCGCGATGTTTCGAACAAGACGAAGGCGGTACCCGAACTCGGCGAATTCGCCAAGAACGCGAGTCACCGTCACCCGCTTTTAATCTCTTCCATCGCCTAAACCTATTCCACGTACGGCCGTTCACGTATTACCGTCGTTCGAGAGGGGATCGATTTAAATTTTCCTCCAGGAAAACGCTTCGCCGAGTGGAGTTCCCGCGTTTTCCGTGCAGACGGCCGCGTTCGACCGTTTTTAATCCGATATTTGTCCCGAATCACGCTCGAAAGTGCTCGAAAGATCGCGTCGCGTAATCGCGCGGCGGGTGACGGCTCGCATCCCCGTCCCGTGCGAGCTCGAGGTGCCCAATTTCTCGCCCCCGTCGATCGCTCGACGGGTGGTGGACCGTTCGGTCGGCAACAAACGCTACCGCCATCGGCAACTGTCGCGCGCAAAATGCACCCCAAACGTCCCGTGAGCTTCTCTTTCTTTTTCGCCTACCAGTCTTCTCTCCCCTCCGCTTTTCGAACCACGAAATCGCTCACGCCCCGATTATCGCGACAAATAGACCCAGCCTGGATTTCACGCATCCCCGAATTATTTCAGACACGTTTGCGCGACTAAAAGAGACGCGGCGCCCTTCAGCCCTCTTGTTTTCCCCCCGCTCTCGACGGAGCCTTCTCGCGAAAACGATACGCCCTTACGCTTTTCGAGCAGATCCTCGGAATAATCTCCGTAGCTCGCAATTTCCCGGTGCTCGAGTTTTCTCGCGAGGCTGCCCTCTTCCCCTCTTCTTCATTTTTTGTTTCGCTCTCTGTTCGGTCGGGAAACGAAATGGAAATGCAATAAAAAGTTGTAATCGAGCCGGCTCGACGGAACGATATCCGTATCCTCTGTTGGACGGGGAACCAGCGAGATCGCTTTTTCGTTCTTTGCTTCTCATTACTCGAACTCGAGAAACGCGAGACTCGTTTAAAGAGATGGAATATTTGATGCGAGTTAAGAGTTGGCTTATATTAGGTAACCGTTCAGGCACGAAACGACTACGGGCTAAGATTTTTCTTCGCTCTTCGTTCGCGCGAATAGAGCGTTTTCCGAACGTTTCTTTAATAACACGCGTGGAATCGACGCGTTCCTCGCCGCGACAATAAGCTCGTTGCGTTATAACGCGACGTAACACCAACGAGCTGGCGTTTTCGTCGGGTTGTAATTTATTCGAGGCCACCCTGTAATTAGCGGGTAGCCCCAGAGCGTAATATCCCTCGGTCGGGTCCGCGTTCTCGGGATTCCATTTATCACAAATCAGCAGCTGCCCCTGAAAACTCGTGGCTCGGTTGTCCGAATCGTGTCGGCATTTTATTAGGTTGTCGAACGAGTTCGTGGCATTATTTCCAAAATGTAAATATCGTTTGATCGATACCGTATTCGTTTTCGTCGATTGTTCGACCAGGATTTTCTAAGACCGTTCGTTGTTTCTGCGACGAAACAGCAGATTGCGACAATTTCAATGTACGATTAGTCGAACGAGAGAAGTTGTTTATTCGATGAGTTTCCTTCGTCCGAGGAGTAGCATTTTTCTCTGGTCCGTCGATAGAATCCCCCTCGGTTTCCGTGAAATCGTGCGTCGAATACGAATCGGCGTTGAATCATGGCGCGACAATCGTCCACGAGAGCAATCGAGCGAATGCTTCCAATTTCCTCTCTCCAGCCCTCGATTCCTTTGTTCCCCTTTCGTTTCTCTCTTTGCCGTGGCTCGCAGAGGGCGAAACGCAGCAACAGGTGTCCGCGGGGACATTCGCAGAAACGCGGAGGGTGCGAGAGACGGCGTAGAGGGTGAAGGCCAAAAGGGGTGGTTCGAGAGAGCAGGGCGAGAGAATTCCTCCTCTTTATTTATGAGCTTTTTTATTCGACTTGTTGAACGCCTTTCTCTCGTTCCCTCTGTTGGCCCATTCTTTTCCTTTTCCCGGCCGCGCTCGTTCGCCGATTGCTAATTCGAGGAAAGTCGTCGTCGTCGCCCAGAAAGAAAATCCTCTCCGTTGGTTCCAAGTATGCCGAGGTGTTTCTCGGCTCCAGGTAAATGCCGCGCCGATCCGCTCCGTTCCGACAGAGACGCAACAAGCGGATAGATACGATTTGGGCGTAATCCGTCAAAGAGTTCTTTCAACGTCCGTCGGAACGATTTATCTACGATCTCCATTAAAGTTCAGTTAACGCCCTCTTGCTTCTCTTCTTCGTCTCGTTCTTTCTTTCTCTCGGTTTGTCCCTTCTTTTTTTCTTTTCTCGCGGCCCTATCCGCTTCCGTGGTAGCGAGAGAAGCCTCTCGCCGTCAAGCCGAATCTGACACCGACACGGATCTCCCCTTTCTCTTCCCCTCTCGACGGCTTTTCGGATTTTTTCCGCAACGACGAGTCTTCGAGATCTTGCCACCCTTATACCGGAGCTCCGGTAGCTACGCGCGAAAAGCGTCAATTATCTTCTCGCTTCTGCGGCATCGACCAGAGATCATCCGATTTTTTGCGCCACGATTTTCGGGCTTAAACTGTCGAGCGTATCGTTGAAAATGCCTCGTGCTCCTACCAGCGGCGTACATTGTTGCAACTAGAATTTTTGCCCGGGCTGACTATAGGATTGTAAGCGATTTTGCAATATTTCGTGGAAGCTGTCATTCGAGTGCGTGCGCGTGTTTCGTTACTCTATAAATAAACATGAAGATTAATATATGTACTTACGGATTGACAGAAAGGTTAATATACGTATAAATTCATCGGATGGGTAGCATTGGTGTTGTTGAACAGCGTTGAACATAATTGCCGTGAAGATTAAGATTAAGGTATCCCGGTGTTTCGAGTAAATTCCTCTATTTTATATTTTCCCGCGTCCGAAGAAGAATGAAGTTGGTAGCAAGCCCGTCCGAGAGATCTCTTGCAAGATAGCAAAGTAGTAGAGCTCGCTCGCGCATATCGTGTAACATTACGTTCATTAAAGGCGGACGGGAACGCGTGTACGCGACTCCTCCTAGTTGGGGGATACATCTCTCGCAACCCTTCGTTCTTACGTTAGACGTATAAGCCCCCTCGAAAGCCTCGTCCAACGATCCCCTTGCTCCATCTCTTGCCAGACTCCCTTTCTACCTACTCGCTAAAGGTATCGAGTTACTCCCGACATAATTCCGTTAATTATGATTTCGTACGACGATTTTCCCTTCTTCGTGCTCACGGCTCGCGTTTCGACGAGTTTCGCGTTCCTTTCGTGAAATTCTTCTTTCACGCTGACGCGAAGATTTAGGACGTACGATTTCCAATGCACACGTAAAATTCCGTGTTTTTCGCTCGATTTACCGTTTCGAGGTAATTACGCTGCATCGTTTCTGATACTGCCTCTAAATAATGCTTGTCACCTCTAAGATCTTTAAGATTCGACGAATGAAAATTATCCAATGAGTCGCCATAACGAAAGGGTTAAAAACAAGAGAGACACTCGAAGGAGAGGAAGAACGGGTGGTTGTGACACGCGGTGATAGCAATAAGACGGTAGGTGGTAGCAATTTAAACCTCATAAATGCAAAATCGCGCGATGATTGCGTTCATAAAGGTCTGGAACGCGTAGGCTGAGACTCGAGCGTCTTCGAAGATCTCGTTGGCGCGAGCACCGAGGTAATTTACATTGATATTTATGCCGTGTCATAACCGGGGCTTCGTAGCCCGCCACGGAACGGATTGCTATCGCTAATCCCCCGTCTTGCCGGGGGGTTGTTTTAATTGAAATCTTACTCGACTACTCGCCTCGACGATTCGCGCTGTTTCGCGCTGCTCCGCACCGCTCCGCAGGAGCCGAGGGTAAGAACGCGTTGCTCGCGTTCGCATTTCGCGCGGGAAACGTTACACGTGTCTTGGGCTTCCACGAGAAATTACCGAATACTTGCGAAAGCGTGCCGATAACCGCTGTTCGGAAACTCGAAACGGTTTCGCGGTTCTCGAACACTATTTTCACAGATATGAGCACGTTAGCGAAGTTAACTTGGCTCGTAAAAATGGATCTGACCTTTTATCGTTTCGAAAAATGCCTGCAGTACTTTCTCATAGAATTCGGTGCTTGATGCGTGGGTTGGAACATTTTAATAATATTTTGAGTAGAATCGAATAATTAATTCGAGACGAATTACTTGGGCTGTTGCGAAAGAGCGTAGTAATTCGCAACCCTCCCGGACGAGTATTCTGAATAGATGCGCGTTTTTCGGAACGACGAAAGTTCTGTAATTCCAGGCGATCGTCGCGCGTGCCGAAATGTCAACCGCGAGACCACTAAAACGCCAGAAACTTTTAATTCGTTCATTTCGCTGGGCTCAAAGGGTCGGCGAATGAGGCTTATTAAAATTTATACAAGCCCTCCCGCCCATTTCTCCCACCTTATCTCGTTCCCTGTTCTCTTCGTTCTTCTCCGCCCTCCCGCAACAACATTCAACCTTTTTTCCCGTCGATGAAATTGTACCAGCGTTTCAGCGTTAAACGTTTCGTCTTACCGAGACGAAGATACGCTCGAAAAATGAACCTTTATTTTCGACGAATATTTCCCTTGTTAATCCACTGGGTTCGTCTTATTAACCTAAGAAAGATATAAAAAGAAAGATTTCGTGGGTCACGGTTGCTCCAGCGATGTTAGGCGTTCGTCCTTTAATCCTCGAGACAATAACAGCACGGGTAAAGAGAAAGGAAACTCGCGCTTTGGTGAAGGGTTACGCGTGAACCCCGCAACTTCGTCTTTCTTACTCTCCCTCTCCGTCACGAGTTTTCCAGGGCGTGCTAATATTTTTCGAAGGGTTGAAATCTAATTTTTTTCGTTCAATCCACCCCCTCGAGTCTCCTTCTATCTTCTCCGCGTCTCTCCCCGTTATACGTCGAGGAAGGTGGTTCGCTCCCAATAGACATAATAAAAACGCCATCTGAAATATGCATCCCTTAATAAAACTGTCCAATTAGGCGAAAATGGAATTAAGTATCTAGGGGGTGTCGGTGAAGACTTTTCCAACCGGGGTTCTCAGGTGCTCCCGGAAACCCTTTTGCGAAAAGATTAGGTTCTTAGATCGCTCCCCTTTGACCGCTCGACGGAGAAACGAGGCCCGTGCTGGATGGTTCGGGGTCGAGAAAGAAAGCTCGGCTAACCAACAGAGCCGGAGAGAAGGACGGGATCTGAATTATTTATGGAAACGAAATTCTTCCGACGCTTTTCTTCGCGTTTTCGTCCTCCGCTTCGATTTATCGCCGCTGTTTTTTACGCTTTACTCGCTGCTGACGCTGTCGAGTAATTTGCGCTCAGATTTTGCGATAGTAGATTCTCGTTATATCGTCACTAACGGAACCGTAGCACTAATCTTCGCGCAGAAATCAAGAATCTTTTCTAAAGAAAAGAAGAATAGAAACCTTACTACTCGGACCATTGATTGGAACAACCAAATATAGTGGATATTTTACCGCGGGATTCTGCGTATTTATTTCAATCCGTCCCGAATGCGAGCTACACGAAGTACAAGGGACAAGATCGATGGAGTGGCGGGTCGAGGAAGAGCTCCTGGCAGGGACAGGTTGGTCATTTATAAAATTAAATCCCTCGAATATTTCAGTCGTACAAATCCCCGGCTGGCAGGGCGGAAGGGCCCAGGCAGTCAGGCCAATCGTAAAAATTCCACGAGGTCTGGACGCATTGGAAATCCGTGTAATTAACCGAAGGAATTCCTGGCTATCCACCAGGGGGGTCGATTAAAAACGCGAGCAACGCTTACAACGAAACAGGAGGGAAGTTGTTTCTCGCTCGTACAGCTACTCCCAGATTTCCTTCGCTTTTTTTTATGATCGCGTTTGCACCTTCGCATCTCGAAACGCGTTCCCTCTATTCGGGAAATCGCGCATACACGTTCGATCAAAGTCGACGACACGCTCACGCTAATTAATATGTGCCTAATCGAAGGTCACGTTTGCGACATGTACCAGGAGTAGGCAGGATCTCCCCAACGATGCCCATTAATTTCGCGCAACCTGGATTGGCCCGGGGCGAGGGTAATTAATACAAATCGGCGGCGTAACGCGACGGCGAATACGAAGAAAATATCCAGAAGAAGAAGAAGAAGAAGAAGAAGAAGGAGAGGAGGCAGGTGGGGGAGGGTGTGCAAAACGGTTGCGGTGCGTCGCGTCGTGTTCGTAGCGCGGGAACGGATCTAACGTCGTTTCCCGAGTAAATTTATACGACTAATACACGGGGACTCGAGGGGTCTTAATATCCAGCGGGCGCCGGGCGTGCGATGAAAGCAGGCGAGTTTGAAAAAAAAAGTGCAATATCACGGAATACATAAATGCGAGATGAGGCGATTTGAATGAAAACCAAATAAATTTCGTCGCCGCGACTCGCTCGGTGTCCGCTAGTCCGTCCAATTTCGCTTTCGCGCCGGTTCCATTTATTTTATCCGGCCCGTCTCGCGCGTCCATTCTTTTTCTTTTTCTTGCCAGCGAGATTTCCTTCGTCTTAATTGCCGAGTACGCGCGCGCCAACCCATATCTCCGCGAACCGAGCGCGGATTTCGATCGCACAACTCGCGACCGGAAACCGACAGACGCTCGTTGAACGCGCATTTCCTATCTGCTTTCCCTCCACTCGGTTTGCATCGGTTCGTGCGACTCCACTCGGAACGATTGGAAGACGGTAGAATCCAGGCTGGATCTAACACCCCGATACATCCGAATCGCTCTTCTATCACGCTTTATGTTTTATAGTCCAGCGTACACGACGATGATCCTAGTTACGCGAATAGGGATAGTCGACCGATATCGATGATTTTTTTTTTCGTGGATTCGTCAGATTCCGCGTTTACGTCCAACGAACCCCTCGATTTCGCGAGCGTGCTACTTTCGATGGATGCTCACTCGATACGGCGAGATACGAGTATTACCGGGGATCGAGATAAAAGAACCGAGTGGGTAGAACGTGACGAGACAATGGATCACCGGTCCACTAGCCATAATACAATCGCATCAGCATCTCGCCGTATTGTTTGCCTTGCTTTGATATCAGCCCCGAGCTCTCGATTCTTTCTCCAAGATCAGTCTCTCTGCCTCTCTATCTCCCTTGCTACTCTCTTTTCGATTGTCGACAGCCGACAGACGAGAATCGATACCCGACACAGCTCTCCTTTTCTTTTTATTTCTGACACTCGTTTATTTGCACTTTTAATTGATAGATATTGGTGAGCTATCGAGAAATCTGGGTCATGGAAAAACCTTGCAACCGGATACGGATCGAAAGAAGCGGAACCGTTTCTTTCGACGGAATAGTCAACGTTTTCCTTTTGTACATCCTTGAAACGAACTGCAGTAAGAATCGAAGTTATTGTATCGCCACGCGTCGTTTCGGCAAGATCGTGCTCGAAAATTATTTCTACAGTGGTTAAGTATTCGAAGAAGCATCGAACGGTACAGATGGTTCGAAGATGCTTTTCCAAGGATACGAACGAAATTGGGATATCCGTGGAACGCGAAGGGGCTGCACCGAGTGAAATGAGTCGAGAAATTGTTCCGAAGGAATTTATCAATTTTCTTTGAGGGATTCTAATTGTACTAATTTGTCGACAGTCAGCAGCGATCTCTCGCGAGAGCGTCGCTGATAGGGAAGTTGAAGGTAGCGGAATTCTATCGTTTAATCTCTGACGGACGAATTGTTCGTTTCTTTCCGAAGGGAACGAACGAGGAAAAGAGATGAAAACAGAGGACCACGATAGGAAGCAGTCTACCGTGAGAAACGAGCCTTTCCCGGCTCCTTTCGTTTCTTTCGAGTCGTTTGACTCTCTTGAAAATTTGGCTGTTTCGAGAGAAGCACAGTATTTCGAAATTAATTCTCGTTTCACGTCGGTGGAAGAAAAACGAAAGTAAGTACGCGAATCGAAGGTAAACGTTAGCAGAAAGGGCACGTACGGTTCTCTTCAGGAAAGCGTAGATCGCGTGTACTTCTTCCGCACCGGTTCCGCGGCTGACCCGCCCACGTCGTGGATACTCGAGCGGGTGCCTTACCGCGAATTTATCACTGCTTATTATCTATACGACTGTTAGTCAGGAACTCGTATTAAGTAGCTGATTCTCTCTTTCCATTTCGTTGCGTTTCTTTCTTGCGAACTTCCGCCGCAGAGACACCTTTGTTTCCTTTCGCAAGA
This sequence comes from Megachile rotundata, assembly GCF_050947335.1. Classification (NCBI taxonomy): domain Eukaryota; kingdom Metazoa; phylum Arthropoda; class Insecta; order Hymenoptera; family Megachilidae; genus Megachile; species Megachile rotundata. The sequence goes on along the minus strand of NC_134989.1, from coordinate 18,106,983 downwards.
AAAAAACTGACAAACGGAAACGAGTCGTTTGCACCGCTAGGATGCGAACGTTTATTAGACTACCACGTAGCATCCTAGCGATCCGGGAGTAATGGTGTACAAGGATTTAGGCAATTTCAAATGCGAATCAGAATTCGAGAAAAAGGAAGGTTTTACTTTCACGATCGTAATCGTGTTGCGCACGGATATTCGCGCGCGGTGCATTTTCTACCAGTATCGTGGATGGACGCCATCGTGGACATTGATTAATCGTCATTGCTGCTCGCCGATGATGATTTTACTGTTCGAAGCTGAAAGACTAGAGATAAGAACATTATGAGAATTTTCTCGTATTTTCTTCGACGAACGAGACAAATTTTTTGTAAATAGCGTCATCGGTGGTCGACGTCGTAACTTTCATAATTTTCCGCATATCCGTGTTACAGCAAATTTTCGAGCAACTTATCAACGTAAATAACGTGCACGTTTCCACCAACGAGTTAAATTCTGGTGATTTTTGTTTTCGTTATAGCGTGCCTCGATCAAAAGGATAATTACGGTCGAACCAATGCAACAAAGAGTCTTTGTTTCTTGCAGTTAGAAAGCGTTGTTCACGAAGCTCGATGCCGTTGTTTCGAGTGTACACGGTTCGGCAGGAAATTTGCGAGTTTCTCGATAATCGATGGGAGCAACGCGAAAATCGGCGCGTTTTCTCGGTAGGCCGCAGAACACTGGTAGATTCACAGGTTCGCACCCGCGGGATTCTTGCCGATTAATTGTAATACCGTTTCCGAGAGCGTGCGAAGCAACGAGTTCTCTTTGCGTAGCGTGCGAATGCACCGTAATGCGGCGGACTCTTATCCAAACGAGATCGTCGGCCACACGAGGAACAGAAGGGAGAAAAGGAATTAAAAGAAACATCCGACAATCGTCCTCGTTGCGAGCGCAACGAGTCTGTTCTCTCGTGGAACGGACACGAGCGGTCAACTTAATTACAAATTTGTCTCGATAACTTTCCAGAAACTGGTGTAACTTTGAAACGACGCGACGCGGTAAATTTGTAACCGAAACCGAAAGTGTTAAATTTGTTGGTTGTTGGTTAGACGATAATATTAAATTGCTCGTATCGGCGAGTGATAAAGCAACGCGTTATAGAATTGCACGAATTCGTTGCAATTTGTAAGATAATTTCGGTCGTTTTTCTCAATGGAAGATCGTTCTCGTAACGGCGTGGGAACGTGCTCGCGAAACAGTTCCAAATTGCGGGCGAAACGAACAAGCGAAGCCTGGCACGCGTTTTGCCCTCGGCCCCTTCGAGAACCCTTCTCGTTCCCTTGGTTTCTTCGGCTGCTCCTTCGCCCTTTCGTGCCTTTCTTCCTCTCGCTTTCACCCTCTCCGCTTTCTCTCTCCGTTCCTCCCGTTGCTGTTCTCGCTGTTCGCTTCGAGTCGCTTCCGCGAGCCAGCGGCAAGCATTAAGAGCTCCTAGATTTATTTATAACTACATTTACGCGCATGCCACGCTCGCGCAACCCCTTCGAGCGCTGCGAATTATTGCGTTTATGCGAACGGTGCGGGGATGGACCACCCTCGTGTTCTCAAACTCGTTCCCCTTTCGATGAACGACTCGTCGAAGAAACAAGCCGACAAACTTTCGGCTTTACGCCGACTTGCTCCATCTTCGTTTCGATTTAAAATTCGAATACGCTCGCGAGCTCTGCGTCGCTGCGAAAATTAATTGATTAGCAGAGAATTCGTTGCCGAAGGAAATTAGTTTGTAGAAAAACAGAAAAGTAATTTGCGACGTATCGTTTACAATTGGGATTGTTTCGAACGAAAAGCAATTATCGTTTTGGCGTAACGTTGTATGTTGTTCCGGTATAATTTCGTGTCGTGAATCGATTTCAAGCCTGAATTCGGTCTTTTACACCCTGTTTACCCTTCCGCGCTATAAAAGTGTATCTTTCGAACCGATCGATTTCCACCGGGTTACTACGAAATAATGAAAGAGAAATAATAGAACATACACGCGCATTTGGCACGTAACCGAACGAGGCGAAACGCGGACTCGCGTATGTATGCGCGCTGTCTCGCGAGCCGGATGAACGTTAAACAACGTTACCTTTACCGCGTCACGTATATTTGCCCGAATAAACTTTCCACTTGACAAACTGTGTGCCTGGTGCTTGATATACGTGTACACACGTAGCTTCGTTACGTATCGCGCAGGGTTCCTATAAGAACGTGTTCCTCGTTCGTGGAATCAGCCTGCCCTCGACCGTGTCTCGCGTACCTACGGCATACCATCCTTTCGTCGAGAATTATTCGGGCTTTACGTCAAGCCTTACGACGTCCCTCGAGCTAAGGAATCTAATTTGAGCGATGTACGACTATACACCGATGCGATACGAACCTAACGCACCTACCTACCTTTTTTGCGCCTTCTTGCTCCCTTACGAGTTACGTTCATTATTTTATTCTTTCGACCACGTTCGACCACGATCGACCAAGATAATTTCTTCTCGATTTTCGAACCACATTGTCGCGTACCATCGCGATGTTACGATATTCATTTTTAATAGTTTCACTTTAATCTACAGTCCCCACGAGGCAAAGTACAAACTTATGCTTTTCCAAGTATTTACTTTGTCATGTTGCTTCGGAATGCGAATGACTCGTTAATTCCAGCGTACGTATAGCCACTCGGTAGTTATGGTATATCGAAAGGATCATGAATATAACATTTCTTTTACCTGCAACGATTTTAATATCTGATGGTATCTTTGTACTCGTACGGTGGTCTATGAGAAAGCATGTAAAAGCGTGCGTTGAACAAGTTGGAAAACGAATAGCTGGATATCTCGAAAACGATGAGTCTGCAGATCTATTTTTGCCTACAGCTTTTCCTTTCTTTCCAGTGAATTCCATTAGCCGGTTAAGCCTCGTATAATGCGTTTAGCGCGCAAATGATCGGTACGACGAGTGAAAATTGCAGTGTAACCGGATAGAGTAAACGCGTACGCGAATTGTTGGAAAGGTTTCATCGAACGAACGTGTACGCGTACGATTTAGGAATTTGAAACAATTGGTAGGTAACTTGTATGACTCGTAATGCAAACGGTACATTAGACAGTTAATTAGAGAGTTTCTTAACCGAGAAATGGCGAAAGGAACGCGTCGGAGCGGGTCGTGGTGCTCGAAAAGCTAGCAAAGACTCGTCGAACTCTCGTCGACGGTTGGTGAACGTTTAAAGGCAGCGCCACGAAACTCTTGCTCGTTCGGAAGACGGCCGAATCGAATTTGCAAACTTGCAGATTGGATTCCAACTTGCCTATTATAGGGTGCGTCTGTTCCGGTTAAAAGCTGGGGGCAAGGGAATTAATGTCGATACGCCAAGGAAGGCCGGAGGATTACTCCAAAGGCTCGTATCTCATTGTCTTAGATGTTGCTCCCTGCCCTCTAACCTTCGGCTTCTATCTCTACCACCACTACCGCCACCACCGCTACCGGGAATCCCTTCTTCGTACTGGATGTTCACCACGGCTTCCTAGGACCACGTTTCCTCGACCACCGTCATAGTTGGACGAGTTTGTTCTCGAGTTCGAAGCCGTGACTTCGAAACGCGTTACCACGTCAGCGGTATTACGAGGGTTAGAAGTAAGGTATAGGTAACATCTGTTTAAACCGAAAATTCTTTTCATTCGGTGTCATTTTTCACGTTTCCGAAGAAAGGATATGCCTTTAAATAAAAATGCTCTCGATAAATTACTGTCTGTAACATTTACGTGCAATCGGAACTATAACTTCGAAACATTGTTAAAACGCTATGAAACATTTTCAGGGCGATGCACTACGAATAGCTTGCTTCGAATATGTTTTTACAGGAGGTTACTTAATAGAATATGCTGAATCAGCCGATTAGCGTGTGCAGCGACTACAGTTAATGTCTGCCATTAACATTTAATGACAGTGTTGCTACCACATTCCTTATAATTCTTTAATTAGTAACAAAACAAAAACGCGTAATTAGCTTTTTTGAATTTCAATGCTTGTACGAGCCATCGAGACAGAGAATATTTTATCCTCGAACTTTTAAGGCTAGAGATTAAAATTCTGAAATTGTAAGAAAATTCGCATAAATTGTATTAACCAATTAAAGATTTGTAGCATATTCTTCGCGTGTACAGTCCTAGCAGTTTCGATTTCGTTTGCTATCGCGTGACAAGGATTTAATTCGCGACTTTGTTATATCGTGATTATATCATTTAAGTATCTAAGCATACCGAGCAACAATAAGAAGCATCACTTTCGGTCTCGAGTCCCCGATTATGCGACGATCCCACTCCGGTTCTTTTTCTCTCGACGAGTTTCGAGAGGTCTCCGGGGCTGATGCGTTTCGATGTTCCTCCTCAGGTCGGACGTCTCTTTCTCCGAGAACTTTGTAATGCGTTTTATTTATTCACAAAGGCAAATACTCATTTACCGTGGCGGCACCGGGGTAAATGAGTCCGCGAGAGTAGCGGCACACACCGCGTTGGTCGTTCCCTTTTTCCAGCTTTCCGACTGCCTTCGTCTGGAAAAGACAGAGAGAAAAAGAGAACGCGAGAGGTTTCCAGCCAGAAAGCACCCTCTGGACGCGACGCGAGACTACGGCAGGCGACGTTGAACGTCGCCACACCGTCATTAGCTTTCGTCGCCACTTCACCCTTGGACGCGAGCAGTCGCGGCGCCTCTTGCACACTTTCAGCCGGTCAACTTTCAAGAGCGAAACGCGCCACGCGTTTCCCTTTGATACGGGAGTTTCTGTAAATGGAGCGGCGAGATCGGCCCCGCGAGCCAAGGGTGGGTCAGCCGCTTTCTCTCGACCACCCTGTTGCCCCTTTGAAACGACATGGAACCTTTCAAAACCGTGGGCATTTTTAATTTCCGAGGATTACCGCGGAGGATGGAGAAGCCGCGATTCTCCGCTCCTTTCTTCCGGCTCTATTTGCGACTCGACTTTTCTACCCCTCTCTGCTCTGCCTTTTTACTTTCTCGGTTAATTTCTTTCCGCGCGGAGTTTCGTCTTCGATTCGAAGCTCGCTGGAAAAGTGAATTTCACATTTTTCGAATCGGAGATTAGGTAATCGAGCTTTCGCAAATTCTCGATACGTTTACTCGCGTCTGGTTCTGGAGTAACTGCAGGCTCGATTACGATCCGAATTCGAACGTATCGGGGGTACGCGAGCGAAGCGAGGCAACAACGTTTTCGCAACGAGGTTGAGAGTCGCTGGCCACAGTCCCGGCGGTAGCCTTTCATCGAGTCTTCATTAGGCCACGGTAAATGTATTATGACTTCTGATTGAGTGCCGCCACAGAGTTACCCGTTCAACTATAGGCACTCACCCGAGTTGGTCATCCTCCATCGGGGTCAAACGCTTCCTCCTACGCGCGATACGAGACAAACGCCGCTCTCTTTCTCTGCTCGTAAACGCTACTGTCCGAATCTGGAGTTCTTCTCTCCCTTTTGGACAGGAGTGACCTTGTACGATTCCGGGGGCAGCGTTTTGCAGCTGGCTGCCCGGTAGCCACGATCGATCGTAAACGAAATAAAACGGAAGCGGTGGCGCTAGACTCGCAACGGAAAGGGAAACCGTGCCCCGTGGAAAGTCGAATCTTCGCTGGTGGGCTTCGAAATCGTGGTTTTGCGATATTTTTGACCCCGACAATCCCGAGACTATCGACGGTGATGAAATGCACGGGGAGGGAGAGACGATGAGGTATCGTTGACACACGCTATACGCGCGTATATAATAATTAATGGTGCTCTCGCGTAGGTGTGGGAACGGTATGCTCTGATATTGAGAGAGAGAGAAAGAGAGAGAGAGGGAGAGAGAGAGAGAGAGAACGGGACGTATATCTGCACGGGCAAAGATGCGTAATTGCGTTACCCATCGAATTCAGTTATACCGGCATGGCGAGTCTGATGCATAAAATGACGGGGCCAAATTCAGTTATAGTTCGCTTCACAAAGCGAATACGCTCGCGTCGTTAATATCGCGCCGTTCCGAACCAGTGTGATATCGCTACGACGGAATTTCTGTCCTCGGCGAGGGGGCAAGGCGAACAAGTCATTCGGAGAAACGGGGCAATCCGTGACGCGAGGGTATATTGGGTCACGGCAAAATGTTCCCTGTCATTTCGCGTAACGATAGTTTGCTTCGCATACGTAATGCATACTTAAATGTTAGGGAACATAAGTTTCGTTTCTAAAAATTGTTGAAAATGGACGACGATGTTCGAAATCATATTCGCTGTTGAAAGATAAAAGCGAATAGTAGGACGTTGTTTAACGACCATCGGTTACGGTTTGTTTCCAAGTGTTCGCGATGAATATATTTCATACTTGCGAACAAAACTTTCCAATAGACCTAACATGTAAATACCACTAGTTAGAGGAAACTTCGTGGAAACTCGGTCTCTTGCTCTTCCCTCGAGCAGAGGATACGTTTCGAGGTAATTTTTTCCTCGTGTTCGCTCGAATACAGCTTCTTCTTTATCGTTTATATCGAAGTTGTAGCGGGCGAAAGGAAAGGACGAGGGGCGAGCAAGCAAAGGGAAAAGTTGAAAAGAGAGAGGGAGAAAGAGATCGATCCGCTTTTACTCTTATTTTTTCCGGTGCTCGCGACTTAATTAATCGCATAACACCGGGCCTAATGAAATCAGAACTCCCATCCCATTCTCTGATTCTATTCTCGCCCCTCGTTGGCCGGTAGCTCGCTTCTAACGGGGAAAAAAAAAACGGAAATATTTGCCGTGGAATACTTTTCCGCCTCCGACTGGCACTCGGAGGGGTGTAGAACGGCCGGATTCGAGGTATCGCTCGGAAAATCGATCGCTCCTTTCGACGAGGCGTCGTTCTTCTCAGGCTCTGCCTACTTTGCTCGATCGTTCGCGGATCGGTTGCGAATCGGTCGCGAGTTGCCGAGATTCGATCGCGATTCGGCGATGGAACTTAATCACGAGAGAGAACCCTTCGGGTTTTCGAAGCAGCGAGAGATCCAAGCGGAAGTCGAGGAATGCCGAGTACTCGTTGAAGCGTGCACGACGAGGCAGCAGCTAGCAGGATGTCTCGAGTTCCTTCGGGAATCGAAGGGGGTTCTCCGATTCGTTTGCCGATTGCTCGGCTGCTTCGCGGTCGGCGTATCGAGGGCAAAGTAATTTCTTCGATGAGAAAGTCTGGATTGCCGAGCGAGAGAACTCTCCTTCTCTCTCTCGCGCGGGGATTAATTAAAATCTCGAGCGTGCCGCCGATTAATCAACGGTGCTCGATGCGCCGAACAGCTTGGTAACTGCGATTAATAATGTATACCATCGCGTGGCTCGACGACGATTCAGGTATCAATGTTTCTCGATCCGTTTCTACTCGGACAATTATTTATTTTTATTAGACACTAGTATTTATTAGTGCGTAATCCTTGAGGTACTTATCCGTGGGACATGGCGTTTATTCGCGTTTGCTTCATTGTCCAGTTTCGTAAAAGAAACGACTTCGAAACGGGTTTGCCGCAGGAGAGTATGGGTTTCATGGTTCCCAATGAGAAACCGCCTAATCATGAAATTCATTAAGGATTCGAGACGATCGAATCGGTTAGGAAAGGCGACGCTGACGACTGGCATAACAGCGGGACAACAGGCTTTTCGAGCACCTGACCGATTCACACGACGCGTTTAATACTCGCTATTAATTTAACACCTACCACCGACCCATTCAACGAGGCCTTCGCTTAAAATAATAAACGTCGCGAGCCGGATTGCTATTTATCGCGAACGTTGCTGCGATTATAATAAACGGCGCCTTGCTATTGATAAATGGCAGGTTGTTTAGTTTGTTCCATGCAATGATAAGATTTCGTGCGTTTAAATCATTAAGTACGCGTGGTACGGTACGCGCGTTTCGTTAAATATTAGATGCATGCATACGTTTCGCGCTTTACTTTCACATTATTTTTTAGTCCAAGTGTCTCGTCTAACATTTCGATACCATTCGCGATACTTGTAACGAAATATTTGCTCGATATATTTAGCGGCTTTTAAATAAAGTTAGAGCCTTTGAAAGCGTATTAAAGGTATGTCAAGCATTCGGTCTCTTTATCCGAAACGTACGAATAAGTCTGGTCTCGACAAGATATACGTAATCTTAAACCGAGAAGAAAGCAAGGTGTGCCATTATCGTTTTAGCCCATTAGGTGTCGTATGCAAATTAGAACGAAGGAGAAAATGAACGAGGAAAATCAGGTGGCGCGTATCGTTGCAAATATAGTCGACGTTAGTTTATTAAAAGTTGGAATAATATTGTCGCAAGAGCAACAGAACGATGAAAATACACGTACAAAATACATGGAATCGAGCGATGTATCGTGTCGTCCAACATTGGTCATTACATCGTCGATAATTGAACCGATCCCGCGAACGCGATACATCTGGACATACAGAGTTGTCGCCGGTTACAGGTGTAACTTTAGAGATCGACAACAGGTGATAAGGCTATCGCGTTGCGACTGGAGGGCAGAAGAGCCTCCCAACGAGTCATATATCTTGTCGTTATTCCGCTCAGTCGTTCGCGCGCGCGATTTTAGACCAACCGATTAGAGGCCGATAAAGCGTACTTTTTTCGAGCATTTACATTCGTTCTCGTCGGTTCGTCGATTGATTTCACTCGAATAATAACACGGCCGATAAAGACCCCTCGTCCGACTGTTACACGCACCTGGTCGTTCGCATTGGCTTCTTTCTGCGATTGGTCGAAACAATGTTTCCGCGACAACACGAATATTACGTTTCCATTCAATTCGTTAGGATTATTTTCTCGTCGCTTTTCTCGATTAGGTGCGAATTGCTCTATAAATTAGTATTTCCGACGTTCGATTATAGCGGCTATTACGCGCGATTGTAATCGCGTGTCGCAAAACGACGAATCGAATATCAAAGGCGATGCCATTCTCGATTCGCGAGATGTTTTACAAGGGTGGTGCAGGCCCGACGAAAAATTGCCTTTCCTCGCGTTGGACTCGCGCGTCGAATTCGCGCTTATTATTCCCCGTGCCGTCGACGCGTCGCCCAATAAAAGTACGTCAAAACGAATCCAGATGAAAATAAAAGAACCGACAAAAAAGTGAACTGAACAGAGCGAGGTCATCGAACGTAAAACAAAAGGAGACAGAGAAACGAGTCGAAGAGAAAAGGTAACAGAGACAGAGAGAATGGGAGAACGAGAGAGGGAATCATCGAAGCGTTTCCTCTCGTTGGCAGAGTTTTCATCGGGCGTGCAACACTCTGACAGCTTATTCCATCGGTCTGCCCACCTCCTGAACTGCCAACTGCCAAATGCCACTGCGCATTGAATCCGAACAATCAGCGTGTCGGGATTGGAAAAGGTCCGCGTCCGCGGCCGCGCGAGTCCTGTCAGAATAGCGGATTAACGCGCCCTCGTAATACTCCGCGCCCTGTCGGCGGATTCGCGCGCGTCCCACGGAAATAGAGCGATCGAAATCTACTTGGAAGCGGGTTGTTAGGCGACGAAATTGCTCGTCGTTCCGTTCGCGTGTTCGCGCCTCGCGCGTCGATCGAGTTAGCCGCGAGAAGGAAAATCCGAGAACTTCCGGTTCTGTTAGATTTCGTCTTCGCTCTCGATGCGTCGAGTTCGCGTACGGTAGAAGCAGGTGCGATTACGCGAATACGCGCGTATGCAACGCGAGCGGCGAAATGTCATTCCAGCGACGGCTCGGTGCGAACGGAGCAGCGGGAGTCAACCAGCCCGAACGATTCGACACGCACGCGAGCACGCACTCGCACGCACCGCGTCGTGACGCGTGCAAGAACAAACGAGCGCGTGTACGGCCGTTTTAAAAGACCGGCAGCTCGGACCTAGCGCCGTCGTTGTTCGCTGTTTTTGCTCCGCTTCGACTCGCGTCGTTTCGCTCCGATGCGATTCGCTCCTTCCGATCAATTTCCAATCGACTGCTCCCCTCCGCAAAATTTCGTTTTTTTCGATTTTCTATGTCGTGTACGTATCGGCACGGTAAAGTACACTCTCGAGTTTCGAATATCCCATAAACGAACAGGTAACCGGGTCTAACGGTATATTAACGAGCCGACAGTTTTTCCCGTGGAAAAGAAAAGCGACGGAACCTAGGATTATCTTGAACGCGTTCGTGGGGCGACGATGGGATGGGGTTGGGGCGGTGCAGGGGCAGTCGGGGATCGTCGAACACGAGCTACCGGAGAAGTTTAATTACCGCACTTGAGTAAAGTAATTACAATCAGACACCCTTGTACGGGTGGCGGGTGTAGCACGCGAGAGGAAAGAGGAGTCGAGTGCCAAGGGAAGCGGGATTCGTGGTCTATGATTAGCCGGAGGTGACCAACGGAAACGAGCCGCGTCCGTTCTCTGTTGTATAGTCGCGCGACCGGACAGTGTCCAGGAGGAGGGCTCTTTCGATTAATTATCCGACGTCGCGTTAGTTAACTCGAGATTCATCGAGTATCTCCCGCGCGCGAAGAACCTGATAGTTAAAGCGGAATTCGGAGAAGGGACTCGATTACAGCGTTACGATGGAGCCTAGTTACGAACCTAACCCTGATCGATCGATACTCTGATTCGTGCTTTCGACGGTACGTCCAGACGCATTTTGATAATTTCGCCTGTTTCGTCGTTTCCCTGTAGAATTCTATCGAAGAAACGGAGCAAAATTTCTTTTTCAATTAGTGAACGGAAAGTCGAGTCGGCAATTATTCCCTCCTCCAATTTAATCGCGTGGCGAACCGTTTGCGCCGTTGATGTTGTTCAAATGCCGACCGATAAAACAGCGAGAAAGAAAAATCGAAAGGAGCCATCTGGACCTTTAATTATACCGATTTCGTTACGTTGGCTTCAGAATTTTTCGCAATTACCGTGGCGTTTCCAACGGCAAGCGTCTCGCAGCGAGCTCGGTAATCGTAAAAAAGCGAAACTAATGGATGCGTCGAGTTTTTGTTGCGGCTTTCCTCGTCGCGCGTACCCAGGCCAGGGCGTAATTATTATCGTGGAAGAGCTGTTCGGCGTTCGGCACGAGCGTGAACACGACCGCAGATCGACCAGATAGAGCGTTCTTCGTCGTCGTCGTCGTCGTCGCCGCCGCCACCACCACCACCACCCTTTGTCTCTCTTTTTCGCTCCCCGCTTTTGCGTCTTTTTTTATCTGGTAGCCCTACTCTGCTCGTGCGCGCACTTTCGCTTTTATTAACCGAACAACTGGACGGTATTCTTGATCGTTGATTCCAAAACGGTGCCGAAGGTCATTCTCGGCCCTACGATCTTCCGTAATTATCGGCTCGCGAAATCGCGCAAGAGAAAATTCCGATTACGAAGCGTCGTAGTACTCCTGCCTCGTTAACAAAGTGTCCGTAGGTACTCGTGGTAGTCCAAGATTGGCCAACTTTGACCATTGTTCTTTTCCGCGAGAACGAATCTCGTGGAATTATTCTTCGACGTCGATTTCATCGATCGAAACGCGAAGAGTTTGACAGGGCTAGCCGATAAAGTCGTCGCGGTTATGTTGTTATTAGCGTAAAACGGCTCGGCTTACAGGTAATTTAAATCCTATGGAGAAATATAAAGGCTACGCCACGTACGTAGGTACGTATGTACGTACGATCAGATTACCGGCCGAAGCGAGGCTGTATTTGCATAAGTCAGCTTGTCAGTCAGACCGCGTGGCAAGCCGGGCGACCCTCTTGCCCTCTCTTGGCTCCTCTCGTCCCCTCTTGCCCTCCGAAACAACCCCGTGCACGCGCTCCAACGCTGTAGTACGCGGACAGGAAACGGGCCGATTCCCGAGCATGGTTGCGCCGTGCTAGCAAACGGATCCCTCCGAATGTTATTTCGCTCGTTTTGCTCGCTCGACGAGAGTAATCGAAATCTCGCCAGATAAGAGTCTCGCCGTCAGCTGGAAGATTCGCCGAGAGAAACGTCGTTCCGCGAAAGGGTTCTAGGTTTCGCGAAAGAAACCTGGTCATGGCGCGTCGTGAGAGCGTTCCGCTCGATGATTCGAACAGCCTCGAGCTGCGTTCGTTTCGATAAACGACGCGGAAACGCTCGCTCGCGTGCGAAAGAATATGTGTGTTTTCTGGACGAGCTAGGCTCAAATATCTGGTTAGATAGGGACGAAGAACCGTGAAAACGACTGAAAGCTACTCTCGTATCTATAAATAATTATTGGCTACTCTCGTATCTTGTAGATAATTTGCGAGCGAATAAATGTACGAATTCGAAGGAACGATTGGTTGGAAATAGTTGTTTGTGTCCCCGTTCCCTTGTCCCCGATATCGACGGGGGTGGTCCTCGATTCGCCCCTGTAATTCTTCTAGCGTGTGCCGTGCACGCGAGCACGCTCTCGGCGGACACGTGAATTACGTAAGGGTCTTTCCGTCAACGTGCACACAGTCCGGAGATTACGATATTCTCCGATTGGAGTGGCTTGACACGAGTTCAAGAAGGTAGACAGGCACGCACGCATGCACGCACCTGAGCCGGTGCGTTTTTACGCGCCTCGGGGCGACTCGATTCGCCTTATTCTTCTTTTTCTTTCTCACTTCTCGCACACGGCGTACGTCGACTCGAGTCGAGCTCCTTTTCAAGGTCCGCGAGCGACAAGCTGATTTCTCGACGGGTTTTGCGTATAATACGAGACCGGTATTAAGAACACTTACGAGAATGGCGCCACGTTAAGAGTCATCGCAAACGTTGGCGAAATTTCTAGCTTTCGAATCGAAAATAAAGGAAGGCAGTTAGCGAGCTTTAGAGGCGCGAATCTTGCCTCTTGCTAGAGTTGTTCTAGTAAGTTGTAGGTACAACTAACGGATAAACCTTGAGAGATTCTCTTCCTATGGGAGGAGCAGCATCGAAGAAACGTAGACCGTTGTCGAGAGACGATGAAACCGCTTCTTCGCGGCGACGATTCCGTATTTTCGACCGCAAACCGCAGTCCGTTGATCGCGATTTCTCGAACCGCACGAATTCCATCCGCGAACGCTTCCTTGCTGCTAAGGCCGGAGGGAGTAAGACGAGAAATGGAGAGAGGAACGAATCTAGCAAAGGGCGAAGCGAAAGGGAGAGAGAAGAGAGATGATCGAAGCTCGTCGAGCGTGCAATCACGCGGATGGCTCGGCAAACATCTCCGCGTCCCTTCTCGGGCCTCGTTTTATTTTCTCTCCGCAAGAGAAGCGAGAGATCCCTGTGGCGATCGGTCAGCCGCGCACATCGCTGTTACATATGTTGTCCATTTCGTGTTCAAACAGTGCGGAAACCGGAGAAGAACGAGGAAACGAGAAAACGAGGAAACCGCAGAAATATGTATTCCGATCTAGGGTTTACCGATTTTATGCTTCAAATTATTGCCTTCTTTTTTCGTTCGTCGACTCGATCCTTTCTCGACTAATTATCGCACCTACGATCGTTGGAACGTTTCGCGCGATCAGAAGAACCATAAGTCCACGGTTGTCCCGAAAGGAAATAAAGTAGAGCCGTCGTATCCGTGTCGGCAGTTAGTCGGAGCGTCCATCGCTTCGAGGAAAGCCGCGCGAAGGAACGACGAGGGAAAAATGACAGAAGCAAGGGACGTAGCCGAAGGGAGTGCGAAATCCGGGAAAGCTACCCCCGAGATACGACACCAATAACAAAAATCATAAACACTCGGACCCGTTGATTAAGTCCTTTCGCGAGGATCTTCGAAGGCGCTTTTACTTCGTGTCGAGATGAGGATCGTATCGTTTCCGAGCTAGACCATCTTCCCGGGTTCATTTCGCGTAATACTCTCGGGACACGGGAGTATGGGTGTCGCGTAGAAACGGTCGGAGGTTCGCGCGCGTATCGGCACGACCGTCCATCGCGGCTTTACGCCACTTCGATTGCCGTTTCTAATTCCAGCGTAACGAGCGCGATCGCGTTAATACACCTACTCTTATCTCTCGTATCTTGCTCGGTCTTTACCCCCGACTCGTTCGGCGTGGACATTTCGGCTCGTGTTTATCGATCGTCTCGTCTACGCTGCTCACCGTCGCTGCTCGTTCTTTCGGACAGTCCACTAGACTCTGCCACGAAAATACGTGTGTACGTTCGCGTAGGAAGCCGTAGAGAGGGTTCCGTCGTCTTCATTTTTTTTCTTTTTTCGAACGAAACTTCTACGTAAATCCGTTTCTCTAGCTGGTACAGAAACCAGAAACACTCGAGTCTCCTCTCGAGAGGGCTGACTGTCCCCCTCGAAGTAGTCGGGCTACAACGCGGAAACAACGGGGTACATTGTCGTTTGCCGGCCTGTATATTACGACGACACGGCACCGACAGTGCTCTCGTCCGCTTTTCCGTATTCGGTTCTCATGTCGTGGCAGCTTTGTCGACCGTGACGAGATTGATAGCAGACTCGATGGACAAACTCGGAAATATTTGCGACAGGAGGCTGTCTCTGCTCGCTGTCTCTTGCCTCGGTGTTACCGGTCGCGGATTGTACGCGAATAATGCGGCGTACGGTACCGCGTGTCGAGGATAATTACAACGGCCGAAAGAATGATACGGAATTGTGCGGCGGCCCGATGCCAACGGTCAGATAACCGTGGCGATAAATTTGTTTTACCGTGGAAAAACATCGTGCCGCGGGATTTCTTTTCTCTTGATTTTTTATTTCGTTAGAAACGGACAGGAACACTCGCGTATCGCACGAAATCGTTCTCATAGAAAGTTCACGGGAGAACGGTCCTCCGCTCGGCTTTCTTTTTCGTACGCTCGTACGTGCTCTTCGGCCACGAAACTCGCGTAAAAGATACCGCTATCGAAAGGGCCTGTATCGTTTTCGAACCAACGACAGCAGCCCCCTGTCTAGTCTGGAGACTCGAGTGGCGGCCCTTTTCGGCGCATACGATCCTCTGCGTCCAGAAGCATCGTAGTCGTCTCCCTCTTTCGTCGACGAAAAGCAGATACCGATTTCGAAATAGAAAATTAAGTTGTCGGTGGTTCGACCGGTAAACTATTAACCCGTTTTAGAACACATCGAAACGCCGAGGGAAACTGAAAATTTCGAAGCAGGAAAAGGCGAGAAGCGCTATAACGTATAAAGTTGTTGAACCTCGGATGATAGGTTTTCCGGTAGACGGAGCAACGTCTTGCTCGGTTCGCTCGTTTGCATAGCCATCGCTGCGAATAACAAACAGCGAGAAAACGAGAGGGAAGAGAAATAAGAAAAACGAAGAGACAGATAACGTGTTTGGACGCGGCACGCGTGTGAGTGCACCAGACTACAAAGGCATCTCACAATGGTGGGAGCACAGCGCGATATCCCGGCTACGCTGTGTGTTTCCGTTCAAATAGAGCTGTACGCGTTCGTTCGTGGTTCGTGGCTCGAGAGTCGGTTCTCAAGGCGCAGGTGTGTCGGCGCTTCCGGACGAGATTTGTGCCATTGCGTTCGCGAACCACCGACCGACTACGGATAGCCCAGACAGGTGCGTCGCTTTCCTATACAGGCCTTCCTTTCCAAATACCTTACCAAATAAACTAGAGACGCGATAACGAGATTTCCGACTCTCTGGATTTTCAAATTTATTTTCGTACGTGCTCTTCGAGAATCGTTGTATCGACCGAATACCATTTTATCAAACTAGAAGAGTACAACGTTTAAATGCTTCGTTACACTTGAAACTTTAGTTCGATGCATATCTTTATGCGGTTAAAGTGCGTTAGACTTTCGTTGATCGCGTTTAATGTTACTCGAAGCTGTCGCTACGAAGCAACCGTAATAAATAAATTCCGTGGGGGGTGGCGAACGAACGAACGAACATTATGTAGAACATATAAATAAACGGTTTATGTCCGGGGTCTGGACGATCCTTCCTCTCTCCGATTCTCTGCTGCTTCGCCTAGCTATATTTGAGTTATGAATCGTAAAAGCTAGATCGGCAATCGAGAGAACCTGGCTCTCTCTCTCTCTCTCTTCGAGGAAGGTTAAAAGCCACGGTGTTAACTGGCTCTCCGGAGGATAGTATTGACACTGTGCTCTCTTCGGCAGAAGCCACTCGTCGCATCGGCACGATCCCACTCGAAACGAGGAGGGAATCGTTGCTTCTCGAGAACTACCGGCCTCCGCTACGAGGAACGGTCGCAAGGACGAGCTTCGGACAGGACCTTCTTTAGTCCTTTTTTTGCTTCCTGTTTCCAGAATCGAGATCCTTGACTCGATTTCCAGAATCGCTCGTTATGCTCTTTTAAATACCAGCTGCCTTGTTTTTTATGGTCCGCAATCCTACGGGCTCCCTATTAAAGAGACGTACTTTTGCATTCTGTTTCGTTGTTCCATTTGTTCGATCGAGGTTTCGTTGTTAGTGAATTAGCATGGAGACGCGATTCACGAGTTTCGAAAAAATTGTCGAGAACCATTAAAACGATAAAAAAGAGTTGAGTTAATTTCCGCGGGGACTGCAGACGGAACTGGTCGATCGTGGCAAGCATTGTCCTCGGGACGAGCAAGTCGAACGAGGACATCGTCGAGCGGGAACGCGGGTTCGTAGATAGCATTACGCAATGAAATCTAGTTGTCCAGCCAATGGATCCGCATCCTCTGGTGGAGCAGCAACAGTAGCAGTAGCAGCAGCAGCAGCAGATTCATGCATCGAAGTTGCTTGCTCGCCAGTTGATTCGACCTAACCGCTCCGACGTCTGTCACCGACGGCTAAATCGTCTCCTCTCGGTTAACGACGTCCACTTAACGCTAATAATTATTTTCATTGGGGGCCTCGTGTACGTATACGGGACTCCCCCATTCAACGGGGCCAACTTCCTGCACGAACGGATATAAAAATAGAGCTCGGTACCGCTCGGACATTCTAACGGGGCAGACACTTCAAACGATTTGTTTTGCTCGCCGAGTGATCTGTCTGACTTCGAGGAGCCAACGATTGCAATCCCTGGATCGTTTTTGTCGAGGAGATTGCGAGAAGGGAATTTGACGGTTGATCGATACGTAATTTTTTTAATTTCCCTCGTTGAAAGTTGTTCTCGTTATTGAGCAATGTATGTTATGTAAGACAAAGGTTTTTTTACGAAGCGGTATGTCGCCTCGGTCGTCGATGAAATGGGTAAGGCCTTTCACCGAGAAAATCGATGGTACATAAGAAAAACAATCGGCAGAATGAAAATTGTAACCAAAGACCATCATTTTCAGAGACCATCAAAGGTTAGAAACGAACAACACTTTTCTTCCGGACAAGTCTTATTTCCAAAGCGATAGAAAGGCAACGGCGACGAAGGATTCTGCGAGCGGAAGAGAGAGAGAGAGGAGCGCGTATAGGCTCGTAAATTATTTAGGAGCTCGGACCGAGGTGTCGGAGCTCGTCGCCTCGATTGGCCCTCGCTGCTCGATCCGGGAGAAAATTAAATAACAACAAAACGATAAAAGACAATTGTTTCTAAGTTTTATGAGCTTGGTTCTCGCGGCCTGTCCGACAGCTCGACGAGACGAAGGGAGAGTTTTATTGCTGCTCGGGCTGTTTCGGGTCCCGCCACCAGCCACCCCTAGATCCATGGTCACTTTATTTAGGAGGAAAACGATGGGGTGACTCGAACACCCATCTTGATTTTTCCTCTCTTTCTTACCAAAATTTTTTGGTTGTTTCGTTCGGGCTCAGAAAAATTCTGATTACTCGTTTCATCAAACACGTGGAAATCGGTGATGATTCGTGGCGCAATCGATGGACTTCTCCGTTGGATAAAAGATCGGCTATTTCTCTTTTCTTTTATCGTCGCTCTTTTTGTTTCTTTCTTTTTTCGACAGTGTGCGAGCACGGAATACGCGAGCCAAGTCTCTCTATCATCGCAGCCATGGCAATAAGAGAGGGCTTACGGTTCTCGCCATATATTGCGGCCACATTTTTATTTTGACACTAATAGCCACGTGGTATCGACCAACAGCATGACTCGAGTCCGTCCGATCGTGCTAATCCCGACTCGATATTGCCCGTATAAATCCCCGAGACTCGCATGACACGTATATACGCACGTATATACACGTATACGTATACGCGTCGTCGTTGAACGAAGAAAGAAAGAGAGAACAAGAGGCTGGATAAGAGCGGAAAGAAAGACAAAACGTAAGAACCAGATCGTGAATCCAATACGAAGTGGCGCCTAATGCTCGGCTGATTTATCGATCGAACCATGCTACTACCATCGCGCGTTTCTCAGCTAGAGAAGCGCACAACAGTTGGAATTAGAAGAACCTGTTCCACAAATCAACGCCCTTTCTTCTTTCCCTCTTCCATTGTTTCTTTTCTCTCGACGTATCGTCTCCTACTCTTCTGCTCCATTTATTTATCGACCTTGATCGTAACTATCTTGTACCACTCTTTTTTCTATAACGGTATCGTACGCGAGAGACACTCGGTATTATTCCATGCTCATGCGGTTGTTTTCTTTTTCTGTTTCAGGTATGTATCGGATTGGATTCGTAATCTTGGCGATTCGAAGAATGGCGACGTTTCGAGAACCTGACAGTAACGTATATTTACCGATAACGTGTAACATTATATAATAAGATATACGAATAAAATATGATAGTTAAGAGTATCGGTGTTGACCGGTTCGTTAGTTTATCGTTGATTATAAGCACTTTCGATTTTTCCGCTGATTCGGCCGAAAGAGTAGTCTGAAAAATCGCTTATCCTGGCCTCGGTAGTCGTACTTGTACCACCGGTAAACATCACGAGGCACTTACGGTTCGTATGCACTCGCTGATACCCTGTTCGAGCATCGTCGTTTCTTTCGTGCACGAACAACACGTTCGTCGTCCATCGGTCTGATTACCGGCTCAGACGAGAAAAGAGAATTCGTTGTCCTCGGGTCGCACGGTGAACAGTATTCGCGGACACGGGAGATCGATAGCTATTACGCAACGATCTCGAGACTGCTTCGGACAAATTTATTACTAGGCGGAGGGAGAGAAAGGAGGCTTATTCTCCGGGGACCGTGCGTCCATCGATCGATCCACCGCCGGCACAGAAACTAATCGAGAAAGACGCACGGTCTCTATCCACGATTTTTCCTTCGATACTCCTCTGCAACGAGTTATTTCGTGGAAATCGCACGGAAACGGAGAAAGGAAACGGAAGATGCGAGGCAAAGAGCGCGCGCTAGGGTCGTGACTTTACGAGGTAGCATATTTCTGGTAGCGTTCTGTTGTCGGCCCACCCACGGTGATCAGAGCAGTCAAAATAGCAGGCGAAATCATAACGGTCGATTGTCCGTGCCCTGCTCGAGTTATGAAGCAGTAAACTCTCGTCTCTTCGCTTCTCTGTCCTAGCTCGTCGGTTCCCTTCTACGCTATTACGATCCGGGACCTCCTACCCCTCTCTCTCTCTCTCTCTCTCTCTCTCTCTCGTCTTATGGAATAATTTAGATGATTGGATACGGGGGACGCGCTTTACTTTACCGTACCGTGTCCTCGGTCATAGATACATTTCCCTATCGTGTCCCTAGTTGCCTTCGCGAGCACTCTCCTCGCCCTCTGCTTTGTTCGACGAAAAAAATTGATGTTCATATAAGAGAAAATTGTAATCGGTATACGCGATGTACGATACTATTTTCATTTATTTATCGAATTCCGTTATCGATCGCATCGGGTTTTTCGAAGAACAGTTACCGTTGCATACGGGGTTAAAGTTTGTCGGGTTTTTTGATAAATCGTAGACTGGCGTTTGGTATTCGTAGCGTCGAACGCAGGCCGCACGCGCGTCTTTTATCGTCGCCATCCGGAAGAGACGAACGGCCGGTCAACATCGACGTTTAACCTCGCTTGTCAATTTTCCAACGTAACGTCCCGCGTTTAAGCGCGTTAAAGTCGTGGTTCCCGGGGCAACGATGCTCGGATCTGCGCGCACACGACGACGCCGCTAAATCATCGGTTAACGTTCGCGCGTAATGCCGCCGTGAGGGCCAGTGACACGCCTCGACCATAAAGGCCGACCCACGGCATCGACCATCCATCCACCAACCACTCGTTTTCGTCTTTCGGTGAAAACTACAGTGGCTCGTGAAATTCATACTCTTACCGCGCTATACGTCTATGAAGGTATAATGCTCTTGGACGTTCGAATATGCGACGCGACCCTCTATACGAAACAGGAGTAACGAGAATCTTTGAAAAAAAAGTTTCGTTCTCGCGATATCGCGGTTACGCGAAATCGTACGCTCGAGACGCCCGTTGAAAGACTCCGTGATCGAGATAGCTGCTGCGGGAAGTTTCGGTTCGTAAAGCCGAAGAGGAAAAGTATGTTTCGAGACAAAAGGGGACACCGATACACCCCGAAGGAGGCTGGCGGAAAATAATATTAACATAAGCTTTATCTAAATGTTAATACGAGATGTTCAGCGAGTCGAGCGTCACGCACGATATTCCCAGGGTGTCGCGATTCTTTTTCGTCTTTTCGTTTCGTTCGCGTTGCCGGGGGTCGTAAGCGGCTGTGCCACGGGCTCGAAAACGAACGTTTAAAAATGTAATAGCGAGAGGAGTCCCGGAATCGTTGGACGCGAAAACGACGCCGGTCCTCTTTATTTTCCCCATTATTCAAATATAAATGTAAATGTTGATACAAACGGATAGGTAAATGGAAAGAGAGAATTCAATTGTTCGACGCTGAGCGCTCCGTTCCGCGCCGACAGCAGGGAGGCAGGCACGAAATTAGTTTATAAGGAAGCGAGTAGCGACGGGGGTAAAAAATACACGACCGAACAGAGAAAGAGAGAAAGAGAGGGAGCGAATAGACAGAGTCGAGGGTGGACAGGAGGGAAGGCTTCGTCGAGGTCCTCGCGAGAGGATTCCCTCGGGCTGTACGCTCTTCTCGGTTATTCGAATTTCCGTTTTTCCGCCCGTTTATAACGCGAACGACGGAATTAATCCACCGGCAGCCGGCCATTCGGCAAAATCGACCAGGGAGAAGATCTTTCGACTTTCCGACTGGCCATATCGACGTCGGATCGAAGATTCGGTAGTAAAAACCCTCGGGTAAGCAGTGAGCAGTCGGCAGATTCACGGGGCAAAGCACCGCGGATATCGTAAGGAAAGAAGAACGGGTAATCGAATCCGTTGTCCATCGATGCGTTCCGCGAGACTCTTGGCAGGAAAGAGGGTCTCTCGTTAATATCGTTGGATATACGCGTGCTTCTCGTGTTACCCCCGACGCGTATTGTTCTCGCCCTTCGGTCCAGCATTGTGCCACGGTGGCGTAGTGGGTAGGGTTGGGGTTGCAACTATGCAGGGTGCATATGCGCTGATAGCTCGTAATGCCGTCTCTAATTCCATGCGAGAGCCGATTTGATTTTGGCATTAAGATAAAGCGACTCTCCTCGGTAGCCCTGCAACTCATCACGGTTCTCCCCTGCCTCCGCCCCGGCTCCGGCGTGTTTCTATACCGACGATCACTTTCGGAACTCGGAATAATACGAGGGACGAATCGAGACTCGAAACGCGATATCGATGCTCGCAGTAAACCCGTTACCGCTTAACCCCATCGGGACTCGGGACCAGCGCGTGTCGTCTCGCGATACCCGCGTTTTCGATCGGATCCTCGGATAAACGCGTCAACGAGCGGGCGTCGCGTCGAGACGAACAAATGGTCGAAGACGAATCTCCGAGGAGTCGGCCCCGATTGGCCACCCACGGCCGATCGGGGACGAGGTGGACAGCGCGGAAACAAACGCGACGAAAGCTTGTTAAACTCCTCGAGAGGGAAAAAAAGAGGAGAAGGAGTCTTGTCCGTTCGAGTCGACCGCGACGACTCGTCTCGAAGGATGACGAAGCGTTGGGCTAATCTTGCTCGATCGCGTGCCCGGAGAGGGCGCGAAAATCCTCCGCGCGATCGTCCTCTCTTCCGCTTGGTCTGTTCACGGACACGGCGGTGTTTCTCGCGCGATCAACCGCAAAACGAAACTCGCGCTCGCGCGCGACGACCGCTCGAATTTCTCGGTCGTTCGAACGCCTTCTCGTCACGCTCGATAGTCGGTGTTCGCCGTTCGACGTCCAACGTCGTCGATCTTTCGACCGCGAATTCGAAGGTTCTCGTCCCGTTGACAGATCAGCTCCTCCTCGAGAACCCGCGACTGGAAGAGTGCGAGCGGGTTTCTTAGAGGTGGACGACGACGTCGACGTCGTCGGTTATTAGCGATGTGGTAGCCCGGCTGTGTCGGCGTGGCTGCGACCGCAGAGGTATCGGAGTGTGGCATGGCACGGGTCAACCGCAAACCGACAACGTCCACGCGCTCTCCCTTCCTCTCGCTCCCTCTCGCTCCCTCTCGCTCTCTCTCTCGTTCGCTCGGCCGCGTTCTGCGGCTCCTTCGATGCTGCTGCCCCGAGGCCGCACTGCCGCACACGCTCCACGGATGCGCTCCGTGCACGCGCGACTATTCTGACCCGAATACCGTTACATCCCGCGCGCCACGAATCGGAAATCAAACGACAACCGTATACTCCCTTCTGGCTCCGAAAGGAGCTCATCGGAGAAACCGCGTTAAACTTTTCAGTCGCGAACAGTTCTCGGAGATATTTCGAGTCGCGTATTAATATTCCGAGTTAATCGTTCTCGAAGAGATGCCGTGCGCGAGGGGTTCGCGTCGCGAAATTCGTTGGTCGAGTCGGGCGGAAACGCGCGGCAGGTGCGAGCCGGTAATTGCAAGCGTTTGATATTTAATTACAATTTTGGCCACGGTGGGGGCTGTCCTCGACGAGCAGCCTTTCTCGATGGGATCTCGAGATCCTGTTTGTTGGAAACAAAATAATTCCTCGATTACTCTTCCGCGGGCGGAGACGTCGTTTCAACATTGAATTACAGCCTTCTCGGGGTAATTACGTTATTAATTTAATTTCGTATTAACGTCGTTCGATCGATTTGTCGGGAAACGGATAAAATGTTTTCAGGTTGAATTTTCGAATTACGGTAACCGCGAATATTCTCGTTTTAACGGCTCAATAAGAGCGGAGAACTCGGAGGCTACAGGGAAGAGACGAGTCGTAAGTCGGCGCGAGTTTATGCACCGCGCGTTTGTCCCGCTTATTATTTCGATCGTAGCTGCAACGCGCTCGTAAAAAGCCCTACTAGGCCGACAGAGGCGAGTGAAAGAAACTGCGAACAGACGGTCGGCTTTATTATTTATTCCGTCGTAAGTCGTAAAAGGGTCTGGGTGCGGATTTATCGTGGAAATATTGAAACGAGAAACACGGCTCTCGTCCACCGAAAAGGTGAGCACCGTTTTTACGAGTCGATATATTTTATTCGAGTCGAGTCGGTGTCGCGAGAACCGAAAGGTTGAAAGGCGCGTCGACTCGCGAGCGCATCGGAGCGCGGAGAATCAAAGTTTCGCAATCGTGTTCGCATCCTAACCCCCGCAGCTCGTTCCTTCCACCTTGGATAATCCGCGGTCCAAATTGGCAGGATTACTCGCTCGAAAGACTGGGCCACGTCCTCGAGATTGCAGGGATTACGCGGCGGTAACGCGCGTCGAACGCGCTCCGCGTTTCGTCTGACACGCGCAAATACAGGTATTATCGGGTATTATGGACCGAGCGTGTATCCGGTGCGTGAAGAAACGTCGTCTTTTTCACCGGATTCTGTCGGCGTGTACAAGCAAGCGCGGTATACGAAACACCGGAAAACGGTAGCTAGTCTCGGAGGACACGCACGCTTTCCGTTAACGGAGTCGAGTCGAAACGAGAAGAGTAGACGAAGGAGAAAGAAATGCTTCCCTCTCTCGCGAGGGGAGAGGGCATCGAGAGAGAGCATTTTCTAATAACCACGATGTAAAGTTGGGGTGCGTTACACAAAAGAAATCTTTCTCTCCGAAGCGCGGGGGGGTTGGCAGACTTATCTTAGTAATATTGGATTAAAACTTATGCTTCTCTCGGTCGCAATACGTTATTTTTATTGCTCGCGGCTTTGCATAATATTCCTCTGGGGGTAGATCTCTGTTTCCCTCTCTCTTTGGTCGTTCCACCTTCCGGTTTCCCTTCGCCGCCGGTGCCGAGCCATCTTCGAGGCTAATTTTAATTTCGATGCCACGCCGCGTTGGGGAACATTACGATTTCAGCGTGGCACGCTTTATTTATGTTTCGTGGCTCGCTTATTAGCTGCTGCGCTCGTTCCTCGAGAAAAACTCGCGTTGCCCGCGAACACGCCCCGTTCTACTCTCCGACGCGAAGCGAGCGAAATCGTCGCGACACCTGACTCGTTTGCTAATCGAGTCGAGCAATCGACCGAGACTCGCAGATGCGCGATTAATACGAATACGAAGCGCGTAAACGCACCGGGGCAGATGTCCCGAGGGCTCCTCGACGACGGCCAATATTTTCTCCTGCGCTGTTGGAGACAGTTTCGAACAGCCTCGTAACAGTACCGATAACTCGATTCTTTTTCGATACGTTGCTTCGCTAACACGCGATTTATTAATTAATTTTCTTATTTATCCTAAGAATTTATTGATAAATTGCAAGCGCAGCTGACAACTGCTTCTTACGCTTTCAACGCCGTCACGTAATCGCGAAACGATCAATGAAATTCAATGACTACTTCGCTTATTACCTGGTTTTTCAGGTTTTTACGAAACACTCGCGGTAGATCGTGTACAGATACACGGGTGTTTTCAAACGAAGGCTCTATCTCGGAATTACCGAAAATGTTAACCTGTATCCGGTTGCATTAAATTCCACCTACGGCAACGCGTTTATACGATTGAAAAATTATACGGACAATGGAGATTTTTGTAATCGCTATTAACGAGACCGAGACTCGAGAGTAGTCTCGTAGCGTCTGGTCGATACAGAGATATCGCATCGATTTAAAGATACAAGCACGAGTTATTTACTCCGAAATTTGTCACGGATCTGTACGGTGCTTCGAACCTTCTTATTAGCCCGTTTGGAGAAACGTTTTCCATAAATTCGTTCCATTTTCACGCGTTTATAGCAGCGAAATGACGGAGACAAGCAGTCGAAGAGAATGGGAGGGAAAGAGAGAGAGGGAACCAGTATGTTCTTTGTTTCTCGGCGTAGAAACGAGAACGAGCGTGAAAAGGAATAATATCGAGGGGATCGGAGAGAGTCGAAAGTGAGGGAGAACGCACGCATTCAGACCCTCGCACGTTCTTTTCCATTCCGGCCGCGAAATCGGACAAATCCAATCTGACTGACGGGATTGCCGCGATCCGACGAGGGTGTGAGAGAATTGCACGGTGCGAGGGTTTGGCGAAAAGGAAATAACAGAGAGGAAGAAAGAGAGAGCCGAGGTTCGACGCGAACCCTGCTCGTAAAAATTTATAATTTGGAAAATGCCGCTGGTCGTTGTTGGATCTCGGTCGAGCCAATCGAGTTCATAAAGCGAGAAATCGAAAGGGTCTCGATTCGCGTAGAACAGCGAGAAAAAAATAGAGGAACGAGACCGTGAGCGGGAGGCTACGGCGGCGACGATAACGTCGAAAGACTTTTGACGAAAATTGAAGTCGTTGTTATGACGGGAATTGCGCGCGACGACGCTTTACGCGAGGGACGCTCCCGTCGACGCTCGCAACTTTTTGGTTAAAAAAAAGATCCCGGAAAGTGGCAAGGGACAGAGCGAATGAGGCGGAGAGAATCGTTTGTCGTCTACGAAGATGGATGGATAGAAATTTGAAAATTTCCGAATTCGGTAAATCGTGTCGCGCGAAAATCTATGCGGAGAGCGAACGAACGATACGGCCAGAAATCCGGCGCGGTAGGGAAAGACGTAAATGCGAAACTGACAATTAGAAGCCGAGCCACGAACGCTCGTATTATTCGTTGTATCGTTTTACGACTTTACGTCCTCTGCGAGCCGCGCCGCTTTAAGCGGTTTATAGTTTTTTTAATTGCTGAAGGGTGTTTCGCGTTGCAAGTTGATTCCTTTGCCGATTCACGTGGCAAATCAGTGTGTTACTTTGTGTCACGCGAACCACGCCATCGTATTAAATTCTATCGTGATAATCTTTATTTTCGAAACAGTTGTATCGAGTGGAATGTAAGAAACGTCGTTTGCGACTTTCTTCTTATAGCACATTACGAATTACAATTTTACTTTCAAACTTTCGATTTTTCGTTTTATCTTATTAATTATTTCGCTTCAGTATGCTAGAACTCGAGATCAGAGTTACGCGATCTCTTTGACCACCAAGTTTTTCTTTCCCACACTCCGTTATTACGATGCAACGTTATTAAGGATTGCACGAGTACGCATTGTGCACGAGGGGAAGTACTCGATGCGACGAGTTGTGTGCGGGCTGATCAAACGGTGGAGATGTTACGCGTATCAGTTTTGTAGCACGTTCAAGTAGCTCCACGAACTCATCGAGCTGCATCCTTTAGTGTTTTAAACGGAAACACAATGAGAAAAACGTGATCAATCGACCGAATCGTGTACACGCACGAATATAATATTTTACCGACATCGCTCGGTAGATTATCGATTAAAATGACGTTATAAACGAATATGTTCGGTGGTGATATTTAGAAGATATTTTTCTGTTAATAAAAGTGCCGCGTAATCCGACAGGAAGTATTGGATTCGTTTAATTGAACAGGGAGAGAGGTATTTCTTATTTTTTTTCTTTTCGAGACTGTGACATTTTTGGGCCGTTTGAAGAGCGCACACCGGTAGCAGGATGCGATAAAGTTGTTCGGGGTCGTAATTTAAAGATAACGAGTTGTTTAACAGGCGCAACAGTGAGTTCCTTTGTTAAGGATCAAGATAAACGCGCGTTCCA
This sequence comes from Megachile rotundata, assembly GCF_050947335.1. Lineage (NCBI taxonomy): Eukaryota > Metazoa > Arthropoda > Insecta > Hymenoptera > Megachilidae > Megachile > Megachile rotundata. The sequence goes on along the minus strand of NC_134989.1, from coordinate 18,080,192 downwards.
AGTGCACGGCGTAGAACGGCCGAGTCCAAGCACGAATTCGGGAGGCTCGATAGGGAGGCACGCGATAGGATGCGACAACTGCTGCAACAACATCAGAGAGCATTTAATCCGGAATGCCGAATACGAGAGAGCATATCGGCACAGCCCCGAGCGATAGATTTGGCCAGTGCGCGAAAACGGGGTTGCAACCCTCCGCACGAAGTGCACCCTATCCCTTGCCGGCCCATTAATAATATACCCATATTGGACACAATTCACCTTGAAATTAACCGGCAGCCGATTGGTAAGCCCGGGCAAATTGACTTCGAAATTGACAATTTATGGTCGCTCGATTTCTATTCCCGTCTCTCTTCTCCGAAAGATCGAGACGTTCTTTTCCGTTCGAAAGTTTCATCCGATGTTGTAAATCGTACTAGGCGAAAACGAATGTTCCCCTTGATTGACTCGTCGCTCGACTCGAAGACGGATCGAAGCGTTTTCCTTTTATACTTTTTGCCCCCCACCCCCTCCAGATATAGTTTGCGATGAATGCCATCGCCCGAGGAGAGGAAGGTTGAACGAGCGTTTACCGGCGAACTGGCAACTCTTTCTTTTAGCCAGCGCAGCGCTTCGATACGGGTGAATCGAACACGAAAGTTAGCAGGACGATGCAAGAGACGACGTCGGTCGGTCTTTAAACGGCTCATCACGTAAGAATGGGGTGCACTTCTTCCAGAACAGTATCGACGTCCTTCTTTGTATCTTCCTGACTCGATGTTCCCTTTTTTCTCTTCCTCGATGCTCGACTTCTTCCGTGCGTTCCCGTTCCGCCAACGGGGAGCCGCTTCTTCACCGATGGTGCGGCGATCATTAAGGCGGGGAATGATCCGATCAAAGCATAGCACCTGGCGCGATCATCGAATCCTACACGCGATATTCGAGTGCAACAGCGAAAGAACGTCGAATCTGATCGATCGATCTGATGCACCGTCTCCGAGACTCTCTAGCGATCCACGTCCAGGCCGGCGAAAGAATCGTCCGTTTCGAAGATGCGACGGAATTATTCGAATTTCGTCTGATATCGGACGTAGCTTGTAGAATCGTAGCAACGTCGTGCATTATTGCAATAGACGAACCAGTAATTATTTCCAATTATCGGTAAGTGAAAGGTAACGAAGAAGGAGCACGTTCCACTCGACTATCGTGTTCCGTTTAAATTTCTACGACTTCGAGCCGATCGTTGTTCTCGTTTGACGCAATCGTCTAACACGGTCAACGGGTTTCGAAGAATTTCATCGTTTCTAGTTTTTCGTTGTCGGCGCACCAGGTAGTTTACAATTTGTTCGCTATACCTGTCGGAATTTTTGCGTTCGGCCGAGAAAAGGTTGGCGCCAAACGCTGCATTATCGTGTCCTTTATTTAATTGTCGATCGATACGAAATCTGGCGGTCGTTGCAGCAACGCGACCTATTACCGTCCGATCTCTCTCGATACGTTACGTTGGCCAACGATCGAAACACACGCTCATTTTATCCTCGCCGGACGCGATTTCGTAAACACCTTTCTCGATATCCGCTCGATTTCCCGGCCGTTCGTTTCTTCATCTACGATCGCCATCGTGTCGCTTTTGTCGTTCGACGATTGCTCCGCACCTGTCTCAAGGAACGCGATGTCGCGCAATTCCGTCTTGTAAATTATCACGTTCGAAGTTTTCGTTAAAATTTCGTCCTGTTCAACTTGGTTGCATTTAAATCTCTAGGCATAAGTTTTATATATATGGGAGCTATCAACGAACTATCGAAGCGTCAACTAATCGAATTGAAATAAAATCGTGATTGGATCATACAAACGCCAATACGGTTCACGCGTTAACGAGGTCGCTCGTTAAGCGAAAAATCAATCGAAAACAAGCCAACGGTTAAATATTTTTCTCTTCGTAAGTTTATCGTCGGTCGAGCTAACCGTTCGAGTCTGTCGCTGAAATTCCAACTCGCACCACCGGCAGACAACGCGAAGAACGCTTAATCGGAGCGTCGCGTCGCCTCGCGTCGCTTCGCTTCGCGTCAAGTCGTAGCGGAAGAAGAAAGAGACCGCTCGATCGAGCGTCGACGAATTTTTCTTATTTCACCGGTACACTGGTACACAAACAAGTACGCATTATGCGGGTCTAAGCGTCCGAGAGTGCGTTCTTGTTTTCGGTGTAACCCGAAGCTAAGCGGTTTAAGAGATCAACTCCGTATAAACCGGCCGTCTGAGAATCGTCTGGAGATCTCGTGCGTGCGAGAGAACGTGGAGGGACGTAGAGAGAGAGGAGGCATAATAGACGAGAACAAGGAACGAAAGGGTAGAAGCGGGAAGGCGCCAGAGAAAACGTGCAACGAAGGACGCTGCATCGACGAACGACGAGCGGAGAGAGACAGAGGGAGGAGAGAGGGTGGAGGGACACGGAGTTAAACGGAGGATGAAGAAGACTCTGGGCAACGAAGAGGCAAAGCGAGAGGGCAGGCAGAAAGACGGGATGAAAAATTAGATTTACAAATCTGTCCTGACTACTATGAGATTGCTCGCTTACCGGCCAGGGACGCTCAACCTTTCGACGAAAGGATTCTTTCTTCGTGATATTTTACACCGTTTCGTACGTGTACGGTACGATGATAGACACGGATATGGCTACGACTATCGTAGAAGAATATTTCGTACTTTCGTAATCGCGATAATAAATATTTAAAGGAAGTATGAAACGAACTCTCGCGGTAGATACAAAAGTTGAACGTTTTTCTACTTGTTAAATCGAGGACGGGCGCGGCAGTTGACAATCGCTGGGAGCTCTCGTACGCGTTATATCGGGAGCGAAGAAAAGAATCCTGTCGGGATAATAACGAAATTCAGACATTTTCTCGGCAAAAGCAAAAGCTTGAATCACGAGTACCGACAGTTCGCCCCGACATGTGTCCGCGGCCCGACGCGTATATGGAAGCGTCTGTTCGGCGCCTACTGCCTGTGAAAAATGAACATTCCTGCCAGCCGCAGCATCGTCCCTCTGCCATCCTGCTGATCATTTCGCGCCACGGATTCTCCGACGATTACTCTTAGCACGTGACAATATTCGTCTCATACGTTCGATCAGTTTATTACGAACGAACGCGAGTCCGTTCAAATCCATTTGGTAAACTATCTCGAACGATTAGTTTCCTTTGATGGATGCAAGTAACGTGGCATCGTCTTTCGTCGTGTTCACAACGTTGCGACGGAATCAAAGACTGACGCACACTTTTTCTTTTTAATCGAGTATATAATGCCGCGGAGCGATAAAAAATGATACGTTTGCAGTTGGAGAAATTGAAGGAGAATTATCAGGTTCTCGACACGATGAATTATGTAAATGCTATTTATTCCATTCGTTTTTTTTACTCCTCGCGCACTTTTATCTTGATCACGAGTATAGGTTTGTCGCGACATTGTCGTTACATACTGGTCAATATTTCTAGGAAATTATAATATTTCCGTTTCGCTAGAACGCAAAGTTTTATTCAACGACTATCTCTGTTAAAAACCAGTTTTCGAAACGCACGCTAATTCTGCAATTCAAACATAACGTAGACTAATCTGTGATCGTAACAGCTCGCGTTAGAGCTTTTAAGATTAAAGCTTGAATAACTAACCCAACGTTAGTCCGTTAGTGAAAAAAGACGATCGAACGTGTCGCGAACAACAAGGTCGATTCGTCTTTTTTCGCAAGACGATAAAGAATAAAACACTTAGGAGCGTGTTAATCATCGACGATCGGGGTAAGACGTTACCTCGATGACAGGTGTCTCTAACCACAGTAACTCTCTACCACTGTACAGCTCCAGGCCAGGAAGACCACCGAAGAGAGCGTCCGTTGGTCTGAGTCTCGCAGCCAGCCACCTGGCAGCGGCGACCGGTCACCACCCTCAGCACTCGTTGAAGAAGCACAGAATGGACAACGGGGATTACTACGAGAACGGGCATCTCGGTAAGTGTCTCGCATCCTTTAGTCGACGAACGCTCGTAAGCGTCGAGCGACCCGATCGATCGTACGACCGATTCCTGGTTACGAGCTCGCCAACGACTTTTCGACCATTCGCGGCGAGCAGTTCCTTGTCCTGTGTGCCACGACGCGACGTTCGTGTTTTATATCGTGTGTTCTTTGCTCGAACAAGTTCGCGTCATTTTATGGAGTCGCCACGGATTCGACGACAACGTTGCATTCGGCTTGTTTGCGCGTTTGAGTGGCAATTTGCGCGCTACTCAAACAGACGCGTATAGCGGGCGGTTGAAAAGCGTTTTCCGTCCTATATCCTCTCGATTCGTTAACTCCTTCTTAGATGTCGCATTTTACGCTGCTACGATGGCTCTCATCGATGGCAATTTTTAATCGTTTCTACGCGTTTAGGCATTAAACAAAAATCTAGGACATAAAATTTTGTCAAACACCGTCTACACGTTAGAAATATACTCTTAAAAGCACGACTCGGTTAGGTTACTTTACCGATGAGTTCGCTAACAAGCGCCGAATGAATTGCACACTCCACTCTCGTTTCCGTTTCCCCTCTTTTTCTTTCTCTTTTTCTCTTTCGCGACTCAATCGCCAGCAATTTTAAGCGGACAAGCGTTTTATCGTTCTCGGTTAACCTCTCCGACCGTTCGCACGGTCGATAAAAATCTCTTTACGTACGGATCGCGAATTCTATATCGCTCGTTTTCGGACTACTGTGGGGTTAGCGCAGCGATCGAACATAATCGACGAGACGAAAGGCTTGGAGACAAGATGTCCGGCGCGTATCGATAGTTGGCACGAACGCGAAAGACGAAAGGCGACGTAGGCCCTGAGTGGCAGGGGCACGCACTTGATTACTGTCATCCGTATACTCGCCGGGCCACGGTGACCCTACCGATCAATTAATTAGGGGAATCAAACGCACTTGGAGTGAGCAAATTAACTGCAACTGCACCGTCGTGTTGCGGCCTGCGGTGGCGGTCGCCGATACCCGGAATATCGACACCGATGCGCAGACCCATATGCCTCTGACCATTTCTCTTTGTCGCTGCTAAATCTTCCCAGACATTCTGATCGTGCTCTGGCTCTTTGATCCATCCGGTCACGGAACGAACCTTTCTCCATTGGCCGAATTAACCCTTGAAACTCGTGCACGGGTCTCAAAGATGTCGGTGCTTTGATTAACATACTGGCACTCGCCGCTACGCCATCGATTCGATAGCAATTTCGATAGCACGGAATGGAGTTCGGCAAGGGTGGAGGGAAATCGTAAAATCGCGTCGAACCGCGTCGACGATTGCCGTTCGGAAATTGGTTAAGCAAATAATCGCGAATACACGGCGGCCGTTCAATTTTACGGGCAAATACGTTTGACGGTGCAACCGTTAATGAATTAATGCCGAGCGGACGCTCGCTCGTACTCGCCTGCAGTTGCAGGAACCACGATTGCAGTCGGGGTAAACGTTGAAACGGCCGGCAATTAATTACGAGCCCGCGGTAATTGTATAATTGTTTTACGATTCGGTCCCCTTTCGAGATCACGATTGATCGCTACAGCTCGTTTCCTTTTGCAACTTCGTCGTCGTAAGAGGCCAGCTATAACGTCTCATTTGTCACGTGTCTCGCACGTAAATGGAATATTCTTCGTAATCACGTTTCTTGCCAATTAAAATGTCGAATCGCGTTATTAATAATCGCTAACGGTACAAGAACATACATTGTCCAGTTAGGAACGCGGAGGAAAAGGATTTTTCATTCCGGGAAGCATACTCGATTGATATTCGAGAGGGGAATCTAAAGCCGTTCTATTATACCGTCGACTTCGTAAAACGGCGCTTCTGTTCTCGAAAGAGCAGAAAGCGTCGGAAAAATACGGTTGGTTCTTCGAAGAGAAGAGAAGAGCAGAGAAAGAAAGAGAAAGAAAGAGAAAGAAAGAGAAAGGGATAGGTGTAGCGAAGTCAACGAGGCGAGAGCAACGTGTACGCGGATACGGGAAAGCAACGAGGCACGTTGTACACGGGATTTTTTTCAATTTGGACCGGTAGGCGAGCGCCACTTGCCATAACGCAATTAATAAACTCAACGAGCGAGATCCGATCCCGATAGCGGCGGCGGCGGCGGCGGTGGTAACATCCATTCGGGACGTAGCGGGTACAATGGCTGGCACAATGGCCGTGTATACATGTACGCAGCAGTTCGGACGGCCGATACGTATCTACGTTGTCTGTAGAAAATTAAAACCGATGAGAAAAATAAATAGCCCGCGGGAGAGAGTGAAAGAGGGAGGTGGGGTGGTTTGCTCGGTTGGCTTAGCGGGTCGTGTGGGAGCCTCGTGGTACGGGACTCTCGATGGGAAGCCACGTTCCTCGCGCCTTTTCGCCGAACCATCCTCCTCCTCTTCACGGTCGATCGTTTTCCGATGAAAGTATTCCCGGACTGGAACTAGTAGGCTAGGCTGCGTAATAAACTAATGACTATCGGCTAACGTTCGTTCGTTGGTACGCGTTCCAGCCCCCAGTAATTATTTAATGCATCGATTACCGAAATAGCATTAATCGAATTGGCCGGCCGCAATTTATATTATATGACCTAATGCACGGCGAATCGACGTATTAACGCGCAAACTAAGTCAATTATCCAAGCGCGGACTGCGACGTCAGAGGCCGTCGATGAAGATTCTTTCGCTGGGACCTGATACTCGAAAGACTATAACTTGATAACGGTCATTAGCGATTATAGTTTGTCACGGACTCGGTGCGCTTTCGATGTACTTTTGGATGTAGGCGCAATCGCAGCGGATGGTATCTGTGGTATTACCGAACAAGTTTTGCCTCTGCCACACTGTTCGTCAAAATTTAATTTGGAATTATTAATGAAAAATACCGACCAATAGGAGCACGCTTAACGTGCGAGCTCAGCCACAAGAGTGTTGACTATGTACCGATGTTGATCGTTCCAATCAATCGTTTTAGTCCGAAAATTCCTCGTTATGTATTACTAAAAGCACAGATCTATCGACGAAGCAAATTCTATGGTAAAAATCAACGGTGAAAATTTCCCATTCTGTTTGTTAAATAGTTAATGCTCCCATGGTTGAGTATTATGGGTGTTTTTCATTCATAATTTAAAGTCTAGAACTTAACGAACATTTCGGTAAAGCTATCGTTCTCTGCAATTATGTCCACCTGTAGCCGAACACCCTGCGTACGCGTACCTCTTGCACGCGATATATCGAAGCTCTCGTAAACCATCTTGTTGTCCTCGTTCTTGTATCGATAAATCGAAGAAGTAGAAAATCGTCGACGCGATCATATGCTCTTAACGAATTACGATCGCGGAACAGGAAAGCTCGAGTTTTCCCTCATATTCGCTAGCAGCCACTTTAGAGCACGATTACGAGCTGTCTGTCCGTTCGAAAGCGTGAAAATTGTCGCGGCGTGGCGCGGCGCAACGCGGCGGGAAGAGGCTTCGAAACGGTCGATGGCGTGGTATCGAAGCGACGTGTCGGCCCCCTATTAACACCGGCTTTTATTGGTACACGAGCCAACCAGCTAGCCAGCCAGGCCAGCCGCGTTGGCTGACCTACGACCGGCAACAGTTAATCAATGCTTTTATGAGCATTCGCTTGCCGGGTACAGCGTCATTGCAGCCGCGACTGGTCGAACCACCCGACCAAACCACCCACTCGTCGACTCGCCCCTCTTCTGTTCTTCGTTTCGTTGTCATCCTGGATTCGTAAACGAATCTTTATCGTCGTTATACTTTTCACGCTATTATAGTATGCTAATTCGAATTACTCTTTCTAACGTGCCTCTAGGTTCGCACAACGATCTAACACTCGATCGCGAACGGTCAAGCCATTTCATCCTAGTATACGAAATACGTGATACCACGAATTTGCGGTTCGAATACGACGCTGTATCGCGCCGAGTAATTAACGAGTTCGCGGTAGAGGAAGAGTCCGTCCGTCCTGGTGGAAAAGCAAAGTACTTGACGGTTCTCGTTGAAAACGGAAGATTCCAGTCGTAGATGGAAGGAAATAGATAGCTCGGTAGCGAGAACCACTGGTGTACGTGGAATTTTCAGCCTGCGGTCAGAAATTACGCGGTCCGGACGGTTTGTAGCGGAGGGACGCGAAACCGAAGCTAAAACCGAGAGAACGGGCCGGAGATTTGACGCGAAAGCGAAATAATCCCCGCGATTAAAGCGATAATAACGTCGGCCGAGATTATTATACGGTCCGAGTTACAGCGACACCGGAGAAAATCAACCCTCGGCGAATACACCGATTTCCCTTCTTGGTCCTTTCGCTTTTGTCGGTTAACCGAAGAGAAAGAAGCGGGCTTCGTTACCTCTGTTCATTTCGAACCTTTTAATTACACTTGTTGGTTTGCTTTCCGAGAAACGAACTATCTACCGGAAATAATGTAGCGGATAGGTTCGGTACATGTATACCAGGGACTAACCGTTCGATAAAAACCAACATCCGAATGAACCTCGAGACAAAACACCGGTAGAGGAACGATTATTCAGCATAATGTCGTTGAAAAATTGGTTGTTGGACCGAACCGAACACGATCTTTTTTACGAAAGGCACAGAAAGTCGTGACACATGGACAGAGAAGGGGAGAAATCGAGTTTCGCGAAGTAACAAAAGTGGCCGGTGGTGAATTAAAGCTGTTCGGTTGCAGCAACAGCGAGTTTGCTGCGTGGCGCGCTGCCGTAAATCAGTCGCGTCAGGAATTTTCGCGTTTCGCCGGTTTTTGCCTCGTAACGAAACACTCTCTCGCATGCTCCGGCCAAATGAAGACGTTAAGAGGAGAAAAAGTAGGATCGGCTTCTCTGCGGGGAGTTACGGTCCAATCTAAAAGCCGTGTCCTCTTACACGCACGAAACACCTACCAAAACCTTACATCGTTTCTTCGTTTCCAACTATGTACAAATCAGAATGATCCGGCTATAAAACACGCCCTGTTCGAATCCCACGAATTATTTTTGCATCTGCACGGTTGCTTATAATCTAGCGGTCGGTCCAGTAGTCGCATAAAAATTGTAGTTACGTCGGTGCGCGGGACGCGTGATAGGATCGCAGCGTTAATTCGATCGGTGTTAAACGCGACGATCCGAGCCGCGAGAGCTCGTAAACTCTCGCAAGCGCGCAAATTCGAAGAGGACGAGAGAGTCGGAATCCCGGCACGAAACAAGTGGGCTTTTTACGCGAGTGACGGCAATTTCCTGCGGTTAAAACCGAGGCTAATTGCTTCAAAAATCTGTACTAATTTAGCGGGCGTTCCGGCGAGAAAGGGAGAAGGTTGGCGGGCAGGCGGTCGGGCGGTCGGGCAGGCGCGAGCGCGGACGCGCGCGTTGCGTTCGAGCAGCGCCGACGATGGCTGGTAGTCAACAATTTACTCGTTAGCGGGCCGGCGAGTGCCGCGTCGCTCAATTAACTCGCGAATCAACGAGCGGGCCGCTTTGTCCGCTGCTGGCTAGCTCGCGAGTATTTTTATAATTTGCAACCGGGTCCCGGGGTCCTCGTGACCAACAAACGCTCTCGAAGTGCTCGGAATAATGGGGATACGTTGACGAGGTGCGGTTGAGTGGGTGAAAAAAAAATACAGCCGCGCGGATAGAGGTACATAGGCGCGAGGGAGAATAACGCGTGGAAAAAAAGCGTGCGCGAGGGAAATGAAAACCGACACCACGGATCGTGGCGTGTTTTCTGCCGGTGAAATTCCCCTCGACACGGGGTAAATGTCTACTTTCGAGGGCGGTTGCTGGCTCGTTTACACGGGCACATGTTAAAGGTTCTGGTTACGCGTGTACCCACGCAATCGAGTCGCGGTTTTTTCCCGCGTTATTTATTTTCTTTTCATTTCCAATCCCGTTCGGGCTGAAAACGTTGCCAGTGACCTGCTCGGTTTCACCGCAACTGACAATGAAACTGGACACGATTGTAAATTGTTCTACGTTGTAATTCGTTTCGCGTTAAATGTCTCGAGGCTATTCCGATAACGTTCCGAGCTATTTTATCGGGTCTATAATACGCGTACTTAGTACTAGTCGACAGCTATTTCGGACGTGTTGGTAACGCGATTTCGACGACAGCCTATTCTTCGCGTAACCCCAAAAGTTTCAACAGCATATAACTCGTCGATAAACTACCCCTTCAACGGGAACGCGTACTCGTGCATTTATTTATTCCCCCATCGTTATCGATGTTATTCCGCGAGAGAAGGAGGTAAAGGGGAACACGAATGAAACGGTTAGCGTTCGATGATCGAGAAATCGACGTCGATGGCTAATCTCGAAGGTAAATCTTTCCCGCGGGCTAATCAAAACCAAGGATCGGGAGCCCGGGGCCTCTATCCTGTATTTTCGAAGCCATCTGCCCGTCGTTTTGGCCGCGCGGAGTTGCAATAGTCCGCTCGGACCATCGGCCTCGTCTCTCTCGTCTCGTTTAGGGTCGATACTTTTTTCACGTGCTCGCTCCTATACACGGAACATCGGTTAATCCTCTGCATAAACATTGTATTGTATTTCGTCGGGGATGCTCCCATTATATCATATTTTGTTATTAATATCTTCCAACTGGTTGGGCCCAGAAGCTGGGACGGGGCACTTTTGTCCGTCGCCGAAGGTAAGCCTGCCTAAAAAGGTACCTCTCGCCGTGCCGCACCGCGCGAATCGCCACGGAACGATTCGAGAAAGATAGAACGAGGGAGGCTGGACGGAGATTTCCGAAAAAGATCGAGCTAGAGGGAGAGAGAGAGAGAGAGAGAGAAAGAGGACGCGCTCGATACCGGTTTCCTTTATCGTACAATGCCTACCGGGATTTTTATTATCCACCATCCTGGTTAGAATGGGAACCTCGTCGATTTTGCGCGATACAGATGGGATTTAAATACTTAGTTATTTTATGAACGAATAAAATACTCTTCGATACAATTTAATGTAGGTAGAAAGCGAAAACAGACGCGAGAAATCGATGATGCTTAGAAAGGAGATACGAAAAAGTAGAAGGAATCTAATTATGCGCGTGGTACGAAGAAACTCGGAAAAAAGGGAAACGATTCGAAAGAGTGTACGCTCTAAAGGACCGATCGGCGCCATTCGAGATTGTGGCAAAAGGCGATGTCGGAAAAAGTCGAAAAAAAAAGGGTTCACCGAAGGGGAATCGGGGCGATAAAACCTTGCAGAAGAATGCTCGACCGGTAGAGGGAGATTTCGTGCGTATCATCATCATTTCCGAAATAAAATATGCGTCCCTTTCTCTCTCGCCACGTCGTTGGTTTCGCGTTGCGTGCCGAAGCCGATCCGCGGCGAAATCCGAAATCTTGCCCAGCGGCTATGCGATCGAGTACCAGCTACACGCTCCGAATAGATAATTTCGCGATCGTATCTAATTTCATAAATTCGTGGTACCTCGATCGTCGACTACGCGGAAGACGGAAAGGATTTTCTCCGTTTGAAATGCGACGTACCAAAAACGAAAAAACGGAAAAACGGAAAAACGGAGAATGACGTTGGCGAACAAGCAAGGTGGATAGACGAGCAAGAACACCATGAGAAACGAGTAAAAAGCGTGGATGCAGAAGAGCGGAGGTACAAGAAGAGGACGATGAAGCGAGACAAGCGACTACAAACCACCGAGAGGAGTGTAAATAATACTAAGGCTGATTGTGGGCGTGGCTGACAGAACTCTAAAAACCTTCGACTATATATCAAAAGGTTTACTGCCCTCGGATGATGCCCGTGTCCGTGGCGACCCTGGTAGAACAAATACTGGACCTCTGCGCCGCGCCACGCCGCACCGCGAGCGATCGAACGAACGAAGACTATACGAAGAACCTTCGGAAAAGGAAACTAGTCGTCTCGAAAGCGCTATCGCGTTTAAAAGCTCGTATCTTTCGCTTGTCCACCCTTCTTCCATTCACCGTCACTTTTCTATGTCTCAATGGAAGGCTGCGGACTGCCACCAACATTTCTCCAACTGCTACGGGCTGAAACTCATTTTCGATAATGTCCGTTTCAATCATTAAAGAGTCGAAACTTTCGTCGTTGCAGAATTCCAACGTTCTCCACCGTTCTGTTAAACGACACTAGACACTTGACACTCGGCGGAGCTAGACGACTCGACTCGTCTCGGACAAAGATTCTAATTAATGATCCTGCCTTACCTTCCACGTTCTCGAAATCAATTCGAGTTTTGAGAAAGAAAATAACGTCACACCATCGCGAGCGCGAATAATACATTTCGTGCCGGTGGAAAATGAAGAAATACCTCGAAGAAGTATCGCAGAGAGAAGGTTAAACACAGAAGAGTAAAACGGACAAGCGCGAGACAGCGACGTACGTCTCAATACGCGCGGCTCGCGATTAAGAAGAATGGGTGTGGTGAAAGAGGAAAGCGAGGAAAGAAGAACAGCCAGTCGAAGGAGGAGCGAGAAGAGGTTGTACGCGTATACCTATGGCATCCACTCTCTTCTCCGTTCTTTCGAAACTGGACACAAGGGAGCTACCTCGATGGCTGCCCGCCTGCCTGTCTGCCTGTTTGCTTGCCTGTTCGCCTGCTCGCCTGCCTGCCTGACTGCCTGCCTCGCTGCTACGCCTGGGCTTCGAGTCTCCCTCGATTACTTGAAAAACCGGATTCCACCAGAGCGAAACTCTGTTTCCCGTCTCGTGTTTACGTATATACCCAATACGCGTCGAAGATGCACGTGTACGAACCCTGGTTAACCCTTTCGGTACGGGCGGCGTACTTTTCCAGCGGGTTCAGCTTCTTTTCGCTGAACGGGACGCGAGGAGAAGGCATCTCCCACCGTTCTTCGACCCGTCGTCGTTCGTTAAGAGCGACCGAATGGTGGAACGACGTCTTCTTCGAAGATTTCGGCGAACGGAGCGAATTTCGTACTCGTGGTGCGTTAGCAATACCGAATTAGAGTACGACCGAGGTACTTGGATCTTAGAACTTTGAAGAAAACGTAGAGTAGCGAAGAAGACGGGGGATGGCACGGAAAGTACTTAAAGGGTCGCGATGTCATCGGCCGTAGCTGGAGGGTCGGTGTTCGAGGGTTAAATCCAAGGGTTTTGAGGGAGTCGGTGTCGAGGGTAAACATATACATACCTAAGCGCAAATAACGCGCGTTACCGTGGTCGGGCGTTGTGTTTCTTCGTCGTTTGGTAAGAACAATGGCATCCTTGCAGGGGGTGGGAACAAAGGGCGAATTTTCCGAATAATTTCACGATGCTCGTCTGTTCTCTCGATGGTCACTCGAGCAAAGAGAAACGTTTCTCGGTGTTTGGGGCCATCGAACGGAAAAGCTATAAAGGGAGCCGTCTATCCTCGAGGGTAAAAGATCGAAGGAAATATTTCGGGTGCAACGGTGGTTAGAAACGATGTTTTGCCAGAGTTTTTTCATCGAGCCGAATCCGTGATCGCAACGCATAACGAATTCCACCTGCGCGAACGGCTCGACTCGCCTTCTTCCATTCGTCTGTCCGTCGAGCGTTGCGGACGAAGAACGTCGGAACGGACGTGACGAGGAGAGATACACTCTGGGCACACTCATTTAGCTCGGCAATTTATTCTCGCGTTTTGTAATTAACACCAGAAAAGAAGTAGCACGGTCGTCCTTCTCCTACGGGCACGAGACGCGCGGCACGAGGGCGGAGGTGACTACTCCACCGCTCGCTGGCTGACTGGCTGACCCTCCTTCTTCTTCTCTCGCGTTCGCTTCGTCGTTATTAACCCCTTGCACTCGCGATAACCGTATTCCCGGACTAGAATATCTAAAACGCGAATCGACCAAATCGAGATCCGATCGATTCCCGTATCTCTGGATGTTCGAATTCTACGTATCGCTGCACGACGCGTACATGCCGAAGAGACTTTCGACTTTCCGAGTACGGCTGCAGAGGGTTCAACGACGAGAGAAGAGAGTTCTGGACGAAAACGAAAGATAAAGAATAACGAGAGGAAAGGTAGAGAGAGAGAACGCGCGGTCAGAAGTCGAGAGGACCAAGAAAACGAAGAACAAGGAGAAGTAGCCGAAGAAGAGAAGGAGGAGGAGGAGGAGAAGAAGTTGAACGAGAAGAAAGACACGACGGAGAGGGGAAAAGGTGGAGGAGGATGATGGAGGCCTCTCCTCCGCATGCCACTGCAGTCAGGCCAGACAGAAAGCGGTCTGTATAATTATGGGTTGTCACCTCATCAGCCACGAGCGCGGAGCCAAGGGTGGGAAGTTATAGGAGCGCGGTCTTTAGCTCAAATTGCGTTTTATCGTCCCTCGCGGTCGACCGACAATTGATCTCGGCGACGAGCGATTTTCGCCGCGTTCGATTTTCCAGGATCGAGCGACTCCTCGGGGCTCTTGACCCCGAGCGCGTTCGAAACGTCTTCATCGGTCGTGTGCGTTACGACGTCGAGCGTATCGCGACCGGCAAATAGCCGTTGTCGAGGTTATAAAATCGGCCAACGCGCGTTTTAAGTATCCTCGGTGATCGGAACGTGCCGTCGAGCTCTCGCTTCGTTCACGACCTTCTCTCCGCTCGCGCTTTCCTTCTCCGCCTCTCCTTCTCTCTCTCTCTCTCTCGCTCTCTGTCCTTCGTACGCACGTAGCAATCTGCGAAAGAGCACATACGCAACGGGCAGGGGGAAGAAAAAGGAAAAAAAGGGGGAAGGATACACTGCGCGAGAAGGTACTGAGGCTAAGTGGAGAGTTTAGAGGGATTTCATTAAATCATATGGATTGGGGATAATGTATGTTATTGAGCGGAGCGTTCAAATCGCGCTCTATAAGTTGTAATAAGTCCAATTTTAGGGCCGGTCATGGGCCGGGTCCCACAGTGGTTGTCAAACGATCGAGACAGCGCGTTCATCGGCGTCGCTCCACCGAGCAACGCCGTACCGGATCGACAGTCACTGTCTAGCAAACCCGCCACTTACTCGTCAAACGGCCAGCCGGTCCGCCGAAATCACTGCCATTTAGATAATTTGTAATGAATAGGCACCGCTCATTTTCTACCCCTTCCTCTCCTATTCCCTGCTCTCGTTCGGCCCCTCTGTATCTCCTTCTTTCGTCCGCTGCACCCTCGCTACCTCTCCGACGATCCATCTCCGATCCAACTCTCGCAATAGCATCATCTTCGGCGTCGTCTTCGCATGACTGGAATCTCAAAATGCTACCACGGGCCTGTCGATAAACGTCGAGCCGTGCTCATGCCACGGACGTTAGCGCAACTTTGTTGTTCGTCTCTTTCGGAAAGAAGTTTGATCCGCTCGTGACGCTCGACCATCGCGTGATCGAGACATATCGCGATTTCGGTAACTTCCAAAATTCTCCGCGAACAAATACGCGTCCGGTGTTCACGGACGGGATACGTTCGCGGTTCACTAATCTATCCGCTCCTGGTTTCAGACGTGCCGAGGATGGAAAAGTCGCCGCTGCTCGCGAACGGCTACAATCACCCGCCCACGCATCTCAGCCACATGCAATTCATGCAATTGGGTGGACATCCAGGTGCAGGACACACAGCCATCCTGTCGCCGGCCAGTCTGCCGCATCACCTGCAGGCGCAGGCTCAGGCGCGAGCCGAGCAGGGCATGAAAGCGAATCCGAACATGTCGACCCTGGAGGCTTTCGCGAGGTAAGCTTAACTCGTTCGGAAGTAACGATACGCGAACAGAGGAGTCGCCAAAGATCTTGTCGAATTATCGTTTACCGATCGAACGGATGATTTGAATCGTACGAGTACGCTTACTCGTAAGCGAACGTGTACGTGTTTCGTCCGCACGATTTTCGACAGGACCGTGTTCGAACGGCTCGATTGTCGGGAGAACTAGCGGCACAGTCTAGCCTCCCGGGGTGATCGCAACGAAGGGCCAGCGAGGCCAAAAGAATACAACTTTAAGAGGATTTGAAGAGACGGCGAAGCCGTGGAAATCCGAGGGGTCTCGACACTGCTTGATCTTTCCTTCCCTGTTCCACCTTGGTCTTCGCGGCCGTCTTCGAAGTCCGTTTCCTCTCCGACCTTTTCTAGCTCGTTTACCCGTCTCGAGTTACTCGCGCTACCTCCACGGATTCATCGGTTTTTCGCGAGCCTTTTCTCGATCGTTGCGCAAGCGTGATCGTTTTATTTCGCGAAATCGTTTAATATTACGCGCGAGAAGAAAACAGGAAGGTGTTGGTGCGCGTTCCTTCGAGAGGGCAGATTCTCCGTTGAAGCGGCAAATCCTCGACGCGTTGCGGTTTCGAGACGTATATCGTAGATTACGGGCAGGCAGTTCCGTCGTTGCTGCGAAACACACCGAAAGACGAGCCAACGGGTTGCAGGAACCGTATCGAAGGAGAATCCTGCTGCTCCGGGGGAGAATAGTCTCGAGGCTAATCCTGGCATTTGTTAACGCGTTTCTAATAGATGCTGTTAGCGGCGCGCCCCCGTTCTCTCGGTTCCACTCGAAGCCACGGGGCTTTCGGGGATACGAGGATTCGCCTTAATTTTCGATTACACCAGCCAGCCGTAATTAGCCTCGTCCTATTCGTCGTCCGACTTAACCAGCTCCTTCGTCCGCCGTTCCATCGGGGGAATCTTTCGCGGATTAAGCGAAACTGTCGAACTCAGTTTTTCGAAGAATAGTCCAGCAGGTCTAGGGTTTGCCGGTGAATCGTTCGGAGGGGAAATCCAAAGGCCGGTGGCGGGTAGACCGTGTCCTTTCGGGTGTTCGTATAATGACGCGACGAAGGCGGCGCCGCACGTTTCGCATTATGATTTCACCGCTTTGCTTTTAATTAAAATGCAAATCTATCGTGGCAGACGAGCGAGAGAGATCGGGAGGTAAGACGGATTACGTCTGGGGGCGGCACGACAAACACCGGAATATGATTAATTCAACGCAACCCCATCCTGGTCGCACCGCCGTCACCCTATCGCCACCCTTCGATTCAGGGACAAGCAGCCCTCTCGTTCCTTCGACTTCCAGCGATTTACCGGAATCGTAGTCCATAGCGGTCGCGGTCGCGAGAATTCGACGTACGATCCTTCGAGTGCCATCTCGATAAGGACCATTTGGGACCATATTGCCATTTTCAATGTTCGATAGCGAGTTTTCAAATTTCAAAATGTCGTAGACGCGTAATGGGAACAGACTCTTCGACGGGTATCATTTTCCGATTGTTCGATATCCTGTTTCTTTGCCGGTTTATCACGCTCCCTTTTCCGATACGACGAGTAAATTAGCCGAGCTAAGGGAACCAACGACGTCTTTTTTAATCAGCGACGACTTCAAAGCGCGTTCGTTTTCGGGCACGGGACAGCCACGATTCGAATCAAAGGACAAACGAAAGACGAGACGAGGACTCTTAATCAACTGCGCGGATCCACTTTCCTCGAGGATATCCCGTGGCAGGCTTATAATTAACCGATTCGCTTATCAACCCGCGTCTTTCCTGCTTACGACTGCTTCTTCCCTTGACGTACCCTGCTCTTAACGCGCACCCTTGCTCCTGCTTCGTTTCCGTTTTTCTTTCCCGCGGTCGACGATGCTCTAGATCGTCCCGTCTTCGTTTCATTTTCTCGTATCTCAAGTGTCGTCTTTTTTGTAATCCACAGGTCCGGACCGATGTGGGAAAACTGCCGAGCTGCCTACGAAGATATTGTCAAACATCTCGACAGGTAGGATTCAATCGAGACTACCGTCCATTAAAAATAATCGACGGGGTTCTTGTTTTACCCGTATATTAAATCGATATTACTTAAAACAAACATCGTTGCAAAGCGAACGGTATAACCAGGTTTTCGACGTAAAATCGAAGCGTCTACTTTTGTTTTGGGCAGATTGTATCGTTGAAAAGAAAGAAGCGTTTAGAGGTATCGTCGATGTCGTCGATCGGTTTCGCGTAGAACGGCGGCTGTAGGATAGGCGATCGCGACGCGGGAAAACGTAACCTCGAAATCGGCTGGTGGAAACGCGGCGCTTCCGATAAATCAGCATTAACCGTCGGCATCGAGTTTCCGGTCGCGCGACAGGTTGAGTCCAGGCGTGACGCTGTAATGCCCGCATGATTTGTACGGTGCGAGCTCGCGCCCTCCTTCCCGCCCTCCTCAAATCCATCCACCGGACAGAGCCCGGGTCCCGTCACCGATACGACACCGACGTCGACCACCGACTACCAACCACCCCTCCTCGATACCACCCTCGACCCGCCATCAGCCACCGTCATCCGCCACCGAGGTTTCCCCGTGATCCTAACCACTTGTCACTTCACGGCACGCAGATCATCGTCGCGACGTGCCCGTCCATCATTCGGGGATTAAATCATTCGACTGGCTGTGCGAAATACTCGTCGTGTCGTTGCGCCTCTCGCGCCACCGACGAGAACCTCCTTCCCCATTCGATGCCGCTAGCTATCGTAAAATCATCGAAAAATTCTCGCAACCAGAATGGCAAGCGGAATCTGTTTGCTCGATAAAAACTACGGTCGAGGAGCGTTTCTTCGAACCGTCGCGTCGTGTTCGCGGCTTAATACACCGGTCGGCTCGACTGATCCACCGGTGATCAAGGTCGAGGTGCGAACCCTGAGGGTCGAGCCGTTAACGGCAGGGGTGGGTATCGACACTTGACCGGCCGTTCGAAACGTAATTTCCAATTCAAAGGCAATAGACCATTGGCTCTCGCTCGAACCCCGCGATGTTCTCTGTCTGGCGCTCTTCGTCCTCCATCGGGGCCACCCTCTCGGTTCGTCTCGTTCTATTTGCTTTAGCGGGCTGCCGGTCGAGTCGACTTCGTCAACCGGACAAACGCGTATTGTGATTTCAGCCTTTGACTGGTAGCCGTTCGATGGATATCGCAGGGGGTGGCAAATGGTCGTGGAGCCGTGCCGGGCGATACAGTATCGCGTAGGAGGGGGGGAGGCGAATTGGCGCGGAGACTGGAAGGGACGGACGAGCGAGCACCGTGAATATTCATGCCGAGAACCCTAGACGAATTCGGACTTGTTGCGACTGACACTGATGTAAACCTTTGTTTATCCTGCGTGCACCGTAATCCCTCGACCATCATCCCTCGGCGAGGCTCGGATACGCGCGGCAGTCGGCGTCGGAGCCTTCAACCCCCACCTCTCGCGGCTCCAGTATTTAACTGCGAGTTAAATTCTGATTAATCGTCGTTGCCGGGGTTATTAATTGTTTGTCCTTTTGATTTTACAAGCTCACGGAGCTCGCTCCGCTTGAAATCTCGCTCTCCCTGTCGGGATTCACCGCCTTCCACCCTCTTTTCCGACTGCCGGTTCCGTTCGTTTCTCTCTTTTCGTCTTCTTTCGGCCGCGAGCCGATCCTCTCGCGCGCTCCGTTTCCGTTCTAATCCCGATGATTTGTTGCCGCTAATACCTCCCGTGACATCCTCCATCCGAAATTCTACCGCGAAAGTTACTCGGCTCGTTTGTCTTTCCGCGGTGGCGCGTCCCACCGTGCCGGTTCGACCGATTAAATCTCGCGAGTCAGGAACCGTGCTGGTCCTCGAAAAAACCGGACGGAACTCGTAACTCGGGGATTTCCGCATCACCGGTTTTCATGCTGGTTTCGCAACGGCAAAACAGAGTTTCCAGCAGCGGCTGGTTGAATTTCGGAATCGCGGAAACGCCGGATCCGTCCACCCTCGACGGCTCCACGAGCGAGCTAAGTAATATTAATGGTCCGTCCCGGTTGCCAGAACGGACGGTATCAATGCGCTAATGTCGGCTTCCTGGCTTTAAAACTACCCCGTCATTCCGGGATAATTCGTGGGCGCGATTGTCGTTCGTCAGCCAACCGACCGCGCAGCTTTTGCTCGCTGCCTTCCTCGCCTTCGAGGCGAGCCTTATCGTTATCCTGCTGCTCGCTCGGGACGTTACCTCTGCAAATTCTTCGTCTTGTTGCCTCTTCTCCTCTCTCTCTCTCTCTCTCTCTCTCTCTACCCCCCAGAAAGACGTCATTAATTACAACGACGAGCGCGACAACGTCGACGAGCTTCTATCGTCGGGGACATCTGCTGGAAAATAATATTCATAAAGTTGAGCCCCGCCGTTACGAGCTTCGTTCTCGATCCATCTTCGTGCGCACTCGTGACTCTTTCACCCTCGTACCGTTCTCGCGTTGCTTTCATCGCGAGCCAACGAGAATCGAATCTTTTCGTTGCTCTTTTTTTAACTTCTTTGCTCGCGGTTCGACGGTTAAAGATAGGGAACGAAGCGAAAGAAACGATGGACCGTTTAGCGATAGCGAAGAGAACGCGATGAAACGGTTAATTCGATTGGACGATCGTTGTCGCGATAGCAAACGTTAAGCCGACAACTATCAAGCGGCGCGCTAATTGCGTTCAAACGAACTGTCAGAGCGGGTCGACACGCGTGCACGCGCGCGCATCTAAGCCGCGTCCCGCGTGCAAATACGCGCATTACGATTAATACCGTCATACGCGTAACCACGGCTCCAGGCTTGTCAACGTGCCGCAATCAGGGGATACGCTAATTACCGTCTCGTCCGAACGTATTTCCGTTCGCTTCCGACCCGTTCGATTGCTTTCTTCTCGATTGTTTTCGATCGAAAAGCGTTTACCTATTTACCGCTTTTGCGGGCCGCGTTAGCATGAAATTTTTAAACTATCCGACACCGATTTTAGCGGAAGAACACCGTTAAACATCATCGCAAAATTAATTAGAAATTGAAAATTAAAAAATCGGTATCGTAGTGTGTCATTTCTACCGTGCCCATCGGCCTATTTTATTCGGGCTTCGGTTCGGCCCGATACCATTTACATTTAATAACACCGTATACCCGTACTAACATTCGTAATTCTAATATTTATCCCTGTATCGAAGCACAAATCGCATTCACTCGCGTCGAAAACTATACCCGTCGCGTTCGTCGATTCGATTCACGCATACTTGTCGATAATAACCCAAGATTCGCTCGGCGGGATAACAAGGTGAAATTAATAACGATGAATCGTTCTCGGAACGAAGCAAGTATTAGTCACGCTATCTCTTTTGTCTTTCGCTCGCTCGCTCGCTATAATCCTTGTCAAATCGATCCGCTGGCAAACGTTTCCAGGGCTGATCTCGTTCGGCGCCGTTATTAGAACGAGCGCGTCGATGGCACGAACGAAATCGATTTAAGCGTAGGTGGAGACGGCGAGAAATCGTGTACCGGTAAATTCGATGGAATCGATTCGTATTTCAAGGATGCTGGATCGAGTCGGTTCGCGTGATAATCCCGCAGGCAGAAGGACGATCTCGTCGGTCTAGACTCTAGACGTAGATCGTTTATCGCGCGACAGCCGGACGGTTTCGTATCGGCGAACGTTCCCCGAATCGGCCGCTCGTGCCAAACGTCCTGACCCTCCTAATGACTCTGTTGCGAAACGATACGACCACGATCATCGATTTGGGCCTGGACCTTGTCGAGATCCGATGTCCAAACAAATTGCTCTTGGAATTTTTCGCGAAGATCGATCGTTTGCCGAGCACGAAGCTCGATCCGACGCAAGATTCCTCGAACGCGGTCGAACGATTGTCGGAAAGCTTAAAAATTCGAATCGATCCATGAACGCGTAAAAGCTCGTTTAAATATCGACGAAACCGAAGAGACGGTAGAGCTCGCGAGGGACAAATTGGACGGCGGGCTCGTTAGTCGCGACGACGCGACGTTCGATACTCCCACGAAGATATCGGAGCAAAGTCTTGGCCGAGAAAATAAGCAAGAATCGGTTAACGAGATCGGTAAAAAAGAAAAGAAAAAAAAGCGAACGAGGCAAGGGAAACAAGGTGGTTGACAATTTCACGGTACATTAGCGACCGGTGGGTGGATCCTGGCGTTGCGGATGCCGCGACTAATTATGTTTTTAATTAATCATCGCGTTTCGTCGCGCGTCCGGAGCAAAGTTTACTCGGCCATGCTCGTTACCGCTCGACGTCGCGAGCGTGTTCCAATAACGAACAGCATCGAGATGCACGCCCTTCGAAGACGACCCGCTTCCTCTTCAACGACTATCGAAATACTCTTGTTCGGTGTTGGCCCGACTTCGCCGCGGCGTAAATGACCCGGAAAGCATCAGGTTAGCCCCCGATCGTTCCTAACTTCCTAAAAATACTCTCTCGAAGGATAGCGACGAGAGTTTGACGAAAGTTTCCAGTCGAATCGCGGCGTGGGGTCGTTAATGGGCCCGGCTTTAATTATCGTTCGGTGGATCGTGATCCTCGGAACGAAACCGCGACGAAGGAGCAACGATCCGTAACCGATAAATAATTCTTGTCGAGAGAATAAAATAAACGTTCACGGTGACGACTCTCTTTCAGCGGCTTAAAAGACGGCACCCTGTCGCGACTCGACGACTTACGCTCGCCTCTCGAGGTTTACGAGGCGAGAGATTTACCGTTGATGCAACGAGAGCGTTCGTTCGCTCGATCGTGCTCGCAGTTTCATACGGGGAAGCAGATTACGTGCATCTTTCGATCGAGATTCGATCGAAAATAGGCTGAATTATTGTTTAACGCGATATCCATTCTTTACGAAACGAGAAAATTTGTTGTTTCGTTACGACTTCGCTCGACAACGGAAGAAGAAAAAAGGTCTCGTTAATCCGAGAGAATACCGATTCTAATGGTAAAATATCTTTCTTTCCGAGTCTCCCTCTGTCCTTATTTTCGCGCGGTTCTCTCGCGACGGGCCAAGATATATTGTTATTAAATGGTCTCCCTTCGGCGGTGCGCGCACCGCACGCCACTATATTACGCTTCTTCATCGGTCTCTCGCACACGCACGCACGACATCGAACACGCAGCGTAGCCTTGGTACGCGTCGATCTGTTCCTCTTATTTACGATCTACCAACATGCGATTCTTTCCTCGTACTTCCGGTCGTCCGCGTCGTCCAAGCGTCGAACGCGAAATTCGCGAAAAGTTTCACATTCAACGGAAAAGAGAACATCCAACGTATCGAGCGTATTCGAGGAGGGAAAAAGAAGCGAGCGGTTGAAAAGTGGAAAGGTTAATTGAAAAGCAGCGGAAGGGTGTCATTAAATAAACCGAGGTCGGACGAGCGTAACCCCGGTTTCGCGGACGCTACCGTTTGCAGACCCGGTTTCGCCACCACTTTTGGTAATGAACTAATATTTGCGGTGCCCGTATGAACGGTGGTTTCGACGCGTACGCGTACGCGTAGCTTACCTTTTGCCCGAACGAAACGCGTCGACGCGACGGGTGAGACCTTTGCCGTGGACCGGAGGCAGCCTTCGACAAATACTCACCCCTTTTTCCCGATAGGGAAAATTCGATCGTGGTCGCGGCGAAAGAAAATGCTGACCGTTATTAGAAGGAGCACGATCAAAGCGAAAGTTCGTACGCGAGTAAGGGTCGTGTAGCGGTGGGCTAGCGAGTCGACGACACCGCGACGACTAGAAAAGAGAAACGGATGACAAACGAGCGGAAACGGTCGGCCGAGGAGAGTAATCGTTTCCCAATTGAAATCCAATAGCAAACGGTATCGATGCCGCGTGTTTCTCGTCCCTCGAGAAGTCGGTTGCCCCTCGTCTACCCTCGGTGACCATTGATCATCGCGTCATAAACTGTATCTGACGCGAATTATGCGGAAGGAGGTGGAAAAAGCGTCGCCGGGAACTGGTCCGCCACTGGACCAACGTTTCGAGCGCGCCCAACCGGCGAATTTTCAAGAATTTAAATAATATCCTTTTATATTATCGGAGACCAGAGCTGAAAGTAGCAGGCACACGCTCTCGTAGGTTCTCGCCTGGGCTATCATAAATCCAGAGCGTGTAACGGTGTGCCAGCGGGAAGAGCGAGAGAAAAATCTACAATTCTAAAGCTTTCCATAAAACACTCGACAAAACGCTTCGCCCGCGGTTTTCGAGTGGCCACCACCGGTTTCCCCAACCCCGTCGTCGTCCCTCCGCTTTTTCCGCGTCTTCCCTGCTGCCGCTACGCTCCCGTTGCCACCGCGAATCTGTTGAAATATGTAAAACCGTGTAACCTCTTCAATTTACATAGCATCGCGTGGTCGACGCTGTTCTCTACTCTCTCGCCCACCACCCCTTATACCGATCAAAAGTGGCCGTCGATGCTTGCTCTTATTAATTGATCGCCCGAAATTCGCCGATCCGCTCTCCTACTCCTCTTTCCCGAAAACGCTTTCTCGCTCGGCGGACTCGCCGTTCCTCTCCGACTCGAGGATATTGCTTTCCATTAATTTACGACTTAAAGAAAGCGGCGGAGGTTTAAACGAGCAATAATTTGTTCCTTTTTGGTCGTGGACGGTTTCGAAGCAGCCGCGTATACGAAAATATACCGTAGCTAAAGTGAAAAAGTAGAAGAAGAGCCACTCGGAACGTTGTCTCACGTGATAGACGTCCATCATCGTACGCGACGAAAGCCTTAATGCCACGACACGTAAATACACGTGTGTATCGTCGTTGATACAACGATCAGCGTTTTTTTTCTTCCTCTACTCTCGTCGACTATAATTGCTGTCGTTCGGTTCGTTTTCCTTCCTCTTCTACGTGCTCGTTCGCTCGCACGACTATGGCGTTCCGTGATCCAGGACGACGCGACGCGACGCGACTCGACTCGACTCGACGGCACGATGCCGTTGCCACTGGTATTTCGAAACTCGCTGAACAAACAAGCGGCGATAAAAGTACCGCGGTATATAGTACATCTGGAAGTAGGGACCATCAGTCACGGCGCATCTGCGAACCACTTTCCTTCGCGCCTCCGCTCCGATCCGCTTCGCTCCCGCCACTCTCTCTTTATTTTTCTCTCTGTCCTTTGCTCGCCAGCCCCTTCGTGAACGCGAGTGCAACGGGTGTCCCGAACTTCTCCTATCCACCCACCGTGCCCGCTAAAAACCATTTGTCATCGACGGCGTAAATATGTTCTCGAGCGAAACGTGCGTTCGACTTTTTTTTTCTCGCCGGCAGACCCGCTCACGGAAACTCGAGTCCACGAGCATCGATTGCGTGTCCGATAGTCAGCGCTCGTTCGCCCGCTTCGAAACAGGAAATCTTTCGGAACGATTACGGATTTACACGCTCGATTGTAGGGACACTCGATGCTTAGAGTACATCGATGATGGACCATCGATAATTTCGTTATCGAGAAATTTCATGGTGCAATTTTTCGATTCGTGACTGTGCGTCGTTTTCGTGGTTCGTGAATTCGACGTTCGATTCTCGCGGCGTACAGTCGACATACTTTTAAGAGGGAGAAGAGCCTCTTCCGAACGATCGTAATTGAAAATTCTGACGTGTAGGAATTTTAGGTCAGTTTAATGCCGATCGAGTACCGATAACAAACTGTCGTGTACCGTTTTATCGCGAACACGGAGGGGAACAATCGAAAATTTCTACTCGATACTTTGGACGATTTTATTCGCGTAACGAATGAACGAACGAATCGCGTGATCCGATAAATTCGAAATAAATCGAAAGATATGTCCGCGAAACGGTTTAAAATAATGTCCAGCTGACACGCAGCGAAAGCAGTGGGCACCGTTATTAAATTTGTTAGCTCTATTCATCGTTCGAAAGAAACAAGCGAACTCGGGTAAATTTATTTTTATTTCGACGCGAGTAGGTAGACGAGCTCGTCGAGGGAGTAGCTTAAAAAGTTGGTCTAATAAAACTCCGGGCCATTTGTCAAGGGGGTTGTATCGCGGTCCCGAAGGCCGTTGCGAAATGTATGTAAAACACATCTCGGTCGGTTCGCGGAGTCGTAACCGTGCTCCTCTCTGATGGGCCAACATCTAAAATAATAAAAGTTGCCTCCGTCATTTGTCAACGCTTCCTCTAAGGAGCGACTACTTCCAACGCCACCTCGTAATTTCGCGATGTCGCAGCTGCTACCCCTCCGTCCACCCCCTTTGGCAACTTCTGCTTCCTCTCCTCGCGCTCTTCCCTCCGCCCGAGAACGATGTTACGCGATCACGAGCCTCCTTAATTTTGTCGCGTCGCCTTCTTCTTTCCATCCGAAACACGATTTGTACCCCACCGTGGTGCGCGGAATAAGAATTCGAGCTCGGCACGACTGTCGACCCGATAAAACTGCTGTTACCGTGTCGACAACATGGACGCGAAATACGAGCATCTCGCTTGTCTAGCGCGTCACTCGCTCATCGAAACGATTCAAACCCTGAAACTACTTTGCCAAGTATTTGCATAGAAATACCCTTCGCAAAAGGGTTAACATCCTGCGAGGAAAGGGTTAAATACCGTGACCAGCGAACGAAAGTCGACATTGACCCAGCAAACTGTTACGAATCTCGTCGTTTTTCGGCTTTCCTTTCGTTTCATCGAAATGTCCATTGGCACCGTCGAAAATCATTGTTTCGAATAGAATGGGGTGAAACGGGGGTGGATACCCTCGTCGCGAAACGCGGTGAAAAGGCTAGCGCGTATCGATGGAGGTTTAATTAAAAGCGAGCGTGTAGAAGCTTTCCGTTCTGGAGGGAAATAAAGCGATAGACTACGAGTTGGCCGTTTAGACGGTTACGTGCAAAAGTGACACTAAACGAGACGCCGCGCCGCGCCGCGACAGTCCCTTCTTTATGCTAACGCGTTTTTTAATCCACCGTCATCGGATGAAATAATATTTTGGACGTCGTGGTCCGGTCAATAATCTACGACAACGAATGTGCCGGATGACTTTTATGAAACGGAAACCCCTTTCTTGTACGCGGCCGAGGAATAAAATCCTTTAACCCCTCGAAGAGGACGAACGATGACGAAACCAGGAGGCGGCGGGATAAAACCTTAAATACGACCGCTGAACACCAGGGACCGACAATAAAATTCTCGTAAACCATTCGTTGGCTCGAATAATGCACCTGCTTGACCGTTATCCGCTCGGTTTCAACGCGATTTATATCTTTTCCGCGAATCGCCGCGAAATTTCACGGTTTCCAGTTAGGTGCGGAGCTTTTTCACCTCGAGTCTATCGCGATAAGGGAGGGAAAGCCGAGTTTCCGGGTGGAAAGTTCCGGCATTGAAAGAATGATCGAGCACCCGTTGGCGGGATAAGCGGCCGCGTACACTCGGTTATTCCGGTTTATTTTGAAGTAACCCTTCACATTGCGCTAATGTATTTCTTTCAAAACGCTATTCACCGCGTCGACATTTCAATCCGGTCCATTCAACGTCCTACGTTCTCCCCGTTTCGCTTGAAACACTCAACCGATCGATCTAACCACCGCCTCCTATCGTGAATTTTCACACGACTTAATCCGCCACCCCTACCATTCCCGGTGACTCGTGCTTTTCTTCTCGTTCTTCCTTTCTTCCACGCGTTCTTTCTTCGATTTCTTATTTTTTTCGATAATACAGAAATTTTCGAGTGCAACCATTAAAAGACACGAAAATTTATTCTTCGGATATATGTATCTGGTGGATATCGAACGTTTCCTCGATCGTCGAAAGAGGTACAACGTGAACCGGGGAAAATCGTGCGGTATTCGGTCTAGACCGATAGCGATATCGTTCAAAAACGAGTTACCTTCAGCAGGTAGCCGGTAATCGAAGGGAAGTCGATCGACATTCGGTACTTTTTATACGATCAACGTCGAAAGGACGATGCAAAGGGGTTGACGCGCATTCCGGCTCGACTCGATGGCTACAGGTCGCCGACAAAGGGACACAGGTTCCCCGTTTGAACTCCGAGGATCGCTAAATATTTCATTTCGTATCCCTCGAAACGTTTAATCTCGGCTCAGGTGCGCGTCGCGTTGCACGCGCCCGTTTGTGCACCGTCACACGGCATATCCTGCCTGATATGCACAGGGGGGTGGACAACATAACGGATACGTTAAGTAATTTCAAGAATGTATCCTTCTTAATCGGCGCGGTCCGATAATCGAACGACTACGACGCAATAACTTGATTCGGAATTGTTCGAAGGCTATAGGAATGTTCAATTTTTTCCCCGTATTTCACGTTTCGTTCCAACAATAGTTGACGAAAGATATTTTCATAAAATATGCTTTTCGCCGTGATTGCAAATGATAAAAACACGGTTGACACGCGGTTATGCGCGGTACATGTACCTTCGTGGGTAAAGGATCCGGAAAGTTTCATTATCGGACTGTGCACGAGCTTTCGCCCTCCCCAGTGCCATCTTCGTTTACATTTATGATTTAATATGATCGTCCATTGTTGCGCGTCCCCTTTGATTCCGCGCCCGTTCCACTCCCTTGTCCCTCGACAAATATCTTTCTCCCGGTTCCCGTTACGTGTGTAATTCGGACGCGCCTTTTGTGCTTTCCTTTCTTCCTCTTCATCTTCTTCCGACGATTCCTTAACATACGATATTACGAAGATTAATCGTAATACCTGATTTATCGCGGCGTTTTCGCGAGTCGAGGTGCAACGATTGTCCGTCGACATTTCTTCGGAGGAAATAACATCGACAAATAATATTCGCGTGTACCGATAAGTGGCAGGAAAACGCGAACATTGGTCGAAAATGATCGCGAACGCGATAAAACGTATTTAAGGAATGATAGAAAGGCAGCGGGTAGAAAGAGCACGAGAAGGGCAACCGTGCGCGGAATATTAAATTCTCTCAGAATTCGTGGAACTTTTCAACGAAGCATTATGGCTCGGCTATCTGGATGATGTAGCACCGAACTTGGGAAGACTCTGCCGAGTCAAACCCTGGCTCTCTTACCGTTGTGCCCTCTCCTACCCTTATTCTCGATTTCTCTATCTTGCTCGCACCTTTCCACACCCCCTTCTTGTCTCTCCGTGCTCCTCTCCCCCTTTCTCTCTCTTTCTAGGCATAGCTTCCAGGGTAGCAATCTTTTATTATTAGCGCAGGCTTTACCAGACAATGAAACGAAAGGAACGGAATATGATATTGTAGTACAGAGGCTCGGCGGAAAGGGAAGCTATTGTCGGTCTCTTTGAATTTTAAAGTCAACGATCGATACGGCTCGGGGGATGCGCCTTTAGCCATATAAACCGCTCCGCTCACCCCCTCGACCCTAGTCCAGCCCTCTTTTCTCCGCGCTATGCTCACTTCCATCCCTGTTCGCGGCTCTCTCACCCCTCGCCACCCTCTTTCGCGTTTATTTGGGATCGCGAGCCGGATTCTCGAATCGAGAGATGATCCTGTCCGCGATTTTCTATTCCGACTAGCTCACCGATTCGAACAAACTGAACGAACGTGTTTATTTCTTCGCAATTTACTTTTTGCGCTTCTCTGTCGACTTCTCGATCATCGGAAACACACGGTAAGCCACGCTGTACGGCGAACACGCGTTTCGTTTCTACGCTATAGATACGATTTATTAATTTTTCAGTCAAAGTTGTGCCCTTTGTGCGACGGTATCCTTTGTAATATTCAAGATGTACGATAACGAATGAAACAGCGTCGAAACGAATTACGTATAAAAAAACGCGAACGAATGTCCACAAAGAACTAGCGTATCTTGCATGGAGAAACAATTACGTCGCTGGTGGCGCGAAAATAAAGGGTGTCGCGTTTAATTACGCGATACAGTAGAGGTGGAAGCGAACGCTTTAAGCGCGTAGTATCGCCGAAGCGTTTAACCAACGTTCACCTTGGCGCTTTCTCATCAAGTCTCGCTTAATTTCTAACCCTTTTCGAGGGCCGTTCGTCTCGCTCCGGGTACGGGGAAAGGGTGGCCAGGAACGCGGGAGAGAGAGTATATTAAGCGACACTCGGAATTACAAATAACAAATTGCAATTTGATTCCCCGGTCGCGTACGGCGCTCGTGTGGACGGGTTCTGTTTCGTCTGGGGCCGAGGGCGCAATTTATCATTAACGCCCGACAATTTCGGTGACGGCTCTTCCCGATTCCAGTTTCTGCTTCAGGGGATGATCTCTCTTCTCGAACGAAGACGATAGCCGATACAGGATCAACGCGCTATACATACACCGACTAACTTTATCGAGCTGCGTAGATGAAATAAAGATATTTATAATAGCGACGATACGTTACTTTCGACTCGGTGCTTTCGAAACGTTTTTCGTTCAATTTTTACGATACTTCCAAGATCGCAGAATAGATTGTTCGTATATATTCGCCGGTCACTCGTGACAATTTTGCGTTCTCAAAAATGAAACTTTCGACTCGTACAACAAACTATGGCGGGTAATTTGCACGGTAGATTACGACTCCCAATAATTGCCTGTTGCTTTTTCCACTGGAAGACATTTATTATCGCGTTCTATACCGAAACCTGCCTTCGTAGTAATTTCGCCGATGTATCTTCTGTCAAATATTTATTTCTCGTCAGCAATCGATAAAACAGCTGATATTTAATGACTTTGAAAAATTTCTAGTGGTTGCGATTTATGTTTAAACGCTTATAAGCGCGGATATCGCAGCAAATACAATGACGTTTATGTAATGGAAATCGTGTACGGCGTATAATATTCGAATCGATGTTGCGTCCGGAACGCCGGGTGGTTAAACAGAATGTACTTGGCGATAATAAAACGCGAAAGGACGTTTCGACGCGTAGAGCGCGAACTGGTTCGCGGAGATACCATTTCGAGGGTGCGAGAGACGCTCGGTGGCTGAGTAGGCAAATATTCGATTTTGTCTATTCAATTTTGCAGAAAAATAGTGCGTCGTTCCCCGTTGCCGAGCGTATTATCGTGCGGAGGTCGCGACGCGACTGAAGGAGAAGCGAACGGAACGAAGGAAAAGAATAAGTTCGATCAGTCAGAGGGTGGCAGTTACCGTTTCGGTTATGGCTTTCGGAAGCGTCGTCGAATCCTATTCTTGCGCAAACCCGATAAGCGGCCTTTTACGCGTTACGTATTTTCGCACACGCGTCACACGCTCGAGGTAGAAATAGGGGCGTTTCGCTCTATCGCGGACGAGCAGATTTCACCAGCGAAAGATATCGATAAACGATCGTCCCGAATCGCTCGTATTTCTATCCTTTTCGAACGTTCTCTCCTCGAACAACTCTAGTCTTTGGTTTGAACGTTCGCTAAGCTGTCTGGTTTAAGGGTCGAATAAGAGCGTACCAGGTAGCCCGTTTTGCTTTTCTACGTACACACCCTCGATTGGTCTTTTTTTATTTTTCTCTTTGGGCATATTTTTCTTCGATCTACTCTGGAAGTTGGCTAAGGGGTGGCCAAGGGAACACGATGGGTCGAGGGTATACGAAAGGGGGATTCGTGAGTTTATTTGCGTATTGCCTGGCGGCTGAGCATCGAGCCGTAGACTTATCGTTCGTTGAACCTTGTCCAAACTCTCGTTCTTCGTCTACGCGATTCTTTCGTATCTGAACCCGATGGCGAGATACGAGAACGAGGCTAAATTCGTATTCCTTAAATATCTAAAATCATTGGTAGGAAAATTTTCAGATGAAACGAGACGCCGTTCGCTAAAGAAAGGCAGCGAAAAAGTAAGAGGAACGAAGCAAAATGCGAGCGAAAACGGGCATAGCATTCGGTCCGTAACAACCCCCCGAATCGGTCCATTCGAAACCGCGATAAGCCGAGCTCTTTCCACTTTCTCTCTTTATTCTCGGCAGGGTTGATCTCCCCGAGCGGCCATCGATGTCCCTTAATCGAACGATCCGTCGCGAAAGTGATTTTTATTTTCCACGAATCTTGATTTATACCCGGTGGCTTATACTCGTCTGTTCGGAAAGAGAGAAAGCGGTGCAGTTTCACGCGTGTACCACGACATCCACGCGGCTGCGGTTGCCTTCACGAGGGGTTACCCTCTGCGCGTTATCTCTCCGTTACGCGTTGGCAGGCATATGGCCGGCCAGGCTGAAAGGGGAGGTAAAAGGGGACCGGCTCATAATTTTCAGATTTATGTACAAATGTTTCTGGCGAAACGGGCGAGCGGTCGCTTTCCTCGTGGGGAAGATATCTATCGTAAAGTTTCGCGGAATTGAAAAATGCTTTCGAGGCTTTCTCGGGATTCGAGCGTGCGCGTGCGAGAGGGTGAACGTTAGCTACCAACAGGGATGACGTATCGTGCACGACGGCGATTCAACCAGCCACGCGTACCGCCTATCTTTTCTCGAATAAATGATTTCGCTAACGCGACCCCTTGCTGCTGTTGCCCGTTTTCTCATCCCGCGAATCGCGACATTGACCTCGTTCGCGATTTTCACGCTACAATTTAATCGAGCCATTGCGAACGTTTAATGGAAACGCGAACGATGCTCGTTAACGATTAAAATTGTCTTTGTGTTGATCCGACCGGTGTTCGAAAAATTTACACTCTCGTGTTCTTTCTCCGTTTCATCGTCAACTATTTAACGTTATCGTAATCGTCTGTTTTGTAATCATTCTTTCGGTTACGCTCCCGAGTACTCGAATAAAAATACAAGCAACGTTACTCTCTGCTGACCGACAACCTTGGATATTTCATGGTCCGATTCGTCACAGTTTTCAAGTTCGATAAGAGATAAAGGAGTCTATTTTGTTACGTTTTCATTTTATTCATAAGTGCAACGATCCACCGAAAGATACGAACGCGCGGTAAATTCTTGCTAAAGTAGCCGAAGAGTTAATTACGTAAATATCGTGTAAAGAGAGAATTCAACGATGTCAAGGATCGTCGAAGTTAGCGACGCGGTTAAATAAGACGTACTTTCGAGCGAAACTTTTTTGCTATTTTTATGCCCGTGGTCCCCTTCGGATTCGTAGCCACATGTTACGACACACGTTCAATGTGTTGAGCCGTGGATTAACGAGCGTAGGACCAGAACAGCGGCAGAAAAAAGACTCGCAAGAAGAAGACTCCGTCCGTAGTCGGACAAGCAAGCAGTCGGAGTGCCGGGAAGACTAAAAAGCGCTTAGAGCCGTATAAACAAACAATTATTCGTCGTATCGAGTCGTTCACGCCTCGTTCTTTAACACGAAAACACGCGTAGCACGAAGACTCGGGTAAACTTCCTCCCGTTTTCTTCCCTGCTCCTTTTCCACGTTCGAGCGATCGTTTCGTATAAAATAAAATTCTAAATCGCATAAAATTTCATCGAAATACTTACCGCGATCTATCGAAAATGTGGGTCGAGCTCCGCAGCTTGGGAATCTCCCTGGTCTAAACGATTATCAAGTTAGTCGATCGGCATTGTCTTCGTTCGCCAGCCCCCGGAAGCTATTCGGAAGCGAAACGGACAAGCGGCAGAGAGAGTCAGGAGGATAGCGGAATCCAAAGGGGCCAGAGAGCGAAAGCTTGATACCGAGAAAACAATTTAGCTCGATCAACGTTTCTAGACGGAATCACGGGCGTCGTCTAATTAAACCGCTGTCCTGCGCGGATATAAAGTCGGAGGTTATCACCGGGCGCACGGTATCTGATCCCCGGGCCCCGCTTAATCCGTACAGTATTTCCAAGCGGAGCGTTTCGAAACACCGAGTTACGCACACGGGCGCACGCGTGTACATGGAAGGAATAGAAACTCGGGTAGTCTCATTTCCTGTCTACGGGGGTCCCGCAGGGGATACATAATTAGCTGCTTCGGCTACGTTCGTTCAAACGTCGACAAGGGCGAGGAGAGATAGGTAAGGAGACCTTTCGTCGACCGTTATATACGCGCCTTTTCCTCTGCTCCTGTCGACGTAAACCTCCGTCTTTTGCTTTATCGATCGCTCGAACAAATGATCACGGACGAAAGCGGGGTAAGGGTAAGAGAAGAGTAAAACGTTCGGGAGCGAGAAACTCAGAAGTCGGATTGTAGCGAATAGACGAACAGAGACTTTGCCATTTAATTGATCTTTAAAAGGAAACGCATACATTTGCCGAACACGATAGGGAATCGCCGTTTCTTCCCCTTCGTAATTTTCCGAGAAGGCCCCTCTCGCAACTCGAATGAACTACGGACGAACTTGACCGCGAGCGTATTAAATCCCGCTGCAAGACGTACAACGAGAAATTAATCTCAATCGTCGTCGGGCCGAGGCACCGTCATTTATCACGACTCGTTGCTCCCGTTGGAATCCACGGATTTGATATAAAGTTGGTCCGTGCCCGATCGTGTCGTCGCCGTTGTTCGGATCTATTAGTCAAGAGGGTCGAAATGGAAGAAGAAACTCGGTGTAGACTGCCAACGGGCCAGAAGAAGAATCGAGAACGCGAGAGACTAGGAAGGGGGACGAACGAGGGACAGGGAATAGGGGATGCAAGATGAAAGGGGTAAGAACAGAGCGCAAGGTTGATTCGGGAAGCCATGGGTGGGCTTTGTCGAGGATTCGCGTACGGGATATCATCGTCGCGAGTAACTGGAAAGATCTCGCTCCTCCCCGATGACAATGGACTCGCGTAAACGTGGCAATTAACGCGCTACCGAGCCAACCGGGGGGAATGGTATCAAATCTGCATAAGTATGGCGTTTAACGAGTTTCGCGAAAGCAACCCGACTTTGGCTTTGTAATTTAATCGTGCCGTGTCCAACACCGTTCATCCCTTTTGGTGACATTGTATTTCGTGATTTTGTTCGACGATGGAGTTTCGCCCGAAAAATCAATGGAACGAACATGGCTTAATTTATAGAATTAAAGCCGCGTGAAGTTTATTGTACGGAGAAAGACGAAGCGAACGAAAGGGTGGTATTAATGCCGCGAACTGGACGTCTTATTCGTCGGCATTTCGGCATCGATTCGATCGACGAGGAGTAGAGAGTGGAATCTCAGGCATCCGCTGATTGAATCGACAAGAGAGAACTCCCTCGAGTCGGACTCGTCGCGCACGATTTGATAAATGTTGTCCGTCTACCGATACGTCGGATAATATTTGCGAGGATGCGGCAGAAATCGAAAGGCAGGGGAGACGGGATCGCGTGTAATTCGATTCCTTCGGCCCTCTTTATTCCTCTCGTTCGTACGAACAATGTCTTGACACTCGTCCGCTTCTTCATCTCGAAAGCAATTTCGCCTCTATCTTGACTTATGTTTCTCATATTTTCCCTTACTGTTCGTTACATTTGTTTTAACCTGTCTCTCTTCTCACGAGTCGCGCGGAAAATGTCGATTGCACCTATCTAGGATCTACTAGGACGCTGTTACTGCCGAGAACGATGAACTTTTCGAACACAAAAAAGAAAAAAACTGTAATTGGCGTCGAAATCGAATGGATGAAAACGAAGGAAGGAAGCATTTTGCAAGGGAACGGTAGAAAACGCGTCGGAGGAGAGCGAAGGTTTCTCAAAGAAGCTTCGGGCGTTTTGTCTTTTCGGTAACACGATCGCTTTCTCTCGTAATTATCGACGTAACGCCGTAGGAAATAAGGAATATCCTTGCAGGACGAAGGTTCGTGGTGACACGGGACTCGTAACGAGGAACCCCTTTCGCGTCGGATGTCAGAGGGTGGCGTTTTCAGGATCGCGAGCTTTGGATCCCGTTACCGGCTCGTTTATTATTTCGACTCGTCGCGGCGCGCTCGAAAGTCAATGGCGCGGCGGCGTCGTTTGTCGTCGAAACAAGCTATTCCGAATGGTAACGCAATCGGGGCTCGAATTCCAGCGGGAACAGGGGCGCGCGTAATTAAAATTGCGACACGGAGAATGGTCGTCGGTCAATCGTCGATTCGTTAGGACGAAGTCAAACAGACGAGAAGACGGGGAGGGGAAATTATCGACGTGCCGTGGCGTCGTTTATCGGTGAAAAAACCTGGCACCGGCATACTTTCGCCAATTTGCATGGTCCTTTGTCCTCTTGAAATTACAACTGTGTTCCTGTCATTATCGGAACGCGCGTCACGCGTCCACCGATGCTTTTGATTTTTCGACGAAAATGACGGAACGCCCGTCCCGCGCCCTCTCGCCTGGCTTCCGCGATCCCGCCAAAAAAGGAAGCCGATGCGTTAATTAAAAACTCGACGCAGGGAAAAACTGTCGAATCGTCGCGTGGCCGGCCTCCTCTTCGAAATCTCGTCGAAATCTGTCTAGCGATACGATGATTTCTTCGCGTTCGAAATACGGCTGTTAATGAACTCCTGCTGAGCCGACCGCTCGTTCCTCGCCGGGGAATCCCTGCCGAGCTCGTCATTACCGAATCAAAATTAAAGGCAAAGATCTGGGGCGAGAGAGAGAGGAAGGGCAGTTCGTTCGGCTTATTAGTCGCGTAGCTGCGGGAGGATACGTTAATATAGTTCAATCATGGATCGAGGATAATGCCGATGAACGCTCGATGTCTTGTAATCTTCGAGCTGTTTGATCGCTGCCGGGATTTTGTGTCTTGCGAGCTTTCGGTAATTTCATTATTGATATTGATTTTTCATGGTCGCCTTTATTCCGGATAGAATAGGTAAATCGAAAAATGAATCGGAATCGTTGAAGGGTATCTAAATTGGGAGATTGCTAAGTAGACGATGATCCTATATTTTGCTACTGAAATTTGATCGAATGAACAATTCTATAATATTTCGTTAGCCGAGTATGGCTTGTTCGGGCAAGAAGTCTCGCCTTCCCGAAGGGAAGGTTCTCTCGCTAATTATTCGCGACTAGCAGCGAGTCGTGGCAGCCATAGGCGCGCCTAATGAAATCCATGATGTATTAACGTGGTGTAAAGGCTGTGCTCGGTTCTAGGTGTCTACTCACGCGAGGCCCAGGTAAACGCGCGGCTAAACGCACGCGGGCACACGCAACACGCTCAAACTGAAACCGTAAAGACGCGAAACGCGCGCGCAGCGACGCTCGCCGTAATATTCGACTAATTACAAATTTAATAACCCCGGCTCGTTGCCGGTTACGACGACGTCTAAGCGAATCGGCCCTCGCCCTCGCGCTCCTTCTCTTCCTCCGGTTCTCTCCCCTTTCTCCGTTTTCTTCTTCTCGTTCGCGGTCTATCCGTTCCTTTTCCTCAACCCTTTTCTCAACCCTCCCCTTCGGCCATCTCGTTCCATTGGAACCCAAAGTTGCCGGGTCTCCGAATCTCGGCGTGTATCCTTCTCGTCCGAATTCGTTGGGCCAAGAGTAGGCGGGTCCAGATACCCATCGGCTGTCTTAATCGACTCGTATTACCAATTAAAATTTAATTATCGTCGAAATTAAGTCGTTACGATATCGGACGCGCACGACGCTTCTAATACTCGCTGGCCACGACGATCGTGGACGAAAATAGAGGGAAGCTTGAACCCTTCTTCGACGAAAGCGTACGAAGAACGAACAATTTGGCGCGTCTGCTTCCTAGAGAAGCTTACGCTTCGGCTTATCATTATATGTATAGAAGTACCTCTGTATTTTCATTTCTATCGATTATACGAGAAAACACTAAATTCCATACGATAAGGATTAATGGCGAAACGATTAATTTTCAGACACGAAGACGCGTCCAGGAGACGTGTTCGGTCCATTTTCATTTTTTAAAAGCAGCACTCTTGTACGGAATTCCGAACGCTCGTAAATTTCACCGACAAACTAGCGAATCTTAGAAGATTTCAGGCTGAAACGACAGAGCCGCGCGTACATTTTCCGGTGGTCGTTCGCGAATCGAATGGGAATGGAAAAGGGAAGAAAAAGGAGGAGAGTCTTCTCTCCTCCATTCCGCTTAACGCGGCCATAACTTATCGCTCGTAGACGCACGGTATTTCTCTCCGGCTCTTTGAAAGCATTTTCTCATTAAAAAATTAAGGTTCGAGGGGTCGAGATGCGAGGAAGCGGTTGCTGGGGGTGGGACGAGGTCTCGCGGACTCGCGCGAACCGGTACGAGGGGTGGTTTTGCGGCGAAGCGGACGGGGGAGGATCGGTAAGTGCTCTGCGGCTCCCAGATGCGCCCAATATTATGTTTAACGATATTAACTTCTTACTTAATGGTCCGCGGTTCGATTCGAGGTGCGAAGAGGCTCGACGCGGACCGACCGAGCTGGAAAAAGTATACCCGGGAGAATAATTTGCAGGAGGAGGAGAGAAAGAAGCGGAGAGAGAGTAATCGGCCGAGAAAACAGCCATTTCCTACTCTCACGACGCGTCTTGTCGCGTCTCCTCGGCAAAATATCGTAAATATGCGGATGACCTCGAGCGTGGTGCCAGCGATAAAAGCGTCGACGCTTTTCTCGCTTTTCGGACAGCACGACCCGTGCACGCGACTGAATTGTCGCTGTATTTTTACACGAATTTACCGAAGCATTAAAGGATGGCGATATAACGATATTAGATCGGTTACGTTACGTGTTCCCGCGGTCGCTCCGCGACAAAAGTACCGAGTATATTTGTCCTGATATGTCGGAAATAGCAATTGTAGAAGGTGATGTCCTTGATAAAAAATTTGTAGGTCGTCGGAATCGTCGAGGAGGGTAATAATTGCTGTTATTGTCCAATAAAGTCTTGTACACGAATGTTGAACGATACGCAACGTTTAGGTTATAAACATGCAATTAACGTAATTGAAGACGCACGCGAAGCCTAGGTTGTATCGGAGCGTTCGTAGACGAGACGGAGAGAATAGGGCCGGGTTTACGCGTTACCTGGAGGTTGAAACGCAGCGCGACATCCCGACGGAGAAAAGGAAAAATCAAATCGATTAACGGTAATAATCGAATGGAACGCGGTCTCGGCGAAGACCTGCATTTATCTTCCTACGCGATTCGTTCGCTCGACGACTAGAATAATTATTTAATTAATGGCCAGCGCGGCCGAGTCCACCTCCGCTCGGTCAGCGATGGATTCGAATTCGTCGGAGCATCGATGCTGAAAGCGTATCTATGTGTACTTTGATGTTTGCAGGCTCCGCGAGGACAGAGCGGACGCCGAGAGAGCACTCGCATTGGACCAAAAACCCAGGGATCTGAGCTCGCACAATGGTAAGATAAATACGCGTACGCTCGTTTACCGTAATTATAGTAATCGGCCCGATAATTCTACGCGAATAACGCCGTGTGGTATTACAGGCTCGAGGAAGCGACTATCGCGGACGATGCGAACGGTGCATCTTTCTTTCCCCGCCGACCTAACGCTCTTCTCGTGACTCGAGGTCGTCACGGGACCATTTTTCACGCAGCCTTTTCTCTTCGAAAATTCTCTCGCAAACGTTGCGAAGCATTTGACAGTCGAGAGGATCGGAAAACGGTTTGGTTCGTGATTCTTTGATCGGTTACGAAATTAGCAGTTTTTAATCGTACGACACGACGAAGCTTCGTTGTTTTCTCGTTAAAATATTCACCCGTGTTGGTTCGTCAGTTGTTGACTGTTTGCCTTGATCCACGAACAATGTTACATCGAGCGAAGCAGAAAACAGTCCTTTCCCTTAATATTCCTGCTAACTATCGCATCGTGCCGCGTTAAAGTGTCCCGAGCCAAGAATTCGAAGTTAGCGGACTTGTTTCTTTAAAACATTACCAAGGCCTAAAACATGTGCTTTCCACGAACGAACAAAAGATACGCGAACGAGGTTTACATCTTCCCCGATAAAACGAATTAAATCCCAGATGGTCGATAGGAAAGCAACGATCAAAAGAAGGCCACGATTGTACGGTTGGTCGGTCGTGTCCGCTCGGGTCCAGTCCCATTCTCGATTTCTTTATTTCTCGTCGCTGACCCGTCCGAGCGTTTAGGAGGCCCAAGAAGATTAAGCTTGATATCGGGTTACGGGACACCGCGGCCGCGGCTCCGTCTTTCTTCGGATTCCCCGTAATATTTTAATCCGTCCGATCGAACCTTTTATCCTGCTGGTTAGCGCACGCTCCCCGTCCCGACTGGCGACAAACTGGACGCGATTCGATTTCGAATCCGATCGTGTTCGTGGTCCTCCGTAGATCCTCCGTTCTTCTCCGGAGGATTTCGTCGACCGTACTCGATCGATCTATCGGTTTCGGATCTATCGGAATGCGTTTCGGTAGATAGAAAATGCGAATTTTTGTAATTTCAATTCTTACAATTTGCTTATCATTTGAAATCCCATAATGTAACTCTCGCATCTTTAGGTATAATCGAAGCGTCCTCGTGTAGCGATAAAACAATTTTGCGGTTGGACACAAAGTTAGCCAAACTTGATCTACGGAAAGATTGGTACGTGGACGTTCGTCCGACGCTGTGGACGATGCGTCATTCCCTTTGGCGTCGTTGGCCAAACAGTATCTATCCACGTCAGGATTAAAATGCTAGGATATCAAACAGAAAGGGCGACGGAAAATGGGCGTTCGTTGTCGGGCAAACATAGATGCACGGAGATAAATAAAATCCATCATACGCGTAGAAGTGGGTTACTTCTATGCGCTATAGCGGTTAATAATTGCAATTTGGAGATTAGCAGTTTTACAATGTTGCGAAGATCGTAGATTCTATAGGTTAACTAAATTCATCGTATTTCGCGACATATTCGTACGAAAAGATTAATCGTTTGCGATTAGTCGCGAACTCGTAGGGCGATAACGAACGCGTCGAATAAAACGAACGAAATTGTTGACAGGTTCGTCGAACGGTCACAGTCCCGTGCTGAACCTGTCAAAGACAGCGGGAAGCGGAAGCGTGGGCGAGCACTCCGGAAGCGAAGCCGAGGCGTCGCATCGTTCGCAGGACGACGAGGAGGAGGACGATAATCTGTCCGAGGAACTGGACGACGACAACGAGAAGGACGAAGGTGAGATTCGCGCGATCTAAACGTCGACGAGGCTCTAAGGCCTCACTCGAGGCCCCGGCTCGATCAATTAAACGCAGGTAGAGCGTGACGGTGGATTTGACGTGTGCCGAAAGTCGAAACGATGTTGCCCGTTCCGCGGCACGCATACGTAAAATAATTATATCGAATCGACTGGACAGACCGCGTTTAAAGACGAGTTCTCTGGGACGACTGGTAGGTCAGACCCTCTCATCGATCATCTCTGCCCGGAGCGGAACGACGTTCTTCTGCGATTCGTCTTCCATCCTAACGTCCCGAGAAACTCGTCTCCTCAGCGGTTGTCAAAACTTGTCAGTCGCGAATGTTGAAATTTTCAACGCCAGGTGTTTGGATTTTATGCGCGTCACTATAACGAACAATGGAATTAAATCGATACTTTAGACTTCCGAATGATTTTTCGTATCTTTAATAAACGCGCGCTCTACTCCCGACATATTTAGAATGACCTAGTTCAGCGTACGAAACGCCGCGTGAACGTGCTTGTACGTAATTAACTTCAAGCAATATTAGTAAGCGTCTTTGAACGCGAACGCCAAGTTAGTTATTGGAAACGAAAGAACCACAAGTTTCGTCGAATATAGCGTCGATAATACTGTAACGTTTCGTCTTCGCATAGATCTCATTTTCTACGTTTTCGATGAAATTCTTGAAGAAACGATGCTAATTCGAGGGAAAAATCGTGGATCACGTAGGTGGCGCGAAGCACCACTGGCGATGTAGGCCCGTTGCTCGTTAGACTCGCATCTTCGGTATTTAGTTTCATTTTAATAATGAAAGATGGGCCCAGATAAACATCACGGTCCGTGGTGCTATCTCGGCTGTCCCGGTACGGTGCTCCGATGCAGCGAAGCGTCATAATCGCGGTGATTCCTAATCGATTTGCCGATTGCTCGCGCGTTAATTGGATCTTCCAATTAGAGTCACGTGAAACGATGCTCGCACGATCGCGTGAACGCGACGAAATATTTGGTTCCGTCTTTAAGGTAGTTGTATCGCGACTGTCAAATTCAGCAGTTTGCTCATCGATAAATATGACAAGTAATTTAATGTTTGTCGAAAATTTTCGTCACGCGATCTACAACTTTAAAAGAAATAGCGATGTTTCTATCTCGGTTTATGAATATTGTGTCTGTCCGAAATCCTTTAGCTTTTTTTCGAGTACATTCGCGATACAAGCATCTTAACCGAGCTACGAAGAATACGAGAAAAGGAGTCGAACGACAGAAGAAGGCGGAGTGGATTGCCAAGCGAATTCGAAAAGACGTCGCACGCTAGATTAGAGAGAATGATGGAGGATGGTGAAATTAGTGGGCCCCTAAATTTCGGGAAAGACACGAGTTAGACGTATAAATTGTGGCGATCGTGTAGAGGAGGGAGGAAAAAATTCGTGTCTCGCAGCGTGTCGTATGCATCGGCTACATCCTACCTATGGTGCTCGCGGTGATCGAAGTAGAACCCCATCGAACGGCCGTGGGAGTGTACACGGTCGTGGAATGCAGTTCTGATTTAATGAGACGCGCCGCTATCTCGCTCTCGTTCTTGGAATTCGATCTACCGCGATATTCCTTCGTTTCTGTTTCCTCGACTTCCTAAAGATTCGTCTCGATCCCGACTAGCACTCGCACCAACAGACTCGCGACCGTTTCGCGGAAGTTTCTCCGATCTTCCGTCGGTTGTAACTATCTTGCACGGCTGATCGTCGAAGGGTTAATCGAACCCCGTACGCTCCTTCGATCCAGACCTTTGTGTCCAGAGACCGTGGTTATTCGAAAGAGAGGGAGGGAGAGACTGGAGTCGGCGATAAATTTTGCGAAAGGATCGCCGGAACAACGTTCGAGGGAGGTCTCGCGCTCCTTCGAGGAGACTTACAACGCGTGCGTGTTCCAGAGTCGTAATCCCGCGACGACTACTTGTTACCCTTCGCCACGTTTCTGATTTAACTTCATCGCGGACGAATTAAATTCAAGAATGAAACGGCGCGACACGAACCGAACATAGAACACCGAGGCCACGATTAGTCGTACACGCGTGAAAATCTCATTTTTTCCCGTTGTTCCGGCAATCTCACACGATTGGCTAAATTTCTCGAAATTATCGGATCCAACGGCGATCCACGATTTATCGTCGATGTTCGTTCGAATTCGGAGGGAAAACCTGCGAGAATTCTTCGAAGGACTCGTTCGTCGTTCGGAACGTAAACTAGCCACGAACTCGAGATAGCTCGCGACCTTTCCTTCCAGCTTGTTCGTTTTTCCTTTTCGCCGGAGGTAGATCGCGAGTTCTCGCGCTAAAAGCGGGAGTAGCCTCGTTATTCTCGTCTGTATCGACGATTAGCCTGGAAGCATGGTTTTCGTGGTCGAAGGGGTGAGAGGAGCCGGGTCGAGGCATCGAAAGATCCGGCCGGAATAAAGGATGCCTTATGGTTATTGCCGAAGAGGTTCGGAGTGGCGAGACAAGACGTCTGCGTGGGTTCTCCCTGCTTAAGTGACCGCTCGTGGTACGGCCCACACCGTGGGCTTTAGCCTCGGCTTGCTTTA
Source organism: Megachile rotundata (assembly GCF_050947335.1). Lineage (NCBI taxonomy): Eukaryota > Metazoa > Arthropoda > Insecta > Hymenoptera > Megachilidae > Megachile > Megachile rotundata. The sequence goes on along the minus strand of NC_134989.1, from coordinate 18,037,061 downwards.
TGACCAATGATACGTGCTTTATTGTATCGTCTTTTAATTATCAGCGCGCACCTACAACGCCACAGTGTTCGGTTACTTATTGCCATTGGCCGATTTAATGCTCGCGCGTCTGCCTGCCTTACCTGCTCGCCTGCCTGCCTGCCTTCGATACACCGATCCGCCGGCACCTTTTGATAGCGAACGGTTCTCCTTCTCGCCTTATTTTCACCTTTTTTCGCTTCGATCTCTCCTCGACGACCGTTTCCACCGCCTTACGTCCTGTCCTTCCACCAAACCCATTACAATTATCTCCATCGCGGAGGCCAAGGGGCACCCCGTCTCCCACCATTTTACCAACCATCCCACCGCTCTCGTCGATCTCCGACAAGAACTTTTCAAATTTTTCCTCTCTCCTCGTAATTTCCACACGAAATACTCGAAATCGAACGGATGCGTTGAATTTTTCAGATTTGTCGGACGTGCCGGAGAACCTGCCGTTGCCTGCGCCGGGATCCGAGAGTCCTCAGGCGTTGAACTACTCGCAGATAGCCTCAGCGGCGGTGGCCGTTTCTCAGGGAGGCCAGGATCCCTCGGTCTCGAGTACGGAGACCCTGCTCAGGAATATCCAGGGCTTGCTCAAGGTCGCGGCCGACAACGCGAGGCAACAGGAGAGGCAAATCAACTACGAGAAAGGTCAGTGGCAGGGCTTTCTTTAAGATACTCCAGGTCGCATCTTCGCGATTTTATTAACCGCCAAGCTCTCGCGAAATCGCGTTAATTCTTACAACTTTATGTTTCTTCGTGCTAGTTAGTACAATGTTATCGGATTTAGAACGATACGATAGAACAGGCAAAGCACGATAACGAAATATGGCGTAAGTAGATAGAGCCTTGTCAAACTAACAGATTTACGTGTCTGGACCAGTGGGTGAAATTTCTCAACCATCTATCGCCTTTCTTTCTTGTCAGATTTTCTGTTCGTCTCTGTTAATCTCCTTTAGTTCGAAATAGGAACTGAAACCCCCGGAGCGGAACAGTTCATAATCGAGAACGCGAACGGAGAGCCACGCGGCTAGTAAACGCGTAGCAACATTCCTACGCTTCCGTGCTTCAACGTTCCATATCACACTCGTCGATCTGACACGTCGGATTTGTATCCGTAAATCGCCGTTAATTATCATTCAATTAGTCGTTGATGCTATCTAAGCCGAACTATGATATATCTTTAATAGTTTCCAGCTATCATAAAATCAGCATCGTCGATAGTTGATTTAAAGAACTGCCTCTGAACACGACAATATTCCGAAAAGGGAGTAACGAATAGTCTTGTAATTGGAAGCTCTCGATTCGGAGGAGATTCACGGCAGAGAGGCTTCGAAGCTCGGCCACGGAGCGGAGTCGTGCGTGCGTGCCGGTGTTGAAAATATTGTTGCAGTCGGTAGTTGGTAGATAAGCGGTGTGCGTTTTAAATAGGCGAGCAACGAAGCTAGGTAACGCGATTAACAAGGGTCCCGTGAACCGTGGCGGCGCACGACGTGTACGCGTACGACTTCTTTCTCATTAAGCGGGTGATAGATGGGCCTGTATTATTATTAAACGCGTCCGGTTCGCAGCATCCTCGGTTGCACGAAAGCCACGAAACTGGGAGGAGAAGAAACTGGACGATTATTCGAACAGTTTCGGTTCGATCGTAGGCTTCTTGTTTATAACGGTATATTATGCGCTGAAAATATACGAAAATGTAGGAAAAAATGCAAAGTATACGGTACGTAAAATAGAAGTAGAAACACAATATTTTTAATCACCGGAAGAAAAAATATTATCTTCAATCACTGGAATGTTGGAGGTAATTCGTATGGTGCAAATTACCTTATCGCAAATTATTAGATACGAAGCAAATATGGGTAATATTTCGTGCATACATTGTGTCAAGCTTCAGAAACGATCGTTAACGAAGAATGGAGGTAAAATAAAAGTTTGACTACGCTGTAATAACAGCTGGAAATTATAATCTCCAATCGGCAGTACGTGAAATATCTATGAAAAGCCAATTATCGGGTACGGAATAGGAACGACGATACAGTGCAGTCGCGAGGTTAATCTCGAGCGCGGGACGTTCTAGGAGAAGGCAAGTTGGACTGGAAGAAACGCAAACATCCGTAATCCTTTGTTGGCCCAGTTTTCGAGAAGGCGACCACCATCGCGGACAAGGACAACGCGCTTAATGTATTCCGCTGAAAACGTAAACTCGGCCTTTAATTGCCCATTAACCGGCGCAAAGTGTCTTTTATATGGCTGGCCGAGCGGTGTCTACGCCGTGTTTAACCGTATAAATTCCTTACGCGCCGTCGAGGTTGCGTTTTTCCCCGAAGAAAACTCGAAGCGGCATTCTTTCGAGTATCCGACGATCGCGGCGAGGAGGCCGCTCTTTGTTTCGCGGACGAATCGGCCGATTAAGCCGAGACTTTAACGCGAGAAGACGTGCGATCGAGCGGACGTTCCGCGTTCGAGGACGACACGTGAACGGCAACGAGTTCATCCGGTGCGCGTCGCGACGTCCGAGCCGGCGCGGCGTGGCGGCGCATCGTACCGAGAGTGTTTGCGCCGTGGCCGCGAGCAGTCGCTCGAGAGGAAAGAACCGAGTCGGATAAAGGGACCGAATCGAAGCGAGAAAGGTCGAAGAGGGCGATCGAGAGAGCGTCGACGGCTAACGGAGCGCGAGAGGGTGGACCGTAGGAGGAACAGGGGTGAGAGAGGGCCGATTTAATACTCGAACGAGTCAGCAGCTCGTTTTACACCAGATGGTTTTACATACGACCCGCTATCGTGTTACCGAGCTTCTCCGTATGGGTGAGTCCTCCGCCTCGCGGTCTAATACGCGCGGACGCGAGAACACGAGCGGGACTCTCGGACGATTCGGAGGCCGAACAGTAAGAGGAGACGCCGACGGTGGTTCGTCGAGAATCGTTCAGGCTTTCTACGATTGTCGTTCTCGTACGACCCGCTACTGTTCGAGTCCGTAGAGACGCGCGAGCGAGAGGATACCTGTAATGTCATGATCTTTTTCTTTCTCCTAGCAAGATCGACGTCGATCTAAAATACCTGGCGTTAATTCGTGCATCCGCGTACAGGAACGATAAACGAAGGTTATCGAGTCCTGCGACGCGCGTCATACTTGCCTCGACGAAGGCCTAACCAGGAGGCAAGCTGAAACGCCTCTGGTCTCGGTGGCAAGAGAAGCAGAAATCGTAGTTCGTTAAGGTCCTCGTGGCCATCTTAAAAAAGGAAAAAGAAAAACGTCGAAGCGAGAAGAGGCCTCCGTTCCCTTGTTCTCCGTCTCTGTTTCTCGGTAAGTTACACGCCGCACGGAGAACAATATGAGCTCGGTTGCTGGCGAGTAGCCAGCTCGCGGAGAGCTCGCTATCTTCGATGCTGGCCAAGATAAGGGACGAGGAGAAGCCACGGCGGGAGCGCAAAGATTGTGCCGGGTTGTTCGTGTCCCCCGGATCCACGAAGAGAGAGGGAAAGAGAGAGAAAGGAGTCCGTGGCGGGCCACGTTCAAGGGCCGAGCGAGCGGAATAGAAAGAGGGGATTGAGTTGTAGCCGCGAGTGGAGGATCTTATGTAGATTCCTTGTAGATCGTGCACCCGATTCGATCGCGATCGGCTACCCGGTACCGGGTTAATTAAAATTGTACGGGCCGGACGTCTTTCTTTCTCGCAGCCCTCCGCGTCCCTCCGCTCCTCTCTTCGTTCGACTCGTGGTATCTTCGCAGACTTCCAGTTCCAGTACCGCCTCTGCTCGCGTCGGCTCCCTTCTTTTTTCCTCGGCCGTTCCGTTTCGCTTTCGTTCGTCGAGCTGCACCGGCCGACGACGCGGCGCGGCGCATCCTGCCGTCGCGCCGTAAGCTCCTTCGATTTTTGGCCGCTGCCTGGGAGGCTGCTTACGTGAAATCCTATTACCGCGAGCCACGCAGCGCGACAGCGCAACCACTCTCTCTCCCTCTTCGCGTTTGTCTCCGTGCACGGCTACCAGGATGCACGAGAACCCGGCTACCGAGCTACGCCTTTCGCGAAACGCGCCTCCGGCGACATTGTTCGCGGCACGAGGTATATCCATTTCGAGATCGGTACGAACGCTCTTCGTTTCGATGCTTCCTGCTTCGCTATTTTTCTCTAGGAGACAGCTTTACCCTCGGGGAGTCGAGCGAACTTCCAAAAATCCCCGAGCATTTTATAATGGCTTGGTCGAACATCTCGAACGGTAGACTGACAATTTGTATCGATGTACCTCTTATCCGATAGTCGGAAGATAATAAAAGCACGTGTAAATCGGCATGGAGCGAAAAGGACGAGAGTCGGTAGTTGGAACACCGGGATACCCAAAAAGCATACACGATCGCGCGCTGTCCGACCGGTATCCTCGCTATAAATAGAGAAGCGAACAAGGGGTTCGCGAGAAATGGCCGTTAAAAAGGAAGAAGACTCGAAGGAGTTACGATTTCGTCGTTGGTGCTCGTGTTTCGGCTTTTGCTTCTCCCTTTTTCCCTTGTCTCGGATTCGTTGCTTCCATTCGCGATCCACCGAATCGGCGCAGCCTCCGGCATCATTAAACGTCCGCAACCGCGCGCAGGCTACCTTAAAGATCGTCTCTGGGTCGAAGGTCGCGGGCTGCGAGCGCGCGAACAACCGGCCGCGCCGATTATTATGCTTATTACGGTGGAAAGTAATAAATTATGCCTGGCTAATAGCTGGGACCGTGAGAAGCGGCGGGACGGAGCGGAAGCCGGTTGCTCGGAACAGCCGCGAAACCGTCCCGGGAGGATCGGCCGAGAGAAAGGGATATTATACCGTACAGATCGATTCGACGTGGAATTTCTTCGCTCGTTCGAAACAAAAGACAACGGCTGTTCGTCGCGACCTCGTCGTGGCCCGGTCGTTTGCGGCCCAATAAAGCGACCCGGTACCATTCTTAATTAAATCTAGGACCTACTAATTAAAGCAAACAACCGACGCGACGCGATAAAACTCGAGCCAGCCTCGAGATGGACACCGCTGGAAAAAAGGGGGAATCGCTCGTAAAACCGCCTATGCCCGGAAATCGTTGACGGGGAACGGGAAACGAACATCGGGATCGATCGAGCGTCGTTTGCCTTAAAGTTCGTAACGCGTGTTCCACAGGGTTAAATGGATTTTACAACCAAGCGCGAGTCAGCGAATCGCGAAGTAGAGTCGTTCGGGTACTGTTCTCTAGGTACGATGTCGCTACCCAAAGATATATAATAGAAGGGAAATGGACGAACACGGTGGATCGTAACGAAGCGAAGGTCGCGGGAGGAAGGACCTCGGCGACAATGTCTCGCGGGGGACACTTAAAACCGCGACGACGATAAAACTCGCGACGCGACAAAGTCTCGAGACAGGACGGGACAAGATAGGGAGGAAAAGAATTCTCTCGCGGGCTTCGAGAGGCTCGTAAATTTTCGGTTTATAATCGCGCTCGATGCGAGAGGACGCGTTCGCGTGCGCGAACCGTTCGACTTCTTTTTACCGAGGAAATCACCGTGTCGTTAGACGTTCGCTGCCGTTCGTTTTGTTACTTAATTCCGACGCGACAACGATCGGTGACGATCGAACGGTGGATCGATGTCCTCCGGATCGTTAAACCGAAGATTTAGGTGACGTCTACTCGACGGTTTATCGCGGAGACTCGCCATTTCCTTCCCACCTCTTCGCGGGCCTGTTTCTGTCCGTTTTTCTTATTCGAATCGACTGTTTGCCCGTTTACGTTTCAGCTGGATACAAACGGCTCGTTTTCCGGTGCTTTATGCTAAAAGAGAGCCCCGGTGGTTTCTCTAATTGACAATCGGCTCCGCGTTCTCCATACTGGCCCTGCGTTCTGGGAGCCCGAGGTGGGAACCGACAAGGACCGTGCCACGGCAACATCGTATTGTCTCGCGTTTTTATTCCTACTTTGCTGGCTGGTCCGGCAACAGGACTCGGGCCGGAGTTGCACGCCCCTTCCTTTTCTTTCTCGTTCGAAGCGCATACCTCTGGTTCACGCTCGTTTGCAGCTTTCCACGGATTCGCGCGAGAATAACCGGACCAAAGGGTCCGGAACGACGGTGTGCGTGCTCTGCTCGTGGTCGCGGCTCGAATTAACGAGTAACAACGGGGCCACCCTGACCCGGGCGCCAACGTGTCCCATTAAAGGCGCCCTTTTTCTTCCACGGCAAGCTACCGGCTCTCGAGAGACTCGCTGCTACCGATGCTCGTTATGAAAATTCCTCGACTTGGAACCGGGACACGATCGACCGAAACGGCCGAGGCATCACCGTGTAATACGAACAAAGTAACAATTCCATTTTCTTTTTCGCGTTAAGAGAGTTTCGTAAATTCCAACTTTGTACCAGAAATTCATGAAAATAATCGTATATTTTATTTCGCGATAAATCGTTCGTTTTGTTCTTCTTCCTCGAAAAGAAGATAGGCAAAATACTTGCCGCGCTTCCTCTCTTTAATCGACCGATTACGCGCAAGGGGAAATTTGCCGAACTACCCGTGATCCACGCGATTATACGCATTATACGGAAAAAGGTGTTGTTTAAGGATCAGTTACCGGCGTTCTTCTGCACTCGTAGTCCCAATCGATGCTTTCGGAACAGGATTCTGTCTTAATCGAGTTCCATTCGATACAATTCTATCACCATTCTCGAGGAAGATCTGGTTGCGAAGACGCCGAGGCGAATCGTCGAGTCGAAGGAGACGAGAAGCCGCGTGCCGTGGCGATTCCACGTCGTCGAATCAGTTCTCTCGGTCGAGAGTTGTAACAAAATATTCGCTCCTCGCGGCAGTAAACGGCGTCGTTAACGACACGATCCTCTCTTCGTTTCCTTCTCTCTCGACTCTCTCGAGTGGCCGTTACCGCTGTTCCTTTATTGCCGGTAAATTACACGTTTTATTTGCCCGTGCGACGACCCGAAAGCAAACTGTATAATTGAACGGTAGTTAAAACTGCGGTAGGTCAAGTTTCTTTCCAATGCTCTCTGTCTATCGCGGTTTCGTTGATCTCTCTGTCGTTGCTAACTGTTTTCGGCGGAGAGCGCGGACATCGAAGCGGAAACGAGTATCGATATTGAAACGATTGATCAGCCACGGTAGAATGAAAAAAATTGACCGTCGGTTCTTTGGGATCGAGGACGGCCCTTCGACTCGCTTTATTCGACGCATCGTATACTTCCTGCATACGTTACGGGAACGAAGACGACTACGACGATAAAGATCGGCGAGTTTAGCTGGAACGACACAAGCGAGGCAATAACAACGGAGTTCGATGATAAGTTGCTAGCAGGCGGTTATTAACGGGGTTCGCTAACGAGAGACAGCTCGTTCACGGGAAGCCTCGAGACTGGTGAACGCGCGAGAAGATGAAGATACCGTGGTATGGCAGCATTCGTTAAAACAATTTTTAATTACGGTCTCGAGTGACACGCGGGACAGGGAAAAGAGGAAGAAGCAGCTGGTTGTTGCTCGAGAGTGGGCCCCGATTTTACAACTCGTGCCCGTTTCCTGTGCACGCGATACGCTTTTGCTTTCGCATAAATTGCCTTAGGGCACACACAGTGTCTCGAGTTTGGCCATCCACGAAAAGCCGAGCGTGTAAGCCACGGAATCGTACGGCAAAACGAACGAGACGAAGAATCGATCGTTAAGATGTCGGCTACGGGTCGTCGGAGGTTATTCGATAAATGCTAGAGGAATCTTGGTGCTGAACGTTTTACGATCGCGAACCATTAATGTCTCGTGCTGTGCGCGGCTGGTCTAGCATGCACGCATGCAAGTACATTCTGACAGACACTCGTAATAACGATAAAGATCCAATGGTGCGTCGGTATCGTTGCAACCGAGGGAAAAAAATAGCCGGGTTCACGATGGGATTACGTACGCGAGAGTTCAACGACTGCACCCCAGATCGATTCGCGGTTACGACTGAGGATTACTAGAGAAACTTCTGACCGTTCTTACGAGAGAATTCGAATAAGCGCGAGAATAAGGTCCCGATAATTTAACGTCGATTAGCCTCCTAAATCAATAAGATTCCTGTATACGCTGTAACGCGAACAATCGTCGAAGGATACGCGTGGCGTAAAACAGCGCGTAAAGTGCAGCGAAAAATAAACGCGATCGTACATCGTGGTCGATCGCGAGCGAATAGTTCCGATATCTCTGTCTCGTTGGTCCGCTCGAAGTCGCGAGACTACGGTGGCCGTGTTCGTCGCTCGAACGCGGCCGGAGATACGGCGGAGAGCGTTTTCGCGTTTCAAGATAATCCTTCCTTCCTTCCTTCCTTCCTTCCTTCCTTCCTTCCTTCCTTCCTTCGGGAACAGACCCTCCGGGATATCTTGTCGAGTTATTGCACGACCGCCATGCCGCTTAGAAACCACCGCTTCGACGATATCACCGTCTTCGACTCGTTCGAGAGACCTCGAGCTATCTTCATTTTTCCTCGTGGAAATCCGTTGGTTAGAAACAACGGAAACGCGAGATCCACGAAGCCTGTTCGTACACTCGTTCCTTCGGATAAAGTTCCTCGTTCTCGCCACATTTTCCTGACAGAAATCGGATTTGAAATAAGGTGTAAATTAGAAAACTTTCAACTTCTCATATTCGAAAATTAGCTTAACCAATTTTACCGATTAATTTGGCGTTAAAAAGTATCGAAAATCCTCGGCAAATACCTGGAATGTTTGTAGCTCGGGAAAGATTAAAAAAGGCGAGCGTAAAGAATCTCTCGGCGACGTTCATCGATGCAAGAAAGAAAAGAACCACGGCTAATCCGCGCGGCTTTTCGTCGAAGAAACCCGACGCCCGACGAAAACGGCAGTAGTTTGAGCACACCGCGTCGCGGCGAGACTGACTAGCTGCGATCTAATCCTATTTTCGTTAGATCCGTTAATGGTTAATGGGAGGCAAAGTGGTCAGCGACCGGAACAAGGCCTAAGTCCGTCTTAAATCCTGTACGAGGGAAACCCTTGTAGCCCTTAGCCAAGGACCGTAATCCGCGCAGGATAACTATTGGCCTCGAGTCGAGTTTGTTTCGATCAAAGTCGCGTAACGCTTCTCCTTATTGTTCGGGGTATCCATCGATCGATTCATCGATCCAATCCACGTTTCTACGATACCGAAGGTCGGGTCGCGGCGGCAACGAGTAAACGACGTACTCGCGGAGATATCCGGTCGCGTGACTGGTAGACAATTCGAATCCTGCGCGGAGAAACATGCCCGCGGGAGAGGACAAACTTGCGAGCGGACGATCGTTACGCGTTTATAATATGCAAGGGTGGAAACAATAATATCGTCGTTCCTTCCCCTCTCCGAGGAGATTCAGCGGCGGGATTAATCGGGATCCAGGGTCAGGAAATTTATGAAATTCTCACGCGGGAAACGGGACTCCGGCGAAGGAACGAGATCCGACTCTCTTTCTCCGAAGAAGACGCATCGGCTACCCTCTTTCGACGAGTGCACCGGCAAACGAATACCGGAGAGAGAATCCCAGGGGTTGTAAATTACCGAAATAATCCGCCGCTTAATTCTCAGCGGCGGTTTATTACCGAGTCCGCGATCCGTCCAAATGGGATTCGCAAACGCCTGGCAATGTTCGGAAGACGCAGGAAAAAGAGTAGGAACGATCCACGAGGACAACGAGAGGGTCGAGGAGCGATCGGGGTGTAACACGAAAGCTACATTATACTATTCAAACGATTGCAGGGCACGGCGCACGGGTAAGTTGACATTGTTGTTTCTGAGGGTGGCCTGGGGCTGCTGCGAATATCTTAGCACCGCGCAGAAGCTATACGACCGTACACGTCGTCGTACAAGCCCTCCGGGGATGTGAACGCTACACCGCTACCACCCGTCGCCGTGCCACGCCACGCCACGCCACGCCACGTTACGCCGCGCCGTCTTCCCGCCACCATATACTAATCAATAACCATGAATCGCTCCGGTAACAGTGGCATGCACGTTCCGTTGCACCGTTATTGTTGCCGGCCCAGAGTGCTCGAGCTACCGTGAATATCATTATCGCCGACGATCCTGAACTAGGCGCGATTACGCCTCGCGATAACACCGTTCGCGATAACCCCTCGACGATCGTGTTCGTTTCTAGCGAGCCGAATCTTCTGAACAGGTGGCCGACGATGGCTACATCCAACGACCAGACCGAGGCTTATGTTCTCCGATGTGCACAGCTCGGTATATTTAACGAACGCGAAATGGCTGCTTCGGTAGAATGTTGGAACTCGGAGGTTTCGAGACTAGACAAATTTCCTTATTAAAATTATCTATACCCTCGATGTACGATTTCTGACACGAAGAAAAAGGAATAAGGGGAAATCGGAGATACAGACAGGAGCGCGCGTGTAACGAGTCCGTGCGTAACTCACGGTTTATGGAGCGACTCGCGATTAGGGCTCGTCTAATTGACGCGGGAAACGACGAAGAGAAGGCAGCCCCTCGATTGGGGGCGAGTTTTCTTACGAGCCAGCTACACGGCCAACATTAATCCTTGAAATTTTAATGGCTGCTAGCTCGCGGTCGAATTTCAATAAGCTCGAACCCCCCGTCGCGCACCCTCTGCTCGCCAACCAAGATTGATTTTCACGACTTTCAAGTCGTCGCCTACCGGAAACTTCGTATCCATGAACCTTTAAATCGAAAGCACGAGCGCTGAAAGAACCGGGAGCCGATGGAAAGAAAGACAACGCGAGTCGAAATTTTAGTTCAACTTCCGTAGTCTCGATTACTTTGATCCTTACATTATACGTGTACGCGTCGTAAAAGTGTTCGCGAGACTTTTAAGACTTGCGACGCTGGCAAGACTACGAGATCTGCAAAACCTTACGAAACTTTCAAGAATTTCATTTATAAACGATATCGAGAACGACTGATAGGTCGAAAACTAGAATTTAAATTTCGACTAGGATAAACCGAGTGGATTCGAATCGGGCCGAGGGTGAACAGGAAGGCTGACGTTTCCGTCGACGACGATCTCTAATAAAGTTCAATTATCTCCGGAAACGTTAGGTACCGAGGGAAAGGTGAAGGAGAGAGCGCGAGGGGTGGAATCGAGGACGGGGAAAAGCTCCCTAACACGGCCGACGAGAGAAAGAGAAACCGGGAGAGATGATAATCTAAACGATCGCAAAGTGGGCTGCAGAAACGCGCCGAAATTGGCAATAACAGGGTGGCGAGGGGGTAGTCGGAACACGGGAAAGCCCGGGCAGGAAGGGGCAGCCGCGTAACGTATACACGTAGCACCGGCGCGAACTTCCTATTCTGGTTAGCATTCAAATTGAATCTTCGTGGCGGCCGGTCGTGAAGAGTTACCGCCGTTAATGGACCTCGCAAACGCTCTCAAATTGCTGCCAGACTGCTGAGACGTGGCCCTACTTAATCTACCGGCTTGATTCTCATCGTACTGCCCTGCTTTGCCCTCCACCGCTGTTCGCGAATATCGCAGCGTTCTCTAAAGCTGAATTCACCGAATGGACCTCGAGAACTTTCAGATATTCGCGTATGTAATCAATAGAGAATTTTCCAAGTAGGCTTGGAAAGCTTAGACTTTGCAGACTTTCGTGAATCGTAATACTCTTTCCAATACAACTCCACGCGTTTGACGTATACATTTTAAAGTAAAGAAAACGTCGAATACAGAATGTTACTACCGTTTCGGCGGTTCGAGGAATCGCTGCGGAAACGATCCTGCGAAATGTCCGCAAATTGGCAACGATCTAACGAGCAAGTTATCGGTCGATGAGCCGCGAGACGCGTTACGAGTCTCGCGGCTCATTGGCCACCGATGTAATTCGAGAGGCAGACAGCCAGAAAGAAAGAGGGTGGTTTACCCTCCCACCAGTGCCTTTCTTTTCTTCCGTTAAACCGAATTAGCCTGCTGGATTTAGAGTCCGGAAACGTTTTACAGGCTGAAAACCGATTTCTTTCTGGCTCGTCGAGGGACGATACTTGAATTAGGTCTCTCGGGAGACTTCGAGCACGCTAACGTAATCGATTCGGTTTCTGGACGTCGATAATCGAGCTTGAAGCGCGTCTCGACAAAACTACGAGTTCACCGGAGAATCCGGCGAAGTTGGAAAGCGACGAGTTTCTAGTCTCTCGGCGAACGTACCCTCTTGCCGAGATTCGAAATGGCTAATTTAGCGTGCTTGGTCTCTAGAGAATAGAGGGGAAGATGGAGAAGACGGAGAAAGATGGCGAGGGACGAACGTACCACGGAGACAAGCGACGCGGTCAAAATCCTCTTCGTCTCGGTGTAATTCTATTAGACGTAACTACGCGAGCTCTGGTCCGGCTATCGTCCGTTCAATTTAATCACGAGCCCACTAGACCGACTGCGATATTCTACCACTCTACCACTTGTGCCATCTTTTAGGAAAACCGACCGTAGCGAATCTTTAATTCGACTGGAGGCTGTTGATGGAACGAGCCTCCATTTCGACCCTTTCAACATTCATTCTTGTATTATAATCATTTGCATTCGTATACACGATTAATAAGTACCGTTTCATCCACTTATAGGTGTACGCGTAATTTTATTTAAATTCAATAAACAGTGCGAGTTCGAGCAACGCGTCTTCAAAGTTATGATTCGATATCGAGGAAAGAAACGAAACTTTAGTTAATACTTTAGCGTTGCGTGCGAGTACGGATTACGAGAGTTTGGAACATTTCGAGCTACGAACATTATTATACAAACACTTGTCTTCTTTGCAATCTGTTCAGTCAACACTTTTACGTCGAGACACTTTGGAAGTAATTTTGGTATACAAATTTGTCGAATGAGGATAGCAAACAGGATACGGTAATGACTTTTTAAAGTGATCAAAATCTATGTTAAAATATTTGTACATCGATGTATTTCCTATCGTTAACGATTAACTTGTTAACGAAGTACCGACATATTACACGATTACAAAGTATTAATTTTCATTCTAAAATCTATAAATCGATTCGAGCGAACTGTGTTCTCTAATAGAGGAGAACGGGGTTATTAATCGATCTGATGCAAACAAAGTTAGCCATTTCGTGCTTGTTTTAAAAAAGGTAGTCTTCTACAATTTCAATTATTCTAGGAGTGTGAATATAATTTTCCTGGAAGCAATTAGAGCAATATTTGTTTCACTATTCCCTAATTTACTTTTTGTAACAATCGTCAATTAAAACGAAATATCTTTTATGATTTCAGCCGAACTGAAGATGGATGTTCTTCGAGAAAGAGAAGTAAAGGACAGCCTCGAACGTCAGCTTCAGGATGAGCAGAAGGTTCGAGGTAAGTAAACCATTGTTTTCGTCGTCCAATGAAATTCCATCGAGCAATTTTACGGATACTTCTGCGAGGCGGATACTCTTTACGACTTTGTCGAATCGACCGGTCGCGTAAACGAGCGGCTCGTCTCGTGGATAGATTCGCGACAAGGCGCGATCCTGGCGAGAAGGTAGGCTTCCAACGGATGTTTCGTCGTCGAGTTATTTCGTTAAACGATAAATCAAACGACAAAGGTCGCGCAGAGACACAAACGCATTTTATGCTCGTGCACCGCCACAAAATTAAGCGAAGTATACTTTCTTTCAAACGCGAGTCTCCTGTTATTTGTCACGTCTGTCGTCTCGTCTTGAATAATCACGCCGAAGCGTTCGAATTATGCAGGCCTAGTCTGGGTTGTTTCGTAAGTGTAATGGAAGGGTAGAAAGTGGAGGGAAGTAAGGAAGGAAATGAAGGAAGGAAGGAAGGAAGGATGGAGGACGGCAAAGGCCGTGATCGTTCGACCAAGTTTGTATCGAATGTCAGTCCGTAATAGAATAGTCTCGCGTTTACGGGTTGCTCCTCTTTGACCACCTACTCCATTTGCAACACCCACTCCCCTTTGTCCTCCGGTGTTCTCTCTTCTTCTCTCGAATCGCGGTCCAAAAAAAATGAACAACAGAAGCGATTTCTCCATTGTACTTGGAGTCTGGATCGGGGATCGAGATCTTAGGGAGACTCGAGCTCCTGTTATCTGGCGACCGAGTTGCGAATCTCGCTGGTCGATGAATCATCGATGGATTAATCAATCGTCTCGATTTATAATTCATTTTTCTGTGCAGTTTAATAATACAACAAAGAATACCTTTAAAGAATACCGTTAAAAAAGTGTTTGTAAGTTGAAAAGTAGATGAAGATTCTTTTTCGTTATCTTTGTACCCCATCAGTCACGAAACACTCTGTACAAACGTTTTCGTTTTCTCAATTGGAGGTAGCACATTTTTGGAACAATGGTACCGTCAGTTTAACCGGACGTTTAATCGCCTCCGAATCGATTCACCGTTCCGTCGACGGAGAAACAGAGAGAAACGAGAGGAGAAAGGGCGTCAGGTAGGTGCGGGTAAATTCAATATCACGGATTTTCCCGGCAAAAGATGTCGGCGTCTCGGCTGACGCGAGCACAATGCGAGGACCGATAAATATGTAAAAGCGTAGAAGACCGAGTGGAATATATCCGCGTGCCTGGTGCGTCCGCGTTCGAGCTATATTGCGCTCCGTGGGCGAAAAAGATCACCGACCAGAGGCGGAAGCCTGCAAAAGCGCTAGGGGAATGAAATTTTTTTTCTTTTGTCGACGCGCTTTCCGCGAACGAATCGTTGCCGTCGTCGTGAACGCGTTTCGGTCGATTCGCTAGGAAAAACGAGTTGTCGAGGCCGGGCCCTCGCGGTAACACGAGCCTGTGACAACAGCAGTCCATTAGTCAACCAGCACAGTGTCAATACATGAATATGACAGCCGGTCTCACGGAATAGGCCATCTCCTCCCTCGTCGCCACCCATAATGTCAAGCGACTTCTACGATATCGCAAATATAGGAAACAGTCTACCGTCCCCAACGACTACACAAAACCTTTATCTTCCCGTGCGAAACTTTTGCTTTCACCTTCGTCTCTCTTCCACCCTTCCTGCCTTATGCTTTCCTTCGCGTGATCGATGTCAAAACCGATCCGAGTTCGTCGGTTTTAGCTCGATTTCGTGCCCCCTTTCGATGGGCACTCTTTTCTCGGATTAAAAACGATAACCTTCTTACGGTCATCGATATTTCAACTACTTCGCCTAGCCTTCCTTAGGGAGAAAGAGGATGTCGATGCTCAGAGGTTACTGCGCGTTATATCTAATTTAGACGAAAAGGTTATTCGGTTTAGTATGCGTTTCGAAGCGACCGTCGAGAAAAATCGAATCGAAGATTTACGATGTTCGTTGACGCGGCATTCATCGCGTCGGTCGTGTCTCGTCGCGGATGGATTCGTGCGAACACTTTCGTCCAGTTGATCGAAAAAACCGTGCGAACACGTTTTCGAGGATTCCTCAAGGCGGCGGCCCACGTAAGACGATACTTAATTTGCGCGAGACCTCCTGCGGTTCCAGCCGTTGGACGATCGATCATCCCAGGATATTGACGGAACACAACCGCTCGCCTAAGACCATCGTCTTCTCGTTCGGCTAATGACCGACGAGAAAATGAAAAGGTACGCGCAACGAACCAACGTCTTCCTTTTATCGGACACCCTCTTTCCTTCGGGCTTTGCAGTTTGTTGCCGTTCAACGAGAAGAAACATCGAGGCAAATTAACGATAATAACGATAAAGAATGAAATCGAAATCCAGAGACGAAAGAGTTTCTCGAATTTTGATGTCGTACATATGCAGAAAGTACGATACTCTTTTTCATCGACCTCGTTGTTATCAGTTCTACAGGGTAGGCGCATCAAGGCTGCAAAGGCAATTTGTGCAATAAGCAGGGAGGAATCGCAGGAGCGGGGTGGAAGGAGTGAAAGGAGATAGGGGGCGCGGTGTTAGTAGCCCGTTTAAAGCCCCGTTTGGCATTTCGGTAAAGGTTGAAATCTCCGACCCCCCGCTGTTTCGAAGACCGTATTATCTTGGCAGGGGTTGCAAGGAATCGACGTTCGTTCCTGCTAGTCGAGGGATTCGTAATGGGACACGCGTTGCTTCGCGTCGAACAATGAGATGACCTTTGCAACGACCGATACGCGGATATGGGAGGCCATCGCGACGACTCTTCGATCTTCTCCACGAATTACGGAGAACGTCCTCGTCCTCTCGCGCGTTAACGACTCTGTTTTGACAAGGATGAAAAACGCTTTTTCCTTCGCACGAAGCGACGCGGTAGAAGAAAGGCGAACGACGTTTCCCACGTTGTCGTCGAGTTTACGTTTAACCGGATTTCGAGTAAAATATGCGCTATCGGCCACAAGTATATAACCGCTCTTACGTTGGTTCACCGATATCACGCGAGCTACCGATCAGATGCGGATCGAACACACTAGCCAGATTTAACGTCGGTAACTTTTCAACGATGAAGTAGCCAAGAGAGAATGGCCGCGAGCGTATTGGTCGATCGAGGCTGTGATAACAAACAGAACGCGGAACGATCGTGCTCTGGATTGGATCCGTGGCCGGAAATTCTGGCCGGTTTCAAGCTCGCTTTTCTACTAGCAAAAACCGCTGCTCGCCGCGCGTAAACCTCCGCAGCATCGTCTTGGGAACCGACAGCTGCCATAGCTGTCGCTTTACGAGAAACTTGCGGCCTCCCTGTAATTAGCCTGTACCTTTTGTCGCCAGAGAGAAACGCCCGTCTCCGTTAAACCCTTTTGCCGGTCTCCTTTCGTCTCGGCTCCCTTTGACGCGTTCTCTTCGATTTCCCTAACACTCTTTATACGCCGGTTAAAAAATAAGAAAGAAAAACTCTATCGTGGTATAAAGAACGAGCGGAGGAAAATTTTGGATAACGGCGCAAGAGAATAATGGTTTATCTACCGATCCCCGAAGATGCGTATCGCGTCGTTGTCGACAAGCAACGCGACAAACGGAATTGAAACTGTACAGTCAACCGGTCGAGATTTATACTCGTTCGTTGTTCGTCCCCTTGAATTAGCCGGGCCGCGTAATGCCAGGATCGGGTGTCGGTGTAATTGGGACCCGAGGGACTTTGCCGCGTTTCAACCCCATTTCGACCGCCGTCGTGCCGGATCGTCACGCTATCCCCGAGTTTTCGCAGCTATTTGCAGACCTCTATCGCTATCTCGAAACGGCGACGGCGATCGTGAATATATTTCGCTGTTCCGTGCCGATTCTCGGATATTTTCTTCCTCCGAATTCGAATCAGTGTAACGATAAGTTCAGGAAAATAACGCTATTTTAAATTATGGGGATAAATACGCATCGTTCGAAGGTACGCTTGTTCAACTTCGATCACGAAAATCGGCCAAAGCCTGGATATAAAAAGTTATTTATACCGGGCAATGTAAACTGGGAAAGAATCTTGACGCAATACTCGATTGCGGACTATAATTATTCCCAAGCAGATCCATCTTCCGATCAATAATCCGTGACTAACATAACCACCGAAGTATCTGTAGTATCGCAAAGGAACCCATCGTTGCGGTATCCTCGAACGAGTGGAGAGCTAATTCTCAAAAGAGTTTACGTCGACAACAACAGCGGCAGCAGCAGCGGCAACAACAACAGCAACAACAACAACAACAACAACAACAGCAAGAACGGGTACGGACATCGATGACGTCGGTGCTACGGTGCGTAACGATAGCTGATTTGCTTTGAAGTGAACGTTTACACACACCGATCACTGGGACCCTCTCCGGCATTGTAACTCTGTCCGAGCCAAGGGGTGAACGGGGGATGCGAACAACGTTGTTTCGCCCTTGTCTCCGTCTAACCGTCCCAGTCGACGTCGTTCACGCTCCTAGACGACGCCACTGACGCGAGCAGCGCGCGGATGCGTGCCGATTACCACCCTCCTCGCCTACGAGACCATTCCTTCCTTTACCAGACCATTCTGACTCATTGAATCCCGGACCGGAAACCCGCCGTGTCGCGGCTGATCGTTGCGCGCGAACAAAGTCAACGCAGCGAACAAACATTAGGAGCCTCGATTAGGGGAGTTAAGCGGTTGCTCTTTTCGCGATTATTCTCTTTGCGAGTGGGACACGTTCATTACGATAAGTCTTATTATCGTTACCCTATGTAATCGGCTAGCGATTTTCCTTCGAAGAAATCGCGGTACGTATCACCGCCAATAAACATGATACACGTGTCAAATCATTTGACGTCACGGCCGCTAGTACGGGACAGTTGCGTATACTTTGATTCGGTCTATCATAAACATCGACCAAAAAAGAGAGCGTAATTTGCCGCACCGACACTCGAATCTGTAATTTTTTGTTCACCCGAGTAGGCGCTGATCCACTCGATCATCGGGCTGCCAGATCGAATCTGGATTCCTTACCGCTCGAACTAATATCGCGAGCTATGATTCATGCAACGCTACGAGTTTATTATTTCGTCGTTAACAACGGAACCGATCGACGTCAACTATGAATAATCGTTTCTGGTGACGGAATCGCGTAATCGTCGGTGATCCGCTAAGCTTCCTAAGTAGATTCCGAAAAAATCGTAGACCTCTATCTCTATGATCGCGTACTTCTCGACGTAATTCGTTTGGAGCGATAACGAGGGCAGAATCGAAGCTAATGCGAAGAATGGGCGAGAGGGAGAAAGAGCGAAGCGGCAAGGGGGTGGACGAAGGAGGAGAGGTTCCAGCTGGATCAACGCTGCGAGGAAAGAGCAGATCGGGCAAAGGGTTCGTTCGCTGGTCGGCTTGCCCCCTTTGTGGCAGTTTAGCGTTTCATGTCGTATTCCGACTCATTGGAAATTGAGGAATACAGAAGAGGTGCAAAAGGGATATGGCTTTGAGATAAAAAGAACGTCGGTCGACGACGATGGACTACTCTGCTGGCATATCGCGAAAATAAACCCTTCTGCCCTATCGCGGCGGGGGTCGTCAGCCACGACAAAGGTGTCGCCACCGGTCAAGCCTCTTTTTGGTCTTTCGACTAAACTGGCCAAGCTTTAATTTTTCCGCGACTACATTTTTTTTTGTCGCCGATCCTCTTTGTCCCTTCTCGCGAGCCCGAGACCCGACCGGGCCAAGAATATCGGCCTGGTTCGGGTAAAAGGGTAAAATCTTGGGAAAGGACGCGATAAAAGGCAGGTTAGGGTTCGATAGGTCGGCTAAGAGGCGAACGTTGGAAGCCGATACGTGGCTAGTATATCCCTGAAGATCGACTATACCGTCGAAGAGTCGATGCTACTGGCTAGAAGGGGTAGGTGCCGCGGTCACTTTGTGAACTAACCTGGCTTTGCCCGCTGTTTAATTAAGTCTCGCCGAGACTACTCGTCCTCTCCCCCTTTCTTCTTCTCTCCCTCTCTCTCTCCCTGCCTCTTCTATTCGTTTCTCTGGCTCCCCGGTTAGCGGCACGAACCCCCGCTCGATTTCGCTCGATCGCGTGGCCCTTCTCTCGCTTTGCACCACCCACCAGCCTGTTTGTCGTGAATATGACACTGGACATTCTCTCTCTTACCCTGGACGCAGCGAGAAAAAAATTAAATCACAGCCACTGTTACGACGCGACCAAAGGGTAACCGTAGCTGTCGAGGGTCTCCTTCGTCTACCCTCGCTAACGCCAGTTACAACAAAGCGGACTATCAAGCCAGTGGAAACCACGAACCCGATTCTGTCCGTCAGTTTCCTTATGTATAGCGAATTTTCCTATCGAACCTGATGGACGTGGTCGAAGGTTATCGATGCGCTAATCTTTTCACTCGTTTATGCGCTTGTTTTTAGAGAGAGAGTTTTCCAAAAGTACCCAAGAGTTGACGCAAGAACAAACGCGGTACTTCGAGAGAAAACTGCTTCTCCGTATTCCGATGAAGTGGTTGGATCTCTTTTCCCATAGTGTATTTTTTCCCTCGGTGGTTGCTTTCACCCCACGGAGCCCCGAAGGCACACGTATGAATTCGTTCGCGCATAACAGTGAGCTTCCGTAATATAATTGTTAATGCGCTGATGGGCCTCGTGCACGGTTCTACGTTTACGCGTTGTACGCGCCGATACGCGTCGATACGCGCGTCCATCGGTGCCAACCCCTAACGTAAAAATAGACCAGCCGTTTACCCGACGACGAACTCGACTCTTCGAGTCGTTTATCGTCGATGTTTTCGAAAAGATTACGAATTAATGTTCGCGAGAAGATCGACGGTAAGCAAAGAATTAATCTCGGACAGGAAACGATAAAAACCCACGGGAGTCGGAGAGATGAATATCTTTTACCTGGCCAAACGTGCACCTGGCTGCGAGCAATATTCTCGTCGAGCTGACGTAGAAATATTCCGCGAGACGAAGGGAGAAAGAAATAAAACGCGGCAACTTATTTACGCGAACGAGCTTGCGGCTCCACCGGGAAATAGGCAGTGCGGTTCTAGCTTTTCTTTCGCGTACGCTCGTCTTGCACCTACGCCCTGCTGTCGGGGTGAAACGGAAGCGTAACCTGCTACGCGATTTATTGCCACGAAATGCCGAACAGGAACGAAAGAAGACCGATTTCTTCGCAATCTGTTCGTTTCTCGCTACGAGTGGTTGCCCGATTTAAATTCAGCTTAAACTTATATGTTATTATCGAATTCGTGTTAAATAGTCTATAGCAGGAAACAAGTAAAAGTGTCCGTAGTCTTAATTTAGATGGAAAATGGAACTTAAACAGATGGATTGTATAAAACGCCGAGTCGTAAAAGCGTTAACGTGGTAAGCGTCTCGTTTCTGGTAAGAATCTGTAACAAAATGTTCGTCGAAGTTCCTTTAGCGAATAAAATTATCCAAAACGAAAGGCGCGAACCAGAGTAGCGTGTTCGATCCGTGCAACACACGGTATTTCGAGCATCGGCATCCTTCGAACGTGTTCGCATATTCGAAATAGCCGAAGGCGCCACGAGGAGAAAGAGGGGACAGACGAGAAATGGAAGAGAGTACCGAGGTGTACCGACCTAATCGTATTTCATAATAACGTCGAGCACGGGCGCGCGTGTGTGTGCTCGTACGTGTGTGGACCCGAGTGTGCGTGTTGCGCGCATGACCAACCAGCCCGTGATAAATAAAGAGCGTAAGAAATACCATTATGGAAGCTCGCTGTACGTAAGCACGCGCGCGAGAGAGCAGACAGACGACGCGAGAAATTTCGTTGCTGCGGAATTTAGATGAAATTGCGCGAATTACTTGAGCGCCCGTTGCTCGTATGTGTGCATACGTAGCTATCCTCCCCCGCTTTGGACGAGCGTGCGCGCTCGAATCGTCTCGGATCCGCACGGAGATACGCTGACGAAAATTCTACGCGTACCTGAACGTCGTCGCGGGCGGCGAGGAATGAAACGCGTTCCGCTTTGTTTCTCGATGAGTTCTCCTCGCAAACTTTCCAATTTTATCGGCAAACTTCAACTCGATGCCATATCGATCGAGATATCGTTAATCGACTCTCGATCGACGAACGAACCGACGCTCTTAGCACTTGTACACCTCCGCAATTATCGACGCGTACGTTATTTTAATAACCGTGGTGATAGTAAAAATATACACGTTCTCAACCGAGTACATCGGGAAACGTTGCACGGTGCTAGTTCGATTTAATCTGAAATCTAAAATCCTGATTGTCAGAGTACGTTCAATCTTCTCGCGGCAATTATCGTTCGTCAGAAATTCGTTTCGTAATCGCGCGTGCAAGTTCGTAACGTGATAGAAATAATATTTCAAAGCGTGAAGAAACATAGATTTTTTGATCGGTTCCGCCTGTTAAAGGAACTCGAACGCGGCAGAGCACAGAAAGAGACAGACAGGCGATGAATAGGATATTTCTTCGGACGATCTCGTTCGAAGTCGATTTCCCGACGCGAACGAAACCTGGAATCACGCGAAATTAATCAATGCGGGGAGCGTAAATAAATAAATGTCCACGCGTAACCGGTAACCCGTTATTACGGTCGGTGTCACCCTACTCTGGATGCGCGAGCAAACTCGACACCCCGAGTGCGAGCTCTCCGTCTCTCCCTGTCTCTGCGGAGCTTCTCTCGTTCGTTGTGGCACGGTAAACCGTCGGTGACGTCAATGCGGAGAATCACGCTAAGCCGAATTCCGCGGCGTTATCGTTTTTGCGCTCGACCGTGTGGTCGACGTTGTGAGTATCGCGAGTTCCGCTCGTGTTCCAGCAAGAAATTCCGGAAAAGACGGGTTTGGGTTGCGAGGCAAATTTCGAGCCGCAAAAGGCAATAATTTTCCGTTTGTTGCGATGCGAAGGCGCAGGCCAAGAAGAGCATACGCGGGACAGACTCGATACCCAGGCGGGCCACTCGCGCATGAAAGACGAATCCGCAACCCTCGTAATACGAGTCCTCGTAAAGTAGCATTCTCGTGTAAGTCCTTCTGTCGGTCGGTCGACTACCATCTACGGCTTTCTATTATGCATGCGTCCCTTATTGGCAGTAAACGCGCTCACCCTCTTTTCGGAACCGCTACCACACCCCCACCATCCACCCTTCTGTTCGTTTCGCTCGAGCCGGAATTACGGCCGTAAGCATATTTCTAATTATAACGTCGCGAGGAAAGGCCTCGCGGACAGACAGAGAATCTCATAAATTATGCAAGAACGGAGCCGATTTCGCGAGAGAGAAAGCCTTCGCAGCTCCCGGCAAGGCACGCGCTTCGCTCTTCTACACCGCGCGCGTGCAAAAGTTTCCGCGTGGAAAGCGAGCAAAGTAGGCGAGAGGGTGAGGCGAATCGGACGGCAAAGGGTGATCCGTCGACCGATGCTAACGCGGGGATATTCGCGTTTACGTTTTGATTTGTCGTAACGGGGATTAACTGGCGCGCAAATACGTTCGTCATCGGTCGCGTCGAGCGGTTACGCGCCGGTTACACGCGTACCCGTTCGTGTAGCGAGGCGCGCGGACTCCGCTGTCCATTCGCCGCCACCAATTTGGCATCGAGAATGGTCCATAGTCATTAATGGGTCGTACGCGTTAACGATTATGTTTCGGCTGTAATCATTGGACCGATTGTCCCGATCGTCGCGCTAATAAAGCGTGATGGCCTCGTAGCGAGCATCGATGACGATGACGATGACGATCGGTCGCGATCGTCCCCCGATAATTGCTCGATCTGCGCGCGTTAACAACAGTCATGCGATCCCCTGTATTTTCGCGTAGCGAGATTCGACATCGTTTTCGATGCGAGCAACGGGGCGACGCTCCCGAGGGCGAAAGGCTTAATCCCGAGAACGTAGCGGAAGGTTGATCCGAGAAGACGGAGGGCGTGTTCGGTACGGAACGCGTTGCGGTGCCGAATCCAACGATTAGCAGACGCCGGTACGCGAGTTCTAGAGCCGAAATCGAGGGGACTCGAAGCGTGGGCTCGAAGAGGCAGGGTAAGACGCGGAGCTAAGACGTTGGCGGTTTCGCGCGAGGGGCCAGCTCCGGGTCCTTCGGCGTAATTACGTTAACCGCAACCGCCAAACGCCGGTTCCGGTATCGAGGGCTACGAAAACACCGTAATCCGCTCGAACCAGCCTCTTCATCCACCCTCGCGAGCGTTCCCGACCCCGGCCACCGTTTCGAAACGCGACGAATACCGAAATCTCGTGACTACCGTTCGACCGGATAGATAGTCGTCGAACAGGAGAGAAGTCGATCGGAGCGTAGAGAGGGTCGGAAAGCTGGCCAGAAACATCCGCGCGTTCGCTGAATTAGTAATAGAGGAGGTCTTAGAGCCGAAGGGACTTGTAAGCTGTAATTGCATTAATCGCGGTGATATTTTGGGCTCAGGTGCCTTCGCGCCTGCTACGGCTCGTTAATAGCCGCCATTATCGTTGCTGGCGTTCTCGTCGCGGACGAACCGCTGCACGTCGCTCTCCAAACTCCGTCGCCTCCGAGTTTCCAGAATGGCGGACTAGCTGTGACGTTTATCGGCTCGACGACAGACGCGACGCTAACTTTTTCCCTTCCGGGGACTTTGAACGAGGAGACAAGATGTAAAAGTTGTTACAAACAGTATCCGGTGATCGCTACACCGCTCTAAAGACTCGATTTTAACCTGGGCGGATAGCCGAACGTCTATCGGGTTGGTAAGAAACGCGTTAAATTTCGCGGAGAAACGGGAAAACGAGTTAACGACGATCGAGGAACAGGCAACAACGGATACGCTCTCGATCCTTTCGAACGAAGAGGATGGCGCAACGAAAGGTCGTTAAAGCAAGAGAGGATCGGAACGGACTCGCGGAGAGGACGGGGGATGGTCCAGGACGAAACATTAATCTCTCGCGGTGGCAATATCGGGCCGATGATATTCGAGGCACGAGTATTATAGAGGAGCCGATGTCATTAGTCGGCCGCGTGTGCGTGCGGGCAGGGTGTAGCGGAGAGCGGCGCTAAGCGGACACCCTCGCTTCGTATCCGTGGTGTGCGCTCGCGCGCGTCACACCGATTCTCTTTCAACCTCTGCCTCTCGGTTCGCGTCTCTTCCTCGCGTCTCTCTCGTGGGTCCGAGTCCGCGCGATTCTCTGCGCCGCGACGGCCCTCTATCCGACGCGACGCGACGCGATGCGACGCGACGGTAGTATCGATATGCAGGACCGTGATAATCGATTGCCGCATTCCTCGAGATGGAGCGACGGCGCGAGCTTTGAATACGCCAGAGGGCCCTGATCGTGCACGATGCATACGAACCGCTTTCTCTCTCTCTCTCTTCCTCTCTCTCTCTTGCTTTTTCTCCTATCTCCTCGCTCCTCACCTTCTCCCTGTCGGCCTGGCTCTCTTCCTCGGCCGATAGCACGCACTTATGGATATGCATGGATGTATGGAGGCGTACCGGCACGCATACGCGAGCGAATTCACGCGCGTACCGGCCCTTCTGGATATTGCTTTTTCGCCGATCGGCGAATTCGTTATCGGCCTCCTCCCATATCGCTCGACGATAGCTAACGAACGAATAGCGGCACTCTTTGCCGTTTCGCAAAGAGGATCGCTACTGCCCAAGAATTTGTCCTTACGGTATTTTCTCTGTTCGATCTTCGGTAATATCTAAACGTGAATAAAATCATTTTTTAATCCCAATACGGTATTCCCAAAAGTTACAACAAAACTTTCATAGGTTCTCGTAATTATATTTATTTGACAAATAAGAGAACATTAATGATGCGAATGCGTCGACGCTGATGCGGTGGTGCTAGGGTAACGCGGTGGGCAAATCTTAAGTAGACACTCGAAGACGGAAGTTGGCGATTATAGAGGCGAATAAAACGTTGAAATTTTGAGAAAAGCCGATCGTCGATCGTCGCAGAGGCGGTGGGTTGAGCACGATTTCAGGGCCGAACAACGGCAACGCAATGCGGCAGTCGCAGCTGGGCCGAGATAATTAGGTTTGAGTGCACTCTGGTCGCCGCAGTCGGTAACTCAGTTATCAGTGGACACCCCGCGTACAATGGCTATCACAACGGCATCAAACATAACGCATCAATTAACGTGAACAATAACCGAGCCGCGGCAGGGGCGACGGGAAGGGTAGGTGGCGCGGAGTGCGAACGTTCAGGACCCTTCCTGCACCTACGCAACGACTATGCTCTCTCGAAAACGATGGCCGCCAACGCTGCCACCGCTGCTTTTGCCGTTATTGCCGCTGTTCCATGTACCGTTCGTTCCTTTCGTTCGCGCTCGATGGAGTCGAAACAGTTCCCTGTCTGTTCGAACGCGGTTTCCGTGTTCGACCGAACGGTTCGGTTCGACGGTACGTCGAGATTCTTCACCGTTACGACGAATAATTAAACAGTTTCTTTCGTTTACCGACATTATTAAAATTTTCAATATTTATTCAGGATTTTCGATATCTCTTCCGAGACAGTGATCCAACAGAGTCCGAAACGATGGTCGGACGTCGATTTCGTCTAGAGAAGGCAGTGGTCCGCGAACGAGGACGAGGCAAGGGAGCGAGCGACTCTTTTCTACCGGAAGTTACCCCGTAAAGAGCGCGAGAGTATAAAAAAGGAAAGGTTGACCAAGGGGATAAGACAGGATAGGATAGGATAGAAGAGGAGAGAAGCAAAGAGAAGAGAAGGTGTTTGTCTGGAACAAAGAACAAAGAACTCTTTCGTGGACCGCGGCGCGATTAGCCTGGCCTTCCAATTAACCGGTCGAAGGTGCTTTCGGGTGCAACCGTGTCGTAAACTCGACTTCTTTACGCGCGGATTGCGGAGAAGCCGCGGCGAACGGAAGCTTGCCACGATAAATTCCAAAAATCAATTCGGTCGCAAACGAGTGGAGGCTTTTTCGGCGCGGTGGCAAAGCAACGCCACGAACGTCGTCGTCGTATTCTATATCCGGACGAGGGGAAAAAAATTACGTCGCGAACGAAGGTCTCTCTGGAAGGTTTTCAGGGTCTCGCGGCATCGTGAAGAAGCCCTCCCCGTTTGCGGCCGTTTTTTCGGCGGCCTCCCTTTTAACGAAGAATTCCCATCCGGCGTGGTTCTTTATTGTCCGGTGAAATTTACGATCGACACCGAGTCGCGGATCCTTCGCAATAATTCGATCGCCGCGGATACGACGACGTCCCGCGTAGCCGCTCAAAGTTATTTCCAACGAGGCGAACGCCTCGAGGACCGCTCGTGTGCCTCGCGCGTATAAACGTCGTATTTGAAAAGCTATTTGAAAATTCCTCAAATTTTATAGCCACGGTAAATCGAACGATACGATCGAGCTTCGTTATAATAACCTTCGATTCCCTTCCATACTCGAACTTTTCAAACATCTCCCGCGCGAAATCTTTCGTGCGCCATTTTCGCCAACCTCGAACAGCTCGTTCGCTTCTAAAATCTGATCAAAACTCAATTTTTTAAGTACGCGCAATAAAAATTCTTTATGCGTCCGGTCCTTTGCAGCGATCGGCTTCTCGCATACGATAGAAACGATCTTTTTTGCGATGCGCGCGTATTATTTTAGTTGACTTTCTCCGAAGAAAAGATTTTAAAAAAGTAACTGAACTTTTAGTCATGGAAGTACGGCTCCCGTTATAAAAATATTTAAATCGATGGAGCAAAAATATGCAGAGAAACGAACCACCGTGTATCGCTTCTTCTTCGCCCTCCTGTTCATCCCGTTCTGTCCCGTTTTCGTCCTGCTGATCATACCCCGTCTCTTCTGAGTTTCCGTGGCTTCGAACCCCCCGTACACTGTCCGTACACATATCGCAGAAAATTACATTTTGTCGGTTGTAAAAGGAGCATCGTAAAAATCGTAACGCCGACGACGCTGACTGCGCCGCTGCTCGCCGAGCGAAATTGCACCGGCCCTCCGCCTATCTGTTGCCCATCAACGTTGCTCCACGCTTGATAGACCCTTTGTAAAACGTCATTCTACGAGCTTTTATGCTCTCGCTTCTAGGCGGCCCGCACACGACTGCTTCGATCCTCGTTTTCACCGTTCCGCGGACTACCCGCTTTTCCTCCGAACCGCTTCCATTGGGAATTTCATTGCCAAGACGATGGAATTTCAGGAATATTGTCTATTGTCCGGCGTGGATTAATTTATGAACGTCCGATGGACGTCGACTGGTCTTGAAACGTCGAACTTGGCTGTAAACGCAGGCTGCCCGAGGGTAAAGGCATTCGCGTTCGATTTTATGTATCCGTATTTGCGGACGCTGATCGATGAAAGGGCAATCGATACAGCAAAATTGTCGCATTTCGATGAAATACGCGAGTTAATCGGACGACGATTAAACGAGCTTCTATATTCATATCGTTTACTCGCTTGCTGCATAGAGAACGAAATGGCGAGATCGCCGCGTCGCGCTGGCGTGAAACTAATTAAAAGGATGAATGTTTCAACCATTATTGTTTTATTCAGATATTCGGAATTACCGGGTGCAGTAATTTGCACTCTGTCTAGCTCTCGTTTGGGTATTGACCCGTAGTATTCTGATCGAAAAATTATCGTCCAAGTTACAAATACTCGAATACGTAAGTGACCCTGTTAAATTTCCTTTCGTTCTACGGTATAAATATCTGGTGATGTCGTAAGCGGTGTCGCTTTAAAGTTGTTTATTCGTCCGGCAGATTTATTGGACAAAAACACGTTAAATATGGATGTAAATGGACGAGGGTGACCATAGGGGCGCAGGAGCGAGCATTCGTTGTCTCGGCGCGTCTGTGTCTCCGGCACCGCAAAGCCCCGTAATTAAACTCGGAGAGCGTCTTAGATGCAAAACGTACTTAGTAAGCGGAGCGCTTACTCGAACACCCTCCCCCTCGGCGAGTCTCTTCCGGGGCTCTTGCGCGCTCTGGGATCCGGAGAGCTTTGTACGAAAGGGGTTCTCTGGACCGTCCAGAAGCGGAAGGGTGAAAGTAGCGCGCTGTAAACTATCTCTCTCCGTTGGCCGCCTCACCGGGCGATGATGGGTTTTCCAACCTCCCAAAGTAGAACCCGCTTGTTTCAACGCGACGGCTGGCTTCGACTTCGAACTACGGATCTAGTTTCTAGCGACCGGCATCCGTGTTGGGGCAAAGGAACGCCTCGAGAAACCGAACAAGAGGAAGACGATCCACGGATGCCTCGCAAATACAAACTTGCCCTTTGTTCCGTCGATACTGTCCGCGAAAAGTTACTTGCGACCCTGTTCATACTCGTATTTTATCGCGTAATTCGCGATATTTCGGATACGAGAATACTTCGTGTCAATTATTAAGACAACCACACGTATCGAATGGCAAATTAATGGAATCGGACGCAAGAGAAAAGATAAAGGGAGACGGAAATAGACGCGACAGGTAGACGGTCTAACGAGGATTTAGGACAGCAGTTGTCTGCTCCTTTGAGGGGTTCGCGAGCTAATGGAGACATATACAAACGAATAAAGCGATCGGTTTACGGGGAACCGCCCTCGTGCCATGTTACTCGCAGGTATTTTCGGGATTGATACGTGGCACGACTCGTTGAAAGAAAAGGGAATCGTCGAGCTCCCTCGAGTAACGGTAATAATAACGTAACGACCACGCCTTCGTTCCTCCGATTGTTTCCTAAATAGCCAACATTTTCGATGCTCGCGTGGATTACATCGGTAATCGGTAGATTGGATCAAGTCAGTTATGATTCGTCATCGAAACTGTTCGCTGCAGCGACACGAATTTTTCGCCGCTAGCACGTTGTAGCGTGTCTGACCACACACGACAATTTTCACTGCGACAGTTAACGCGTTTCTATCTAAATATGTACGCGTACACGTGTCAAATTCTTTTGCATCCTTCTTTCGTTTATTTTCAATTACGAATCGTGTATACATCCAGTGTCGGTTGTTTCGATAAAAAAGACACCGTGTACCCAAATTAGGTCAAACTCGAGGAGCGTTCAGAGTGTCCACGGTCGAGACAGAAAACAGATGTTCTCCGTAAACTAACAAAGTCGTGGCCGATACGTTTTTCGAAGAGAAACGATTCGATAGATTATACAGGAAGCGTCTAAAAGTTTTCGTTTTTGGTAAACAGTTTGACAAAACGTTAGGTCGCGTCGCAAATTCACGGTAACACAAGGTAGAAACATGGTCTGTCGGATCGATCTTGCGAACGTGTCTTAGTCGTGGAGAGGTGGAATTAAAGGGGTCGTCGGTTCGTTAATTGTCGGCAAATATTAATAACCGCGACGGGGGCGACAGGTCGCGCGAATTTCAAAGACAGAGAGAGGAAGAGAGAGGACGCAGAGAGGCCAGCGACTTCGCGAGGGTGAACCTACCGAACCGGTTATACTCGAGAGCAAATACATAATGCCTGGATGATTTTCCTACGACGAGGGAGGAACCGACGTGATTGAAATTCGGTGACTGGCTTTCGTGCAATTACAGCGTCTCCGTTCTTCTTCGAACACTTCAGCCTGGCCTCGTCTTCAGGAGGGGGTGCGCGTTTCTGCGATATCGTAATAAGAGGACGAGTTCCCGCCTGATCTTTATAATATTACTCCGTTTCATATATTGGCCCATTTTACGAACGATCTCATTTTCAACGCTCATAAATGTCTGACCCAAAGTTTTTTACTACGACTTATCATTCTTGAATTACTTGGAAATTTGATTTCCGTCGTGAGGATAAATGGCAAAAGAAAATGCCACTAAATAAAATAAAAGTTGAGTCTCTCTGTAGAGAAATCGTTCCGGATACGCCAGGTTGGCAACGATGGGAGGGGGTGGCTGACGGTCAAGTTTCTGAAAAAAATTTCAGGGAATTCGTTACGAAACGAAGCCCCCGATGTGCGCGCCATAAGAAGCCCCTGCTCTCGATATCCTTCGAGAAATGCGCCGGACTTATTCATCGCCGATCGTTCCCATCGCGTTCACGATCGCATCCCTTGATCCGCGCATAATCGTCCGCTTCTAGTCATATCCGGTTGAGCGTCGGCGGTGCTTCCAGCGTATTACGTTGCTT
The DNA here is from genome assembly GCF_050947335.1 of Megachile rotundata. Lineage (NCBI taxonomy): Eukaryota > Metazoa > Arthropoda > Insecta > Hymenoptera > Megachilidae > Megachile > Megachile rotundata. The sequence continues at coordinate 18,006,665 of NC_134989.1, read as the reverse complement.
CGTTAACGTTTGTACCGCTTTTTGTCCGATCCTGAGACCGTTCAACCCTCGCGTCGTTCTCTTTTCGTGCACGCAGTTATACAACGTCGTTCCGTGGACGGGGTTGGTTAGAAAATTGGCACACGAAGAAAGTGTCTAAAGGTCTTTGTCTGGACTATGCAGCGACGAGTCGATACAAGGGGCAGAAGAAGAGGCGAATATTCGAAGAGTTCGTCGAGGGTTCTTGGATCGAAACCGAATCGCGTAAACAATGTGCCCGTGTGGCAATCCTATATCCCGGTACGATGGAACGCGTGCACGACTGTATGCCGAGCGGGTAACGCGTACGCTCGCGGACCCTGTCCCTGTCTCTTTCCCTCTTCGGGTCGATAGCGTTAGCCACGCGTGTAACGCGACACCGTATATCTGCTGGTAGATTGGAGACGACGATCGCCGTCCAGGGAGGTCGGCCGTCTTCCACCTGCCATAATTCCATAGAGTCTTCCACTTCGTCCCTTTTCCCTTTTGCCCTCTTGAATTACTGAACGCGTCATCGATCGACGAAGACGATCACGGAGGCCGTTGGCGGCGAACGAGGACAGATTTGGAGCGTGTCGTAGTGGGATCGGCCGTTTTTTTCCTTTCCGTCGAGGTATCGAGTTTTGTTTCTCGCTCGGAAGAGTCGCGAATCGTCGCTAATCTTCGTGGAAACCCGATGGACGCGAGTCGCGAAAGGGTTGACGAGCTACGACGACGAACAGAGGGTTGAAATTCCCTTTGCTGGATGTTTAATGCGGCAATCTAGGGGCGTGATAAAGTGCCAAACGAATACCGAAAGGGAATCGCGGAGCGAGCCGACCGACGTTACAATGCTGGCACAAGCCATTACATTGTATAAACACGGAGCGGGTTTTGCGGCGTAGGGAAGAGCCACTTCAGAAACTGAAACGGTAAAAGAAGAAAAAAGAAAAGCAACCGCGGCTGCGGTCTGCGATTGAAACGCATCCACCCTTCCGGTACTTCTGTCGTTCCTTGCCCTAGCCAGCCACTCAATCTGTTCCCGCTTTTCTCTTTCTTCGTTCCGCGACCAACGCCGCAAACATTCCCTTTGCGCCGTGACCGCCGCCGACGCCGACTCAAACGACAACTTCAACGAAGGATCTCATTTTCCTACGACGTAATCCTCGCTCCGCTTTCTACCGCGTTCCGACAATGGAAATGGATCTTCCATCGCGGTTACCTATCGCGAGAAAATATCCCTCTAAACGAAACTAAATATCTTACTTAACGCGTTACATTTTCTACTTATTCCCGATTAATCCCGATCGCTTTATTTTTTCTTATTACTTCACCGCGTCTTGACACGCTCGTCCATTTTCGCTGCAAACGAGTTGAGAAAGAAACATATATTTCTCGAAACTGAATTGCGGTTGAACGGTATTCGATCTATAGGGAGCATATAATTTGCGTATAAATCGTGACGCAACAAACGAATTAGACTCGAATCTTTTTCCCTCAGTTACCGTTCAGACTGCAACACATTATCGTACCTACTTTGGTTCCATGCATTCGTAATCCAACTATTACCATAATTTTCTTCGCTCTTTCAGCCAGTTTCTCGTCGCGCCGGTTTAAGACGGCCACTTTACGAGCAAAGCGACCGCTTCGGTACGCTAAGAAGTTCGTTGTGCTCGAAAAGCGAGCGAAACGATGCGTAGCGTCGTTGCCTGCGAACGCGGAAAGACCGGCGACGAATTTCACCAGCTTTCATCGAGACATTAAATATTGCAAGATCTCGTAACCCTGTTGCACGTGGCTCCGTTACGCGTTCAACTCTCGTCTCCCCGATCTCCTCGGTGTTTTGTCGAGAAGAATAACGTTCTTTGCATACCCGGATTAAAAGGCAAACAGTCCTTTGCTTCTCGGAAGGAAGAGAGAGAGAGAGAAAGATCGGCTGGAAAGAGGGTGGTACACGAGGGGGTATCCGTACCGGTTGAAAGGAAATTTATGGGAATTAATATCGGTTCCCCCGAGAGCGGAGAAGACGGCCTAGAGGTAACTCGATTCTAGATGTCCCGGGGACTCGCGGAATGCGACTCGTCGACGTACATACGAGGGAACTTTAAGAATTTAATTCGTACGGGGCATGCTTTTTTCCGGTACACCCTGTGCACGACATTTTTCCGCTATTCTCGCGCAGAAACTAAAACGTTATCGTCGCGCGTTCAATTTCGACGCGTCGTATTCTTGCGCATGAAATTCTCGTGCGTCGATTCCCTAGAAGAATCCGTTACGAGATATATCGCGAAGACGAACCGCGCTTTTATCCTCGTAATCGAGCCGAATCATCTATATCGACGCGGGAAGAGAAAAACTGATGTTCCTGTATCTACGAGCTGACGCTCTGTCGTGGGCTGTCGTGTCCGACGAACTCGAGGTGAAAACGGTTGTATAGCGACAAAAAATCACCATTAAGCTACCGTATGTCTCCCCGGGGATGCTTCCTGCTTCTCGTCGCGGACGAGGGTAGCCATTAAACGCGATAAGCTAAAACAGTTCTCGACGACGTACTCGGCGGGGTTCGACGCGAGGTCCCCTCCTTCGTCGGCACCCTCGCGCTGTTTTGGATATTTCGAGGAAAAGATGGAACCTCGTCGAAGGATCGTTGCACGCGGATCGCGTAATCGACGCTCGAGGAGGGAAGCGAAGAAAAAACAGCGAACCCCCGTGGAGAACGCCACGGGCTGTCGGAAGAATAAACGGAACAATGCTCGGCTTTTAGTCGGGTAAACATCGTGTCGCCGATCTTCCTGCGACTGGATTTGTATTTTCACTGGTACGAGTGAAATTGATATCGTTCGGGCACCGATACGTAGTAAGAACTAATTGATTCAGCTGTCGTTAACGATCACTGTAAATTTCCAAATACATATACCACGAGTCGTAACCTCTACATAGCCTGCATCTTCCTTCAAATTTCGGTGTAACATTCCTGTAGACGCGTACGAGTTCGGCACCTTTCGACTAACATCGAGGTCTTAATATCCATCGGCGGCTCGAGTTTAGCAGCCATCCCGTGAACATCGTTTCGTTGGCCAGAAAATAAGCGATACGGAAAGAAGAAGGGCGGAGAAGCAGCGAAACAGTGGGGTGGCCAGTCGAATCGAAGGAATCGCGTTATAATATAATGGCAGCGAATGCCGATGGCAAAGGCAGTGTTGGTGATGCGGAGTTCGAAAAACGTTAGCTAGATGGTTATCGTGGTAATCGCGGTCCGAACGGATGAAACAAGACGAGAGAGAAGTTTCTAATGCCGGGTTATTTTTGTAAATAGCCCGGTCGAACGGGGCCAGTTCGACTACGGCGAGACTTCATCACCTGTGTGTACGAATACTCTTGATCGACCCGCTCTCGGGGTGAAACTATTTTGACCTTTTTCGCGCGTAGACGATCAATCCGAACGGGTAATTTTCAGTCTCCTCCTCGCGTATGCACCACCCTTCGTTCGCCATCGAGTTCTTCTCCTCCAGAGCGTCTTGCTAAAATGTAACGCGTCGCGTTTATCGGGTTGTTTCGCCAAAAATTTTCTCCAAGATTCGGCCAATTTTTTTCATTGTCGTAATATCGTTTCCGTCCAACGTTAGATGTATCGTGTCATTTAACATGTTGCGTGTTCGCGCGACTTCGGGGACAAGTAACAAGTTCCTGTCGTAAATTCGAATCTTCAATCTTAATCTTATCTTCGTAAATTTGATACAACTATTTCGTAGGAAAATAGGATGTTAGGAATTTACGACTTTCTATAAACGTGTTACGCGGCTGTATGTATACAAGCGCGTAGTATTAGTATTCGCAAGAATAGAAAACTCGGGTTACAAGATAAAGTAAAAACGGCTCGATCGAAGCGATTGATGGTCAGTTTTCCTCGAATCGATCAGGTGTGGTCCAATCGCGAAAAAGGGTGGCTAAGGGGTGAAATTTGCAACCGTCACTCGAGTTACTCGCTGCGATTGAACAATACGAAAATGTTTACCGTCCAACGGAGCATCGTGAGTCATTCGAAACCGGCCGATCTGGTTACTCGGTCCAGCGCGTGGAAACGTAATAGCCGGAGCCGTTTTGTTCGACCTCTGGCGAACCGATCTTCGTCCCTGACGAATCGACGACCAGAACGAGGAAAAAAGGTCAAAGTCGATCCGCTCGGGTGAATCTCGAGGAACGAAGGGACAGGATCGGTAACGCGTCTATTCCTCGGGTAATTGTTTTAAAGGTAGCAATCGTTGACGAGTTACGAGCGGCATATATTAATTTCGACCGATTTATATTGTATTATCGGGTAAGTATGATCGTCGATGGAACGGGATGATGGGGTTGTGCCGTGATAACGCATTTCGCGCGCACGTTCGTCGGTTAACGGGAGCCGATTGACCTCGGAGCTCGTTACGTCCCAAGGACTGGCAATTACGCGCGAAACGCCGCTGCCAGGCGTCGAGAAAAAAAAAATCAGACGTACCACTACCACGAGAACGGGGCAGAAGTTTCTGGAGTCGGGAATGGGACGAGTCGTAACCGGGGGGGGATCGGTATCAGCCCGGCGTTTTCTTTATCGGTGGCGAGCAGAGGCAGTTTTCGGCCACCCCGTGTCTATGGGACGCGTGTTTTATTGCCCGAAAACCGACAGATATCAGGATTATATGTTCCATCGACGTCGACGCGCGCCGAGATCTTCAACGAGAAGGCGAACCGAGGGAAAGTAACACCGACAGACATTCCCTTCCGCTTCGATGGAGTTCAACGCGAATTCGCGACTCGGTTGACGATTTCGCGAATAAGAAACGCGTCGAGAACGAAAGAAAACGGAACGGCTTGCCAAGATAGGACCAGGCTTCTAAATAAACCGCTATCAAACGTCGCTTGACCGCTTTATAAAAATATTATCGACAAAAAAGCTGTCGATCACCGTTTCAATCGTAAAAACGCAAAAAAAAAACACGTTTCCGACATCCGTTGAAAAAATGATTTCAACTACGCCTATGGCGCAGCGTTTCCCCTTCGTTGCCGTCCACTGCCAGTTACTAACCGAGTTCTTTCCTTCATCGCGAATCTAAAACGCCGCGTAAACAAAAGAGAGCCAGCGTGCACGCGCAACGGATGTTAATAGGATAAATTAGTTTGTTCTATAAAAACAAGCAGCGAAACGAAGCAGACGCTCGCCGAATCGTAGCTTATTCGACGTTCATGAAACACGGAACACGGAACGGTTTCAAAGGGAGAAAATCGAAAGAGGATTTTCATCCCTCTCGAAAATATCTCGCCGCCGGATACCGGCTATTCCGATATCGGATAAAAGAATAATACGTAAAAGCGAAAAGCTTTCGACTTTACGACGTTCCTTGACGCGCGCAGAGCCATAGGAACCGACGCGACGGGGGTTGACTTTGGACGAAGAGAACAGGGGCGCGAGACGGTTTGACCCTCTCGGGGATGTTTCCACTCGCAAACTGGATTCCGATGACCGATCTCCATTTCCATATGGGTCACGGAATACGGGAGGGTGGCGAAAAGTTGTCACCGCAAAATTGATATTTGAACGAGAATCAACCCCCGACAAACCTAACCGAACGAGGGTGGGATTCTCTCTTTGTCGCGAATCTCTTCCGAGTCTGTCGAAAGATCGATTCTGTACACGGTGTATTCGAAAATTTCTTAGTATATTTGTTTCGCGAGTAGGATACGCAATTGATAGCTTTATTCGTGTTCGGTTCGAGTTTCATGACTGCGTCATCGCGTGTTTGTGAATGGCGGTGGTTTCGACTCGTTCGGAACTATTGTTTTTCACGCGATTAAAAAGAAACGTTAAATCACCGACTCGTTGATCGACGTTAGTTATCTCCGCTGTCTTTCGCGTTTCCCTGATCGGCTTCTACGCGAAGAGTTTTCGATCGTGTCGTCTCGTACGTGTATACGTAGGAAAAAAGAAAGAGGAGGAAGGATATAACCGGAAGACATCGGTTCGCGGTTTCGTCGATTACCGGCAAAGGACGGGTGAGCCCAAGCATCGTTTCGCCGTCCGAAATTAGCATTCGCACAGGATACACGGTCTAACTACTATCGACGTTCGTTGGGACTATAATCGTGCGGTACGAGGCGGTCCGAACGTAATGTTATTCAAGCGGACGGGGCTTTGTATGGATATCGAGAGCCGTAGAGCACAGATGCTGTCCGTCGGAGAAGCTCGCTACTCCCGCGTCTCGAGTAGGTGCGTAAGAACCCCTTTAAACGACGGCTAACGCCGGCTAACGGCTGTTTCGCTCGCTTCTCGACCCTCGAGGACGTATTCGGCCAAGATTACGCGTTCGTCCAGACGCCGCCAGTTCATCCGCCTTCATGAATCGTAATTACGCATTAAGTGCGCGCGGACAACCTCCTTCGACCCCTCTGCACTTCGCAAACTACTCGGTCTACCTCCTTGTTCGTCGCTTCTTACAGATCGAATTCTTCCGACTATCGACTTACGATGCCGAACACGAACCGAGTTTGAAACTATTCAAAATACTTTATATCGATAAAGAACCATGCGTACAAAGATTTTGACAAAAGTTGTTCCGTCTCTTCGATGTCGACGATCTTTCTAGTGTCACGATTCTGGTTGTACTTCTCCCGTCCATAGTTGCAAAAACGATCGAGGCATCTTTGAGGGAAAAGCGAAGTTCCGAATGAAGGCAGCTATTAATTTTTCGTAAGCGAATCCCGGTCATCGACGGCGTATCGCCCGCGGACTAGGAAGGAGCGGAGTGCTGCAGGTGCCGGGAATGGTCAATATAACCTCAAAATGTAAATCATATTGCTATTCCCGGAGGGCCTGTTCTCTCCGCCGTTCCGCGTCGGCAGCGTGTATTAAACGCGGTCCGGGTAAGACGACCGGTCTTGTATATTAGTTTCTGCGGGTTTCCCTATTGGATTTGTACACTCGCGTTTCCCTCGATTGTTTACGTGGCTGGCCGCTAATTTCTGGAGATAGGCGACGACTTCGAAATACAGCCCCGAAGCGGTCGACGAGCGAAATCACGGCAGGAGAATTCCAGAGCCGTGACAACGGCCAGATCGATATCGGCCCACGGGATCTCGAGCGAGCGTCAAACGTAGGCGGACGCGTCGCGGTCGAGAGTCCGCGAGAGTCTTCGACGTGGGTAGTCCGCGCGGACAGCGGCCAAGAGGATTTCTAAGCGAACGCACAGCGGTAGCTGATATATTTTGACGTGGCCAAAGAGAGACCTCGCTTCGTCTCTATCCTGCTCCTTTTTCTCTTTTCAACGGAGATTATTTACCAAAGTACTCGGTTCGTCCCAAAAGTCGGGAAAACGAATAGAACGCTCTACGCGTACGAATCATTTTTATCGTGCATTATTCCGTGCACGTGGCTTTCCGCTACTCTCGTCAACCACCCTCTAATTTCCCCGGCGAGCGAACCGCGAGTACTCCGTCGTTCGCGTTTTGTCGCCGCGACCGATTATTCATCGTCTCGACTATCCGCGATCTATCAGGCCGTTCGGGCAACGAGGAGCGTGCTACAATCCCGGTTCCGATTTCCTAACCACGACCGCGGCTTTCTTTCTCCGTGTGCGTCGTTCCGCCGATAAGAATAGAGAAGTTCGAGCGGCGACCGGCCTTCGTGCCGCTTGCGGTTCCCGAACGAGAACACGAGCACCGATGGAAAAATCGTATCGATGACTCGACACTGTGGGGAACAGTTACACGGCTGTTACGTTCGAGTCGAGGCGGAACGAAATTCACCGGAGGATCGTACGCCTTCGCGATCGCGGAATTATTGTCCGCGACGAATCGACGAAGCTGCTTCTCGCGAACGGATCGTGCAACGAAATCGTTGGTATCGGTGGGTCGCGAGAAATCGCGAAAGGTCAACGGCGCACGGAGAGGGCTCGAAGGTACGCGAGAAGAAAAGCTCGGGCACCGTTCGGAATCGTAGGTGGAAATCGGGCTCGAACTGAGCCCGGTACGAGGCAATTCTTTGCCGGCTCGCGTGTATCCTTAGTATGCAACGTATGCAGTCGGTTGTTACCGAAGGAGTGGTTTGCCGAGCGGCCAATGGCGAGTGCTCGAGCTAATTCTAGGGTGCCGCAGCCGCGCCATCTTTGCATCATAATGCTGCGCCCCCCTCGTGCCATGCCGCCCGCTTCTACCGCCCAAGAGAAGTCTGCTTGTCCCCTTCCAACCTTATCCCACCCGCCACCCGTACTTTGCTTCGCCTCCCTCTCTCCGTCTCCCTCTCCCTCACCCTCCCCTACCCTCTCGAGCCGCTCTTTCTCCTCTCGCCCCCAGCCTCCTCCTCCGCACCCTCTTCGCGTTTTCTCCTCACCCTGCTGTCGTTGCACACCTATTCGACCGGCGAGACGGTACCTGTACGGCGATTCGAAACACAGAAACGATACGACGCGATGATCGTTACAGTTTCAACTTGTCGAGCGTAAACTCGTTCGTTTATCGGCTTTCAACGTTCGTTATTCGATCTTTGAACGTTGTCGATAATGCTGGTACGATTCGAACTTAACTCTCTAGTTGCCGATTAGCATTTTCAAATTCGTAAATTACCAAATTTAATACTTTGAAAATATTTTGGGAAATCTAACGATTTCGAGATCGATCGATTTTAAGAGCCAATCTAGAATTATTATTTCGACCGCTGACGGGAAGAGAGAGTGGAATACCGCAGTCCTCGAAAGCCGGTAAGAACAAGAGCAGCAAGGTGAAAGACAAAGGTGTAGTCGCGCGGGTAGGGAAACCGGCACCGTGACGGTATAGAGGGGGCAAAGGGGTTGTCTGCGCCTTGTCTGCCTGGAATCAATCATGTATCAGTGATGCTCAATCGATCACCACCTGCCGATCGCGCGTACGATACCGGTCGATGGTGCTCTACCTTTGTTTTCGACTTGTTCTTCCTCCGTGGTCGAGAGAAATCGACCTTTAAATACCTAACACTGTCGCTTCGACCGTTCGACGCTATCGCAAAAAACAGGGCGACGGTGTATCTTACGAATACCATGAAAGTTAAACGTGATATCGGACCCTTATAGATCCTCGGACATAACATCCGAAGGAATAGGTCGAAAATGACGATGCGTTTGTACAGCGGAGCCCGGTCGGGCTCGTTTCCCGAGTGACGAGACTAATTGGAGGTTAACTACCAACTTCCACTTTAAACACAGGCTTCTCGTAACATAAGACACCCGTGATTCGCTTCTGTTCCGTGGAAACTGAACCCGTAAGTGACGACGGCCTCGTCGATCCCAACGCGACCGAGGATCGGATCGATAAAGGCGTCGACAACAAAGGCCAGGTTCGCGAGAGATCGGGTCAAAAGTGGCGGCAACGGGTTACTCCGGCAAAACACAATGGCCGGACGCGTCGGATTCACAATGACGGAAAATAATTAAAACCGTGCCGGAGAAGAGGAGAAACGGTTCAAACGTGCCGACCCGAGCCCGAGATCCGAACGATCTCTCGATCCAGCAGGCTACGGGGACGCGTCTGACCATGTCGGACATCTACTTACGCGCGCGTCCGGTACCGCGAGAGTTCGCACGCGGATCGACGCTTCCTTCCGTTTTATTCGAATCTTTCGTTTAGTTCGCGAACTAGGAATCTTCGGAGAAACGAACTTTGGTCACATGCTTGATCCGATCTCTATCTAAATAAAGCGATAGCGATCGCTCGACAACCACGGAGCAATCGTAGGAAAAAGAAAAATCGTTCGCGAATGGTGGGAGGGAAACCGGTTTAACCAGGTTCGCGATTCGTAGATCGATCGATAGGTAGATCGGGCGATCGATCGACGTCGATGTTGATCGGTAGGCATCGTCGACAGGCGTGCACGGTAGCCGACGAGACGATCAGACCCCCGCTTAGACGATGCGTTCGAGGTCCGAGGCCCCCTGTGCTGGCCGTGAAACCCCCCGTGGTAGAATGATACGCCAAGATAATTTCGTTGGACTCTGACCGCGCCAGGGTTCCACCACCTGGGGAATCAGGGACCCGAACCGTCCCGTTAAACCGTTTTAACAGGTGTCCGTCGAAAGCGTGTCCGAAAGAGCGCGCGACACGCGTCCGGCTCGCGAGAAACGTCTAACGATTCTTTTTCGTTCTCGTGATTGCAGTGATGTACCAGAAACGCTTAAAGAAGGAACGAAGGGCAAGGAAGCGCTTGCAGGAGCAACTGGACCTGGAGATCAAGAGGCGCACGCAGCTCGAGGAGGCGTTGAAGGCAACGGGGGCATCCTCCGAGCAAGTCAGAGCGATTACCGGTAAGCGCGAGTACGAAAGTTAAAGCAAAAAGTCGGGAAAACGTTGGTTGCTTGCTCTGTAGAGATTATCCGAAGACGAAAGACGATCCGGATACCGGAGAGTTTCCGCGGAGTTGGTTTCCTCGTCGAGGATCCGTGCACCGAGAGCCTCGGGGCTACCGTTGATCTCTCGGAATAAATTAATTAATTCGCCGACGCAGAGCAAACAGCCTGACACCCGGCAGAATACGATTCCTTACTTATCCCCTGCCGCCGGGAAGATCCTTACCCCTTCTTCTTCCCCCGACACGATCGTCCTCCTGGTTCTCGTTCGACGATAAACGCCGCGATTCTCCACGGCGAGGGTGGCGACAGGACCAACGGCAGCGAGAGGCCACCGCGGCACCCCTCTCTTCCTGTCACTAGCAAAACTCGAGCCGAGCCTCGAAACCCTTTAAGTGAAATCTCTTATTCCGATATACACAGAGAACGCGAGAGTTCCCGTTCGAGTCGCAACATCGTCGTTGCTCCGTTGCCGCTGATTAACCCTGTCAGAAGCAGACAGAGTAGCGATACTAATTTCGAATGAAACGGAGCACGCGAATACGCCTCTGTAAGGCGGTTGTTCGAGGGGTCGTCACCTGCTCGCGGCGCGGCGCGGCGCGGCGCGCGTTCGACTTACCCGCTGCCGATGATCGATCGAACGAATACGATTATTATTTCGTTTACGTTTAGAAAACGTGACGGCGGAGGCGCGTACGAGTTCGGAGCCACCGGAAGCCAGTCCGGTGCACTCGCAGTCGCAACAACAATCCTCGCAGCAGCCGTCGTCTCAGCAACCCCTTCAGCAGCAACAGCAGGCCCAACAGTACAGAGAGGCCCAAGTGCAGCGTCCTTCCCAACAACCTTCCACGCCTGAGAAACCAGCATGGGGATACGGCTTGGATCTCATCGGCAGCCAAGCGTCCGCCTTCTGGCAGAACTATCAAGGTCAGTTCGCTGCACGCTGATTAAACGTCCGTTTATGCGCAATCGCCCAGTCAACCTAGATTATCGCTGCGCGTCGTATTTCTCGCACGGTACGGTTATAAGCAAACAGATCGTAACTCGTTTAACGATGTCCGGCACCGAGTATTTCGTCCTCGACGATCATATACTTGTTACGTTCGAAAGTACCGAGACGTCGCAAGGATACTATTTAAATTCGAAAAGTGCGGGAAAGAATGATCGCGTTTTAACGATGTCGAACGAACAACCGAGGGTAGTCGAGCTGGAGAAGAGCGACACAGGGTTGGAAAACGAGGTAGCAGGATATATAACAATAGGTATCGGGTGAAATTTAAGAAAAGCGACGAGCCTCGCGGGCACCCTTCTTCCATCCACGACGAGGGAGCGGACCGACCGCGATGAAAAGAGGGCGAGGACCCGTGGCAAGCCGCTAATTCGGATAATCGCGTTCCCGTATTAGGATCCACTCAATTTTTCTGATCTTCCGGCCGAGTGACTTCGATCCTCGATTACCCGAACAAAAAAGAGGAGACCTCGGGGGCGTGCGAGGCACCGGCAGGAGGGCAAAGAGGCACAGGTCGCGTTGGTATCGTGCAAAATAAATTATTCGAAAGATCTCGATAAAGAGAGAAGACGGTAGAGAGTGTGCGTACGCGTGAGAGAGAGAGGGAACAATCACGCCGGGGGCAATAACAACCCCGCACACGGTGAGGGTAGGCAAACTCCGGGGGGAGGGAGGCAGTCGGTTCTGACGAGGAAACACGAGGTATTTGAATAGGGTCCCGCAGCCACCCGGGCATTATGATGCGGAATCCATTTGCAATAAACAACGGAGATTTAGATGGGGTGGCGGGGGAGGGGAGTGGAGAAGCCGAGCGAGCAACAGAGAGGAGCATAGGTCGACGTAACGTCGTCGTCTGAGGTGGGTTAGGTACTTACGCCACCGGGGGGACTTCGGGGCCGTCGTGTCTTCGCGTCATGCATTCTATACGAACAGCGCCTCTCATTCGCCTTGGGACGCGTTCAACTTTGCGGGAAATTGCAGAGAAGGCACGACGATCCGTGGGATAGCTGAAAGGAGGAAAAAAGTAACTATAGTCGCTCGGATGCTGCGTCGAGGAACAGGGAATTCGCGAACGGAGCAAATAGTACCTTTAAAGAAGTTTCACGCGTACGGACACGAATCGAATACGCGAGTAGAATTCTCTGTAACAATCTGTTCCCGAAGAGTCAGAGTTAAGATTCGCGAAGGAGAAAAAGGAAGAAATCGAAAGGAACGACGGTAGCGTTTAATAGGCTCGACGACTTTCGCTTGTCCGCGGGCATCGCGCTCGTAATCTCTGCTCTCGGTAGCCGATTCCGTGTATGAGCGCCACTGAACGTAATGCAGAGTTTATGCACATCTCTGGCAAGTAAGGAAGGAGCCGTAATTTCCCCGGCGGCCACCGTGGCTCTCGGTGGCGTTACCTGTCCTCCCACTCCTTTCCTTCGGCCGCGTTCCCTTCGTTTCCCTTAAATCCTTGCCTCTCGCCACCCCCTCTCTGTCTCTTACTCTCTTACTTTTGTCCCTGTCCTTGTCTCCTGTACGTTCTCATACACCGTACATTGTACACGGTCGCGCGCACAAGCGCACACGACGATTCCTTCGCGTCCATCATCCGGCATCCACCATCCGAGGAGGAGTACAACCGAGCACTCCGCCACGCTTTAATATTCAGACTATATGCAATAATTTCGCGGCAACCATAACGTCTCTTCGTCTTTCCCACCGTTCCTCCCGTCGCCCGTTTCATCGCGACAGGGAGTACCGGCTCCGTCCTCTCTTATTCCGCCTCGTCCTTTCTTCGCCGTTTATCTCTTCTACCGAATACTTGAACGCGCGTACCTCGAGAAATATTCTTTATCGGAGATACCTCGTGCAAGTTTCGATTCAGGTTACGCGTAACAATACCGAAACGTAGGAATTGCCTTTCTCGCGACGACGTCGACGCGTTGAACGCGCACGATTTCCCAAATTGTTCGCAGTCGAGACAATCGGAATCCCGGTTAAACGCTCCGATTCGAAACGTGTGCCAGCCGCTCTGTACGCCGTGAAACGTGCGTGCCCGAGTTTCGTTCTGGCATCGTATTATACTTGCGAAACTCTCGACCGTAAAACCGGAACGAAGCGAGGAGTGATACAATGTACAACTACCGGTAGTAAGGTTGCAAATTCGTTCGCGTATCTCGATGGAATATCTGGTACTTTCTCGACGAAGAAAAGGCAAATTGTGCTTACGCTAGAAATATCCGAGTTGTTTTCTTTGTAAATACGAATGAAGGGAAATCTGGCGACTTGACAGCTTCGTCGAGTAAATCTGTGTTGGTAAGGGGTTTTTGTCGGCGAAAGTAACGATCGAAATAAAAGTATGAACGTTTGGTCATCCACTAGAAAAGACTGGCACTCGAATTGTCTTGGGCGTAGCTGGAGCGTGTAATACGCAAAAGGCTCGCAGCTTTGTCGTCGACCGTGATATAACGAGCGACGCTCGACTTGCGATTCCGTATCAGCCGGAGGGCACGAATGCACGAACGGTAATCGCGAGCAAATTAAATTCGTTTTCAGTCGCGTCGAACAACGGGAAAAGCGTTTCCATCGGATATCGAAGCGAACGCGAGCATCCTCGAAGAACGTCCGTTCATCCTCTTCGTCCTCGCATCTACGCTTTTTGTTCGGCTCGCGTCGCCGCTTTTTGTGTCTCCGCGTTTCTCTCTCCTCCGTGCACCTCCTTGATTCATACAATTTCACGGTCGGCTTGGTGCTCGAGCGCCTATCCTCGCCTTCTCCCCCTTGCATCCTCCTCCATCCCCCTTCTCAGGCCCTGTTTCGCCCTCCGTGTTCTGTTTTACATAAAGATCAGAGCATTAAAAACGCGGCGCTACACGAAATCAACCCCCGCCACCACCTCCTCCTACGTCTTTCCGTTCTTTCCGGTCCCTCCTGCCCCACCCCCTCGCTGTGCTTCTTTTTCTCCACCGTATCCACTCTTTTTCTCTTCGACTTCGCTAACCCTCGACTCGATCCGCTCGACCAATTACCGTGGTCGGGACGCGAGATTCTTCGATGCTCGCGCGAGAGGATCGTCGAACCCGCTGCGACGTTTGTTTTTCGACGAACCGAGGTCACGATACCCTCCCCGTCTCTGAAATTACTTATTACACGGCAGCCTAATAACCCGACACTCTCTCGCTGCGGCGTGATCGCTCGCGAACAATTTTTCGTCCGCTGTTCGTACACGGTGAACCATCTTCCGTCTTTACCGATTTCGCAACGCGCTAAAGTCAAATATTTCGTTACGCTTCAGGCACAGTTCGGTTCGCAACGTTATGATTTTCCGTGTAAATCGGAGAATCGCCGATACATTCTTGACCGTTGCGCCAGGCATTTTTTCTTCGCACGCAGTGTCCGTAAACGATACGAAATCCTTAAGGTGGGTACAATGTGTGCATCTATCGTGCGCCGCGACGACGAAGAATCGCTGGAAGATAGCGGATGGCTCGAGCAAAAAACATCGATCGATCGAAGCGGCGTGGCATGGCGTAACAACGAGATTCCAGATCGCGGCCACAATACGAAGATTTTCGAGAAGCGTTCCTGTTATTCTTACTTTCTTTTTATCCTCGCTCCCACCTAGTCCGCTTCGATTCCTTTTCTTCGTCTCCTCCCGTGAAGCGAGTTGGCCTTCTCGCGATGCATTGTGCGCCAGTTAATTACGTGCGGATAAACGCACAGTCATACCGGATACAGTTCGAGGCTCTCCTTTCAACGAAGTCTCGGGGCCTCTGGGCGAAGTCAACAGCCGAAAAAATCGGGGCCCGGGACGAGCACAATACCGGCCCCGTTTAGGCCCGAGAAGACGGCCGTACGCTCGTCCGACACCGTCTGAAATTGTTTTCATTGTTCGCGCGATTTGTCAGGGTGTGTAATACGGTAGCAAAACTATTAGTCGGTCGATCCACGGACGTACGTGCCTCCTTCGAAGCGGCGTTTCTACGCTGCATTTACCAAACCTTCTTCTCCTTCTTCTTCTTCCTCTTCTTCTACTTCTTCTTCTTCTTCTTCTTCTTCTCCTTCTTCTTCTGCTACTCCTTTCCACGAGGCAAAGGAATTGGATCGAACATTGTTCGAGAATAAATCGATATCCCAAGTTTTTGGAGCTTAAACGTTCAAACCGACGAATTTGTAAATTCGATATACCCATGAATCTTTGATACCTTCTTCCTGCGAGTTCCGTGCATATACGTATCGTATCAAGCTTGTCGCTACTAGAAATCGATGAAAGTTTCGATACTTTGGCGGTACCGTTCGATCCCTAGTCGGTCGACGAATTGGGGCAAGCAACGAGGAAACGTTCGTTCGGGACCCTCTCTCAATCTCGAAGCGGGCGGCGTATCTTGTGCAGTTAAATTGTCATTTGGATATCAAAGGGACGAAACGCCCCGCGCGCGGATAAGGGCGCCAGAGGTAATTTGGCTGAGCGAAACGCAAACACCGCTCGGGTCTGGCTGTTAGTTGGCCCAGAGTCCCGTGGAATATAACAGCCCTGACGAACGCACGAATTCACACCCACGAAACAGCCCTCAGCTATTGTTGCTCAAAGCATAATGGAATCTCGGCCCCGACGTTTCTCGGTGCCGCGCGAACCGCCGCGCCGCGCCGCGCCGGGACGCGACGCCGAGTTCTCTCGCTCGGTCTTACGCCGGTTAACTGGGATTTAATGGCCTCGCAATTGGATTTTACCATTGCTCGTTGCCCAAGGAGGCGCCATTTCACGCTCACCGATTACGTTCGCGTCGAATATCCCCTTTCCTCGCAGCGTCGCGCGATACGCGCGATTAATCCTCTCGATCCCAGGATCTAGCTCCGGGGTTAGTTTCGACTCGCCGTTCGGAAGACCCGACGCGACCTCGCGGATTTATCGGGATCATTGGTGATTCGATAAATAATCGATCACCGTTCGCTACCGACATCGTTTAAACCTGCCTCTGTGATCGCTGATGGAAAGACCACTGTCACGATTCTACGTCGATCATGAATTTTCAATTTGTACGCCTCTAAAACGGAGATGAAAATAGTTTTAAAGTCCAACGTGACACGGAAGATTAGTATTACGTTCGAATGGGACGTTTAATTATAAGTTCCATCATTTTATTCAAAAAATGGAATCAATCTTTGATTATACGGTGTCTACGCATATTCTGTAGCACCTTTCTAAGCGAGCGTTAATAGCGATCGTGCTAATAACGGACAGTTAATATTTTTATGGCGAAAACTTATACATACATGTGCATATATTTTCGTTAGGATAATTTCGCAAGAATTTTCGCAAGAAATAAGAACATGCGACGTCGACGTTCGAACGAGTACGTAGCCTAAAAGTAGACAACGTGAACGACGTGTCTAGTTAGGGAATTTCCGTGTGCGAAAACGGTAATTATCGGCGACACTTTCGCGTTTAGGACATCGGGGAAAAATTTTTGCGAGCAAGATAGGTCGAGATAGAGCCGAGGACGCGAACCCGTTCGAAGGGACGTCGCGTCGTTTCGTGGACTTAACGAAGTAGACCGAAACGAGAAGGCTCGCCCACGGTTAATTCGGCGCGATATCATTAAAGGGACATTTTCCAGTTTTCACCCTAATCCTTGCGGAATTCAGTGAGCAAACCTGCGTCCCTTTCACGCCTGCCTTCGTCCGTTATCCCTGTCTCGTCCCTTCTACATCTCCTTTCCCCTGTCTCGCAGTTCGCGCTGCCTGCTTTTCCACTAATTACCGCTCCGTTTCATCGTTCGCGCGTTTGGTTTCACGCCTCGTCGAAATCGACGCCAAGACGACGTTATTCTATATAGATGCCTCCTCTTTCCGCGCTTATCATCAACCAATGAATCTTCTGTCTGTTTTGTTGTCGCAGAGTCGCTGGTGCAAGAACTCGAACTGGAGAGAAAATCACGGCAGCATCAAGCGGCCGAGAGGGACCAAGTCAAGTCGCCTCTTCAAGGTGGGTTCAACGATTCGTCGAACGTGTCCGCGTAGCTCGATCTTACTCGCGTGCAAAAGTTTCGAGAAGCCCGAAGAGAAGGAAATTCGAGTCAACGATTACCCAGCTTCCTCGAGATCGCCTCGATTCGCGCTTAGGATATTTCTTGCGCGTCGAGGAATAAACTTCTTCGGAATCTTTAATTAGAAAATCCCGCGAAGGTGGTCGCGTTCGGTGGGGTGTTTCTTGCGGTGCAGCGGCGTCACCGGCACACGACGCGCCACCAGCTTTCGAGAAACTTGGCCACGGAAACTCGTCGAAAGTTTCGAGGCCTCGGCAAAAAGCTCCTACACCCGTGCCACGTGATTTCAACGTTCTCCACAGGTCCCGTCGTGACGCTGCACGTAAATAATCGTTTTTCTATCGCGTCCAGGATCCACCCCGACCGGCCAATCGCTTAACGAGTGCTCCTTTAATTGGCCGCGGCTTCGCTAAAGTCAACTGTTAGCCGTGGAATCGGCTTCCACTCTCCTCCCTTTAGGTGTGTTTTCGGTAGGACTACCTCGTCGTCGTGGCTGACGATAACTTTTCGTTGCCGATATCCCATTTCTCTTTTTTTTTTTTTCCTTTTTTAGAAACGATCGTGTCCCAGAGTCAAAGTGTACTTAAAACGGAGAATATGTATCAACCACAGCTAAACAGTTACGTCGGTGAATTTATGGATAGCAGCTAGAGTTACCGACGGACGCGATGACGAACAACCCTGTCGAAAGCACACCTCCTTTTGCCGGTACGGTCGTTTCGTCGAAATTCTCGCGAGTTTCGTATCCCGTGAAAAGTCCCTTTCGACACGCTTTTACGGGGACGCGCTAAATTAGAATCGTTCTTTGCTCTAGAAAACGGAGGTGGAAGAATGCAGGGAAGAGGATGGGAGCGGAGGAGCGTAACCGAAGAAACGGAGTAAATCGAATCCGCTGGACTATTAAAAACGCGTAGTGATTTTCAATCATAAGCGACAGTTCGATAAAAAGTGGCGAGTGGCGGCTCGATCACAAAGGGCCCCTAAGGGCCGATGAGTCGACCGGTCTCTCGTATTTACGAACGCGCCCGATACGAGCCCATCCTCGCTCTCTCTTTCTCCATCCCGAATGTCTTCGCTAGCTCTCGTCCCTTTCGCGTTCATCTACGTCTCGAGAGGCAAGGATAATTAGTGAGCGGCGCCGCTTCCAAGCGAACGATCATCGAATCATTCGCCTGGTCTTCTCTTTTCTTCTTCTTCTTCATCTTCTTCTTCTACCGCTTCTTCGTCTTCTCCTGCAGCTCGTTCTTCTTCTTCTGCACCTTCTTCTCGAATCACCGTCGCCGTCCAGATCGCGTTTTCGATTTCGACGTCGATCGAGCAACGGGCAAAAAGAGAAACGCGCGTTACCGAACGGACTAAGATCCACCAGGACCACGGACAACCGCTCTTGACCCGCTTCTGTTTCAGAATCCCGAGCGGGTTACTACAAGAACTCGGTTCTCTTTACGAGCGCGACCTAGAAGAGGCTGGACGATGCTAGAAGAGGAGCTGACCGCTTAACGAGCCAAAACGAGTGACGATCGATCGAGGAAGAGGAAAGAAACGAACGCGAGCGAACGGAGAGCGAACGCTCGTCGTAATCTTGTGCGAGTGAAACGAACGATCGAACGTAGTTTTCGTACAACGTGCGCGACGAGACGGAAATGATCCGCGAACGTTCCTCGACGGGGACCGATTTTCTCGGTAGAGTGTCGCTTTCGACCCGCGCCACGGTCGAATCGATGGAAACACACATATCAGCGAGATGGACGTTCGAAATGGGAACGTCGTCGGCGAATGAGCGCGTTCGTGCCCGGTGAATCCCTTTATATACGCGCGACGCGTACCACGTGTCCGAGGATGCACCGATTAGAGCCGGAAACTGTCGAAACCGCGCGACTCGCTCGTTTCGAAAAACGGGCGGGAAGTTTAGCTCGAGAAGGCCAGGTAACCGCGAAACGAGGGATTAAATGACTTTCAAAGACTGCAAAGAGAGTGCGTGCGCTCGTGCATGCGTTCCTAGAGGTATCTATCTCCTAATTATCGAACGACTCTCGAATTAATTAATCGTGTTAAGCTGGCCGCGAGACGATCGGTCGCGCCTCGTCACCCCGGTTTCTCGAGTATTATTATCATTATTATTAATATTATTTCGCCGAGGCAGCGCGCCGCGCGACCAGATCGTTCGCGGGCAAAACGCGAGTCGCGATCGACCGAATTTGCGTTCGATTCGTGCTTTAATCTCTCGATTTTCTGTATTATACGAAAGGGCTGAGGAAGAGGGACGACGAAAAATGTGCGAGAAGACGGAGCTTTTGAAAACGTAAACGTGAACGAAGGGTATTCGAACCTGATCACGTGTCGAGTAGAAAAAAAAAATAAAAGATGAACGAAAGCGAGAAGAAGAGAGCGTGAGAGAGAGTGTGTGAGAGAGAGAGAGAGAGAAACAGCAGAGGATTCTCCGATGCGTTTTAAACCGTAACAACCTTATTTATATATAAATAAACTTAGTTACTACCGTCGACAAGTAAGGCTAATGCGTATTGCGTGTGTCCCGCGTTTGCGTTGATCGATCGAACTCGGCGAAATGTGTTTCACGATCGAAACGAGGCGTACGCGAACCTCGTAGAAGATGCGCGCTAAATATTATCGACGACAGACATTTTACCGAGGTCGATCGTCGTATTTAAGATCCATGTACAAAGTCTTTTGCCCGTAAGGTTCTTGTGTTGTAAAGTTCACATAATCATAGTGTCTAGATCGTACGTACCGGCTAATGCCCGTTAAGACGATGCTACACGTAGTGAAACGAAGAATTTAACCACCGATAGCTCATCTGTATTTGCCATCGCCACACATTACCAATCGAACGGGGTCAATACTCGTCTAATCGAGAATCGTCGACGACGCGAGGTCTTTGAACGCGAAGGATCAAGGAACGGTTCGACGATTCTTGCTTCGACGAGCCGGGTAAAACTCGCGTGAACGCGATTCGAGAAAATGCAGGATAAAACCAGGGGTGGGTCAGAGGGGTGGGTTGCGTACAGGGGAAAAGAAATTTACAGGGCGGGGGGTCGGGTGGGGAAATGCAGTATCGCCAGACTACCGAGTAACACGATGACGACGAGCGATTACGATTTCGCGATCGGACTTATACAATCTAGTATCGAGGCAAAAAGTGTATTCATTGTAATTCAGCATTATTACCTATAAATAAATAGTTGTTATTGTAAAGCTTCTGGTGTCCATTTCTATACTCCCTTGATGCCAATCATATTATCAACAGCGATCAAGTCCAAGTAAATACTGTCTTCCGATGGCTCGACGGAGAAGAAGGAAAAATGCGAGCACTTTTGCATTAAGCGGATATAAAGTAAGGAAAAAAGGAAGTCGAAGACGCAGAGTGGAGCGAGGCATACACGTTACGATTACCGGATTCTGGGGGATAGATTCGTTCCCCGTCGCGCCGAGTCGATGTAGAAGCACGGTTTCGCAACTCGCCACGAGCTGATTAAAGGCCGCACCGTCGGCGTCGAGCGACGATGCATTCTTATCAATTTCCAACCGCCCTAACGACTCTAGGCACGCGACGCGTGCCCATTGGTCGAACCAGGCTCCACCCTTTCGACAGGGAATATATTTTAATAATAAATTACGACGATCCGGCTCATGGTTCCGCGGTCTGCCAGGGTCGACCGGTAGCCACTTAATTAAATCGCCGAGCGAACGTCTTAATAGATCCTGGCTGCGACGCGAGGCAACGCGACGATCTCGAGCCTAGTCACGTAACGCGGGAAAACGTAGCCACGCGTCCGATCCGCGCTGACTTCTCTTCGAAAGAGCTCGCGTTTCGTCGACGACCCGGCACAAAAGTCGAAGAACGATCTTCCGCGACTTAAGCAGCCAGAAAAAAAGGGAAACGCGCGTTTCGATGCAAATTAAACGCTTCTCTCCTCTCGATGCCGGTGTACGCGAGGACCTCCCGGTGTCGCCGAGATCTTTTCGACGCTGCTTTACTTTCTTCCCTTCGTCACGGCCCCGTTCTTTCACCCTCGTTCGCCCCAACCTCGGTCGTTGTTCCTTTCGCGTTTCAGAATCATAAAGATAACCGAATCTCTCCGACTCGACTTTTATTCCGAGGACATATTGCCCGACAATCATTCGGGCATTTGCATAATTATCGAATAAAACGGGAAGAGAGCGCGAGCGGGCCCTCGAGCTATTTCGCAAGGTACGTTTACACCGAGCAAGTCTTCGCTTCGCTAAGCTTCGAACATAAACGAGCTCGGTTCGACGCAACTCGATTCGCTGCGATTAAATTCGATGTAACTCGATTGGATACGAATCAATTCGACAATGTACGATTCATCGTCATTCGATTCGCGTACAGCCGAATGGCTGATATTCTTGCTCGTTTAATCTAAACGCACCCTAATGATCTTCGCCGCGAGTACGACTAATTTCGGGATCTTTACTTTTTTCTTGGCTACGAGGGGTCGTTTCCTTTCTCACCCTCTGACTTCCCTTTCTACTTTTTTCTCGACTCGTCTCTTTCATCCGTTTCCGCGCACGCGTATCCAGCCGAGGCGAGATAGACCCTCGTTCGTCGTGGCCGATTAGCTTAATTCGGCTCTGAAACGACGACGAAATTCCTTCTAATTAGAATCGCGACGAGCGCGACGCTCTCTTTACGAGTCGAGTTACTTTTCCTCGCGAACTAACGAGCCGTACGAGTTCCTTTTAAATTACCGAGAAAAAAAAAAAACACCGTGGCTCTTCCTTCTACGTTTCGTTCGACGTCCGAATTCGAAGCGCAAACATCGCGAACGGGCCTAAGGTCGTCGAGTTTACGCGTTGCCAGAGATTTTCGCGAACCGAGGGGAAACGAGAATCCCGTGGGACGTTTCGCGACATTTTTTCACCGTCGACCCCTGTCTTGCCCTCTCGTCGAGATGTCAGCGTGGCTAACGAGAACACGGCCGAACTCGAGCAAAACAAGTGATTTTTACGGGGAAGACGAATTATGCTAAACGATTTTACGAAAGTGCGTCCCTCGCGAACCAATCGGGTAACGTCGCCGCAAAAAAACAGCCGCAGGAAGATTTCGCGGCGAAACTTTCGTCGCGGCGAAGAAACGTAACGACGCCGTGTAAAACTGCCGGATAAAAATTTGCAATTATAATTACGCCCCGAGAGAAACCAAACGCGGTTTTTCGACCGGTTAACTGCCGCTGCGCTTTTGCCCGCGCGCGAGTTCCCGCTTTAACGACCGAATTCTCCGTGTCCAAAGAAATACGAAGCAAAAAATTCCAGTTTGTTGGCCAGCGAACGAAACCGTTGCCCGAACAACAGGAAAACCGTTCGACGCGCGAAGAAATTTCAATTTCGAGACATCGAATCGTAATACGCTCTGTATACTTTTCTGCGAAACGAGAAGATTAAAGGAAAGCCAAACAATTCTTAATAACTGCATCTTTTGTACATTCGATTCGTTTCTTCGTTGTTCGATCAGTTTTTGAGCAGGAGCGAAGGAACGGAAGATTCGATAGAATGCGCGAAGAAGAAAGGAGGGTGGTGGGTCTTGGTCCATAATTACACCCTTGCGTAGGGAGAAACCGAGAGAGGCGAAGCTCAACACTTTCCAGGGTGCCCCGTGATCCGTAGACACCGCGAAACCGGACACGAGGAATTTCGTAGTTTGATTTACAGCTGGTCCGATCCCGACGTTCTCTATCGGGTCCGTTTTGATTGCGCTTCCCTCTAATGGAGGGTAAACGGCTGCCCGTTCATGAATTTGTATTAGAGAATCGACTTGGTTCCGAGACTCGACTCGTTCGCCAAAAACGATCAACGCTCTTTCCCCTACCCCCTGTTCCGCGCTGTTCGCTCGATTCGATCATATGTGGGACCTTGGCCAAGGGAATTCGATAACGATTTTTAACTTTTCAGCAGCCTAACGACAGTCGAGAAGAACGAATAAAAACCGTAACGAGAGCACACCTTGTTACTAGCGCGAGTTACGCGTCGAGCACAAAGAAGGATAAAAGTAGTTAATCGTTCCACGGTTTGTAAAAGTTATCTCGACCTCGACTGAAAGACGTCGGGCGAAAAGTGATCGCAGCGTAAAGGGTGAAACTTTTCAAGTTTCGCAACGAGGAGTCCGGTAGCGAAAGAAGCAGCAACTTAACCGAAGCGATGCCCGGCCGAACCTTCTGCACTGTTCGCGACGGGGGTAGTTTCTCAGCGGAGCGTTGTACATTTCATTAGGTAGACGAAAGGACGTTGTTCGCTTTCGTGTTGGATGCATTGATTTTCGTTTACCCGCTCCTCTTTCAACGGCAGTCGCTTCCCTCTTTCAATGGGTTCCGTTTGCTAGCGTTTCCCTCGCCTGTGCTCCTTCTCGAGGGATGTTTCGTTATTTAAACAGATTAGCGATACAGTAACTTCTCCCGCGGAGGCGTCTTACCCGTTTTCAATACGCGGAACGCCGTCGAACTTAATCCTCGAAGAATCGACCGAAGACGATACAAGAAATTCAACCGATAAAACTGAAACGACTGGTGAGATTACTCGAATTCACTACCGTGGTAACTATGGTTTCGAAACTTTGTAAGGTTCGTTTAATTTCGCAATGTTAAATCGATTTGTAAATTTTCGATCGCTGTTCGTTGTCGAAAGACCTGCAGCGTGTCCTCGTCGAGTCGATTCATCGAGTTGGTCTCACAGCCCGGGGCTGGAGCCGGGGCGGCGAAGAAGAAACGGCGCGCGCCACTTCGAAATTCGTTCCGACTACGCATCAAGATTTCGTTGCGCCGAATGAATTTCTCCTTGGGTGAACAGAAGCAGGCGAGCACCGAACCAAAGCCAGGCCTCATCGGATCCGTGAGGGAAAATTTAATAACGAAGCGACGACTCGAAGCGCTCGCGTTATCGCCGCGGAATATCAAAACGCCTTACCACTTGCCGGGAGCTGCGGCGAGCGTAATTTCGGCGGACGCCAATGCGCTCCGATACTTATCGTCGGTAATCCGAGTAGTACCGAGGGGTGGAAAGGGAGGAGAGACGATTACCGGAGGGAGAAGATCGTGACCGAATAAAGAAGAGTCGGCTCTGCGGGTATCGTTGGTGCAACAGTTGGGAATCGGCCTCGTTTTTCGATCTTTTCGTCCGTGAAAAATCAGTTCTTTCAATAGATAATAGCCGAAGGAAAAACAACTTCTTTTCGGGATCTCGATCGCGCGAACAGCCTCTGTCGTTGCCTCGAACGGAAGGAAAAAGGCGGATAAGTGTGCGATCGTACGAACCGAGAAGATACTTTCTCACGGAAGGGATTTTTCCATCCGTACCGATTAAACATTGGCTGACCACATCCGGCGATCGTTACGAAGCGAGAGATGTAACGCCGGCCTAGTCCGTTGCCGATCGTGCTGCATTCTTGCGTGTAACTCTCTCGAAACACGAGCCGAGGAAGTAGAAGAAGAAGCGTAAGAAAGCATATACGCGCCGCTCGTCAAGGTCTTCGGGGCGCCACGACTGGAAAAAACGATCGACACCTCGACGATTTAAGTTTCGATCGCGAGACGAGACAGCAGAACGCCCTTATCCGTGAGAGAACGAACGATATAGTGGTAAACGAGGAAATGATAATCGCTGCTTCCACGACCTTCGGATCGCGGCCCTTTTTTATCGCTTTTATAAATCTCGGTTTACCGAGATCGTTTAATTTCTCAATTCGTTTGCTACCTTGCGGAATTAAGTAAACGACTCGGTACGCGCACGTTTTGTGAAAAACGACTGAAATCGTGAGTTGGTCCGTAAGAGAATCGCAGGATTAAAAAAGGACGAAAAGAAAAATACGTGTAGTTCGTTGCTTCCTTTGATCTGGCCGTAATTGAAAAACACAGTTCATTCACACCATTAACGCAACGAGCATTACACTACAATTAAGACGTCAGACCAGTCTCACGATCCGCTACTGACTTTCTGGGCTAGATTGCATCGCCACGGTACATTTACGCGCTTACCCGCTTACGTTTCTCTCTGTACTTAATTATTATTTTCTTTTTCTTCTTCGGGAATTAATTCCATTTAGCGAGGAATATTCAAAAAAGCGTAGAAATAATAAGAGAGGTACGCGTGTAACCCGGGTTGCCGACGCAATTGCGACACGGATCGGTGCGCTTCATCTTTTCCTGTTTTTCAATCAAACTGGAATACACGCTGGGCTCCTTTGCCGAAGCATCAAGGTTACTACGACTCATTAATGTTACATTTATTACCAGCCACTGGCAGTTAAGTCTAATTAACTATTCGCCAGTGGATCGCCATTTTCTTCTTCGTCTTCTTCTTCTTGTTGTTCGACGCCTCTTACCCCCGTTTCTTCTTCGACCGCTTTCGAACAGCGAGGCGATCGTTAGAGATCGCGGACGAGCCTTTCACGTATCGCTTCGACTCGCCTCGACGACGCGACGCGCCGCGAAGACGGAGTTTACGGGCGCGCGTGCCGATCGTCCGCGTGGTTCGAAAACCACGAAGCTCGTCGAAACGGGTGGAAGAAGAGGGAAGGTCTGATCGGGCCACACGCGAACTCCATAAAAGAGAGAGAGCGAGAGAATAGACACGAGTAGGACGAAGAAAAGACGAGCAAATCGAGCCGGTCGAGGATGTCGTTCGTCGACCAGCCGCTCGGTCCTTGGATGCTCGAACCAAACAGGGGGTGTAGGGGGCAGAACAGTCCAGGTGATCTACGAGAGTTATACGGTAATGGAATAACCATAGGGACGACGAGTAATTGTAAGAATTAACTAATAACACGGCAGCGAAGTAGGGTCGTGCGAACGGCCCGTATCCTGCCCCGTAACCTGTCATTCCTCGATCCCTCCTCCGCCATCGAGGAATCTATCAATTACTTCGCCTAAGTGGATCCTAGATCGGACAATAGAATTGGTCCTGCCGGATTTTCTACGTCCACGATAGACCACGCGTTACTTTGGCATCCGGTGAGGATTTGCATGGTCAATTAAAATCCTCGTCGATTCGAGCTTCTATCGACAGGTTACGAATTTCGAAACTTCCGATTGTTTAGTTATGTCGGTAAATCGCGACGGACATTCCGTTTCGTTTGATACGCGATAGTAGCTGATAGGTTAATAGGAATTTTGCTTGTTCGAACGGAGACGGAAGAGGGTGAGAAACGTCGACGGTTGCTCTCGAGGATTCGAGACGGGGAGAGAGAAACGAGAAAGGTAAGCCGTGGGTATCGATCTCGTCGATCGTGCACCGATAAAAATTACGTTCCCGTGTCGGCCGATGTTTCCCACCGTCGCATTTTTAAGCCGACAATTCACCCCTTCTTGCAACAGGGCGTACGATGTGTCATTTAATTTCCGCAATAACGCTTTTGTTTCCGATTAAAAAACGGCGCGAGCTACGAGACCGATGAGAATGCGGACTATCGCGTACAGAGTCGAGCGAGTGAAATTCACAGAGGGTTGTCGGTGAACGGGGTAAAAGTGTAGAGAAAGAGAGAAAGAGAAAAAGAGAGAAAGAGAAAGGGAAAAACGAGCGGTAATCCGTTGGCTCGCGAGCCAGGCATTGTTTTCGCGCGTACGCGAGCCCTGTCGCGACTAAATGCCGTGAAATTGTCATTCTACAGTCACAAAGGGAATTCACTCTCGCAGCCGGTGAAATATAAACGCGTTTTTCCAACCGCCCGCTTTTACAGCCCGATTGTTATTTGGGCTGAATCGTTCTGCTTCCCATCGGTGGGTCGTTTCGTGTACCTCGCTTCCGCGATTTTACCACTTTTCCTCCACTGTTACCGCGATCTACGTCCGGTCACAAATAAAACAAGCTTACTTACGATCACTTCGTTTAAAGTCGTGTCGAAAGGAAGAAGATCTAAGCAGACTTTTGCGGAACCCTAGTTATCTACGAGTTCCTGCCAAACGAAACGAAGCGTGCGACGTTACGGGAACGCGTTTACTTCGAATCGCAACTTCCGAGCAAGGCAGCGAGAGTACAAGTATCGGACGAGCGATGTCGATTTTTGCTAATATAACTTTGTTCGATCGTTTTCGATCGCGGTCCGGGGTCTATAGGATTCCGAGATTTCAGGTAGAGACCGGATTTCGGTTCGAAACAACGCGAAAATTACTTTCCATTTGGCCGGCTACGAAGAATCCAACGGCACGAACCGTTCAACGGGCCAGTGTTCCTCGAAGCGAATTAAAAGATTATCCGTCGGTCGCGGACAAACGTTTTAAATTGCTCCTTTATTTCTGGGGCAATGCACGCGAACCTTTCAATCTCGATTCGAGTCGGGAGTGCAGGATCGATTAGGGAATTTCGAAGCCCGAGACGACGCGACGTGTCCCTCGGGTCCGTTTAGCCTCCATCCACCCACTCTCCGGCCCCGTTTCCCCCAACTCGGAAATTCAACCGTGCGTGATCCGATGGAGTATCTTTCTCCCTTTATCTTACCCCGGTCTCTTTCTCTCTCCCTCTCGCCCCCTTACCGCTTCTCTTTCGCCCCGACGCTAGTTCACGTAATATCGGAAAATAATGCACCGGCCTGTATGGCGTGCGCGGGTTGGTCGCGGCTTAAGAAAACTCGCTGGCAACGCGTGACTCCCTCGGTTTATTCGACGTCGTTCCTTTCAATCTGGAAACGCTTTGTTCGACAAACAAACTATGCGCGCACCGTCCGATAGACGCGAATCTGTCGATTTCGATCGAAATCACAGCCGATGGAGGCTCGAAAGGAACGAGAGGAAGCGAATAAAGAATCGTCCTTTTCGTAGATATTAACTCGATGACGAGCGATACGTCGGCAAGATCGGCGGCGTCTATGAACGCGTTAAAACGATACATAGCCGCGTGTATACGCATGAAACGATGAAAACCCGAAGGCAATTAAAGGAGGAGCTAACAAGCTGGAATCACTATCGTTTCCTCTGCATCTACCCGCGGCAGAAGATCTACCGTCGCGTAATAAGGTACGCGATACATTCAACGTCC